>NC_138079.1:63465000-64665000 GCF_964212035.1 Myotis nattereri
CTAGTAACAATTAGGAATAATAGAGTTCATATAAAAAGTAATATTTTTTAAATATTTTTTTAAAAAACATCATGTATGGAATTCATTGAATTCACTAGTTATACCTTTTAAACTTACAATAAAATTTTAAAAAATATATCTTTAAAATTTAAAAAATATATCTTAATTGTTGAAAGTATTACAGATGTTCCTTTCCCCCCTCATTGATCCCCTCCTTCCTACTCTTGCCTCTTCTCAGGCCTTCACCACACTATTTTCTGTGTCCATGGGTTATGCATATATGTATATTAGTTATAATGAAATTTAATAAATTAGAATACAACACTGGAAAATTCTGTCCTGGTATATGCTTGCTTTATTTTCTTATTATGAATATTCGGACTCTAGAAGATTTTTTTTATTATTTGAAATCAATTTATCTGTATAAGTGCAATGATCTTTTGAACTGTAGTCAGAATTTGTCGAATTTCAAGGGACAGAAACTTAAAGTAGCTTAAAAATGGTAAACCAATAAAAACAACAACAAACTACCACACATAAAAAAATCCACTTTAAAGGAAAGAGTCTTAGAAAGGGCTTTGGCAGCTTCTCTAGTAGGTGTTCAGGGACTTTCACTCTTTTCAGGCATTGATGTGACTTAGCTCCCAGCCAAAGGGCTGGTTTCTTTTTGGTCACGTATGCACTTTGGATCTTGGACGTCACCTTACAATAGAAGTCTCCTCCTGACTTGGGTGGATAGGGAGAAAAAGGGGTTGTCATTTTCAAGGAAGGATGTGGGACTGGCCATAGATGTATTAATGGCATTGACTCTTGGGGACTTTTTTGAAATGTATTTCTGCAGGAAGGATGCTAAGTAGCAATGTTTATGGGTAAATACAGTATTCTATGACAAAACGATTATAGTAACTAACAGTAGGGGAAGGTATTCCTGAGGACATTAAAAGTTATGTGTGATTAGTATTATTGAAGTGATTTATTAATTGCTAAATAAAAAAAATATCCCTAGTGTAATATAGAGTGAGTTAAAACTTCTGTAGCGATTTATATTAACTGAGGCAAAAAAATTTATTTGTTTCTTAATGAATATTAAACAAATTTTAAAATCTTATATAATAAAGAGCTAATATGCTAATTAGACCAAACAGCAGAACGACCATCCAGATGACCTTCCGGACAAAGCCAGGGCTGCGAGGGCCGGCCCTTTGCATGAATTCTGTGCACCAGGCCTCTAGTTAAAATATAATAGAATAAAAAAATCACATAGCATTCTTTATATAGTAAGGGGATGAATTATTTCATGAATTCTTATCTCAGTTATATATTTAAAACTTTGTATGATTATTTACTGGTTAATGAAATAAAATGTATTATCCAAATATATTAATCCTGTGGGTCATTCGTGGCTTAAAAGTGAGAAAACCCACTACTTTAGGGGCTAATGTTATTTTTTTTTCTGATTCCTTCAGATAGAACTGAATTAATAGGTTTGCTCTTATCCCCCTTATTCCAGAGTGGGAACCTCTTTCCATTGAGCAGTGAGAGGGGTAGGGAGATGCCCTAGTGATTGCGTTATTTTATAATCAAGAAATTATGTCATAAAGTTAAACAAGTGATCTAGGGCAACATTTTGTGAATAACTTGAACAGTTATTAATAGCACCATGTGCGTGAACAGCTAGTGGAGCATGGTTAGAGATTCATGCTCTGTAAAAGAATGATGGGCAGCTCCCTAGGAGAAGTGAGTGGTGGTTCTAGTACTTGGAAGCACTGGAATTTGTTGGTAAGAGACATGTTAGTCTGCTAGAAAGGTTTGTTTCCTTTTCCACTAGCTGGATGTAGTGACTGTGCCTCAGAATTAGAGTGGTGACGAGAAAATCAAGGGATTTCTTCTGTTGTTCTACCTGGGCATGGTTTAGGGGTCTGAGGTCTCATCTCTGCAAAAACCCTGACTTTTTCTCTGCTTTTGGCTCTGAGCTGGAGATATTCTCCAATAGGGAATGTTTTTCTGATCCTAACCACAGGGAATACTCAGATAGGTGCTGAGTCTAAACAGAGTGGCCGCAGAGGAGAGCCTCTGGTCTTGGAAATTCTCACCGTAAGATCTATTTTGGGGAGAGGATTCATTTGGAGGACTCTCCTTGGAAAGAGAGCAAAAATTCATAAATATTTTGAAAAGTTTATTCCATAAATGTATGTAATTGGCAAGAAATACTTGTTTGATTTACATAAAAATTAAAGATATACTTAAAATTTTTATTTACATAGTTATGTATTCATATTATCTATCTGTAAATATTTTCTGAATAGTTTTAGTAAAGTAACCACAAAAAGTTTTGGTTCATAATTATCTCCTAGACTTGTCCTACATCAAGTCTTAATTTCTGTGCTTTGATTTTCAAGTCTTTCACAGCCTAAAATTGCCCTATTTATACAGACATATTTTATTCATTTCCTCAAAATTTGCTCTCTTTGAGCTTATTTCTTTGCTTACCTAGGTGCAATTGCTTATTATTTCTATGTTTTCACTTAGTAGTCGAAATCACCAGCCCATGGGCTTTATGTCAAGGACTCTGCTGAATACTGAGTTCCCAGTGTTTATCACAATTCTCAGTGATAATCAGTTAATAATATTCATTGAATGAAAGGAAGGAAGAAAGACAGTGGGGGGTGAGGGCATGTGTTGGGGGATGGGAGTGGCCAGGGAGAGGTCTATGGGGGAAAAAGGAGACATATATAATACTTTCAACAATAAAGAATTTAAATTAAGGAAGGGAGGGAGGGAGGGAGGGAGGGAAGGAAGGAAGGAAGGAAGGAGGGAGGGAGGGAGGGAAGGAAGGAAGGAAGGAAGGGAAGAAAGGAAGGAAGGAAGGAAGGAAGGAAGGAAGGAAGGAAGGAAGGAAGGGGAAAGAGAGGGAGGAACTATTGTCTATTTTGTCTTTCTATTTACCTTTCTAGACTTGTCTCATCTTTTAAGGTCTGTTTTCTCCACAGAGTGTCCCTTGACTTCCCTTGTCTTTGTCGATATCTCAAACATAGACCTCAAAATTTAACATTTATAAAATTTCTTATTTTCTTGGTGATACAGTTTTATGCACACTGTTGTTCCAATTTGGTGTAAGCTGCTTGAACATGAGAAGGATCATATATCTGTACAGTTTTACAAATAAAATGTACATTATCCTTCACTCACCAGTTACTGCAGTGCATGCCTCCTTCAGAGTGGCCTCTATACAAAGTATTGGCAAATAGCATAGAGCTAAGCACATAGTGTATGTTCAACAAACTTTTGATTAGCCATAAAATGAGTGAAATAGCATAAAATAGTGGTGGCTCTGTTTGCACACAGAGAAGATAAAACTCTTTTATTATCTCTCTTATAACTGTCTTCAATGATTTCTCCAGGGAAAGAAACCGAAAAGGCCAAGGAGCGTTACGACAAAGCCACAATGAAACTTCATGTGTTGCATAATCAGTATGTATTGGCATTGAAAGGGGCACAGCTTCATCAGAATCAGTATTATGACACCACCCTTCCTCTGCTTCTGGACTCCTTACAGACGATGCAAGAAGAAATGATAAAAGCACTGTAAGTTACATTTTGTATTTGACATAAAATCCTGTCATAAAATGATTTTAACATTAGTTGCTCTCCTACTTAAGGTTTTATGTAAAAGTTGTCTGTGTTTTGTGAGTTTTCTTATTGACCCAGACCCATGGGTGTTTCAGACCTGTTTTTCCTCGATTCTTCTTGATTTTCACTTCTGGTATCCCTTTAGTTTATGCTTCTCTCCTAAACCTTCTAGCCAGCCCCAAGGATTTCCCTTCTCATTTTTTTATATGTTTTTGTTTTGCTCAAATTAAGTGGAAATTTATATGAAAAAAAATTCAATACTTAACAAGTATTAAGAAGTAGATATTTGTCTCTACAGGGTTGGGAATTTAAATTTTGAGCAACAGAAAAGACTGAAGGAAAGATTTTTTGAAGGTTTATTTGCTATATTCTTGTTGTATGAGATTAAAATCAACAAATATTTATGAGATTTCTAATGCCTGCAAAGCACATTGAATATAGAGATGAGTAGGCCACAGTGTTTGCCATCAAGGAGCTAACAGAATATTTTGGTTAAATGCACACATGTGTGCCGTCCATAGCGATTTAAGACAGTAGAAAAATGTAAGCCACCCTTTGGTAGACTTCATCTTTCTTATTAGCTGGGTTAGGTGATCCCTTATTTTCCCAAGAAGATAAAGTGTTTTTCGTCAACATAAATATGTATACTTTTAAGGTTGTTAATGAAAATAATGAAATCTCTACTTAAAACATTAAATGAATAAATTTAGTTACATCTACTTTAAATTACATATTGTTTATTCAGAAATATTTATGTTTCCTATTCTCCATTTAATGAATCAATATTTTTCAAACCTTTCACATGAATCTTCAATAATATTATTTTCATCATCACTAGGACATATTTTTAAGACATATAATGGTTTCCCACAGCATATTATCTTTACTTGCCAAGAAATTGTTTCAGATCTAGCATTTAAAAAATCCAACCATCATGATATCACTGAAATTGAAACCCATGTCACAAGTACTCATTCATATAATGTTAGGAGACTTCATGCCCCCCCTCCATTTGTCTTAAAGGTAAATATTAATGATTTCCACATCGTAACGACTTACAGTATTGCTTTATAAGGTATCTAGATAGACTTATTTACATTTGTATCATTCAGTACTTTAAATTATTATTAGTTCGTATCCTCAGGGATACTTACTAAATCCTTATTAAATTTCTCTGTCTCCCCATTTTAAAAAATTGTGTCTATCAGGTGATTTTTGTAATCATTCCAAACTAGCATTACTTGAAGCAGTTTAAGTCTAATTTTTCTTTGCCCAAACATTATTTTGCTATTTAAAATAAAATAACTGAGAGAATATTTCATAATAAGAAAAATTTGGTAATGATTTTGGAAAAGAAAAACAGAGAATACCTTATTTTATTTGGGAATATGCAGGATAAATTTGTCTGTCTATACTTAGCGAGGCCAGTAATGACCAATGCTATAGCATTCTCAAGTTGGAATCAGGTCTTTGCAACAGAATAGTTTTTCCTTTTGCATTTACTAGGTAATGCTAAAAAAATTATGACATTTTTGCTACTGAGTGGAGGCCAGGAGAAGATATCTAGATGTCATTGAAGTTAGAAGAGCAGAGGCCCAGGAGCAAGAGAAGACCCAAGCGGCAGGGCCTATGAGGAAGTTGCAGATACTAGAAAGACACATTAAAGAGACTGTTATGGACCCACAGCTCCATGTTGCGGAATCCAACATTTCTATGATAATGTTGAGAAACATAAAGCGGTCAACACTGACCTTACATTTAGACACCTCAAATACAGGTTGGAGAAGGTACATAAAACTACCATCTGTAAATATTGATATTACATTTCTTATTTGGTTATTCTGAATCCTTTTTGGTTCTATGTTTTCTTGATAAACTTTAAATTGTTGTAAAATTCTATTTTTGTTTTCAGAAAAGGCATATTTGATGAATACAGCCAGATAACTAGCCTTGTTACGGAGGAAATAGTGAATGTCCATAAAGAGATTCAAATGTCAGTTGAGCAGATAGACCCTAGCACAGAATACAATAATTTTATAGATGTTCACAGGTATGTATGATATTTTCATTCTTCTTTCAGTATTGATGGCAGTATTATTTTTTATATCATATAATATTTACCTAAATTGAAATAAGAGATATTGATGAGCTTGTTAGGACATTAGATATTTCAGATTAATTTGTCTCCTTTTAATTACTTTCAAAGTCCTTTCTCCAAGATTATAACTATTTATATAGTGATCTTTAAAAATTTTAGGGTTGTCACTAGTATATCATTTCTTAAGCCTGTACTTAATCCATGAAAATGTATTTTCTTTTTAACATTTCTATAGTAATAATACTCTGACTTTGTGTATTAAATTTTATACTGTACCAATTACTTCTCCATGCATTCATCATCTTATTTTATTCTCATTACCATTATGACAGGAATAAAACCACTTAATATCCGCATTCTATAAATGAGGAAATTAAGGCTGAAATTACATGACTAGATCTTTGCTGCCTGGGGTTTAATGTGATTTATTTTATTGATGTTTACTTTGTGAATGTAGTTTTTGATGAGAAAATATATTCTGCCTTTGGTGTGTAGTAAGATATATCATGATAGGCTATTCATATTAATCAAAATGATTTGGCATGCTTTACTAGAACATCAGCTGCTAAAGAGCAAGAAGTTGAGTTTGATACCTCCTTACTAGAAGAAAATGAAAATCTTCAGGCAAATGAGATTATGTGGAATAATTTAACAGCAGAAAGTTTGCAAGTAAAGTAAGTATTTGCAAAACCTGAACGCTTAAATATTACTATTTTTATTTATAGTTGTACATTCTGAGATTTAAAATCCCAAGTTTTATTTTTTGCAAGCAATGAAATGTAAATTAAAAAGAAACTATCCGGCTAGTGTTGCTTAGTGGTTGAGCATCAACCTGTGAACCAGAATGTTACTGTTCAATTCCCAGGCAAGGCACATGCCTGGGTTGTGAGCCCAATTCCCAGTGAGGGGTGTGCAGGAGGCAGCCAATCTATGATACTCTCTCATCATTGATGCTTCTGTCTCTCTCTCCTTTTTCCTTCCTCTCTGAAATCAATAAAAACATATTTTAAAAACAGTAATAAATAAACTGATTGTTATTTGGTCAGAATGAAATGTTTTGAGAAATATGTTAACTTTTACTCATTATTCACTAATTAGTTTTGGTAATTCCAAAAATTAAAATTCTGTGCAATGTATTCATTCAGTTATTGCTAATATCTTATATTGGAATAATACTTTATTCTTTTCAAAACTTATTTTTTTAAATCCATTTTTTCTCAAAATTCACTGGCAGAACTATTTTGGAAATGAAGACATACATGAGTGTTTTGTGATAAGAGACTTGTAGATGTCAGCAGCATTTAGTACAAAACTTAGACTTTTAATTGAGTTCCCTTTAAACAGGGATGTCTTCTATTAAAGGCTAGTAAAAGAGTTCTTTCTCCACTTTGTTGTTACTATTTCATAAAATTTTAAGGAGTTTTGAGAAATCTTAATGTGTTTTTTTAGTCCTTTCCAAATGTTAAAGCCTGATAATAGTACATTTTTGAATTTAGAAAATATAATTAAGCCATTCTACTCTTAAATATTTAATCTGTCTCTTGATTTTGTCAGGAGCAACACAAGGAAACATATCTATTAATAAGCACTATATGTACTTGTTTCTGTGCCAGAACTACAACTAGATTATGTACTCAATTGGTTTTTAATATTGGGCATGTTATATCATCTGACCTGTTGGAAGTTTATCTCAAAAGTGTCAGCCAAAAGTCTCCATCTAATACAATTAAACAGTCTCCTTTCTATGTTCAGTAACAGTGTTGTAGATAAAAGTAACTGAATGGGATTGAAGAAACTAACAATGCTTGTCACTTGTATAAGATGAAGGCTTAGTAATCATGGTGGACTGACTATTGCTGAGAGAAATGGAGGCATGGGGTACCTGCGTTGGAAGGTTTTTCCAGCAGCTATATTGGGATTCTTGAAGATGTGTCCCAAGTTTTGAAGCCCTTCCTAATAGTTTCACTTCGGTTTTAGATACATTGTTACAATGTCAGTTATCTGTAAACCAGTGGTTCTCACCCTGGGTGAATTTTGTCTTCAGGAGAAATTTGACAATAAATATCTGGAGACATTTTTGTTTATCAGGTGGGAAAGTGTTACTGGTATCTATGTAGTGGGTGGAAACCATGAATGCTGCTGAACATTCTTCAGTTACAGAACTGCCTCCTACAGCAAAGAATTATCTGGTGAAAATGTCTATAGTGTCAAGGTTGAGTAACTCTGCTCTAAACAATAGAGTTAAAAGATGGTAGGGTTTCTCAATTCTAGTGACAAATTCAATTTCTTAATTCCTGTGCTGCTTGGTGAAGGAATATGACATAAATTACTCCTGTTATTTTAACTATTACATTGCTCCCAAATAATTTATTCATCAAAAATATATTTATTGTGGACATATACAATAGTGTGGTAGGCCTGGGGGGTGGTGGTAGGCGTGGGGTGGAGGGGATCAGTGATGGAAAAAAATGGGACACCTATAATACTTTCAACAATAAAGATGAGTTAAATATGTGTGTGTGTGTGTGTATACATATACACTATACTTACTGTATATTTAAGTTTGCAAGGGTTAATCCTTTCAAGGATTTCATACTAAAACTAGAGGCCTGGTGCATGAGATTCGTGCACTGGGGGCAGGGAGGGTGTCCCTCAGCCCAACCTGTGTCCTTTCGCAGTCTGGGAGCCCTCGGAGGATGTCCAACTGACAGCTTAGGCCCGGAGGCTAAAAAGACTCCCACTACCACTGCTGCACTCGCCAGCCTTGAGCCCTGTGGGAGGGTACTGACCACCAGGGGGCAGACACTCAATGCAGGAGCTGCCCCCTGGTGGTCAGTGCGCATCATAGCAACTGGTCGTTCTGCCATTCAGTCGATTTGCATGTTAGGGTTTTATTATATAAGATGGATCAATTTATTTTAATAATCACCAAGAAAGAATGAGCATGGAAAATAATACAATAAATAGTAAATAATCATACCCTATGCCTTTTCTTTCCTGAGGCATTAATTTGTTAATTTTGTTGTTGATTGTGTTGAAATATTATGTCCAATAGAAATGAATGAAACAAGCAGATAGTTTGTGAAAAATAAATTCAAATGACCAGTAATTCTGTGACAATTAAATATATAGTATATATATATTTTTTAAAAAGAAGCTATTTCACCTACCAGATTGGCAAAGATTTAATAATTTAATAATACCTAGTGTTGTGTAGGTTATGGAGGAATAAGCTCTCATGAAGTCTTGGCAGAAATGAAAACTAGTGTAACCTATTTGGAGGATAATTTCATAATATATATCAAAATTTAACTTGCACATACACTTTGACTCAGGAATTCTACTTCTAGAACTTTAACCTACAAATATGAAAAGATATGTATGTCTGTAGCCATAATATGGTGGGTTGCCTTAGGTCTGAATCCTGACAGTATAGTTTATTATCTTTGTGAAACTGGACAGATTACTTAATTCCTTTATGCCTCATTTTCCTTAAATGTAAAATGGTAATAATGGCATCCAGCTCATAGTGTTAACATTCTATGAATAAATGTGGAATGAATGGAATATTCCTTGGCACATGGCACAGTTTATGTATTATTTTTTGTTTTATTACTATTTACATTAAGGACTATAAGCACAATGCTTAGGTTTTTCAGAGGCCTTTGGAAATATTCGATATCTGAAAATTTTTTGTTCATTCCATGATATGAAAAGAAAACTGTTACAAGGTATAATATATCACTTCATTAATTATTAAATTCAGATTACACAAAAACATTTCAAACAATTCGTAGGTTACATTTTCTCACTTTTAATATCTGCATATGAATGAGGGTATCTAAGAAATCACTTTTTAATATATATGATATTATTTGAATAGAGGCTAAGGACTAGAAAGATCTCAAACAGTCCTTTTATTTGAGCAAAACACTGTAAACACCCTAGTCATTAGTAAAGATTTGGTTAAATGAATTTTAGTATATCTATAATTTTCCCATTATGTAGGTTTTAAATAAAATAAGATAGGTTTATATGTATGCTTATATGGAAAGATATCTGAAGTATATGATAAAGAGCAAAATCAAGTTACAGAATAATATTTATGGTGTGAGCCTATTAATAAAAAATGGTACATATATGTATGTTTGTATATACATAGACTATATCTTGAAATGGAGGAGAATGGATGGGGTAAGTAGGGCAGCATGTTGGGGCAAATATTGATAGTAATGTTAAATAAATATGGTTTTATTTCTCATCTCTTTGAATTCTTTTGTTAGCATGACTATCTCCAGAATATTAGGTATTCATTTTTTCTTTCATTGTGTCAGTTCCTTTTACTAAGCCTTTGTTTCTGAGTCATATGGCTTTAAGTAGTTTTAGAGTAGAACTCTCCCAAAAGCTCTATTTGAAAATGCTAATATTTTATAGAATGTGCTTACCTGTATTCTACATTTTTCCTTTGCCCATTTAAGAGCTTAATGTGTTAATATCAAATAGTATTAAGAAAAACTTCAGGGACATTTCCCTTTTTGTTCTGCATTCCTTTATGTTTGTTTAAGAGGTCAATGACCACCCTGTCCATTGTGAAAGGTTATGTAAGTTTGGAAGTGAGAATCATTAATATTTGTGACTGCTGGAGAATTTTCCTATAAATAGGAGTCATACTGGCAGTCTCCCAGACTGCTGATTAGTAGTGACTATGAAACAGAGAATATTGGACCACATTTCTCTTGGACTCTTCACAATTCTTGGCTAGATGTCAGATGCTGTGAATGATTAATTGATATCTTTGTTGAGTGAGTGAATGAAGACTGTTTTATGGAGAGATTTCAGGGAGTTTCTGAATAATGGATCTCATGTCTGGCTTCATATTATGATTTCTTAGGGAGCTTTTAAAAATGCTGATACCTGGGACCGAACCCAAAGCAATTAAATTATATTTATTGATGGTAAGATTGGGCACTGGAGTTTTTGGTAAACTTTCCACATGATTTTAATGTGCATACAGAATTGAAAATCTCTGCCATAAGCCCACTCAAGTTGTAGAGGTGTGTATGTTACTCTCTGGGGGGAAGTCCCTGCAAAGTTTTAGAGGGCTTCGTGACCCAAAATGACTAAGGACTAATACTTGAATATCAGCCCATTTCTAATGAACTTACAGTCCTCATATCTTATAGAATTATTGGGGAGAACTAGCCTTTTTACAATAGACTAACTAGATGACACATTTTAAGTTTTTCTTTTCCTTAGGTTCTTCATTGTAACATACAATTTATTTTCATTATCAGAAACTTATTTATAAGTTTAATAATTTATGTTCTTGGTTTTTATTTATTGTATCATGTAGCGTTTTCTCAAATAAATGTAAGAGGCTCTGAGATTATTATACAACTAATATCTTTATCCAAAACAAGATTATATAGTTTTGCTGCCTGCCCTTTTTCAGACTTGATGAAAATCTAGTGATAGGAGAGTAAGTGACGTTATCGCATTCATCCATCTAAATATGTGCCACTCAGCATTTTGCTATACTTTTATTAATTACCTATCAATTATATTTATAAATGTTGCATACACACACACACACACGCGCGCGTGCGCACACACACACACACACACACACATATATATATATATATATATATATATATATATATATTGTCCCAAAAATGTATACACACTTTATTTTTTTTTTTTATTGCTTAAAGTATTACAAAGGGTATTACATATGTGTCCATTTTATCACCCCGCCCTAGACAGTCCCCTAGCCTCCCCTATCCCCCAGTGTCTTATGTCCATTGGTTATGCTTATATGCATGCATACAAGTCCTTTAGTTGATCTCTTACCCCCCTACCTCCTGCCCCCCAACCCTCCCCTGCCTTCCTGCTGCAGTTTGACAATCTGTTTGAGGCTGCTCTGCCTCTGTATCTATTATTGTTCAAAAGTTTATAATGGTCTCTATTATCCATGAATGAGTGAGATCATGTGGTATTTTTCCTTCATTGACTGGCTTATTTCACTTAGCATAATGCTCTCCAGTTCCATCCATGACGTTGCAAATGGTAAGAGTTCCTTCCTTTTTACAGCAGCATAGTATTCCATCGTGTAGATGTACCACAGTTTTCTAATCCATTCATCTACTGATGGGCACGTAGGCTGTTTCCAGATCTTAGCTATGGTGAATTGTGCTGCTATGAACATAGGGGTGCATATATCCTTTCTGATTGGTGTTTCTGGTTTCTTGGGATATATTCCTAGAAGTGGGATCACAGGGTCAAATGGGAGTTCCATTTTCAGTTTTTTAAGGAAACTCCATACTGTCTTCCATAGTGGCTGCACCAGTCTGCATTCCCACCAGCAGTGCACAAGTGATCCTTTTTCTCCACATCCTCTCCAGCACTTGTCGTTTGTTGATTCCAAAAATGTATACACACTTTAAAAAAAAACATATATATGTATATATATATGTATATACATATATATATATATTGATTGATTGCAGAGAGGAAGGGAGAGGGAGAGAGAGTTAGAAACATCAATGATGAGAGAGAATCATTGATCAGCCACCTCCTGCACGCTCCACACTGGGGATTGAGCTTGCATCCCCAGCATATGCCCTGACTGGGAATTGAACCATGACCTCCTGGTTGGTAGGTCGACTCTCAACCACCGAGCCACCCCAGCTGGGCTACACACTTTTTTATTGAAACATATCCATGCTCATTCATTTGTCTGTGGTCCACGGGTAATCTGCTACAATGGCAAAGTTGAGCAGTTGTGACAGAGACAATGTGTGGTATTCTCATTACTTCCCACTGCTACTTGGTGCAGTACAGATTATAGTTGACACAGTTATAACTCAACAGCATTTTGAGTGCCACACATACTGCTGCCCAAGATCATTTTATTTACTTTTTAATATTAGTCCATGCCTATTAAGTCAAAACAAGGAAATAAAATGGATTTTGAGTGTCATACTTCTAAGTCACAGTGGAGTGTGGATTATTTTGTTATTGAATTAGATGGTAAAGCATTGTGTTTATTTTGCAGTGACACCCTGGCTGTGCTAAAATAATGCAGTATATACTTACATTACCAAATACACATGCTGTTCAATATTACCAGCTCAGAGAACAGTGCTAGTCAGAAAACTGAGAGGATTTAAAATGGAATACCTCATTACAGCAGACTTTCTTCAGAAAAATATAATATGTAAATGAGAATGCAAACAAAATAAGTTTCTGGGTGGCTCATTTCTTAGCCAAGTAAGCAAAGCCATTTACCAATGATGAATTAATTAAGTAGTGTTTCATTATAGTAACTGAAGAAATATGTCCAATGAAAATAAACATGTTATAACAATTAGTGTTTTTTTAAATATATTTTATTGATTTTTTACAGAGAGGAAGGGAGAGGGATAGGGAGTTAGAAACATCGATGAGAGAGAAACATTGATCAGCTGCCTCCTGCACACTCCCCACTGGGGATGTGCCCGCAACCAACGTACATGCCCTTGACTGGAATCGAACCCGGGACCCTTGAGTCCGCGGGCCGACACTCTATCCACTGAGCCAAACCGGTCAGGGCACAATTAGTTTTTCAGTGAGAATATTTGCTTGAAGAGCTGAGACATTGAGAGCTACATCATTAGTTGGTTAAAAAAACAACTCAGATAATTTCATGTGCTTTCTTTCCCCTGACTCTTGATGAGTCAGCAGGTGTGATCAAAAAGTGCTCAGCTGTTGTTTATTTGAAGAGTCGAGGCCTAGTTTTAAGTGACTGAAGGCTTACTCTCTGTGAATAGCCTGAGTGGGTCAACTACAGATAAGAATATTTTCAAGGAATTAAGACAACACTAATCCAGTACAAACTGAAGTTGAATCTTTTAAGATGTGTAACAAATGATGGTGTTAAAAATATGTGTGGATCAGAAAGAGGCTTAGTTGAACAAATTTACAAAGCATATGGAAATGTTAAGAGTTTTAATCCTATGGTTAGTCATTATATTATCCATCACCAGGTACTTTGTGAAAAATATTTGAATCTAACCAGATGTTATTGAATCAGTCATGTCACCAATGACCTTCATTTGCTCTTGTGGACTTTACCATCATCCATTATATGAATTTTTGTTAGAAATTGAAACTGAATATCTTGACTTGCCCTATCACATAGGACTTTGATGATTTAGAAGCGGAAAGTTTTATTGGTGTTTTTTTTTGGTTTGTTTGTTTATTTTTAGTTCAGAGCCCAGATTGTAAGTGAGAATCATTAGTCACTACTAATCAACAGTCTGGGAGACTGCCAGTATGACTCCTATTTATAGAAAAATTCTCCAGCAGTCACAATATTTCTAAATAATCAAAATTTCCCTCAACTGTTGTTATTGGAAACTGAATTCTCAAAGTTTTGGATATTAGCTTGTGCTAAAGACTTGATAATTTTCCTATTGAACTCAACCTAAAATTACGAGGTAATATAGTGCTTATATGCAGAACATACATGCAGTAAAGTCATTTAGATGACAACTAATGTTATTTGAATCCCAGGAAATGTCAGGTTGTTTTATACTTCCTGTGCAGTCCAACATTTAAACATAAAGCAAGATCACCATTCTTATAAAATTTGTAGCTGATGAATTTTCTGAGTTCTAGCAGCATGTTTTGGAACTTGGTGCAAATATTTCAACATTTCAAAATCCACTTAATTGTGCAATTGAGGAGTTCCCACCTAACTTTATAAGTGATGAATGTTCAATATAGTGACATGCTAAAAAGCATGCAATATAATTTTATAAATGCCAGCTAAGCAGTAAATATATTCAATTGAAATCATATGCTCATGGATTTATAATGGTATTTGGCAACACTCATCTGTGTGAAAAGATATTTTCAAAGATCAAATACATAAAATCTCATTATATATCTGCTTTAGCAAGTGAACATTTGTAGCTGATTTTGATGTTAAGCACTAGCTTTGAATTTCAATAAAGGTAAACATTATCACACTAAAAATATTTCTATCTGCATAGTAGACTGTTATTATGCTAAGTTATACTCATTATTATTATATTTTGAATTCGTCAAAATATTTGTGAATATTTTTTCTCCTTTTTCTTATATTAATATCTATATAATATTCCTCGATTTTGTCTCTTGGTGGAAAAGCCTACAATATTTTACTCTCCAGACCTTTATAGAAACTGTTTGCTGACTGTTGTGGGAATGGCACCCATTTTATCTATTAAACTGTCTGATCAACTTTCTCAATTGGTGGCATGACAAACACTGCAATACTCTCATGTCTTAAGAAGGGCCTTGGTTTTATCAAGTCTGTTTTTGCCTGTTTTCACAGTCTTTGCCCAAGTTTTGTTTTTGGGTGAATTATATGAGGCTATGTTAGGGAATACTTTTTCAAAGAGTGGATTGGAAAGATTTGGAAATATGCAAAATATTAGAAGCAGATGCTATGTTAGGAAAGGTTGATTAAGGGAAACAAAGAGGTTACACAGAATGTAGGTGGATTTGTCAGATTGCAGGTGGCTATCTTTAACAAAAACTTTTGCATGGTTGCTTAGAAGTCACCTGTTTAATTTTGGGAAAAACTAATACATATTTGTGCAATGGTATAGAAGGTTATACATAAATTGCTGTGAGATTAATAAAAAAAGGTTTATTCCATTTATGCTGAAGTAATAAAGATGTCAGGAAATTACTTCAGGCAACTGTCACCCTTATTCCATTTGTTTTTTTTATTAACCCAAATATCACAATTAATGGGCCAGTATTGGAAACTTACAATTTTTTAGGAAGTTGGGTCTCTGTAAGAGTGCTGTAAGATATAGATGATGTTATCCAGTGGTTTGGGAATACAAAAAGTGTTGTATAAATACTGAAAACTTGTTATGATCCATAGTAATTATTTTAGGCTTTTTAATCTTTAAATACAGTCAAATCCTTAAAAATTAACTAATGCATGCAGATGATAAAAATCAGCAAAATCTTACAGGAGGGTATACAATGAAAATCAAGGTTCTCCCTCTTTTTTTTATAGACCCCATTTCTAGTTTCCAGTGTTAATTCATTAAAAAAATGTATGTATCTTTTCAGTATGTATATATAAGCACTACATGTATATAAATTGTCTACTTAAATGGGGTTATTCTGTGCATAGTTTTTGCCTTGTTCTCTTAACATTTATGAACTCTTAATAGGGTATAGTGTTTTACTGCTTTCATGTAACATGATTATTGAATTTATTTACTTATTGATGGACATTTAAATTATTCCTCAGTTTGTTAATATTGCCAGGGCTGGAAGCAGGTTTTGTGGAGACTGAAGCTTACACAATTTTTTTTTGAGGAGGGGGGGAACTAGAACAAATACCATACATAATTACAAATATAAAATTAAGTATAGACCCTTGGAAGGTATCTTGCAAGTCAGGTGCCTGAAGGTTATGTGTCATTAGCGTTATCGTAAGTTCACCTTTGCTTATTGAAATTACAAGTAGTGCTACAATAAACATCCCTGTGATTACATCTTTTTGCACTCATTGAAGCATATTATTTTGGATAAATTTTATGAGGTGAAATTAATAAAATGGACTCCCGATCACAGCATGTACCTGGGTTGCACTTTGGATCCCCCTGCCCCAGTTGGGAGGCAACCAATCTATATGTCTCTCTCACAATGATCTCTCTTTCTCTTTCTCTCTCTTTCTCTCTTTCTCTCCCTCTCCCTCTCCCTCTCTCTTCCCTGTTTCCACTCTCTAAAAATCAATGGAAAACATCCTCGGGTGAGGATTAACAAAAAAACAACAACAAAATGGTCTGCTTTTTACCATTCAATAAGATAGCCACTAGCCACATGAGTCTATTCAGCCCTTAAAATGAGGCAAATGCAACTGAGGGACTGAAATTTTACTTTACTTTAAATTAAATTACATTTGGCTACTGTTTTGGACATCACAACCTTAAATGTCTGAGTGTGTGTGAAGTGAATGTAATTAATGTATGGATTGATAATGAGGAAACTGTTCATTCTAGGTTGAAAACTTTAGCAGAGGAACTTATGCAGACACAGCAAATGCTATTAAACAAGGAGGAGGCTGTCCTGGAGCTAGAGAAAAGAATTGAGGAATCTTCTAAGACCTATGAAAAGAAGTCTGAGTAAGTAAACAAAAATAACTTAAAGGAAGGAAGTGTAATTGACAATATTTTACTAAATACTCCATTTACGTGTATTATGGATTTAAAATTTCTAGAAGCTGAAATTTCATTTTAAGTATAAAACTTAGAAACTTTCGAGGACTCTAGAAAAATAGTATGTGTTTGTTAATATAGTGTACATATTATATATCTTAATATTTTACATTTAAATACTTTTCTGAAAAATCCTGTTAAAAGTTGTCTTTATTTCCCCTCATCACTGGCCACAAGATTCATTGTGAATTCCTTGTTAAGAAAGTGACAGGCCAGTTATATGTAGAAATTGGCTTCTACTGTGTTAGAAGGAAGCAAACACATTAAAAAATAGCAGTCTGTTTCACCTATAAGAATCATATTGAGATTTGCAGTGCTGTTTTTGTGTCACCATTGTTTTTCTTGCTCATTTCTAGATCTGTAAATGTTTTTCCAAAACCTCTGATTTTACTTGTCTTGTTAAACTCTTGCTTTTAATTTTTGTGTTAATTATGTTTTCTACTGTTTTTTTTTTAAAAATATATTTTATTGATTTTTTACAGAGAGGAAGGGAGAGGGATAGAGAGTTAGAAACATCGATGAGAGAGAAACATCAACCAGCTGCCTCCTGCACACCCCCCACTGGGAATGTGCCCGCAACCAAGGCACATGCCCTTGACCGGAATCGAACCTGGGACCTTTCAGTCCGCAGGCCGACGCTCTATCCACTGAGCCAAACCGGTTAGGGCTATGTTTTCTACTATTTTAAGTAAATTTTGAAAAAAATTAAAAATTCTAATTCAACTTTGGCAATGATTTGCATCTCCAATAGGGATTAGTTTCTTTCATATGACTAGCCCAAGTAGAGTTCCTTCTGTTATACTCTCATATACTCAAGGAAATTGTGATGTGTAGGATTTCTCTCTTTGGCTATACTTGCTCTTACTTTCACAACTTTTCAAATATTTACTTTTCTCAAATCTCTGATCTCCTTTTCTCTCCCACTGAAGTCAAAGAATATCTCTCCTACATTGTAGAAAGAGTTAGAATCATCAGGTAGCAATTCTTATTTTCTGGGACTAGATATCCAAATCCACCACATTTGTTCCCATTCTCTTTCCTTCCATAGAAGAACTGCTCCTTGTTCTAAGTCTGTTTCTTGTGTCTGTCTCTTGTATCCCGTCATCTCTTACTTTTTAAAGAAAATTTGCATTATTTTATATATTATGTCCAACTTTTTCTCTCAACAGGATCCTATGTCACTTTTTAAATATGCCTGTCTTTTAAAAAAATGTTTTTATTGATTTTAGAGAGAGCAGAAGGGAGAAGGGGAGAGAGATAGAAACATCAGTGAGGAAGAAACATGAATCAGGTGCCTCCTGTACTCCCCATACTGGGGATGGAGCCAGGCTGTGCCCTGACCTCTGAATTGTACTGGTGACTTCTGGGTACATGGGATGATGCTCAACCATTTGAGGCCCACTGGTTAGGGCTTTGCTTTGGTCTTGATCCTAAAAATAATCTTCACCTCTCTGCCCACTCCAGATAACTCTTTCTAAATTTTCATAGTTCCTCTGTCGTTGCTTTCTGTTTTCTTAGTCAAACTTGTTCCAAGAGTAATTATGCACAAGCATTTTCTCAACTCCCACTTAGTCCTCAACCTGCATATATCTGGCTTCTGCCCATTACTATTGAAATAGGTATGTGTAAGATCACCAATGATCTCTACATTACTAAATTTAGCAACTGTTTTACTTGATCTTCTCACAGTATCTGACTTTATTGACTTTATGTTTCTTCTTTTCTTTCCTTTTTAAAAAAATGTATATATTGATTTCAGAGTGGAAGAGAGGGGGAGAGAGAGACAGAGAAACATCAATGATGAGAGAGAATCATTGATCGGCTGCCTCCTGCACGCCCCACACTCGGGATCAAGTCTGCAACCCGGGCATATGCCCTTGACCCAAATCGAATCTGGAACCCTTCAGTCCGCAGGCTGATGCTTTATCCATTGAGCCAAACCAGCTAGGGCTATGCTTCTTCTTTTCAATTGGCCTTTGGGACCCAATATGCCAGATCTTACTCCTCTCTTTCTGGCCACTCTTTCTTTATAAACCTGTTTTCCTCCACTCAGCCAGTCCATTTTGGAGTTACTAAAGGCATGGCCCTAGGTTATGCCACTCACCTTCCTGAACTCTATCTCTAGATGATCGCCTAAAGGTGACCCATATTTATTACTTCCAGATTTCTCATCTGAACTGTCTGGCCATGCAGTCATTTGCCTACTTGACAGGCCTACTTGGGTGTCTTAAAAATACCCTAAATTTTCTGTGTCCGAGGCTGAGTTAAAAATTTCAATCCAACCCAATTCAATCCAACCTAGTTCACTCTTAGTATTCCTTATTTCAGTGAATAAGGAATATTCACTGAATATTCACTGAATAAGCACCATCCATCCTATTATACAACTCAGCATGGTAGGAGCCTGCACCTTTCATTTATAGGATGGCTCTTATTACAGCTTGGTGTTAAATATCATATTGGAGTCACTGAGCCTTTCAGAGGTGAGAATAGAAATTTAAGTTACTCTGGTCATTCCTTTAATTTGAAAAATTTCAGTTTTGTATCACTAAGTCTTCTATTTGGATTATAAAAATAAAATCTATCAACCATTGCTAATATTACATTCAAAATAGAATTATCTTTTGCTTTTTTCTATTTGCAAATAAATTTCTTCCCATATATACAGAAGACAAAGCAGTTCTACTTTTTACAGCTTTTAAATGAACACATTGTAAATGACTCCTGTTTTAAAATTTATTGGTTATAAAGAAAGACAATAGGGTAGCTGACTTTCTCACCCGTATGCATGACCATATATTGTTGGAAGAGGCAATGTTCAAGTGTTATCTTAATGTAGAAGTTGTGGGTTTCTTTGTTTTTTGGTGTGCTTTCTAGACTCAAATCATTGACTTTGACTATCTACATAATCAGTGTGATCCATGTTCCTTCACCTATTTATATTTATCAGGAGATGAGAATGGGAGTAGAGGAGAGGGGCTTACATGTAAAGGGTGGTGGATATATGGGAAATAGCATTTCTTGAATTCTTACTCTGTTCTACACATTATATTGGATGTTTTATATACTAGTATAGTAAGCCAATGAATGTTATCTTTATTTTGCTTTCTGTATAATTGCTCATATTTTAACTTTAGGAGAATTTAGATAACTTAGAATCACATTCCTAATAAGTGGTAGAAAACACGAGTCCCTGACTCAAAAGTTTCTATCTTTTTTGATCACAGAATTTGCTTGATCTAATGATTTTAATAGTGCTTTTAGGAGAATAAATTAGAAGGGATAAGTATGTCAAGCAATACAGAGTATGAGTCTTGTTTAACCCAAGTTCTATTAGCCTTTTGTTACCATGGAAGTTTTATTGCTAGCTTCAATAAAAAAATCTTAAAAATGTTAAGTATATTTACATAAGGAAATAGTCATTGTGTAATCTCATTAATTTATACATTAGTAGGGTTGAAGTTTGTTTTTGAATAATATGTTAAAGTATTTTGCTAAACAAATGGTCTTCAGGGATTCTGGGGAAATGTTTGATTTTTAATTTTGTGTTTCCTTTTTGTGTGTATATGTGTATATATATATATATTTAACTGCACTTAAATAATAATTAAAATCAATTTTTATTCAGTTTTAAAAGTAGATTTAGAATTATTTTTACTCTGTAACACATTAGCTTCATATACAATGCTACTTGAAAATAACAAAACAATAAAATGACATTTTCTCACAAATACTATTTACATTCTTAAATTAATGGAATCATACTGAGTTTTTGCTTACCATTATTGGATCTATTAAAATATAATATAATAAAGGACTAAAGTTAAAACCTACAAATTTGGATTTAAGTAATTATCTCTAAAACATCTTATAGTAACAGTGACAAAATATATAAGAAATCATTTGATAGTTTTGATTCCCATAATAGAGTGATATGAAGTGAAAAGTGAACTTAGAGAATGATTTTTCTATAACATGAATTTCACACAAGAACAGAATTTTAGCTCATATAAATAATGTAGCCCTCAGTTGAAATGTTGCAGAATTTTATTTAAAAAAATAAGGTAAAGAGAGTAAAGCCAACCACTAAAAATGGTATGATTTTAATACAAAATAAAGCACCACTCTAGTGTACATATCTTTACTCATTACTTTTAGAGTATGTTTACTCAACTGGAAATAATATAAATCTTCACTTGATTTATGATCCTTGACTACTGATTAGAACATAGTTTATGGGAAAATATACCAAGCATATGTCTTTTATGACTCAATGGCATAAAGAGCTAGACTATTACTGTTGGTTTTAGTGCTTGGTTTTAGTTTCAAAAAGAGAATGATTAATTTTGTACCAATATCACCTAGTACTTAAAAATACTGTCTACATCATAAAATCATAACTCCTGGAGCCATGCAGGATCTTAAGAGAGTTTTTGATTCATAATTGCCTTTCAAATTATATGATATCTGCAGCCCAGAAGTTTTAAGAGATTTGCAAAATGCCACATCTAGCCTGTAGTGAAGGTAAGAATTGAACCATCTAAAATATTGTACTCGTCTGCAAATTCAGGGTACTTTTAATTTGGGCTCAGCACTTTTAAATTACGCGTATTACCAAAAAATGTGCTCTGTAAATAGGAAATCTATTCAACAATATTTTTTGCATGTCTGCTAAGTGCTGTGAATACAATGAAAGGTAAGACATATATGGCTACTTGTCTCATGAAGCTTATACTTTTGTGGAATGCACCAGTACAACACAAGAAATTGACAATTGTGATAATTGCTGTGAAACAGGTAGTTCTGATAGAACAGAGGAGCACCTACTAAATTTAGGTGGCCAGGGGTCTCCTGGGAAATGGCATCTTTGCTGAGACCTGGAAGATGGAAGGTGCCATCCACATGAAGAGGAATTTGAGATAGCGATAAGTAGCACATGTATAGGTTCTGATCCCTTCCATTTTTTAAATTTACTTACGGCTTTTTATGCATCTTGTGTTATTTAATCACGTATTTACTATAATTTTCTTCTTATTAAAATATACACATAATAGTTTGCTCAATGGTGTTATAAGCATATAAAATAATTGCATAGTGCGTTGTATAGTGATTACAGCAAAAGTTTAAAAAAACTATTGAACAAAAGCAAGATGTTAATGTATGTGAAATTGTCATTATACATAGAGCTTAATAGGATTAATTGGAAGAAGCTGGTATTGCTCATTAACTTCATTATAAGACATGAAAATTGACCAGTCATATAATAGGGAATAGCTGCCCCTGCAAGCCTCATTGTTTTAAAAACCACTAAAATAAAAACCAAGAAATTTATATTTTAACCTAATTCTTGGTAGTAGGATAGTATTTCAGAATTTCTGATTACAATATGGTACAATGTAGTTGATACTTAGAACTCGGAAGGAGAATAAAAAAGGCCTGTCCCTATAATAGATTATTTAGGAACCCAGGGCATATGAGACGACAAAAGCCTCACCTTACCAGAGGAAGCATGATGACAGCAACAGTGATAGACATTTTCAATTAAATTTTTAATTTTGAGGTAATTATAGATTTCTGTCTATGTGTATGACTTAATAGAGGTCCCATGTACTTTATATTCACTTTGCCCCAATGGAAGCATTTTGGAAAAGTATAATTTAATATTGTAATTGTAGATATTGGCTTTGATACAGTCATGACTTAGAACGTTTCATCACTGCAAGCATTCCCTCATATTGTACTTTTGTAGCTACACTACTTTCCACCCCCTCCTATGTCCCCAGTATCCTTTAATCTGTGCTCCATTTCTACAATTTTGTCTTTCCAAGAATGTTATATAAATAAAATTTCACTGAATGTAGCCTTTTTACATTAATCAATTCTCTACCTTTTTGTTGGGCTAATCTCCTGAAATTGATTGCCATATAATTGAGGAGATTTCAGCTTTCTTAGAGCATCACTGAGGTTGCTTCCTACTCAATTTAATTGGAATTGATTTTAAAAATATTAATCAGCATCATATTTATAAATAAAACTCTTTCACTGTGAGTTCCTTCTGCCTACACTTACCCAATTTATGTTGATCCTTTTAAGTTCTATTTGAAGAAGGTAACTTTCTGACCTTATTCTCCAACTTTGAAGCTTCCTCTATTGACAATCTATTGTCTCTTACATATAAGTAACTTACTTTCCGTAGTGCATGGCACATTTCTTTAAGATATTAATATACTATGTATGACAGTGTTTCCAAAAGTGCTCCCCACTACCTGGGTTTTCTTTTGTGTGTGTGGCTTAAATATGGTGAGTTAGTTTGAAATTTCCACTAGGGGCAGCCTCCAAGGGGTAAAAAGTCACAATAAGGCACCATGTGGCTATGTAGTTCTCCAAAGGAGGAATTGGAATATTTTTTATTTTTATAGTGATGACATTGGAAAGATTTGGGGACTTATGCTCATTCCCTTATTAACAGCTCAGCCCTCAGTGTTAGTTAGAACAGCCTTCCCCAACTCTGAACACACACTTCTCCCAATATACATACAACATGGTCCCAGGCTGTCACCTTGATTTGATTTATTTTACTCCAGGCGCAGATTGGATTCTAGCTATATTCCATGTGAGATATGAAATACATTTAAGATTCTTCTTCAGTCATGCTAATTCATTTTAGGCCCTATGCTTCTGGACTTAAGTTTCTGTACTCTGTGAGGTAGATGGTTTAGCTGTAAAATAAAATGAATGCTGTAGACCGTAATATATTTGAAAGTATCTTGAATTTGATTTGAGCTTCCAAACATTTTCTTCCATTTTGTTAATGCTACTCCAATGATGACTCAAAATCTATTTAGTTTCCTAATTCTTCTGATTCTGTAGGATTCATAAAGATGAAAACAAAAGCATATATAAGATTTCTTTATAAGGTTTCTTTAAAGTATGCATTTCTTAAAGAAGTCAATACTTAATGTGTTCTTTTTTAGTATTGTGCTGCTGATAAGCCAAAAACAGACACTTGAAGAGCTGAAACAGTCTGTGCAGCAGCTGAGGTGCACTGAGGCAAAGTTTACGGCACAGAAAGAATTACTAGAGCAAAAAGTGCAAGAAAATGATGGAAAAGAGCCACCTCCAGTAATAAATTATGAAGAAGATGCACGGTCAGTTACATCTATGGTAAGCCAAAGAGTAATCAAACAAGAAACCAGAAGAGTGGTATGTAGGTAATAAGTGAATTCAAAAGTCAATTCTCATTTCTATAACAAATTGTTGCTCTTGTTAATATGCAGGTCCTATTAAACTTGTTTGTAAATGCAAAATAGACTTGTCAGTCACCTTCAGGTCACCTGGTGAGCACTTTCAGGAACCACCTGTAGAGTCAGAGGAAAAAGCTCTTCTCTTGCCTTCAGAACTGAAAACAAAGACTGCAATTGTTTTTATTCCTGGGAGACAGCAGGAAGGTAGGGTGTACTTCTTAAGATAGAAGTAAGAAATAAGGAGAAAGCTATTTATTAATTTTTTTCTTAAGAACAGTAGAATATTATTTATCTGAGACGTGTTTATTGTTTTCACAATAAGATTTTTTCTTATACATATCCTTAAACTACAATAAACACATTTACATCCACCAATAGAAATTTAACTTCCTTTATAGTTTTATTCACTGTTTAGGAACACCTAGTACAGTACTTTCCCTGCCTCCCTTTATTTCTTCATTCCTTTCTTCTTTCATCTTATGTTGGTGGTTCTCACCAAGGGGCAGTTTTACTCCTCCCCGCTACCCCCACCCCAGCTCCAGAAGACATTTGGCAATGTTTTTATTTACTTATTTTTAATTGAATTTGAGCTTCACAGTTAGTAATTGCTATTGGTATCTAGTGTGTAGAGTCTGGTGATGCTGCTAAACATTCTACAGTGCACAGGACAGCCCCTCAATTCACACACCCAACAAAAATTAACCCAAAATATCAGTAGTGGCAAGGGTGGAGAAGCCTGAGCTATGTCCTTGGCTTTGTCTGTGGAGAGCTGGGTGCAGTCCGTATGGAGGACCATCATAGATAATGATACTGTAGTTTATGTTTTAGCAATTTTTGGTTCATGTGGTTCTGAATAGTATAGTTTGAATGTCAAACAGATTCAGATATCTTACATTGTGAATTTTGAGTTACAATTCTTTGTTCTCTTTTACTATCCTCTCAGATAAAAAGGACCTCACTTTCTTGCTCATGGTTCTTGATAACTATCTGGCATGTGCAATCTTTCAGAGGAAATTCTAAAGTTTTTTCTTTTATCAGGTTTTTGAAAACCTTAGCTAGTAAACATTTTGTTTTCTGAGTATAGTTAATAATATGTCCTTGTCTCCATGTGGGTGTAGAATTGGTTACTTAATAGCTCGATTTAGTGGCAGATAGGTTAAAACTGGCCATCTAATTAAATTTAAATAATTTTAAATAATGCATATAATGTGCATATGACCCCTGTTGGCATTATTATTATGATAGGAAAAGATAGATAGTTATTCACAACACTAGATGTAGCATATTCTGATAATTACAACTAAAAACTTGACTTTGACATTTAAAATATACTGGTTCATTAATTCCTATTTATTAAAAGCTTATGATCATTTAGACATTTTTCTTTCATAATCATTAAAAAGAAACCTTTTAAACAAATCCTATCTAATAAAGAGGGAATATGCAAATTGACCACCACTCAGTCACAAAGATGGTGGTGCCCATAGCCACAAATGGCAGCGCCCAGTCCCCTCAGCCCCGCCGAGTCCCCCAGTCCTTTCAGCCCCGCCAGAAGGGTGACAGGCACACGGCGTGGCTGGACCTGCCCTCAGCCCCGCAGCCGCCCAGGGTCGGCCCGAGGCACAGGTAATCAGGGCCGGCTGAAGCTTGCGCTGCCGACAGTGGCAGCAGCAGAAGTGTGATGGGGGTGTTGCCTTCCCCTGATGACTGGGTTGCCTCCTGCCCCTGAGGGCTCCTGGACTGTGAGAGGGGGTAGGCCTGGCTGAGGGAACCCCTCCAGTGCATGAATTTTCATGCACCAGGCCTCTAGTGAATAAATAATGTTTCAGAGAGAATGTATAATACATTTTAAATTATAGTGTATGCTTCCTCATACTTTCACATTTTCTCTTGTAACAATTTATTCAATAATGATAATAACTTGTAATTTTTTTACAAATTGATGCCAGATATTTCACTTTACCCAATTTATTTTAAATAATTAAAATGCTAATTATAAATATATCAGGTATTTATTGAAACAATGACTTTAATAATTTTTTAAGGAAATTACAAAGGACTAATGTAATATATGTATTTCAGAGTAATAAAGTAACATTTTATAAATTACTCATTTCCCAAATTGATGCCAATTAATGTGATTTTACAGAATATTTTATAAAACAAGTAGTTCTTAAAACTTAGTAATACTCCCAGCTATATAAGTGAACTTTTTGCATAATTAAGCATTATTTTATGAATAATATTTTAATAAAAGCCTGAAATTAACATAAGCAGTTCTGTTGGTATTTCTTCCTTATAAATTTCATGTTTATAAGTGGTGTAAAATTTCAACAGGAGAAATTTAGTTGAATGTTGGAAGAATTAAAAGAACTAAAAGTTAAACTATGAAATTATGGAAAATATTAGGTAAAAGTAAGAGAGACAGTTTTTTATTCCATATGATCCTAACTAAAGGCACTGTTAACCAAACACTTAACTCTGTGGTGGTGAATGCTGCTATGGAAGAATGCCTTCAGGACTGTACCACTGGAAAGCAATGGGTCCTGGACTGTGCATTTTTATAGATATTCCCAGGTGTGTAATCAGGGTTAGGATTGTATAGTCAGGTTAATAAATGTAGTGATTTTTAAACATATATATATATATATATATATATATATATATATATGTATATGTATATATATATATATATATGGATTGATTTCAGAGAGGAAAGGAGAGGAAGAGAGAGAGAAACATCAATGATGAGAGAGAATCATTGATTGGCTGCCTTCTGCATGCCCCCTACTGGGGATCGAGCCCAAAACCCAGACATGAGCCCTGACCGGGAATCAAACTGTGACCTCCTGGCTCATAGGTCGATGCTCAACCACTGAGCCATGCTGGCCGGGTGATGGAGTGATGTTTATTTTGGCAATATAATTTGATGAAAATTAAAGCCCGCCTATTAATTTACAGAAATCTTTAAAAAATTGTGGCAGCAGATAATATAATCATCTCTGTCAGGAAGATATGCTTTCTAATGTTGTCTTTTTTCACCATGTCTAATTTTGCCCAAAATACAAAGGAGAAAATAATAAATACTAAGTATCACACAATAATTCTCTATTGTCTGTGAATAAGTATGTTTCATTTATTTATTCACGTAATGATTTTTGAGCACCTGTTATATGTGAAGCTCATTTCTAGATGCTGTGGATACATCAGTGAATAAAACTAATAAAAAAAAAATCTCTCTTAGAGATTACATTCTGTAGCGAGTGGCTTAGTAAATAAAATAAACTGTGTATTTATAATGGAAGATAATAAATGCCAAGGGGTAGAAATGGAGCGGGGTAGAGGGTTTGGGGTTTAAGGTCAAAGGTTGGGAGACAATTTTAAATGCAAGTCAGGATAAGCATCACTGGGAATGTGACATTTGAACAGACATGAACAGTTAGGCTCTTACTTAATTTCTGGGAAAAGAATATTACAGTCAGAGGGTGCATTTTTTACAAAGGCAGTAAGATAGGAACATGTTTGGACTATTCAGAGTACAGTAAGGAGGTCTGAGTGGAGGGTATAGGGAGTGAGATTAGAGAAGTAATGGAGAACCTTGTAGACCATGATTAAGGATTATAACTTTTCTCTGTATGAAACAGGGAGGCATTGGTGTGAGAGGGTTATAATAGAGGAATGGCATGCTCTGACTTTTAATTAAGTGGATCATTATAGCTGTGTTGAGAATATACTTAAGGGGAGCAAAGATGGAAGAAGAATGCTAACACCGGGTATAGAAAATGACAGTTTGAGCAAGGATGATAGCACAGAAGTGCCAGGGACCTTTTAGCTCCTGAATATATTTTGAAGGTTGAGCCTATGGATTAATTGTGGAGTATGAGAGAGAAGAGCCAAGGATGTCTTTAAGACTTTTAGCAGGAACATTAGAAGAATAGAATTTGTTTCAAGTGCATGAATAGACTACACATTGAGCAGCTTTGATGAGGAAGAACAAGACTCCAGTTTGTCCATAAAAACAAATATTTGGGCCTGGAGTTCAGCCACCTGATTGTAGGCATTAATGGTATTTAAAATCATTTCACTGTACGAGGTCATCAAGTGAGTGAGGACAGATAGAGGAGAAAAGAGAAACAAAGGCTGAGGCACTCCAAGGTAGGGATCTTGGAGAGAAGGAATCACCAAGAAACTGGGGAGAGACCAGTGAGATAGCAGAAAAAACAAAATTAATGTCCTTGAAATGTTTTAAGGGGAAATGAGTTTTACAATTTGGGACATGCTGAGTTAAGGCAAAACAGTTGTATTGACTGGAGAAGTTTTCTGAACTTTTAATATCAAATGCCCAAGAGAGGAAATATAGCATGGAATGGAGTGTCTTTGGAAATACTGGCCTGACCACTCTTCAAAAAGAGTCCTGGAAGGACCACCATACAGTGAACCATCCTTTGGGAAATGCTGAGCTAGAAGGTAGATCCTTTCTTATCTAATTGGGTTATTGATAGATTAAGTGTGCTGATAATTTAGAAGGCATCTTAGTTGTCTAAATGCTCTAGAACCCAAGGATTATTTTCTCTCATTCTTCAGTTATAGCTCCGCAGGACAGAAGAATCTGCCTTCTGGGGCAAATTGAGAGGGTGAACTCTTTGTTAGCTGCCCTTGAATAATGGTGGAAATACCAGACTTTTATGATCCCTGAGTCAACATTGGCTGATGTTCCTATTTATTTAATTTATTTATTTGATTATTGAAAAATATCACTTTCCTTCATGTTTGATTTTAGCTTTCTAGTTGTAAGATTATAATTTTTCAATCAGTATCTGTTGAATTGAGGAATTGGACTTCCTTTTCACTGCAGAGTAATCTAGTTATTTTACTTTATAATAGCATGTGCTTTGAACCATCTATTTCATAATTTTGTTTAAGGATTCTTCTCTATATGTCAAATATATAGAGAATTGATAGCATCATATAATGAGTTACTACTCTTTTAAATATGTTTTGCTGTTATATAAGATAATTGCCTTTACTATGATATTTCTGAGATTGCATATTTAAAGCCCTTTTGCTAGATTTATAAACAACATACAACATATATTTATCTTCTCTGCATAGTTTATTGAGTTAGTTCTGCTTAGTTGAATGGCACTATAATAAATCCTATTTTGTTACATTTTTCAACCCACAAAATATATGGTTGTGGACTAAATATTGTCTGTCATTGTGACTCAGTAGTAATCCATTTTGTAATAGTGTCCAATCTATTTTCCACTTTATAAATTTATAGTGGTTAAACACTAAAATGGCCTGTCAATTGAGATATCATAATGACAGCATCATTGAAGCTTTTTCTGTTTTCATCATTAGGGACATTTATGTCTTTAAATATATAAGAGACATGTTAATTCCAGGCCTTACTTATCAAATACACTGAGAAAATAAAAGACGTAGAATCCGGAGACCTGGCTTGAGCTTTGCCTGTGCTGTGTAACTATAGTCAGGTTTCTTAACCTTTCTGAGCTTTCTTTTCTATAAATGGAAGAAATGAGTATATACTCACCTTGCCTGACAAGATAGCTGTGACACTAAAATAAGATAATGTGTGTAAACATATGTTGTACATTATGAAATAATGTTAAAACATTACATTCTATTTCATTTTTTTCTAATGCACCTTAGTTCAAATGTAAATTAATTAGTAGATACTAATTGAGTTCTTAAGTATGAATTGTAGGCCTTTCTGAAGGATTATCTTATGTATTTCTTATTTGGGAAGTCAAGGCCTTAATTAATTTATCTGAATAGATAGTAAATGTACATGTATAAAGGGTCTAAGTGTTCCTTCGTAAGTCCTCAGTTGCCTACCTTATAGGTAACCTTCCAGAAGCATTGAATACAAATAAAAATAGTGCTGTTCTGTACCTTACTTTTTTATTTAATTTATTTTAGGTATCATATTATAATAGTGTATATACAACTACTTTTCCCCCCCATTTATTATTCAGCAAATATTTGTTTACTATCCAGTGTCAGGTACCATTTTTATTTATTTATTTTTTTAGGTGCCATTTTATATTCTGGAAATGCAGTAGTGAACAAAATCAAGAGAAGTTTTCTGTCCTCATGGGCCTTTCACATATATTTATGTCAGGTGGTGGTTAATTCCTTAGAGAAAAATAAAACTAGATGCAGGAAAAGGGTGCTGGGAGGTGTTTTTATATATAAGTTTGCCAATGAAGGCTTCATTGGTCAAGTAGCATTTATGCAGAAATCTGAAGGAACTAAGGAAACAAGTGATGAAACTCTTTGGCATGAGATTATTCCAGGCAGTGGGAAAAGCAGATGAAAGGCCCCAAGACAGGAGTCGGCTTCATGTTTTGGAGGAGCAAGGAAGCCAGTATGTTGGAACAGAATGAGAGATAGTAATAGGGAATAGAGCTAGAGAAGTAATAGGCATGTAGGTCATACAGTCCTGCAGACCAGGCTGTGTGTGTGTGTGTGTGTGTGTTGCTCTATGCTTGATAAATATCAAATATCTTAAGCTCATGCCACATAAAAATAAATTTCAGATTTATTATACAAATATAAAAAATAAAGACACAAAACTACTAAAGAAAATATAAGTGAACAATTTTTTATGTTGGAAAACAATTAAATTACAGAATAAAAATGGAATATTATATACTGTAAATATGACAAAGGATTAATGTTTTTCAATATATAAGTGAGTCATTCAAATTAGTTTATAAAAAAGTAATGCACCAATTAGAAGTGGGTAAAGAACGTGAATAAGAAATTCATAATAATTAGAGGGAATATAAACTTTAATAAAAATATGAACATTTTTTCAAACCCAATAGTAATGAAAATAATGACTAAGAAATGCAATTAGAAGATAATGCATTATTTTAACTTATCTACCACCAACTATAGTGGCCTTCCAACCTGTTCTTCATACTCCAGCCAAAGTAATCTTTTAAAATTTCAAATCAGAACAAATCTGATTATATTTATCCCCACAAGAATGGTTATAATGACTTCTTATGACTTTTAGGCTGAATACCAATTTCTCAAAATGGCCTAACTAAAGGCCTTATATTGTCTCATCCCTAACATATTTGCCAAATATTTCCCTATGAAAGAAAGAGCCGTGGGGGAAGGGAAGATATGGCCTAAGGCAGTGATTCTCAACCTTCCTAATTCTGAGACCCTTTAATACAGTTCCTCATGTTGTGGCGACCCCCATCGTTGTTACAAATTGAACATAACTAAAGCATAGTGATTAATCACAAAAACAATATGTAATTATATATGTGTTTTCCGATGGTCTTAGGCGACCCCTGTGAAAAGGTCGTTTGACCCCCAAAGGGTTCGCGACCCACAGGTTGAGAACCTCTGGCCTAGGAGCATAATCTTGGGTCATTTTAGGGTTTATTATACTAATCTAGTTTAAGAACCAAGTGTAATTAGAGTAAGTTAGTAAGAGGTTTATATGAAGCTAACAAGTGTGGTCTAAAATATTCAAGCGAAGCACTTCTGCCTGGTTAAGTCCCAAGTTATGAATGACAGATATAATGCCGAAGTTGAGCATGAATGAGCATTGTTGGAGATGAAGACATCCAAGGAATTTGGAGGCGTTGGGTGTAAAAATCAGCCATGATAATGGTATGTATTGAGCTGGAAAGAAAACAATCACAACCTACTTGCAAAGCCCTTAATAAATGGAGAGTGTCTGAGAGGCCAGTGGATGAAAGCATTGAGAATGAAAATGCACCAGCTTCATTTATGCTGTTATTATAAATACCTCATCCCAAAAGATTATTCTTTAAAAGACATTTACTTTGATCCATTAATATTTGGCAGTGTAAAAGCCTTATATGTTTGGTTGCTCTAATATGTCATTTAAGGAAAATTATTAAAAGAAACTGATTGACAGTATGCTAAGTGTGTAAAATATTACTGGCAAATAATCCTGTAAAATAAAGGAGTTATTCCTTTCTTTCAGATGAGAATATTGAAGCTAGAGGAGATGGAAGAATTTTATCAGAATCAGAGTGGCACATTCACATTCAAAATTTTGTGACACAGTATTTTAAATTCTATCCAAGCAGTGTTTCCTGTTTGCTAAGTGAACAAAATGGTAGAGAAAACTTCATTACAATCCTCTCTATGCTATTAAATATATAACGATAGACAAAGTCAAAACCTCTCTAAGATAAATTTCCTTATTGGTAAAATGTGGAACAATTCATGGAAACCTCATAGAATTATTTTGAACACTAATGAGATAATGTTTGTAAATATGTTTAGCACAGTTTCAGGCATATAGCTAAACTCAATAAATAGTAGTTATAAAGAAAGAAAAAAATTACCATGATGAGTTTCACTGCATTTATGGTGGAAGCTATATTCCACTTTAACATTAATATTTTAATGCCTTTTCATAGTGTAAATCATAAAGATAAAAAAAATTACCAGTAGGTGGAGCTCAGTGTCAGAGAAACCAAATTTTGGAAATTTGGAAAATTTGGTTTCTGAGATATTTTTCACCTATGTTTTAAAAATAGAATTAAATGCACACAGTTTTGAAATTTATATGTGAAGTTTTTCTATTTTTAACATGCCTACTAAAAGTCATCATCCTATAACATAGTTCTTAAATATGTAAAAATAATGCTGTAGTTATTCCTACCATTTTATATCTGCTATATATAAGGTATGACAGTTAAGTTGTATGAATAAGACAGACACTTAAAGTGAACTTCATTGAAAAGACTGGCTTAGAATTTGATCATTTCATTCAGTAATTGGACTGATAATCTCAAGTTTAACTTGTCAAATCTGCTCCTCTCACAGTATTCCACTTAGCAAATGGTCTCACCTTTAATTAGTGGCTCAAGTCCAAATATTAGGGATCACCCTTGTGTTCACTTTCTCAAATCTCACAACCACTCCGTCAGCAAGTTCTCTTGCTACTACCTCCAAAATATATCCCAAATCTGACCTCTTGTTAGCATTTCCACTGTGATCATTCTAATAAAACACACCATAAACTGTGACCTGGACTACTTCAGCCAGACTACCTGCTTGCTCCCTTGCCCTTCCTATATTTTATTTTTTATACATTAACTAGAGTGATCTCATTGTGATCTTGTTTGTATATCTCCTGCTTATGACCATCCAGTGGCATCCCTCTATGTAACTAGATACAATGCTTTATCATAGCCTAAGCTACATGACCTTGTGTCTGGCCCCCCATCCCTAACCCCTCCCCAGCATAGCCTACCACTCTTCTCATCTAACACCGTCTAGCCTTCTTGATCTTATTGCCCTTTGAGCATGCCATGCTTCTTCTCATCTCGGGGCCTGTTTCCTGTCTAATACTCTTTCCCCAGTTCTTCATAGGATTTACTGCCTCCTTTTAATCATTTCCACTCAAGTGTCACTCCTTTGAGATAGCTCTGTAACTACTCTAGCTACAGTGGACTCTCTTTATTATCCCTACCCCCACCTGCCCTTTTCACTTCTTAAATAGCACTTACTTATAGTATCTTTACTATTATTACTATTACTGTTTTGGTGGCTAACATTTGGTGGTCGGTTTCTTTTAAGCATTTATATGCATTAAATACTTTAATATGTATATTTATATGCATTAACTCATTTAATTATGACATTTGTTTATGTATGTAGGTTTTTAGTATCTAATTTTGCCCTCTGTTATCCCTGCTAGTCCCTTAGACTGTAACTCCAAGAATATAGGCACTTTTGTTTACTACTCTTTCCTTGACTTTGAGCCATATTTAGAACATAGAGGAAGTTCAGTACATTTTTTTTTGAATATTGGGAAAGCTCTTAAAATTCATTATAACAAATAGAGTCATCAAATATTTAAATAAAATAACCTGCTAGGGGAAAGGGAACATTTTCTAAGAAAGAAATTATGCCTCACTTGTTATTCTTAGAACTTTTCTTATATGACGATAACAGGGTATACAAAAGACTTAGACAGTGTTCTTTACCAAAGATTATTAAATATGAAGTCACTATTGGATGGGAAATATGCTTTTAGCATGGCTCAAGAAAAGGTTTAAAATCAGAATAAATATGTATTTATTTAATTAAAAGACTATAAAGATCAAGGTGCTTCAGCAATTAAAGATCACATCTATAATGGGTTGAAATGTATCCCCCCAAAAAACATGTTGAAATTCTAATAACCAGTATCTGTAAATGCAATCAAGTTAAGTTGAGGCCATTAGGATAGGCCAGTGATTTTCAACCAGTGTGCCAAAGAATTTTTAAAACACGTAATACCTGACTTCAGTCAGAGGCATTGACCTCTTTTTTCCTTAGATTGTCAAAAAAAAAAAAAAAAAATGACTACAGCCAACTATATAAACGTAAGAAACATTCAAACCTGTAGAAAATTTTTGTGAGTTTATTTTAGCCAAACTGATGACAATTGCCAGGAAGCAAAATCACAACAGATTGAGAAAATGATCTGGAAATATGGCAATTTTGCACCTTATTCGACACATTACAATCAAAAGAGAAGTCGTAAATGGATTAATGAAACCCACTGGTGATAGATTTAGAGAGGTAGGAGAAAGCAAAGGGGGGGGGGGTAGGATCTCTGGGATTGGATTAAAAGTAAAATGATAGACACTTCTTTTACATAGTTATGTAGAGGGTAATTAACAGTAAACAACTAACATGATGACAATAACATTAAGGCGATTTGTGGTTTCCTCTCTGGTGTAGTGCCTGTGTTTTGAGACCTCTGGAAAAAGGAAATTACTTTGACTTTCCAAAAGTATGTTATAATGAATGCAAAAAGACAATAGATTCAATTAAGGTAAAGATTGACTTTTTTTTTAAAGAATAGTTTATTGATTTCTAGAGAGAGAAGAAGCGGGGGGGGGGGGGGAGAGAGAGACAGACAGACAGACAGACATCAATGTGAGTGTAACATTGAGCCCTGACTGGCAATCAAACCAGCAACCTTTTAGTGCACAGTACGATGCCCAACCAACTGAGCCACTCCTGCCAGCACGGTAAAGCTTGACTTTTGTCAGGGAAGATTCTAGCCCAGCACATGACTACCTCCCATAAACTATTTTTAGTTAAATAGTTTTAATTTCAGGCCATCCCAGGTGGTTACTTTAGGTTCTCTGAGTTTGTAAGGCTACCACGCAGGTGTCCCCTGAGCTTGTCAGGTTTAGTATGTGCCCCCCCACCTTTTTAAAAAAATATATATTTTATTGATTTTTCACGTTGAGGAAGGGAGAGGGGTAGAGAGTTGGAAACATCGTTGAGAGAGAAACATTGATAAGCTGCCTCCTACACACCCCCTACTGGGGATGTGCCCACAACCAAGGTACATGCCCTTAGCCAGAATCGAACCTGGGACCTTTCAGTCCGCAGGCCGACGCTCCATCCACTGAGCCAAACCAATTAGGGCTGTGGCCCCTTTTTGTCTGCACAACACAACAAGAGCCGAACAGTGTGAAGGAATAAAAATTATACTTATTTTTTTTAAAATATATTTTATTGATTTTTTACAGAGAGGAGGGAGAGAGATAGAGAGTTAGAAACATCGATGAGAGAGAAACATCGATCAGCTGCCTCCTGCACATCTCCTACTGGGGATATGCCCGCAACCCAGGTACATGCCCTTGACCGGAATCGAACCTGGGACTTTTCAGTCCGCAGGCCGACGCTCTATCCACTGAGCCAAACCGGTTTTGGCTATACTTATTTTTTTTATTAGATCAACTAAAAATATATCTTTTGATGTGCTGCAGAATTTAGTTGAAAATCGCTGGATCGGCTCTAATCCAATATGACTGATGTCTTTTAAGAAAAGAGAGACTGACTATAGGGAGTACAGCCATGTGAAGACAGAGGCAGGGACTGGATTTATGCTGTCATTAGCAAAGGATTACTTGGGGCTAGCAGAAGCTATGAGACAAAGAAGGATCCTCCCATAGAAGGTTTGGAGGGAGCAGGGCCCTGCTAACACCTTAATTTCAGACTTCTGACTTCCTGAACTGTGAGAAAATAAATTTCTGTTGTATTAAGCCACCCAGTTTGTTATAGTAGCCCTGGGACACTAGTACAGCATCCACTGTGCTTATTATCTATGTAAATGATCTGGAAGACTGCCTAGTGACATCTATCTAGATGACATCGCATTTTCTAGTTGTGAGGAGCAAAACCAATGGGTATAGGTGATCGTAGGAGAAATACCTGCATTACCTCTTCTCTGGGCTAGCCTAAGAAGGAAGAAATCTAGATTCTCTTGATTTTATATTCCTTGACTGTAAACATTAATTTTGATTCATTTTATCTCTAAGATTATTTCCAGATTTAAAGTCCTGTGATTTTATGAACTTTTGAATTTATATGTCAGATATCTAGTAAATACTCAGTGAATATGGAAAAGAATAAATTAATAAAACCATACAAGAAATAAAAGATAAAAATAGGAAAATATAAGTAAATTTATGTAGGTGTGAAATCCAAATTATATGTTTAAAATGATTTAGAGAAAAAATGAAATCAAGGAAAGAATATTGAGAATCAATATATATGCATTTTTAAAATGTATCAACCTATAGCAAAAAGACAAAATTAATACATTGCTAATGCATCATTTAAGACTCCTTTTTGGCAGGAGGTTACTTTGGTGAGGTAGAGCAGGGACCTAACCCAAGAAGTATAGTAGTTGATTTTGGAACTGGGTTGCTTGGATTTGAATCATGGATTAGCCTCTAATTGACCTTGTAAGCTGGGGCAAGTTAGTTATCCTTCCTGTTCCTCAGTTTTGTCATCTGTAAACTAGGGCTTGTAATAGAACCTATCCCTTTGGTTATGGTGGGGTATTAGATGAGATAATCTACCTAAAATGTCTATAGCAATGCCTGGCTTATAAGAAGCTCCCTACCCCATGTTGTCTATTAATATTTATTGTATATATCATTTTATAAAATTATTCTCAGAATATAAAACGGGCTTTTCCCTGGTGGGCATGAACAAAAGAAGAATGGTTGTTATGAACAACAAAATAAAAATGTGGATATATTTAAAGTAGAGAAATAGAGGAAATTTTGCAAAGAGGTTCTTGCTTTTTTTTTTTTTTTTTTTTTTTAAGTACATTGAATTGGAAAGGGAGGCAAAGGGTTTAAAGGAGGAGATATGTCAGAATTGTGATCCAAGAAAATTTCACTGAGTATTTGTATAGTAGGTCTCAATTGTTCTTTTTCTATTTATTTCCATAAAGTTCCTTGAACTTTGGTCTATTTTAAAGAATGTTCTGCACAGTACCTGAATGTATCTGGCATATAGTGGTTGCATAGTACCTTCTTTAAAAAAAAAAAGAGTGAATAAAACAAGGATTTACATAGCAATTAATAAATTATTATAGAATAGATTATTAATTTAGGAGCCTTATTTTCAGATTAAACATTTATGATTTTAAGTATCCCAATCACTTTACTGCTTCTCATTGTATGTTATAAAACTCAACACATTCTTGCTGCAAGAGAATTTTATTTTTTTATTATTATTTTTACCAGAGGATATTTTTCCATTGATTTTTAGCAAGAGTGGAAGAGAGAGGGAAAGATAGAGAGAAACGTCAATGTGAGAGAAACATATCAATTGGTTGCCTCCTGCATGCCACACCCTGATCAGGGAGGAGCTTGGGAGGAGCCTGCAACCCCTGTACCCTCCTTTGACTGGAATTGAACCCAGGACCCTTTGGTCCATAGGCCAGTACTCTATCCACTGAGCAAAACTGGCAAGGCTGCAAAGGATTTTTAAATTTTTATTTCTAATGAGACCTTAAAGATCATTTGTGCATAATTTAGATTCTTCTTTTTTTTTTTTTAATCAGAAGAATTTCAGTCATAAGGGGAATTATGCCCCAGTGGAATTAATTAAAAAACACTGGATTAAGAAAAGCTTTGTAGCACAGCAGTTTGTAAGGTTTTGATTCAAAAAGTGCTTGAAAATTTGGTCTGTTCTTAGAGATTTCAAGATCCAAGTTCCAAAAGCAGAATACTTCTAAAGGTTGTGTAGAAAAAAACCCAAGTCATTTTATTTTAAAAATCAGTTAGAAAATAGATTTATTTCTTAAATAATGGGTCATCACTTAATTCATGAGGATATTTTTCTTTTTTTACTCAGTAAATCCATAAGGTTTGTTGGATATGGCAGTTCTTTTTATCCAGAACTGAGTTGTATACTTCCAAGCCAACAGGGGGAGATAGTGAGAAATAGAAGGTCCTGATCTGTGTCCTCTCTAGCTGGCTTTGGCTCAGAGAGGAAGTCTATGGGCAAATTGACTTCTGTGGGCCTACCATTGGCAGCTTTGGCTGAGATTCGAGATGGAGAAGAAACATAGATGTTCAGCTTGTGAGGGTAGACTGGAGCCTGTTTCTCAATCCAGAGTCTGTAGAGCATGTTCTTTAAAGAAGAGCTCTGATATTTCTCCTTCCACAGCAGAATTCAAACGAGAGCAGGTAAGGGGAAAGGCTGTCTCAGGCCTACTTCGTTAGGGCCCCAAAATGACCTGAGTCCAGCGGATCATCTGTTTTATGCTGCTGCTTCCAATTGGAAGAATAATTTTTCTTCTGAATATGATAGTAGACAAAACATGCTTGAAGGAATATTTTTACTCAGTTGTCAAGCCAAGCCCATTAAAAGAATGAAAGGCTTGTTTTTCATTTCTATTTTATTTTCATTTTATTCACCTCTCAGATTTGAGAAATATACATGCTTTCTACAAGGGAAAGGAGTGCAGCTTTATCAGATATCCGAGGAAAAGCATTGCTCAGTTTAAACTCTGTGATGGTGTTTAAACTTCCTTACTGGCTGGCGAGCCCAGTATTACCTTGTTTTCAGTTTTTGTCAGCAAAAGAAAATAAGGCTTTTCTTGATAATGATCAGTGATAATATCTGATAGAGCTTTTTAATATGGCATATAACTGTATAGTTCAATATTAAGTTGGTAATAAATTCTTATGGTTTAATTTAGTAACCTAGAACATATTTTTCAGTTTAAACTAAATCACCTACATCCTCCAGGTCCCTTAATTAATGCCCCTGTAGTTAAGGCTGTCATTCATTCAGATTCATTATATTAGGAAAAACAAATTCTAGCCTTAAATAAGAATGGGGGAAAAAGGAGACATATGTAATACTTTCAACAATAAAGAATTTAAATTTAAAAAAGTTCAATGATTATACATCTTCATATATTTTTTCTTATATTTAAAGAGAGTTGTAGTAGACACATAATTTGTTTTTTAATGTTACTACATTACATATTTAAGTTGTGGTGTTCTAAATATTAGTGTCTTATAGTCATTGGATAAGCACTATTCATAAATTTTAAAATAATTTCTTAAATTTATAAGCCTCTTATTATCTTGATTTATAGTCATAAAAATTTTAGAGGATATAGAATCCATTGTATCATCTTGTCCAATCTACCATTTTTTTATGTAATAATGTCTCTGAAGCCCAAGATAATTATGTTTATTTTGAACTATGTAAGAATACGGGAATAAAACATTTGTATTGAGGCATATCATTAGTGCCATGTAGTTATTAGTAAGTTATTTTAAAAATTCTGAAATTCTCAAATTTTAACCTAATCATAATCAACTGTTCGATCTTTTTGGTACCTTTAAAGCTTCAAGAGAGTTTATGGATAAGTTTTTGAATCTTATGTATAATTCTTAGAGCAGAGAGGCTGATTTTAAAAATTCTAGATTTGGTTCTAGAAATTGTCCTGTTACTGCCCAGTCAGTGTAGGGAAGAGAAGAAATGATTTGATTTGAATTACATTATAGGTTTGAATGTAAGAATTAGTATTCTAAGTAAAGTATTGTTCTTGGGAAAGTTACTGAACCGCTCCGCACTTTGTCTTTCTAATGTCTAAAACGAGGATGACAGGACTTGCTGTATAGTGTTATAGATGATTAAATGTGCAGAACAATGCATGTACAGTGAACATGGTGCTTGGCACATGGTGTTAGAGCCACTTTCTAACCAGGTCAGTATTTTTTTTTCAACTGTACATGAAGTGGTGCATTGTGGTTGTTCTCTCTAACATAACCCTAAAACTTAAGCAATAGTGATGTTACGTTCAGCTTTATTCATGTGTTTGAAAATACTTAACAAAGAAATTCCTTTGGTTCTCACTGAACTACTTTGAGATTTAGTGAATTGGTAAGCCACTGAATGAAGCATGTCTGAAATGTAGATCCAACTTTCCTATATTCAGAGGCCTCTCCCCTATATGACTGTTTTATGTTTAATGAAAAAAAAAGTGATCATTTTACCTGTCATTTATATTTTATAGTTTTCAGTCATATTTAACCTTTAACTGCTTCAGGCTCAAAATGTGTATATTTGCTTGTTTATGTGCATACAAGCATTCTTCAGTCTTATAATTTTAATTTTTACTGGCCTCTTTCTATTTTTTTCCTGTTATATTCTAGAGATGTGGTATTCAGAATAATGCCTCACCTTTATACTTAATGAACCACAGTTTTATATTTAACAAGTTAAGCGCCCAGTCAGTCACTGGTGACTGACACTATACTCTCTGCCTGGAAGACAAAACAGGCTGGGTGCTTAATGTGTGGATGTTATGAATTGATTGTAATAATTGTTCTATTATATTATAGTTTTATTTTATGGCATCTCTGTGAAAAAGATAGTCATAGAATAAAGACTATGGCATGGTAATTTATAACAGTGATTTTCAATGTTATTCTTTTTAATACATGCCCTATTTGTACAAACTTATTTTGGTCAACTTATTTTTATCTTGGGAGTTGGTTGCCTTTGAAATTCCTTCTTTCTTTGTTGGCATCTTATTATAAGAAACAATATTGGACCCCCAAATACGAAAAGAAACTTCAAACCACATGTGCTAATTAGTGTGAAAATAGATGTTAGCAAAGCAAATGACAAAATTAGCCAGTGCTCCAGCTGCTGCGCTGCAGGTGCATGAAAAGCCAGAGGGAGAAAATCCTGTGACCTTGCTACTGCCCAGCTGTGAGTGCTGCTGTATATTCTCTGGAATCACCTGGGCTCCTGCTGAGAAAAACTGTCTTTGGGACAACAGCTGGACTTCTGACAGTGGATCTGGGGCACGGTGTTGTTTTAGTGAGAGATGTGGTCTAAAAACTGGAGCAGGAAAGGAGAGATTTAAAAAGTGCATATATGCACATTTTAATATTTCTCTATAGAATTTATGATAATGCAATTTTCAGCCAGTTTTCTAGATTTAATAGACTCTATATCAGGGTGATTTTTTTTTGTTTTTGTTTGTTTTGATGTTTAGGGAAGCTGATGTTTACAAGTTAAAGATTTACTATCTCATCATTATGTTCCTGAGTTGTTTTATTTATCCTCACCAGAGGATATTTTTCCGTTACTATTTAGAGAGAGTGGGAGGGAGGGAGGAAGAGGGGACGGAGACAGAGAGAGAGCGAGAATGAGAGCTAGAGCATGAGAGCTAGAGCGAGAGGTGAGAAAGACACATGGATAGGTTGCCTCCTGCCAGGGATTGAACCTGCAACCAAGGTATGTGTCCTTGACTGGGAATCAAACCTGCAACCCTTTGGTGTATGGGCCAGCGCTCTAACCACTGGGCAACTGGCCAGGGAAGTTCCTCTGTTTCAAAAGCAAAATCTCAGGTTAGATGAGTCTTGATAATTTAACTCATAATAGTGTACTTTAAAAAAAAAAAAAAAGGAAAAGCATTTTTTTTTTTTTTTTTTTTACTGAGCAAAGTCTATCAGCTCTTAAATTGTTGAGTCAGTGAGATCCTCACAAGGAAATTGGTGTGTATCTTGTACTACTGGATAATTTATAAAAAGAATATTGTTAGCCAGTTTGCTCATACATTTAAGAAAAATCATTATGGAATGTGAATTGGATTTAGATATTGAACAGAAAAATTACTGATTATCACCTCCTTCTTGGGTCTTGTTTCCCCAGATATGTCATCTTATTTAAGAGATATAAAGTCAAAAAAGCAAGCCTAATGATCTGACATTTTACAACCAATGGTTCATCAAACTCTATTCTGTTATATTGTAAATTTTCTTAGCATTGTTATTTTAAGACAAAATTTTAATCATTCAAATGTTTCTTTTGCACATCAGTTTCCTGTTTCATTATTTCAGAATATGAAAATCCTTGACTTAGCAAGGGGGCTTTCTCTTAATAAATATCCTTAATATGTAAACATCAAAGAAAAAAGACAGCATAACAAACTAGGTTACTAGGCAGTGAATACTTCTGTAATGATTTGTCTTCAGTCAGAACCCAATTGCTAAAAGAAATCACTTAGAAACTGTTTTAATACTTAAATTTTATATCCTGATGGAAATAGAAACTGTGCACCCTTCATTCTCCCCAGCGAATCAACATCTCCAAAAGACTAAGTTATTTGTTTATTTATAAAATAGAGGCCCGGTGCATGAAATTTGACCACTTGGAGGGTCCCTCAGTCCGGCCTGTGCCCTCTGGCAGTCCAGGAGCCCTCAAGGGATGTCTGACTGCCATGGAGGCGGGAGCGGCTCCCGCCACTGCCACTGTGCTTGCCAACCATGAGTCTAGCTTCTGGCTGAGTGGGGCTCCCCTTGTGGGAGTGCACTGACCACCAGGGGGAAGCTCCTGCATTGAGCATCTGTACCCTGGTGGTCAGTGCGTGTCATAGCAACCCATCATTCGCTGTTTGGTTGATTTGCATATTAGCCTTTTATTAGATAGGATATGTTTCTTATATGCAGGACATATCAATTATTTGCAGTATTTCATTTATATTTTGGAGTCATCAATAGCATAGAATTTTTTTCAGGAGACAATCATCTTTGGTATTATAATTTCCTTATAGGTATAAAATCCCTTCAAATTTCATAGGTGCTTTGCATAAGTAGTTCCAAAGATATTTGGCTCTCAGCTTGGAGTTTGAGGGTGAATATTGTTATCTTTTTCTTGATTCTTATTGCCCCCTAATTTGAATAAGTATCTCTTCTTACTGGGCCAAATAATCACTTTTCAAGACTGTTCCTTCCAAGAATGTTATTAGATTGTGTTTACTTTCAGAAGTCTGTGAGAAAGTATTTGGTTGCTTTAATGACTTATTGTTAACAAAAATAGTGCTCCAGTGGCACCTTTCACTATAGTTCAACTTCTCATTGGGGGTTAAGTTCTGAGGGCACTTTGGGTGGGATGACTAAATGCATTAAGGGAAGTAACTATGGTGGCCAGCCTGTCACTATGGAACTCTTCTTTTTTGTTGTTATTTTTGTTTGTTTTCAGTTTTCAAATTACAGTTGACATTCAATATTATATTAGTTTCAGGTGTACAACATAGTGGTTAGATATTTATATAATTTACAAAGTCCTCCCCTCAATAAGTCTAGTACCTACCTGGCACCATATATAATTATTACAGTATTACTGACTATACTAGGAACCCAGTGCATGAATTCATGCACCTGGAAAGGAACTGTGGGCTGAGAGGCTGCGGTAGGCGCAGGGGCGGGTCTCAGACCATCCTCCGCGACCCCACCCAGCCCCTCCTGCTGCAGCCCCCTGTCCCCTTTCTGCCAGCAGCCCTGCTCCCACCGCCACTACTCCACGCACTGACGGCGCCAGCCCTGGCTTGTTGATGGCGCTGGCCCCACTCGCACCAGCTGACAGCGCAGAGTGATTGGGGCCAGCGCCAGCAGCGGGTGTGAGTGGGGCCGGCACTGTCGGAGAGGTGGAGAAGCCCTCAGGGGTGATCAGGGTTGGTAGCCGCCGCTCACACCCACTGACGCACCAAGTAATTGGGACCAGCACCAGGCACCAGCAGCAGGTGCGAGCGGCAGCTCCCATGCCAGCTGCAGGTGCAAGCGGGGCCAGCACCGGCAGCAGGTGCAAGTGCTGGGCAGGACCGTGGCACATGGGGGCAAAGAATTTTCAGTAACCACCAGAGGCTCACCCCGATGACAGCGACCGGTGCCCTGCCTTGGTCTCCTGCCCCCGCTCACCTGCTCCACCATCCGCCTTGGCCAACGCCCGCCATGTTCAGCGCACATCATAGCAACCGATTGTTCGGTTGTTTGGTTGTTCCGGTTGTTCCGCCGTTCAGTCTATTTGCATATTAGCCTTTTATTATATAGGATTCCCTATGTTGTACTTTACCTCCCTATGACTATTTTGAAACTACCCATTTGTACTTTTTAATCCTTTCACCTTTTTCACCCAGCCCCCCCCCCCCCACCCCATGCCTCTCCCATCTGGCAATCCTCAGTTTGTTCTCTGCATCTATGTGTCTGTTTCATTTATTTTGTTCTTTAGATTCCACATAAAAGTGAAATCATATGGTATTTGTCTTTCTCTGTCTGACTTATTTCACTTAGCATAATACTCTCTAGGTTTGCCTGTGTTGTCATAAGTGGTAAGATTTTATTCTTTTTCATGGCTGAGTAACATTCCATTGTATATATGTACCACATTTTCTTTATTCAGTTGTTTGTTGATGTATACTTAGGTTGCCTTCATCTCTTGGCTACTGTAAATAATGGTGCAATAAACATAGAGGTGCATATATCTTTTCAAATTAGTGTTTTGGATTATTTCCGGCCAATACACATGCTGGGTCATGTGGTAATTCTATTTTTAACTTTTTGAGGAACCTCTATAATGTTTTCTATAGTGGTTGCAGCAATTTGCAATCCCACCAACAGTACACAAGGGTTCTCTTTTCTCCTATGGAAGTCTTCTGTGTAAGTTTTTTCAATGAGCAATGCAATGCATTTGATTGGTGAATTGGACAGAGGTTACAGAATTTTTAAGGTGAAGATTTTATCTAGTCCACTGCCCTCCTGTTTACTTATGTGGAAACTGAGAGCCAGGGTAGTCAAGTAATTTGCCCAAATTCATATACTTTATCCCATCTGACATCAGAACCTTATTCTTTCTACTTTAGTGCCTCCCTTAAGAGCCATGCTTTGAGAACTGTTATGTGTTTTTTGGTTAAAGTTGTTAATTTGTAACTTACTGCAGCTTCTAGATATGCTATCATTTGGAAGAACTTTTAATTTTTTTCTTTCAAAATCACTCCAATCAGCAAAACCTCAATTCTTGCTTTTTATATCTTTGTCTGTGTTTTACTGGGCAGGGGATGGAGGTAACCTGAGAGCTTATTTCACTGCACTTTAGGAGTTTTTGTGAATAGTAATTTTAAAACTTAAAAGGTATGGTTTTACTGTAACTGTAAGTAATTTAGGTATTATTTCTTACAGAGCTTTTAAAACTGGTAATAGGCAAACTTTTAATCATTATGAAATAATCTCTTAGTTTTATAGCTAGATAAATGTAACGAGAGACCTTCATTTAATTTTAAAATAATGAAAAATTATTCTTAAATGAGATATGAAACTGATACTGCATCTAGAACTTTTCTTTCAAGATAGACTTGTAGCTCTACTGATAGTATTTTTTTTTGGAATCCAAATATTATTTCATAACAGAAGGTATTATTTTACAGCATTGCTTCTCCTTTCCCCCTCCACTGGCCCCCAACTATGTGAACTCCGAAGGGCTGTCCTTTGTCATAATGAATCCCTGTCTCCTTAATCTAGAGAAAGTTCTTTAAGTTGTCAATATTTGAGGAGGGTGTAAGTGTATCATTAGCAGCCCTGGCAGTCCTACAGTCAGAGTTAGGCACTGTTTTCGGACGCTGCAGCACTGACTGCCATGGCTGCAGATCAGGCCTGGAGAGAGGGGCAGGGTCTGATCTGAAGCCTCCGTGGCCGCTGTTGATCAGCCCTTGCCTCTCTCTCTCTCTCTGGGCCTTGTCAGCAGCCATGGGGGCTGCCAAACAGCCTTGCCTCTTTGATTAGGCCTGGAGATAGGCTTAGAGACACTGACTGGCATAGAAACCGACCAATCAGAACCAAATCTGGGTGAACTGTGAGGAGCCTATGGCTGCCTAGGCAGAGCTTTTGATGCTGACTGGCATAGAAATTGACCAATCAGAACCTAATCTGGGTGAACTTCGAAGGCAGAACCTAAGGTGGGGGCTGAGGAGGGGTTTTAAGGGCAACAGCTGTTTGGTGTAAGGTGTAAGAAAGCTGTTCAATTTTTTAATGACCGCTTTGGCAGTATAGTGCATATGGCTGGCTATCAGTCCAGATATAGGGATTGTGTATTTTTGTCTGCCAAGAGCATCTCCTCCTGCTGAAAAAGGCTCCCCCCCCCCCAACTTAAGCAATCCTATCCTATATAATCTACTAATAAAAGGGTAATATGCTAATTATACCGGGTCAACCAGCCATCTTTAGGACATCCGACTTCCTTCCGAACAAAGCCATGGTGGTGGGGGCTGAGGCAGAGGATTAGGGGTGATCAGGCTGGCAGGGGAGGGCAGTTAGGGGTGATCAGACAGGCAGAGGCAGTTAGGGACAATCAGGCAGTCAGGAAGAGACAGTTAGGGGCAATCACTCAGGCAGACAGGTGAGTGGTTAGGAGCCAGCGGTCCCAGATTGCAAGAAGGATATCCGACTGCCAGTTCAATTGGACATTCCCCAAGGGGTGCCCGATTGGAGAGGGTTCACGTTGGGCTGAGAGGAATGCCCCGCCCCCCGTGCATGAATTTTGTGCACTGGGCCACTAGTTCCTATATAAAACTCAAGGTTGACTTACTGTTTTTGATAATACCTTTTTAAAATCAACTGATTTAAAGAGTACCTTTAAATGAAAGGCTACTTTCACTAACTGTATCCCTTTGAACACACAATATATTATGTTTCATAAAATATAAAGGAACTGACTTTTGAAGTCTTCTTTACCCCACACCTGGACCTATACTAGACTTATCTAGTACTGTATTCTTAAGAAAATGTTTTCTTTTTGTTTCAATATTATCAAAGGGATTTGGGGGAAATGGTTCTCTTTACTTCCATAGGGTTTGATGCCAGCGGATAGCTTGAGGAAAATTATTTATACCACCTTGGTGAATTTGTAAGTCATATACAGATAAAATGCTTTCTAATACTTAAAACTCTTCACTAAATTTTCTACTTTTGTGCATAACTTCCCATGTAGTTTTCAGTCCTGTTCTCCTGGGATTTATACATTGGGACCTTACTGTGTCTATTATTTTAAGAGCACCACTCAGAGTGAAACCTGCTGCTTTCTTGTGAAGCTTTCATTGCCCAGCAGGTGAGGGTAGCACTTTCTTTTCATCCCCCTGTCAGTTGTGGTAGCAGCAAGATCGACAGGAGTGTCACTGCTACTCCTAACACCACTGCCACCTCCGCAGCCACACAGAATCAGGGGGAGAAATTCCCCACAGGAATAAGAAAAAGTGTAAACTGGGCTGGGGAGTAGAAGAACCATAGCTACTGTAGTACTCCCCAGTATGTGATCTTCACACCACCATAGATTTCTTCGTAATTCTAATTACAGAGCAACTGCTGTGTAAGCCTTGCTTCCCACTTTCATCTCCACAGCCTGCCTGATCCCGTGATCAGTTTTTACCTTCCCAAACATTTTTATTTTATAAGATTTCTCAAGCACAAGATACAGATTTAAAATATACAAACCCTAAACACCCAAGTTGAAGATGAACATGCCTTAGTACTTCCAGGTGGTCTTTCCTCCAGCATTCCCTGTGGCTCAGTTACAGTGGTTTTTACTGGAAGGTAAAACCAAAGCTGCCGCTAGGATTGAGGCTCCAGAGGACATTCTCACATTCCTAAGGTGATGACTGTCTATACTCCAGGAAGGTTTTCTTTCTTAAAAGTGAGTTTTATTAAATATTTACATGCTTTTAACATTTTAATTTTTAGTTGCTTGTAGTAATTTTCTTGTAAGTGCCCTCTGAGGAAGGTCTGAATTATTTTTTTCCATTTTATAGATGTTTGAATTGAGGTATAGATATTGACTTATATAGAATCATCAGCAAGTTATAAAGGTGATATTGATGAAAAAATGTTGAAATCTGTTCTGTTAGGTTTAAAATTATTTTAAATTATGAATATGCATATATTTGTAGAATAATAACAACTATTAGCATTGTAACTGTTAGAATGAAAAGCAAATATAATAAAAGTAGGTAAATGGGGAGACAAAAGTTGAATTTCAGATTTGAGTTTGAGTCTGTTAGGTAGCATATGGCCAAAATGTCTCTGAGAGATACACTAGGTATTGGAGACATAGAAAACAGAAGATGTTATTTGTGCCCTGCTGTAGTTATTTTCCACTGACAAGTAACACTGAGCAGCATTATGGATGAAAGACATGGAAATACAGTACTTGGCAATAGTATATCTTGTTCTTTTGTCTGCTACTGAGTAGCAATTGAAATGCAGTAATTATTGATGCTTCCATTATAAATGCTCACATATGCTTTCCATTGTTCTTATTTTTACCTTCTACTTCTCATTTATTTTTCTTCTTTCTCTTCTTTTCTACCCTTTCACTTACCTTATTCACTTGCATTTGTAAGAATGAATTTACAGATTTGAAATCTTAAAGAAAAGTTTCCTTCAACTGTGGTGTGTAATACTCAGAAGTATACATTCTATGGCAAATAGCAATCCGAATGAACTTGTCTTGTTGGTTGTTCTGCCACTACCTCCTCATTTTATTTCCTCTTCCTCTGTTGTCATCATTGTTGTAGTTGTTGTCATCATCATCATGTAGATCTTAGGGACACTTTCCAGCTACTTAAGTGGAATTCACTGTCTAAAAATGTGTCTATGTAATTCTCCTCATGTTTTTCCCCTACTACTTTCTTTTTTTTTCACGACTACAGTGGTATCTGAAATCTTCTGTGTGAGACTGGTTCTTTGTAGTTTGTATCTCCCTCAGTTAATATTTGGTTTGCCATCAACTTCCTTTGTATTTCTTATTTTCCTTCATCTTATGAATTTCTATTTTCTTTTTATTTTTCCCCAACCAAGACATTTATTCAGGGAACAGGAAAGTAAAATGCTATAGAGTCTACATGCATTTTGTTATTTGTCATCTTTAATGTTAGGAAATTTACATTTTATTTAATTGGAAGACATGGTAGAGGGACTATGGATAAATACCTTAATATCTAGCATCACTCTGTATGTATATTGGATATTTACTATTGCTGAAGGCTTCTTTTTTAATCTCCCCAGGAAAGGAAGGAGAGGGTATCCAAACTTGAGTCTTTTCGTCATTCAATTGCTGGACTAATTAGGGGTCCAAAATCTGCATTTGGCTCTTCCACAGTAAGTACGATGAACTCTATGTGCTGCTGAAAATAGTCACTGTCTAGCTCTTTCTGATATACCAATGAGTATCACATGTATATATTTCCTTACAAATGGAAAAGTAAGTACCTGTTTTAACTTTTTGTATGTATATGAGTTTGTGCATGCATGTATATAGTAAAACCCTATGTCACATTGATGTAGGGAGAAAAGAAATAAACTTGTATTATAGACTTCCTGTACTACAAATAAATATTACAGGAAGCATTTTATGAACTTTTGTACTTGGTTATAAGAATAGTATAAACAGATCTCTTTTCCAGTGAAACATTTTTATAAACAGATTATTACATATGCATTTTTGCATGTATCATTTTTTATGTCTGTTCATAATTTTTAGAACATTAATTATAAAATTGAAATCTGTTTGAAATTTGGGTGTGGCATATTACAATGATGCATAGAGTATTAGTTATCTTTAGTAATAGTGGCTATCGCCTAACAAGATAAAAAATATTCTTATCCCCTTTATATAGTAAAACTCCAAAATATATTTTTCACTTCATTACCTGTAAAACTTAATTTTTCTAGCCATGCTTTATTGACAGTAGAACTTTACAATTGTATCTTATTGAATGCTGGCCAACACAACAATATTCAATGTAAGTAATTACATGCTTTCCCCATCCCTCTAAGTTTCTACCTAATAATACCTTAGTATTTTTTCTTACCTTTTATAATTTCCTTTTTAAGACAATGTGACTTAGTCTTATTTAGAAAAAGAAAGTATTTCCTAAACATAGATTACTTAAATTTCCATTCATATTTTGGATTTGTTTGCTATAATTCCTTTTGAATATGTGAAACATGTTCCCATATGTATTTACCCGAAACAATAATCTTTTATATGAAAAGTAAGTCAGTTAGCAGGTATTTTAACAAAAAAGGATAAAATTATATTTTTATATAAAAGAGATTTTCTACTTATATTTCAGCCTTTGATGTTGCCATTGTACTTCTTATACACAGTAGTTCTGTGGGAATAGGGAGGGAGCTGTGAACTATTGCAGACCATCTCCTATGGCATCAAATAGCAAATGAAAAGAAAAATAATTATAAGTTAAAGCAACATGATAGAGTAAGTCTCTCTCAAGGCCTATTTCCTACCCTTATTTTCTTAAGTAATTGTTTGACAGTTTTATAGACAAGTAGTAGTTCCTAGGACTTGATTTGTGATTTGACATCAAAATAAGTGTAGGAGATTTGATTAAGAATTTATGATAAGTTCCAAGGATAGTTTTGCAAAATTTTTATTTGAGAAAAGAGTTACTGAGATGAAATATTTAAAAAGTTTAAAGAAGAAAAAAATAGATTTTTGAAAAGAAATGTTCCAATAACTGTTAGCTTTTCATAAAATTGTTTAACAAGTCCATGAACTAAATGGCATAGTTAAGTTGTCATTAACTCACCTTTATTTCACTTAGGTCAAAGGCCTTTGTGCCAGCTGTTTATTGGTGATCTAATTTATGAAAGGTGTCCACCTGCCCCTAATTTTCCTTTTTATGTGCTGTAAGATCAAGCTTGACTTGAGTAAAATGTTTTAAATACTTGAAAACCAAGACCCATTATAAACTCAGGGTTTCCTTCTGCTTGATTCTCAGATGTAAAGGTAGGAGATTGGAATTTAGAGCTTTAGAAGTTTAGCGAGTGACAGAAAAATTAGAATTTATGATTCTGGAAATGGGCTAATACTCTGCATGTTTCTTTTCCCTACAACCTAGGATGCTAAGAACCTTGTGCCCTCAAGACAGGTGTCTAGGATGCAACAGTGGCTTCTGAGACTTCTCATTATGTATATTGCTTTGAAGTTCATAATTATAGGAACATCAGCTTTTGGCTGTAAATCAGGGTTGAACAGAAGATAAAGAGGTTTTGTCTTTTAAGATAGTAATTTACATCTAGAAACAGAGAAATTGAGTTAACTCATTATGATGGAGTTATATAGGGATGCTATCCTAAAAGTATGTTGGGTATATTATGCACAGTCTTAATGAATTAATGGTATAAACATAAGTTTTAAAATATCTGAAGGTATTTATATGTTATTTTCTCCATTTACCTTATTTTCAAGTAAAATAACTAAATTGACAGTGATTGATATTGGTAAACCCTTGGTGTTTACAAACTGCCTTTTCCTGAAATGAATGATAATGCCTTTCCCATAAAACATGTACTTCATTTAGGCATACATTGTGGTCTGGTTTTTAAAATAAATTATCAACATCCTTGAATCCATGAAATGTCCATTGCTTCTAAGAAAACGTTCCCTCTGAATTTGAGAATTCTTGGGACTGTTCACTTCCTGAAGGTCCAGTGCTCACATTTGTGTCTTCATGATGAAGGCAGTCATTATTTCCATCAATTAGGTGCCCTTCATTATTTCCTGATTTATTAGAAATCTCATGAACTAAAAAGATTGAGGCAGCCTGGCTTATGACACTGTGTTACACTGTGAATAAATTTACACAGCTATTTCTCTAAGGCATTAGGTGTCCTACTTATTTAGAGAAGGAGATGTTTTCCTCAAATACATAGGTAACTAAGGTCTTAAGTCTTAATGTGAATGTGAAGGTTTCAGGTGCTAAGCATGATAATCTAAGATGTATAACAATTTATCTAAGGCGCTACTTAGTCATAATTTAAAAATTTTCTGATGTAATATAGTATTTTTTAGAATATTCTAATTTGGTAAAAGTACAATAGAAGGGACATTTTTAATAACTATACAAGTGTTTTCTCTATAAAAACTTTGCAACATTGCATAGTTAACCATATTTAAAATATTTTATGCTGATATACTTCACACAATGAAGAATTCACCATTTTAAAGTGTACACTTAGTAGTTCTTAGTTTACTCACTGCATTGTGCACCATCATCACTACTTGCAGAATACTTCAATGTCCCCAGTAAGATACTTCATACATATTAGTATCAGTTCCCCTCCCCCTTTCCCATTTTCTGGCATTCACTACTTTACTTTTTATCTCCATGGATTTGCCTATTCTGTATATTTCACATAAGTAGAATTATATAATATATGACCTTTTATGTCTATTTTTGTTCAGTTGGTGTAATAGTTTCAAGGTTAATCCTTATTATGACTGAACTAGAGGCCTGGTGCACAAAATTCATGCACTCTGTGGGGCGGGGGCTGTCCCTCAGCCCGGCCTGTGCCCTCTCGCAGGCCAGGAGCCCTCGAGGGATGTCCAACTGACGGCTTAGGGCTGCTGTGGAGGTGGGAGAGGCTCCTGCCACCATGGCTGTGCTCTCCATCCATGAGCCCGGCTTCCGGCTGAGCGGCGCTCCCCCGTGGGAGTGCACTGACCACCAGGAGGCAGTTCCTGGGTTCAGCGTCTGTCCCCTAGCGGTCAGTGCGTGTCATAATGAGCAGTTGAGCAGCCTTAGCATATCATTAGCATATTACGCTTTGACTGGTTTAATGGAGGACCGGATACTTAGAATATTAGGCTTTTATTATATAGGATAATGTTCCATTGTATGGATTTATCACGTATATTTTATCCACTCACCAGCTGATAGATATTTGGGTTGTTTCCACTTTTTAGCTAATATTATGAATAATGCTGTAGTCATCTTTTATGTGAACATATGTTTTTATTTCTCTCAATTGTATCCCTAGGAATTTCTAGGTCACATGGCAATTCTATGTTTAAGTTTTTGAGGAACTGCCAAACTGTTTTCTATAGTGATTGCATCATTTTACTTTCTCACCAGCAATTTCTCCACAATCTCATCAATACTTATTTCCCATTAAAAAAAAATTGTAGGCATCCTAGGGGGTGGTATGTTATTATAGCTTTTACTTGCCTTTTTTCTGAGTACTAATGATGTTGGGCATCTTTTTATATGCTTATTGGCCACTTGTATATGTTCTTTGGAGAAATGACTATTTCCTTTGCACATTTTTAAATTGGGTTACTTTTTTATTGTGGAGTTATAGAGTTCTTTATATATTTTGTGCTGAAGTCCCTTTTCAGATATATAATTTGAAAATGCTTTTTCTCATTTTGTGGATTATCGTTTCACTTACTTGATAGTATCCTTTGATAAAAGTTTTTAATTTTGACAAAGTTCAGTTTATCAATTTTTCTTTACTGGCACATGCTTTTGGTGTCATATTAAAAACAAACAAACCTTACAAATCCAAGGTCATGCAGATTTTTACCCTTGTTTCCTTCTGAGAATTTTGTAGTTTTAGCCCTTACATGTAGGTCTTTGATCCATTCTGTATTAATTTTTATATATGGTATGAGGCAGAGGTCTAAATGTAATCTTTTCAATGTGGAAGCATATTTAATTTAAAATATTAGAAAAAAGCAACAATAGTTTCTCTACTCAATTGAACATACTTAGATTGGAACTTTAAAGTGAAATTTTAGATAAAAATAAAGCAATTACTTGCCTTACATCTAGGGACATGAAAGTAGAATTTGTCCTAATAATATTCCCATTGGACTTGCCATCGCTATTTATTTTAGTGTTCTAAACAGTGCGGCTAAAATGTAGAGCTTTGAGGACAGTCTAACATAGTGGTCGGCAAACTCATTAGTCAACAAAGCCAAATATCAACAGTACAATGATTGAAATTTCTTTTGAGAGCCACATTTTTTAAACTTAAACTATATAGGTAGGTACATTGTTATTAACTTAATTAGGGTACTCCTAAGGCTTAGGAAGAGCCGCCACACTCAAGGGGCCAAAGAGCCGCATGTGGCTCACGAGCTGCAGTTTGCGGACCACGGATCTAACAGATCACTTCAATTAGCAGTCTTGATGGAAGCAAGAATGTCAGAGAATTAGCTGATAGATGAATTTGGCATTAACTGAATATAGTATCTGATGGTAGATGTTTTATATTTATTGTCATGATCAGAGTGGTATTTCAATGTTATATCAGTTTTAGGCATATGGTCTTTTTTTCAATTTACTAAACATCTTAAATAACTTGTGAGTACCTCTGGGTACTGAGGCCTGTTCTACATACCGCATCATCCCATGCTGCAGGAAGTTACAATTTTGCTTTGAGAACTATTTCTCAGAGTCAAGGCAAGAGGTGTTAGATAGGGTTAATTGCATAATCTGAAAGCCTACTGGCAATCATAAGGGTGCATTTCCATTGGAAATCCTTTTTTTTTTTTAACCCTCACCCTAGGATATGTTTTTATTGATGTTAGAGAAAAAGGGAGAGGAAGAGAGAGAAACATTGACCAGTTGCCTCCTGACTGGGGGTTGAACATGCAACCTGTGTATGTGCCCTGGCATGGAAATGAACCCGTGACCCTGCGGTGCATGGGATGATACTCTAGTCCACTGAGCCACACTGGCCAAGGCTCTGTTGGAAGTCTTTTAAATCAGGTTATTTTTAATGAGATCTGTTCTAGTCCTGCAAAGAATATGGTCCTTCTCCAGGGCCATCTTTTTGTTGGAGAAGTTCTATAATACGTGGTTGAGCAAGCAACTTTGGGTTACACCTTACAGCCTCTTGTGAGTGCTAGTTATATATATTAACACCCTTCTAATAGCATCACTCTTTGACAAATGTTCTTTAAAACATTTTAAAAATATTCTAAATACTTTAGAATAAAGCATATCTTAGTCCAAATAATTATTGTTTTAGACATCAGAAGAATATTTAATTACTTAACTCTTCTTAAAATTCATATTTTCTACACTCTATTTGCATATTTTTTTAAATTTTCAAATTACTTTGTAAGATTTTAGGAAGTAAAAATATTGGAAAATAAGGCTATGCTTGCATACTATAGAATAATATATTCAATATGATTTGTTTTGTTTTAGAAAATTAGATAATTATAATTTAGCTATATTTAACTTGCACATTTGCTATAATGTTAGCATTATAGTGCTTGGTTTTCACTGTTGTCATAGGGCATGGTAGTTTTTTATGCATAACATAATAAACTGCTTGTGTTTTTTAGTGTTCTCCTTCAAGTCTAGCAAAGCAACTTTTTATCCTCTCTAATAAGGCATGCTATTTATTTAATTCAGGTTGAATATTTTATATTTTAAACCTTAGTTGTTTTCTTTGATTCTTAAAGTCTTAAATTGCAACCAACCCCCTTTTTTCTGCCCAGACACTAAGATTTAGAAAAACAATGTGGGAAACCACTATTGTCTTCACTAGCAGAGAGGTGTAGACAGAGAACCCGGAAGGCTGGTGACCTTTGAAGCCCTAGCAAAGGTCAGAGCTGTGCACCACCTCTGTTAGTTCAGATAATGGTAGCTGAAGCAACCTCCCCACCTTTAATCATGTAAATCCTTATTGATAAGAATAAGTCTTTGTGTCACTGGAACCTCCCTGCCTAAGGGCTATACTATGGGTGGATCCCGAACCAAATAACAGCCTGGTGAGGCCTGAGCACCAGTGGAAGTCTTTCCTCTTGAGTTGGACTTCCCCGCCTGGCCCCCATTATTTCCAAATTATCTCTTGTCTCTTCTCTTTCATTTGTGTGCAGCTCCTCTTTCAGATCCTGAACCCTGAACCACATGGGACGTGGAGGGAAACATTTACCACAAAACAACAGAGAAATTTTTTATTTTTTTGCATCATACTGTTGCTATACCCGTGCTGAATTCTTCTGTACAATCAGGCATGTTTAGGATGACTGAATAATCTGCTCAGACTTGCAACTTTTGAATCACTAGCATTATCACACATAATTTTGAAGACAGGCTTATCAGGATTTATTTTCTATAAATAAACTATATAAGGGAGCAAATATATTATTTTATATTTTTGCTCAAATGATTAAGACAAGTGACCCAGATCATGTTAAACTGATACTGAGCGTGTCTGATATGACTCAGTGGTTGAGTGTTGACCTAGGAACTAGGAGGGCATGTTCGATTCCTGCTCAGGGGATATACCTGGGTGGCAGGCTCCATCCCCAGGAGGGGACGTGCAGGAGGCTGCCGATTGATGTTGTTTCTATCTCTCTATCCCTCTCCCTTCCTCTCTCTCTAAAAAAATTACCAAAAAAAATTTTTTTTAAAAAAAGGCTTCCCCTCCACTATATCTCTGGCAAAAAACTTAGGTAACCTATCAAGAGGGAAAAATTGTTTTTCCACTGAGGCTTAGAAAGTTGTGATATTTGAGGTAATGAGTAATTATGACAGCTCTTAGGATGTTGTTGCTGATACATCCTACATCATACATTTTATCGAGCCTGCAAAATTACATTGGAATTTTATTAAAGTCATATTAATAAAAATTTTCCTTTTGATGCTTCAGGGAAGTCCCCGAAATATCTGATAGACCCAGACAGGGGACATGTCTGACCTGTCCCTGCATCCACAAATGCACAGTAATTTCAGCCTACATTTCTTAATGGTATTGTAGGGGCTGGGAAGTAACAGGTCCCTGAGCTTCCCTTCCTACCCAGAAGAAGCTAATAAACCCAGAGAACCAGCAATGAAATAGCAATACAAGTTCCTTCCTATTCATTCGTCTTTAAAAACAAACAAACTTCAGCAGTGGTCTTTGAGGATGATTTTTCCCCCAAATATATTTCTTACTTCATAAGCTTTAATGAGTTTCTCAGAGTATTAGCTGAGCTTTTGTATTTCAAATGCCCATCTTACTTAATAAATAATCTGGGTATTGCATTCTCCCAATTCTAAATAAATCAAATTTAGGAAGATAGATTGAGTAGGACAAGAAATCAAGCACATGACATCCTTGTTTGAGATGTTTTCCTGTTATGTGGACCTTTTTCAGAGATAATGATGAAAGCAAGGTCTTTGTAAAGAACTGATACTGAATTTATTTTATTGATTTTTTTCAGAGGTTAAAAAAAAAAACACCTTTAAAAATCTCAAGTAGACTTCCAAGAAGAGTACACATTTGAAACACTTTTACCATAGGCAAGACTTGGAAATATTTCAATTATAGTAAACATTTTGTATTTGCTATGAGATGCACTGTGATAAATTCTTGGAAAAGAAATATTTGGTCTTAGCATTTGGCCTCCTAAAATAACGGATAATTTGCTTTTCCTGCCATGCTCATGGCTTCTATTCTTCCCTTGTTTTCTCCACGTTTGTAATTGCATGTTGGTGGTTGGCAGTGATGTGTCTCCTAAAGTTTTATCTACCTTCGCTGTACAGGATCAGGACCATCCACCCATGTGGCATAGGTAACGGTTAGGAAGTGAGGGGAATGCGGATAAGAATGGGAAGGTACAGAGGCAGGACGGCATTATATGAAGCTGTAGGTAGCACTTCCGTCACATATGACATGGACATCCCACAGCCTGTGTAATTGAGAGCTAATTCCATAAACAGAAATAACTCAATTTAAATAAAAATGTTTTGTGATAAATTTCCCTGATAATCCCCCTTTTTCATAATTCTCTGGTTGATAAATTTTAAATATATGGGTTTGTTTTATGATACATTGAAGACTATATTATTAACTCCAAATGCTGATGTTGTACGTAGCTATGTATGCTAGGCAGAAAAAAACAAATAAATTTAAAATATGAAGGCTATGTATTTGTGCTAAATTTCAATAGCAGTATCCCATGAGATATTTCTTTAAAAATTATGAAAATTTTTTCATTGTATAACTTTTCATTGGTCAATTAAAGGTAGGAACACATGTAAGAAGTACTTGTAATTGATTTACATTTTTACTGGAAAAAATAGCTATTTTTTCTAATTTAGTGTTCTTTTTCCCCCCCATATTTGCTTAGTTTGAATCGATGCCCATAATTGAGAAGCCCCTGACAGAACAGGATTGGTACCATGGTGCAATTCCCAGAATAGAAGCACAAGATCTGTTAAAACAACAAGGAGACTTCTTGGTGCGAGAGAGCCATGGGAAACCTGGTGAATATGTCCTTTCTGTATATTCTGATGGACAAAGGAGACACTTTATCATACAATATGTTGATGTACGTTTCTAATTTAGTTTATATGTATATTCTGATGTAGTCCATGGTGGTAATAAAATGATGAATAGTTTTTGATAAATGCTTGTAACAGAGTTTAGCACTTAATTTGTTTTTGCTGAATTCCTTAAAGGTAGTGCTCCAAAACTCACTAAAATGTTAATCTTATTAAGGAAATATGTACTTTAAAATATTGTAAATTAAAAATAGTTGTTAAAATTTGAATTAAATTTAAATGCATAAATATTTAAAATACTTGAGTTAAATTTGAACATTAAAAACATTTTAAGTTAAAAGTAGAAATAATGTGATTATAAAAAATTTTTTTCTTGGAGATTTTAATTATAAATTTTATGCCCCTAAAACAAGCCTTTGCAATTGCTTTCAAAAGTGGTATTATGAGAAATTTTTAAAGTAGTATTGTATTAAATAATGATAATAAAATTCCTTAATTAGTGGGATAATAGTAGTTGAACAGATTTTCTGATTCATTTAGGATTAGTTTTTCCCCTTTATGTATAAGCTATTGCTTGTTGGCATTAATAAACCATAAATAAAGTTTGATGAAAATTAAAAGGATGATCTATTAACATTACTTCCTCTAATACTTTTATTAAATTGCATTTAGACATTGCTAAACTATGTTTTATACATTCTTTATTAAGCTGTAAGCAGATGAAGGGTAATCTCAAAATTTTGTTTAACTTTATCCACTGAGAAATTTTAATGTTTTTTGCATATGAAGAATTGTTGCCTCTGTTTGTCATTTCTCACTCTATTATTTCAAATGGCACATGTTTTCAAGCTGCTAGTCTATAGAATTTCAGTGTTTGTCCAGTCACTAGGGCAGTGATGGCGAACCTATGACACACATGCATGTCAGAGGTGACATGTGAACTCATTTTTTTGGTTGATTTTTCTTTGTTAAATGGCATTTAAATATATAAAATAAATATCAAAAATATAAATCTTTGTTTTACTATGGTTGCAAATATCAAAAAATTTCTATATGTGACACGGCACCAGAGTTAAGTTAGGGTTTTTCAAAACGCTGACATGCCGAGCTCAAAAGGTTCGCCATCACTGCACTAGAGAGATACTAATTACTTTGCAATAGATTGAGCCTTTATCATTGGATGAATCTCAGACGGGTTCTTAAAATAGATACATTGAGATATTCATACAGGGTGTCCCAAAAAAACGTATACACATTTTAACAGCCTATAGCTCAATTTGAAAATGAATTGTATTTTAATAAGTACTGCCTTTATAGTTATTCGAAGTGTGTGTACACATTTTTGTTTGTATTATAATTTTCACCTTATTGTTAATTTTGCCTAGTATTCACACTTCAACTTGATAATCCTATTTGCTTACTCTCATACATCTGACTTTCTGCTTCTAGTAGTATTTTCATGTCAAACTCTTTTATAATTTGTATATGCCTTTGTAATGGGTGTAGATAAGCTTTCCTATTACAACCTGTGACTATGCTGGCAATATTTATAAAGTGGTACAAGAATTGTAGAGGAAAAATCATAGGTAAAGTATAAACTAACTATAATCTATATAAATGTTTCCTTCTGTATTCTAAGTTTTAAAACTTATTATTTTTATATAGGTTACACATTAAATAAGACAAATATTTTTCTTATGACCACTTCTAGTTTAAATGTAACTGTAGGAATTTAAATTAGTATTAGAAACAAAAAAGGTCTATTTGCAAATTATAACTTGTCTTTAATGCCATTTTTTTAAGTGACTAAAGTGAACTGCATAATAGATTCTAAAAATAAGACATTGCTACAAGTTCACATTTGTAAATTTTATTTGGTTTTCTTTTGTCGTTGACATTTTCAGAGATCTCTGTTAAAGATGAAAGTGCTTTTATTTCTGTAAATGCCTCAGGGTTTTTTTTCCCACTGTTTAATTTTATTTAGTTCCTAATCATGAAATAATAATTGAGCTCTCAAATCAGTTGAAAATAGGAGTTTGAAGGTGATGAAGACTGTGGAGTTTTAAATTCTTTTTCATATGCATAGGTAAATCTTCTGTGAGCTAAAATGATCCCATTTCCTTCCTCATATCCCTGTTGAATAAAGCTGGGGGTACATTCCCAGATATTTAAAAATTGCCTATCATATTCTAATCAAGGAGTTTATAATCTAGTAATCCTATCTAATAAAAGAGAAACATGGTAAGTAGCGTAAGACCGCTACCCTTTCCATTGGCTAATCAGGGCGATATGCAAATTAACTGCCAGCCAAGATGGCGGCCGGCAGCCAGGCAGCTTGAAACTAACATGAGGCTTGCTTGCTTAAGTGACGGAGGACTCCAACGTTCCCCGCCTGCCGCTGCCGGCCTCTGAGCTGCAACTCTAAGCAACTATGTTACAAATATAGAAGCTAAACCGGGGGTGGGCAAACTTTTTGACTCGAGGGCCACAATGGGTTCTTAAACTGGACCGGAGGGCTGGAACAAAAGCATGGATGGAGTGTTTGTGTGAACTAATACATGTTAACACTGCTGCTGGTGAAGGAGCGGAAGGGAGAGCAAGAGAACCCTCCGCTCTTTCGGCTCCGCGGGCCAGATAGAGCAGCCGAACGGGCCGGATCTGGCCCGTGGGCTGTAGTTTGCCCACGGCTGAGCTAAACAAAACCCCAGAAACCTGCTTTAGTCACCGGGCTTCAGCAAGCAGTATCGCAACATTGTTTCAAATAGAGAAGGTAAACAAAGGCCAGAAACCTGCTTTCAGCAGCGGAGGCCTAAGAGCTGGAGCCTCAGAGCTAAAGCTGGCCCAGAATAAAAAAGAAAAAGAAAAAAAGGAGCGGTTGGGAGCTTCAGTCACCCGCCAGCCTGAAAACAGCCCTCAGCCCCTCACCCAGACTGGCTAGGCACCCCAGTGGGGACCCCCACCCTGAAGGGTGTGTGACCAGCTGCAAACAGCCATCATCCCCTCATCCAGGCTGCCCAGCACCCCAGTGGGGACCCCCACCCTGATCCAGGACACCCTTCAGGGCAAACCAGCCGGCCCTACCCGTGCACCAGGCCTCCATATAGTAAAAGGGTAATATGCCTCCCAGCACCAGGATCAGCATGACAGGGGGCAGCGCCCAAACCCCTGATCGCCCTGCTGCTCTGTGTATGACAGGGGGCGGGGCCACAACCTCCCTATCTGCCCTGCTCTGTTCGTGACAGGGGAAGGTGCCCCAACCCCCTGATCAGCCCTGCTCTGTGCCTGATAGCGGGTATCTCCCCAACCCCCTGATTGCCCTGCAGCTCTGTTATGACAGGCTGCGGTGCCCCAACCCCCTGATCAGCCCTGCTCTGTGTGTGACAGGGTGCGGCACCCCAACCCCCGCCCCCCACCCCCCCCCCCCCCCACACACACACACACCGGCCCTGCTCTGTGTGTGATGGGGTAGAGCCATAACCTCCCCATCAGCCCTGCCCTGAGTGTGAGAGTGGCGGCGCCCCAACCCCCTGATCCGCCTTACTCTGTGTGTGACAGGGGGCAGTGCCTTAACTCCCCTATCAGCCCTCCTCTGTGAGTGACAGGGGGAAGCTCCCCAACCCCCCTGATCAGCCCTGCTCTGTGCGTGACAGGGGGCAGCGCCGCAACCCCGATTGGCCCTGCTCTGTACGTGACGGGGTGGCGCTGCAACCTGCCCATCAACCCTGCCTTGAGTGTGACAGGGGCTGGTGCCCCAACCCCCCAATCAGCCCTATCCTGTGCGTGACTGAGGGTGGCATCGCAACCTCCCGATCCGCCCTGCTCTTTGCATGACAGGGGCGGCGCCCCAACTCCCCAGTCAGGCCTGCTCTGAGCCTGACCAGGGGCTGCACCTAGGGATTGGGCCTGCCCTCTGCCACCCGGGAGCAGGCCTAAGCCAGCAGGTCCTTATCTCCCGAGGGGTCCCAGACTGCGAGAGGACTGCCCCCTTCCCCCCGAGTGCACAAATTTTTGTGCACCGGGCCTCTAGTAAATTATAAAAGCTGTACATAAATGAGGGGATAGGTGTCCTAAGAGAGGAAGACGTAAAAATTATGAGATTTTAGAGAATGTAAAAATATCAAATAGTGGATTGGTGAAAAAAGCAGATTTAGAAGACTTGGGTTCCCATTCCAGCTTTTCACTTTACAAGCTCTATCTTTGGTAAATAATGGGGTTAATAGCTTATACATTGATTATGAGAATCAAATTAGTGAATATATACTTTGTAAGGTGTGGAGTGCTATGCAAATATTAGGTAATTTTTCTAATGTTTGATGACTCTAGTTGAGAAAAAAATACCAATATTACTTTGTAAGAAATATAATGTAATTGGAAATGTTAATTAATTTTTTTTTGTTTCTATGAGATTTATTTGTGAAATTTAAATAGTAAGAAAGTGTTTTAGAATTTATATAGATACTCACTTTGTGGTGATTTGGAATCAAACCTGCAATATTTCTGAGGCATGCCTATATTTAGATTTGAGGTCTTCACTGATCACAGATAATATTATTTTTAGTAATATTGCCTCTGTCAATCAAAGTCTAGGATAGAAATTATTTTAAAGCTTTATTTTTGAATGCATGTCACAGTAACTTCTCAACATGGTGTGAAACTGCCATTATGACTGAATAAGATGGACATGTATACTTTCCATTTTTACATTTTCACTATGCTAGCACAGATTATCTATTGTTTTAGCTAGTTCAAGCAAGAAGAACTGTACCTTGTAGTGTAACCAAACATATTAATTTCACAAAGCCCAACCCTATTAATTTCACAAAGCCAGATGTATAAACATATCTAAGAGTATTTGAATTTAAGTTTAATTTGTGTTACTGATCTATTCCATAGTTACTAGCCTATTTGTGGTGCTTGATGTAGGATGATATTTAGAGTTTTTACCTAAAACTGTTTATTTGTGGTCATAAATGTTGATAGATTTTCATAGTGATTCAAATAGCTTTGTTCTATTTGATAAGTAAATATATATTTATCAAATCTTTGCTTTTGTATATTATAAACAAAATATTAAATACATAAAACAGAAAATACATGTGATAAAACAAAAGTACTCCAGAAAGAATTTTTATGCTATTATAGGAAAGTGCTGATTTGTTTATCTGACACATATTTACTAAACACTCATTTCCGCAAAAAGTAAGTGCATGGAATTTATATATGCATTGTAAAGGAGATGAAATAAAAAATTGTGTAACCTACTTCTCAGCTTAAAACTGAGTAGGTGAGACATTGGTAGAACTTATTAACTGAGAAATATTAAAGATACAAATGAAAAATGATTGAGTCAAAATTTTGAATTAAATGCAGTGATAAATTAAAAATAATAACATAATAAATATTTTAAAATAAAACAGCAATAAGCCTCTATGTAATGGTATAACGTCTTTTATTTCTTCACTGGAGGCCTGGTGCACGAATTTGTGCACCAGTGGGGTCACTCAGCCTGGCCTGAGGGATTGGGCTGAAACCAGCTCTCCAACATCCCCCAAGGGGTCCTAGATTGTGAGAGGGTGCAGGCCAGGCCGAGAGACCCCACCAGTGCATGATCGGGGCCAGGAAGAGACACGGGAGGTAGGCCATCTGGAGAAGGACTGCAGGAGGTCTCCAGGGAGTGTCCAGCCTGTCTTGTTCAGTCCCAATTGGCCGGAACGTCTGCTCCCTGGTAGTCAGTGCACATCATAATGAGCAATTGAGCAGCCTTAGCATATCATTAGCATATTACACTTTGATTGGTTGAATGGACGACTGGACACTTAGCATATTAGGCTTTTATTATATAGGATAGGATTCATTCATTCATTCATGCATGCATGCATGCATGCAGGAAATACTGTTTGAGCAAGTACTATGTAAGGCCCAGGGATATGGGCCAATAAAAAAATTAACACAAAAGTAGAGGTTGTAATTACTATGTGAAATTTTGGATAGCTCAATGTATTAAATCAGCATTCATTCAACAGATATTATTGGATTTCTGTCATAAGCTACAGTCCATTTTGAGCTGACAGATTTAGTCTCCGAATGTACTCATTAGATTTACTTTGTTTTGTTGCCACAATCTCTAGACTCTTTGAACTATCTTTAAATTCATGCTGTGGGACTTATGGAAAATTAAGTGAAAGCAAGTAGAAAGCCAAAACTTGTTTAGATAACAGTTAATTCCAAGTGTGTGGCCTTATCACATTGTTACACTTGGGATTATTTAACCATTCTACCATAACCATTCAAGGACTCAAAAGAAGGCAAGCAGTAGATTTAAGTCAAAATGACACTGATTTTCTTTGATACATGACTTAGGAAACTACATACACACACACACACATTCAGTATATATATATATTTTTTTTTTCAGAGATGAAGGGAGAGGGAAAGCTAGAAACATTAATGATGAGAGAGAATCATTGATCAGCTGCCTCTTGCACAGCCCCTATTGGGGATTGAGCCCACAAGCTGGGCATGTGCCGTGACCAGAAAGAACTGTGACCTTCTGGTTCATAGATCAGTGTCCAAAACCTTATTAATGTTAATTTCCAGGAAACACTAATTGAGTGAGTATTCTTAGGGCCCAGGGATATAATGGTGAAGCCTACTTACAGTCTAGAGAGGAGGCTTACAGTGCTATGAAAACTTTTAACTAGGAAAGTTAAGAAAGCTAAGTTTGAGACACATCTGAAAATGAATAAAAGTTGGGAAAAGCCATATCAAACCTTATTAATATTTTTCCCCAATGCTTCCATGTGTACTGGTTTAATTAGTTATTTGTAACTATTCAGCATGCTATTTTTATTTGAGAAAGCCAAAGTGTACGTCTTACATTTTTTGGTATTTTACCAAAAAAAGTGTTGTAGTCTCTTGTTTCTAATCAGCTTATTCATCTTAGTCTTTTTCAGAAATTATTTTTCCTTTCATTTTTTTTCCCTTAAGCCTGCTTATCCTTGATTTTGTTTTAGGGGATCTACTCAGGCAACTTATACATACCTTGAATCCCCTTCTCATTTTTGTGTGTTTATTCTGTTCTGTTTGACTTCCTTGTTATTATGAAATATGTATAGCAACAAAAACTGATTTATATGTATTTTTCATCTATATGTGTGATTGATTCTTAAGTTGCACAGTGATAACTCAGGAACAATTCTAGCTGTAATAAATGTTTTAAAAACAGAAGTAATATGTACTCTGGATAGGAACCCAAAAATATGTATTATGAATGTGTGCTTTATAATAACACCCCCATATGGGGTTCAGTATATATTCTTTGAGATTTTAAAAATATATTCTAAATATATATATATATATATATGTTTTATTTTACAAAAACTGAGTCATACACAATATATATATTGGTTAATCCTCACCCAAGGGTATTTTTTGCATTGATTTCTTTTTAGAGAGAGTGTAAGGGGGAGAGAGAGAGATAGATACAAAGACAGAAAAACATCAGTGTGAGAGACACATGGATAGGTTGCCTTCCCCACTCACCTCGACTGGACCTGGGGTGAAATCTGCAATCCAGGTATGTGTCCTTGACCAGGAATTGAACCCACAACCTTTTGGTGTGTGGGTCTGACACTCTAACCAGTGAGGCACTGGCCAGGGCCATACTTCTTATTTTTTAATTGACATTTTATGTGATATTTAAGACATGCACTGACAATAAAATGATCTTTGTAGAAATTTATTATTTTTTATTGCTTCTTTTTGGATTCACATAAGAGATCATTAGTAACAATCTTAGCTCCCAAGAGAAGTCTTACTTAAAAGTTAGTCTGAACTCTCTGAGTCATGTTATTGTTAAAGAATGCAGAAAAACCCATTTATATGTGAATCCAACTTCAGGTCATTTGAGCTATAAGAAATTTATACTCCTCTGCACAAGGTCAATTGCAATTTTCAGAATTTTGAGTATATCAAGAAACAAGTCCTCAAGAGTTTTAATGTCTGTACTATTCTTGGCCTCTTAGTTGCTTAATAAGCACACAGTCTTAACATCATTTTTAAATTCATTACTTTATTTTTATCTTTAAGGAAGTGAATTAATTGGTTTGCACTGTGTTCAGATTCAGAACTTCACTAATTCCGTGATTGCTTTAAAAAATAATTGCTACGGATCAGTTTCTTATTTCAGCCCATGAAGGAAGTACTGTTGCTTGCATTACTCACTGTATTGGCACATCAGAATTACTATGTCAATGGCAGAAAACTGCCTTTAAATTGAAAACTAGATACGCTCTTAAAAGGAAACTGAAAAGTCCCATTATTTTATTCACTTTTTTCCTAGTTATAAGAGGTATATTAGAAGTTTATATAAGGCATTATGATGCTAGTGTCTGATTCGAAATTTCATTCTGTGTGAACTTCATGACATTGCTTTCTATTAAACATTGTACTTGATATTGAACTTTCTAGTATTCATTTCTAATTTGTCTTGTTGCTTTAACTTTAGAGCCATTTTCTATGCACTGCATTTCATTCAGTCACACATGTTTATTTATTCAGGCAATATATGTCAGGCACTGTTCTAGACCACGGGGATACTGTGATGAATAAAATAAATGTAAAGATTTATAACCCCATGAACTCTATTTTTAGAGGAGGAGGGGATAGATAATTAAACAGAATAAGTAAGCAAAATATATATGATGTTAGGTAGTGATAAATTCTAAGCAGGAAAATTCAGTGAGAAAAAGGAGGTAAGAAATGTAGTTGGGATGAGAAAATGGATATTGAATATTGTGTAGGGTGGCCAGAGTAGGCCTCACTGAAAAGGTAACATTTGATGAGAGACTGACATTAAGTACGGAAGCCATTACCCATATGTCCATCTGAGGACCTGGTTCAAGCAGCAAATGTATATGTTCCGAGAAAGGAATGTATATAGTACATTTATAAAACAAGAAGGAAATGAGTGTGGCTATGGTGGAATGGGGTAGTGTTAATAGATGAGGTAAGAGAGATGATAGAGCACAGAATAATATAAAGAGTGCATAGACTGTGGTAAAGACTTTGGCTTTTATTCTAAGGAGTTAAGAATTTTGAATAAAGTAATGTAATGATACAACAGGATCCCCTGGCCTCTGTGTTAAGAGTAGACTGAAGGAAGACAAAGGGAGAAACAATATACATATGTATATTTAACTTTATAGAGGAATAATTGACAAATATAATCATGTGTTTAGAGGGTACAATGTAATGATTTATTACACATTGTAGAATGAATACCAAGATCAAGGTAATTCACATCCATTACCTCACATAGTTTACTGTTAACCATTGTTAAGTGTGTACTTCAGTAGTATTAAGTGTATTAACATTGTACAACAATAGTTTTTCATAAATGTAACTTAATTTATTAGTGAATGTAGTCATGCTGAAACAATGACTTTACATTTATTCTACTTTATTGCTTTTTCCCCAGAGTTTGTATCGATTTGAAGGCACTGGTTTTTCGAACATTCCTCAGCTTATAGATCATCACTTTACAACCAAACAGGTCATCACAAAGAAATCAGGTGTTGTTCTGCTGAATCCTATTGTTAAGGTAGGTATATATATATATGCACATTTGTTTTCTTTTTATAAAGAATGCTTTGTTGGTTAAAATTTTTCACAGTAAATAAAGTTCTTAGATTTTTTTTATAGAAGTTTGGGTTTTATAGGGTTTTGTGGTTACTACTCGTGCAAATACAGTTGAAGCAATTTCCTTGGTTTTGTTTCAAATGGTTTCCTCTTTATTCAATGTTTGCTAGGTTACAAATGGCGTAGCTCCCCCACTCCACCTCACCCCCAGCTTTTCTTGAAAGACTTAAGATTTTTCTTCACTTTATAAGGTTCAATCTTTCAAAGGTTTAGTTTATATAAGATTCTAAGATGTCCAAGAAATTTCTAGAAATCATGAGCAAATTAGAATTGTAATTCTGGTTGTTATGTTTACAATATATTATAAGAGATTGGAAAATTTAAAAACTATTTTGCTCCTCTTAAAGGCAGTAAGTGATAACTTCCCTTAACTGCAGTTCTCAACCTGTGGGTCGCGACCATCGGAAAACACATATAGCATATCAGATATTTACATTATGATTCATAACAGTAGCAAAATTACAGTTATGAAGTAGCAACGAAAATAATTTTATGGTTGGGGGTCACCACAACATGAGGAACTGTATTAAAGGGTCGCGGCATTAGGAAAGTTGAGAACCACTGCCTTACAAGTACAGTGAAATTAGACAACCAATGGGTGCGGGCTGCCTGTCACTTCTTGAGCCAATTTGGCAGAGACAGGGTTGAATCATATACTAGTATGAGTGTTATTCCAATATGTCGGCAGTATGGGAGAGCAGTAGGTCATCCACGAAAATCTGCTCAGTACCCGCCACATAAGCCAGCTGCCTATATGGGGTAGAAGGACGAAGGTTGCATGGGGAAGTAGGCAAAAGAATAAGATTGGGTATGCAGGCATGGGGAAGTAGGCAAAGGAATAAGAATGGTTAAAAATTACAGGCAATGTGGACTCGGGTTTGCAAAGGGCAGGGGGCATCCAGGACTCTATTGTTCCCTTTCAGCCACAAGGTTTTTCATCTTCCCATGATAATAGGCAGCTCCTGGATGGGAAGGATAGGACGCATTTCAAGGTGAGCTCCCAGGTCCCAGACTCTCAACGGACTGGGATAATGCTCTAGAGAATGGCGATTTTTCATCTATTTTTATACATTGCAATTAAAGGAGGAGAGTAGGTGGGTTACATGAAATCCATTGGTGATAGATTAGGGAGGTGGGAGAAAGCAAAGTGGTGGGGTGGGGGGAACCTCTGGGATTGGATAAAGAATAAAATGATAGACACATACTTCTTTTACTCAGGTGGATACAGGATAGTGAACAGTCAACAATAACATGATAACAATAACAACGAAGGAATTTATGGTCTCTGTCCGGGCACCTAGGTGCATTTGGTTGTGCCCCAAGGAGTCTGGAAAAAAAGGGAAAGTACAGTTCCTCATGTTGTGGTGACATTTCAAGGATATGTTATCATAGATACAAAAAGACAGATAGGCTCAGTTAAGGTAAAGGTTGACCTTTATAGGGAAGACACCAGCCTAGGAGGAGACTACCCACCATAACTGCTTTAGTTAAAGTTTAATTTCAGACCATCCTTTGTGGTTACTTTAGGTCTTTGAGTTTGCAAGACTACCATGCAGGCCTTCCCTGAGCCTGTCAGGTTAGCATGTGGCCCCTTTCGTCCACGCTAGGGAAGGCATAAAAACTGGTAGGTTAGTATTTGCTGATTTGATTTTTATATATGTAGGCATAACTTTTAATATGAACTAAGTGATATTCCCAAGAATGCTAGTGTATAATCCAAATTAAGCTAAGAAAATTTAAAAGACAATTATTATCCTTTCCTTTGATAGTCTAGAACAGGGATGGGCAACGTCTGGCCTTCGGGCCACATAAGGCAGGCAAAGTGATTTGGTCTGGCCCTGCCAAGGATTAGGGATGATTTAATTAAATGTTTGACCAAATAAAGCAGGCTAGTTTTTAAGTTGATAATTTTCTATGGCTTAAGAATGATGTTACAAATATCCAAATGGCCCTTGGAAGAAAAAAGGTTCCCCATCCCTGGTCTAACACATAATGTCCATATTTGTATTTTATTATTCAGTCTTTACTCACAGGCTAAGCTTAAAAAAAAAATTCCTCTCACAGAAGATTTTGATAGTTGCTAATCACTAATTCTGTGGCGAAGGCATTGACCTTCCTGCAAATATTTAGAATTATGAGATTGGCTCATTCTTTGGTAGTATTTTTCCATCCCTACCCTTCCCTCCTCTTTTCCATTTTAATTGCAGAAAACCTGACGAAAATTCTTCTTTAGTCTGGAGCAAGTTGTCACATTTTTTTCTTCAATTAAAAAAAAGTCTATCAGTGTTTTCTCTTCCACCAGCAAATAACACTGCGAATAACACAGCTAAGTCTTGCAGAATTTCAAAAACTCTTTACGTAAGGTGATCTATTCTCATGGCTTTATTTCCTATTATACATCAGTGACTTGCAGATTTATATTTCTAATTTGGATTTATTTATCTCCCAAAACTAGTATATTTCAACTTTTCACCTAAAACTGAGTTTATCACCTTTAACTCCAAAATTTGTTCTTCCTTTCTCAGTAAATGGTACCACCAAATACTCAAACCATAAACTTAGGGGACAACTTTGACATATTCTCTCCAGAACTTTAGTGACAGGAGTTTTGTATACTTAATTGGACATGTGAAAGTATGAACTTCAATTCCAGTATATCTTAGTATGAAATAAAATTCAGTGTAAGGAAGATACTTTTTACCCAAGTTAGGTTAACGACATATACAACTGGGTTTTCAGATATACTGATACTTCCTTTCACAAGCCAGCCAAATATTTGCATTGTCTACTTGATTACCCAGGTCTAATTTGAGAGACCAAGGCTATAAAAGAGGCACATAAAAATGCAGATCTGGTGTTAAGTGGGAATATGTAATTTCAAATAAAGTTACATCTCTCACTATGTGAAATTTTTAATGACAGAAGTCTAGGTAAATGGAGTAGATTCTCTGAACTGTTCCAGGGCTGGCTATTCTCTTCCTCGCAAACCCCCAGCACTAGCTGTGGAGCTGATCATCTTATGCTTTTATAGCACTACCTGTGAAAATGACTGTAAACTGAAAGCTATAGAAGATTAAGGGGCTATACACGATTGTTTTATGAGGTGGAAATTTAAAGTTTATATAGCTATTAACCTGATTTAAAGTACTGATATTTGAAATATGCAAATCATTATCTCTGTTGTAAATATTGTTATGCACTTGATTTAAAGAATCATGTTGCTCTTTTACAAGAAAACCACAAAGCAGAGGTTGTGAAAGTTAGATAATTTTCAATTACCAGCAAAGAACAAAGTGATATGGATTTTGTTATGGTTGTATTATCTGTTAGGTATCTTCCTTTGAGAAGTCATTTGTACTCGTATAATTGGAATCTATTTCTTGATTTAATTTGTGTAAGAAGTTAATGTCTTTGACCATATAATGTGCTATAAAACATCTAATTTCCATCTTGCCAGACTTCATTTTTAGCCTACATAAAGAATGCTATTTTTGTCTCGTTATAATTTCTGTTTATAGCAACTTCTAAGACTTCCCATTTCTTTCTTATCCATAGAAATATAAAATTATAATCATAATGCCTAACTGGAGGATACAATGACCAAAGTAGTCTTTCTTATCTTTAGAAGTATAGGCAACTAGACAATCTAGAGAGAGAGAAATAATTTAACTTTCTCATGGTAATAAAGCCAATGGCACCCAAGACTCTAACCCTAACCCTCCACTGGCTGATTTCTCCTATATTGCCTCCCAAAGTATGTAAAGATATGGAAGATGAAAGGCATTGTTATAAACAGGGGTGATTATTATCATCCTTATATTAGCAACATGTTGCATCTGCACATGGCCTGTTCTTAGTTCAGTTTCTGTTCAAATGTCACTTTATCAAGAGACCTTTTTCTGACTACCATGTGTGAAATAACACTTCACCTCCTTACTTTCTCCTCTTCCCCTTTTTAATTTATCTCTGTTACAACTACATTTACCTCACATTATATTATATGATGTATTTTTAGTTGTCTCTCCCCCAAGTGAAATGTAAGTTTCATAAAGGCCTGAATTACATTTAACAATTAGTGCAGCTCTATCCCAGTATCTAGAACAGTGCTGACCCATAGTAGGTGTTCAGTAAATATTTGTTCATGAATTGGATTCATTGAGCAATTGCTAGGAGCCTGGATAATTGCCAAACTTTTATGTATGTTATCTAATTAACCATTTTGCTAGTATATACTAGAGGCCTGGTGCACAAAATTCTTGCACTTGGGGGGTGTGTGTCCCCCAGCCTGGCCTGTTCCCTGTCACAGTGCGGGAGCCCCACGGTCCATCGCCCCAAAGAGGTAGGACCCACCCACCCATCCGGGGCTCCTTGATGGATTGTCCCAAAGAGGTAGGCTGGAGCCAGGGGCCCTGCCTCAGCGCCAAGCTGCGGGACCCCCAGGCCGTACTGTGCAGAGGCCTCTGCCGGGCCCCGCCCCTGGGCTGGGCCACGTGGAGGCCTCTGGACCCCCTGGTGCACGCTCAGAGGTTGCAGCCATCTTGTGATGGCGTAAGGGCATCACGTGTGAAAGCGTGACAACTGCTTAGCCTTTTATTATTAAGGGTGGTGTCCCCCCCAAATGTATACACACACTTTGAATAATTATAAAGGCCGTGTTTATTAAATTTCATTTTCAAAATTGAGCTATCAGCTGTTAAAGTGTGTATACATTTTGGGGGGATACCTTGTATTCCTATGAAATATTGTTATTAATCCCATACAATATTATTAACCCCATACACTATTATGAATGAGGAGGTAAAGCTTAGTGTGATAAATGACTTGCACAAGATAAGGCTCAGAGCTTAGATTTGAGCCCGTGTTCTTAACCACTGTCTGTCTAGATTGTAGTATCTAGACTTTAGAGATTAGAATAAACTGTTTAAGGAACATTGATGTGGGTTCAAGGGAAAGAAAGTCTCTTTGATCCGGTAAAATGATAAATTGAAAAAGATTTTAACATATCAAAAACTATACTATAATTCTCTATAAAAGGAAAATCCTTAAACAGTAATACTGTGTCAGAGATCTGGGATTTTAGGTAAAAGTTAAGACTTGGTAAAATATAGATTAGTAACACATCCAGTTCAAGTTTAACACTTAAAATGTGCCTTGAAAGATATTTGCCTTCTTAAGTTTAATATTTCTTCAAATGCAGCTGTTTGTAAAAAGAAATTTCTTTCTGAATGGAAATTAAAATTCATGATTACATTCAGGGGAGTTGGGCAGCGAGCCATTCAGTCAAATCTTAGACAAATGACTTGCCTGCCAACATACATCAAGTACCTGTGGCTTTTTATCAGAACTTGGTACAGGTTGTCAGAATAATAGAGGCACATTTTTTGAGAGGAAGGTAAATCTTTCTGTGACTGAAACTACTGATCAGTAATGAGGAGACAGGTTAATGATAATAGTATTCATGGTCAAACACAGATAAATAAAGAATAGTTCATAAGAGAGAAAAAATATACTTTTTTTAAAATTAAATCTTTATTGTTCAGATTATTACATTTGTTCCTCTTTTTCCCCCCCATAACTCCGCTCCACCCAGTTCCCACCCCACCCTCCTCCCTCACTCCGCACCCACTGTCCTCATCCATAGGTGCACGATTTTTGTCCAGTCTCTTCCCGCATCCCCCTTGCCCCTTTCCCCCCACAAGAATAGCCAGTCCATTCCCTTTCTATGCCCCTGATTCTATTATAATCACCAGTTCATTCTGTTCATCAGATTATTTATTCACTTGGTCCTTAGATTCTCTTGTTGATAGATGTGTATTTGTTGTTCATAATTTGTATCTTTACCTTTTTCTTCTTCTTCCTCTTCTTAAAGGATACCTTTCAACATTTCATATAATACTGGTTTGGTGGTGATGAACTCCTTTAGCTTTTTCTTATCTGTGAAGCTCTTTATCTGACTTGCAATTCTGAATGATAGCTTTGCTGGATAAAGTAATCTTGGTTGTAGGTTCTTGGCATTCATCACTTTGAATATTTCTTGCCACTCCCTTCTGGCCTGCAAAGTTTCTGTTGAGAAATCAGCTGACAGTCATATGGATACTCCCTTGTAGGTAACTGACTGTCTTTCTCTTGCTGCTTTTAAAATTCTCTCTTTGTCTTTTGCTCTTGGCATTTTAATGATGATGTGTCTTGGTGTGGTCCTCTTTGGATTCCTTTTTTTTGGGGTTCTCTGCGCTTCCTGGACTTGTAAGTCTCTTTCTTTCACCAGGTAGGGGAAGTTTTCTGTCATTATTTCTTTCTTGTAGATCTCATTAAGTTTATCGGCAGTTTCTAGAAAATTCTTGAAAAACCTTAAAAGTGTGGTTTTGAACTCTATATCCAGTAGTTTGCTTTCCTCCATTTCTGTCATTTGTGTCCTTTTTCTTTGTCTCCACATTTTTTATGCTTCCCTGTGTTGATAAAGTGGTTTTCTGTGCTGAGTGTCCTTGAGGGCCCAGTGGTTCAGCCTCCCCAATTACCTGAGGAGGGCACTCTTGGTGCACCCCCTTGTGGGCTTTGTGCACAGTCTTGTTGTAGTTAAGCCTTGATTGTTATAGGTATCACTGGGAGGAATTGACCTCCAGGCCAATTGGCTGTGAGAATCAGCAGTGTCTGCAGTGGCAGAACTTCTGTGCTGGAGACACCCCTCTGGGGCAAGACTTGCTTCAATGGGGCTTTGGTGCTCACTGAGTCTGCCCCCTGAGTGTGTCCTTTATGTTTCCACGGAGCTGCAAACTGGATGGTCCCACTCTGACCTCTGGGTTTCCTGGCTCCTGGATCTCTAGGGAGGTGCTAATCTAGCCTTTGCCTGAGGCTATCCAGCAAAAGCCTCCCTGCAGGGCTTGGGTGGGGTAGGTCCCACGGGATCAACAGGGTGGGGCTAGCAGTTATGGCTGCTCTTAGTCCAGCACTCAGAGGCTCTGCTTCTCAGTGTCCCCGTAATCGCTGCAAGCCCCTTGGAGAGAAACCTGCCCTGGAGTTCCGACTGATGCCAGACAGTCCCTCTTCTCCCGTATGAGTCCGGGTCCCTAGGGACTTGCCCGGAACTGGAGCTCAGAGCCTGAGACTCCCTACTGATTGAAAACGACAACCTCGCCCTCAGCCGCCAGCCCGCTCCGCATGCACCTCCGCACCTTAGTATTTTACTTCCATACTGCGCCGCCTCTGAGTCTTGGTATGCTTTTCTCTTTCCTTCTAGTTGTAGAATTTCCACTCAGCCAGCCTTCCTGTGGTTCTGGATGATGTCCGTTCCGTCTTTTAGTTGTATTTTTGAAGTGGTTGTGCGAGGCTGCAAACTCCAGTGTTTACCTATGCCACCATCTTGGTTTCTCCCCGAGGAAAAATATACTTTTAATTAGGTACTCTATTCATTTTTCAATTTAAGATCTCTTAAAGACTACTTTATTTTATACTTAACGGTTGCTTCTCCCAGTATTACTGTTGAATGATTTTTCTTTTATAGAAGCTTTTGATATAGTTTTTGATATGTTTAAGTCCTTTTCAATGTAACATTTTACGGAATTAAAGAGATTTCCTTTTCCATAAATCTACATCCACATGGCTTGAGTCCTTAACTATTTAATTAAATTATTACAGTAATTAAAAATCTTAATGAAGGGAAGATCGGAGAATATGTGTGATTCAGTATTTTTTCTTTTAGCAAATATTTGCTTAGCATTCACTGTGTGCTGGCAGTGTTCTGTATTATGGCAGGCTGCTGTACATGCGATGGAAATGAAGCAAGTCAAGGAGATAATGACCTGGGCATGACAATGACAGCAGGGTTGTGTGGTGTGTGTTTAGGGGAGAGCTGCTTTTTTTAAACATTGTGATCAGTGAAGGCCTCCTAATGAAACCTGAGGGGAAATGTGAACCAAACCAAGGAGTGATCTGTAAGGTTATATGCCAGAGTAATCAAAAAAGTACTTAACAGTTAATACAACATGAATACTAATCGATGACAACAGGTGCCAACTTTAAAGTGGTGGAACCCTACGGGTGTTTATGGACTGAATATCCTCCATGAATGTCTGGGGAGTGTTCCTAGTTATAACTGAGGAACTACTAGTACAGGGGCCAGTGTGGCTGAAACAGTGGTAGAAGGAGAGAGTAAGGGGTGAAAAGCACAGATTCAGATTAATTTAGTAACTAATATATATTGTCTTAAAAGGTCAATTGTTTATTATATAATTTAAGAAATTCACTTCATTTGAGTAGAAACTCAGCATAAATTTTTTAAGTTTTTATAATTAGGTCTCTTAAAAACAAAAGATTTGTGTTTGATACTGTTATTGAATTTCAAGGGAATATTTTTGTAGCAATATGGTCATCTAAATAAGAGTAAAACCCCTGATTTTAACTTTCAAGAATTTTTCCCCCCAGTCCATTGTTTGTATGTGACGTGTTTTCTCACATACTATCAAGCAATTAATTCAATTCTGATACAGTCTACCTGGAGATAGAGCATGATCCCAGAGCTTAAAGGCTGTTCCATAAGACTGTCCCTCCTCTCCCCACCAACTTCAGACACCAGTCACTTGTCCAGATTATCACCTGTGCTTCTGACAAACTGGTTCATAGATAGGAGGTTCCAATGACCCCCTCCTAGGGTTCGATTAATTTGCTAGAGTGGCTCACAGAGCTCAAAGAAACGTTTTACTTATTAGATGATTGGTTTATTATAAAAAGGATAAAACTCTGAATAGTCACATGGAAGAGATGCATAAGGCAAAGTATGTGGGAAAGAGCTTGGCGCTGTCATGCTCTTTCCAGGTAAGCCACTTTCCCTGACCTCCATGCCTGCCTTCACCAACCCGGAAGCTCTCTGAAGCCAGCCCTTTTGGGTTTCTATGTAGTTTCCATGAAATATGTAGTTTAATTTCATAGCCACGACTGATCAAATCCTTGGCCACTGGTGATTTAACTCAGTCTCCAGCCTCTTTCCCCTCCCCATAGTTCAGGGGTAGGACTGAAAAGCTCCATCTCTCTAGTCACAAAGTTGGCTCCCCTGGCACCAGCCTCCATCCTTGGGTCACCTACGGGCTTTCCAAAGTTATCTCAGTCACGTGGCAAAAAACACCTTTATAGCTCTCGCACTTAGGAATTTTCAGGGGTTTTAGGAGGTATGCCAAAAAATATTGCACTCATTAATATTGTTTTTTGAGGCATCTAGCTAGCTGTCCTTTTGCAGTTAATCCTCTTATACTGTCATTTGTACAGGATTTTTAAAAAGTGCTGTGTGTTTAAGTTGTGTCGCTAAGAGTGATCCTTTTTTAATCTCTTAAAAATGAGATAATTAAATATCATGTCAAATTATATTTCCAGTAAGGGAAACTGATAATTTGGAAAAAAGTTTTGATCTAGAATATGCACTCTTTAATTGCCTCTTTTAGATCAATTATCAGGTCTATGGAGAGGGGAAGAGCACACAAAATTACGAAATGTTCTTAGGACGTTCATCAAGAATATATAAATCTCCACGCTGACCTCCAATTTGAGCAAAGATAATTCAATTTTAAATGCCAGTTTTCAGCACTACCAACCACATAATCTGGGACAAGTCAGCCAGCCTACTAAAGTCATCTTCAGCCTAGAGTATCCTCACATAGTTGTGAAGATCATTTGAGAAAATCTCTGTGGATATATTTTGAAAACTGCAAAATACCATATACTTCCTTATTTAAAAACTTTTTAACAGGACAGGTAAATCAGAATAGGAGGCAAATTTGGAAGATTTTAAGTTGTGATGGAAGAAAAAAAGAACCTTTACTGAGTGTAGTGTGTTAATAACACTCCTCCTCTATGATTTTATTACATCTTTTCAACAACTATGAATTGACTATCAGTATTATTTCCATTATTATGTGAAGAAACTCAGAGATTATAATTTATCCCAAATCACATTTGTTATAAATTTTAGAGCTCTAATTTGAAACTGATTTGGTTCTATTCATCTATTGACTATAATCCCAGCTAGCATAAATTATAATGTGTAGTCTTAGTAATATCAGTAGTTCAACAACTTTTCCCCAAACTCAAGTATTCTAGCTCTAGGATGTAACAGTGAACTTGACAGATATGGTCTCATCCCTTATGAAACCTATGAAACTTAGTCTAGGAGAAACTATATAGCATGTTGTGTCTTGGGAAATACATGTAATTTTGAATATGTAGCCTTTATTTAGCATAGTCTGGGAACTCAAAGTAAACTTGGATTTTAGGCTTGATCCATTTAATAAAATAAAAGAACCTTGTCATAATAACTATAACATATAGACTGCCTTTCAATTTTTTTTATCTCAAACTTTACCAGCAGATATTTTGAGGAACAGCAATTGTTAACGTAAAAGTAAAAGGCTAAAGTGAGAGACAAGAGTTTGAGATCCAAAATAATAGCTATTTGGGCAGCACTGATTCAGAAACCCAAGTAGTGTTTCGAGTAGGGGGTTGAAGGCAAGAGGTTTTATGAGGAAGGGAAGGGGAATAATTACATGAAAAGAAAGAAGGAATTTCTATAAGGCATTACTAAGTTAAGGAAGAAATTTCTTAAAAGATGCAAATAAGCTGAGTTATGCTTTAACTGTACATGAGGATGATAATTCTAAGGATGTCTTTAATTCGCAGTCCTGTAGTCAGAATGTTTGCTTTCCTGTTGGCTTGGCAAAAAGCTGTTTGTAATACACTGTTTGTTTGGCCTCGTCCAAAGGTCATTTTGCCCAGTTTAAATATCCAAAAAATTTGAGAAGTAGGATGCACAGGGCAGTTTCTCTATAGTGGTAGCTCTGACTCCATTTTGGAGTGGCTCCATTTATATTCTTTTTCAGTCAGTGTTAGACTCAATTGATGGACTTTGGAGACTACTAAAATTCCTTAAGTGATCTCTTAAGGGTATTAAATCTATAAGCCTACTTCAACTTTCTTAAATATCATGACGTTTTTAGTCTGAAGAGCCAGGTTTTTTGGTAATGTTTTCCATATATTTCTTATCTACCTTATAAATATTTGAGGGCTAATGGGAATTGGAATTTACAACCCAAATAATTCATTGAATTTTTTTTAATAAAGGTTAAAGGACAGGATTTGGCATTTATATCACAAACATTGCCTGAAGTATACATGTAATCATTTTATAGTATTTATAAAATCTGCTATATGCATGGACTCAGGAAGCACATAGAAATGTAGAAGAAAATGTATAAAAATGTGTAAGAGGATTTCTGAAATCCTCTATGAAATGTTTGAAAATGGCTTGTAAGTTAGCATCTTTTCCCTGTTCTCTGTTGGAAACCATATCAAAGAGAACAACAAAAATTTAAATTTAAATACATTTTCATGAAACTAGGAATCATATGTAATGTGCAGACTTCAAAGTGAAAAGTACCTTAGATTGGGCAGAAGTTGTGTAGCATAAAGTTAGAGAAGATATGATCAAAGAACTACCTGCAGTAGATCTTACCAAGTTTCAGCAAATATATCTCTTGAAATTGAGGATGTCACCCTAAAGTTCAAGGCTATATTCCTTGCTTGTATCAATGGATATGGGAAATGTGTGAGGGAGTAAAAATTTACACATAACTTAAATGATTAAGCTAAAGCTGCACTTGAAGGAAAACTCAGAGCTTTAAATAATAACATCAGTAAAGCAAAAAGAATGAAATAAGTGAGGTAAGTATTGAACTCAAAAGAATTAGGAAAAAACAAATCCACAATTAAATAAAAGGAAAGCAGATAAAAGGAATCTATATATATAAAACCCTAATATGCAAATAGCCTGAACAGCAGAATGACCGGTCACTATTATGTGCACTAACTACCAGGGGGCGTGGAGTGTTAACATGGTAGGTGTTGGCAGCAGGCAGCAGAGTATGGAACATGGCGGGTGTCGGCTGCGGTGGGATGGTGGAGCAGGTGAACAGGGGCTCCAGACCAAGCTGGGGCACTGGTCGCTGTCACTGGGGCGAGCCTCTGGTAGTTACTGAAAATTCTGTGCTTCCATGTGCCACAGTCCTGCCCAGCGCTTGCACCTGCTGTCGGCACCGGCCCCGCTTGCACCTGCTGATGGCGCCAAGTGATCGGGACCGGCGCCGAGTGCTGGCAGCAGGTGCCAGTGGGGCCAGCGGTGGCAGTGGGAGCGGGTCTGCCAGCAGACAGGGGATCGGGGGCCACGGTGGGAGAGGCCGGGCGGGGGCTTGGAGGATAGGCTGAGACCCACCCCTGTGCCCACCACAGTCTCACGGCCCACAGGTCCTTTTAAGGTGCACAAATTTGTGCACTGGGCCCCTAGTTATAAAGATAAAAGCAGAAAGGAATGAATTATATAAAAGGAAAACAATATGTATAACTGCTTTTAAAAAGATCAATACATAATCAAAACCCCTGCTCATGTAATCAAGAAAAACTCATATCACAAAAGGGAAAATCTCTTTAATATACAAAGAAATTTTAGAAATTAATAAAGATAACCAAATAGAAAAATTGACAATGGACATGAATGGATAGTTCAAAAACTAAAAATACAGATGGCTTTTAAAGAAATGACAGGTGATTACCTCATTCACTAGAATAAGGAAAATTAAAGATTTTTAAAATCTACCAGAATGGTATAAACTCACAGTTTGTAATTCACTTTCCTGATATAGATGTGCAGGAAAAAGGCCCATAGATAATTTCATGATGGGAGTATATGTTAGAAAAATCTTTGTAGAAGGCAAATTGACAGAATCTATAAAAATTATAAAATATGTATACCTTTGACTTAGCAATAATTTTACAATTTATCCTTCAATTATATTTGTATGTATATGAAATGATGTCAGTAAAAGGTAATGGGGCTCAGGGCAGACTACGCCAAAATATGCACCTTTGGCATTTTGGTTATTTTGAATTAAAGTTACTTAAGAAATAGCCCATGCAGAAAGGGACACTCTGACCTTCCTTTTTGTCCCTAAAAGCAGAAAATAAATACTTCATGGGAAAGGTGCCTTTCCTGTACCAGGAGGTAGAGAGATATCTTTATCTCAGGAAGTAAGGAATTCAGGACTGTGAGGGCTATCTTAAACAAGCTGCTTAGATTCTTTCTTAATTAATATTCTTTCCTAATTAGATTCCTTACTAATTAATTCATTTATTTTTCATGTCATTTCCTCACAAATTTTTGGTTTCTTTGTCTAGAAAATATAAAAGCTGCCTGCTTTTGGTCATTTCAGGAGGCCCCATACTATGAGAGCTTCATACATATGTATGAAATTAAATTTCATTTCAGCTGTTAATCTGTCTCACATCAATTTCATTCTTAAAGCCTCTAAGACCTGAGAAAGGTACAGAGGGGAAAATGTCCCTTCCCTGACAAAGGTTAGTCACTGCAGCATTATTTTAAGTATTAGGAGATTGAAAATATTGAAATGTTCATTAAGAAATAGCCCTAGTTAAGTCAATTATAGTCCCTTATTCAACAGAGAAGGTGAATGAGGAAGCTGTCTATGTACTGATTGGAGAGAGTTCCAAGATATATTGTTATTAAAAGGAAGTAGCTATAAAACATACTTTCTATAGTGCTATTTTTATATACAGATATTGGGAAGTATAAGATTGAATTTGCTTTTATATGATAAATAAACTTTTGCAGTATACTGGAGACTAATAAGAAGGATGATGTGTAACAGAAGTTACATGTTTGGGGAATGGTTGAAATTGGCAGCACAAGGAAACGTTAATCTTTGCATTTCATTTCTGTCTTTTAAAAAATATATAAATACATTTTAAAATATTAAAACTATGGCATCTGCCCTAATACAGTTTTAATTTTCCAGGGAGATGCTTTATTGAAAAATTATTGTTAAAATGATAAAATCTTCATGTTATATATTGTTAAAGTAGAAAAAGCAATTTATAAAACAGTATTATAGTACTATCCTATTTTCAAAATATGTAATGCATATGTACATATACATAGAAAAAGTTAAAAGACTATATATACTCAAGAATATTATGATTATTTTAGGTTGGAGAAATTATGGTTAAATTTTTCTGAAGTATAGTTTAAATATTTTTCATTGAACATGTTATTTTTGCAATTTAAAATTTTTCTAAAACCATAGTATCATGTTTAGTAGAACACTATAAAGCGGTATTTTAAAAACTTTTTTTCATAATGCATAAAGAAATTACATTTTTTATTGAGCCCCAGGAGATTAATAATTATGAGTGTTATGTATGTGTATGTGAAAATGAAATAAATTTTACAAGACAATTTTTTATGTTTCCTTTTTAAAAAATTAAAGTTATTGGGTGATATTAGTCAACATGAACATATAGGTTTCAGGTGTGGGTTTCTATGTTACAAGATCTGTATATTGCACTGTGTGCCCACTACCCAAAGTAAAATCTTTTCCTATTACCATATATTTAGGATTTATGTTTCTTACATGTGATGCATTTTATTATATTTTTATAAAGTCTAAATTCAAAAAGTTGACTTTATGAATTTCAATTTGAAAAATACTTATATAAAGGATTTTTAAAAATCAATAAAGTTGATTTTTTTTAAAGAACGCCTTTATTTTTGTTTTTAAAATTGATTTTAGAGAGAGGAAGGGAGAGGGAGTAATAGAAATATCAATGATGAGAATCATCGATGAGCTGCCTCCTGATCAAGCTTGCAACCCAGGCAAGTTCCCTGACTGGGAATGGAACCATGACCTCCTGGTTCATGGTGGGTGCTCAACCACTGAGCAACACCAGCTGGGCCGTTTTTAAAGTAGCAATACAATATCTGTTACAGAAATTTAAAAGAGGAGCAAATGGCCTGGAAATAGTTGATAGAGGAAGATGGACTTGAAGTAGTTTTTTGAGTATAGACAGAAAAAGTAGAGGAATTACTTGGTGTTATGATAAGGGAATAATCTAAAACAGGGGGAGTTCTAAGATTTGTTTTAAGGAATATAAGATCAGCTTGACAAAAGCAGATGATTTAGAAAGATGAGTAATTTGAAAAATTTAGGTTAAAGTCAAATATTTGAAAACCTTGAATACCAAGATTAGGATTTATCTATGGAAAATGCCATTTCACTGCAAGTTTGTAAGCAAAGGGTGAATATGATCTGAGCACATCTAAAGTATAGTTGGTGAAACCAGTTTCCCCCTAAAATACTGAAGCCTATCTAGCCTTTTAGTTTCTTAAAGAAATTCATTTACTGGGACATTTAAAAAACAAAGAAATCAATTTTCATTTTACTTGTGTAGCCATTGCCAAATTATATTAAAGTGAAGAAATGCTAGAATAAAAATCGAAACAAATTATCAATACCAGGGGAAAGTCAGTAATGGTAGAAATTAAAATACAAAATGCAGGCTCTTAATGACCCATAATAATTTCTGTATTGAGCTTGAAATTTAGGTATGAACCATTATAGAAAAAGAGTTAATTTTGTGATTAGAGAAGAGGAAGAATATTAATTTGTTTAAAGCAAAGTTTTACTGCCAATACGTTTTAAGGGAAATTTCTCTCTTGGAATATAGCAATGTCTTTAATAACATTTCGGCAAAAGTTTAGAAATATTGTTTGTTGCATTTAGTATCCTTCGATGATAACCAAGGGCATAATATTAAAATTCAACATAATAAAGAACATTATCAGCATTTTTCTCTATTTTCAATTTTTACTGCATATAGTAGTAAATCCAGATTTATGATAAAAATGTTAATAAAATTAGCATTCAATACATTAGAAAGTTTAAATAAGTACCAAAATATCAATATACCTATGACATTTACAAAATTTTATCTTAATAATATACCTGAACAATTTGACATTTAACAAAGTTGGTAGAAGATTCACATATTGAGTAAAAAAATACCTTAAACATGGAATCCTGTATTGTTGTTTACATTCACCCTTTGACCTTGTGAAGAAAAAATCCACAATATGTTGCCAATATTTTATTTTATTTTGAAAATTGTCAGTTCTAAGTAATTTAATGGAGAGTCACATCTCTTTTAATGTCTGTCTTATGAAATTGTGAAGTCAAGACATCAGGAATGTATTTGATGTTCTAAAACCGTAGATTACAATTGACTACGATAGTGGAATCTAGCAATCAAGAAAAGTCTTTATCAAGAAAAAGAGAAAGGCATTCTAACACAGAGTATTCTTAATGTTGGTACTTCTGTAATTTAAGCAGTAGAGAGGTAGGAAGGTGGGGCAGATGAGAGGTGGGAGGGGCAAGTGAGGTGAGCTGTTGAGAAGTATGGCTGAGAGAGAAGGTACCTGTTCTGCGTCCTGGCTGAGTTAGTCTCTTCAGTAAAATAACCCCTGTTCCCCATGACTACTCTCCTCCTCTTGCCCCACAGCTTGCAGCCCACAAAAGCTTCAGAGTAGGAAATCTCTGATGCTGATGTGTAATTTCCATCTTCATTATTTGTCAACTTTATTTAACACAGGTATTCATAAAGTATTCCATAAAAGTGTCCTCTTCCTCTAGTCTCACATTGTACTTACTTTATCAGTCTGCAATAATTGTTAGTTTTCTGTGTCTGACATTCCCATCTATAATAATAAAAGCGTAATATGCAAATCAACCAAATGACCGAATAGCAGAATGACTGTTTGGATGACCTTCTGGACAACTATGCTATGACACCCACTGGCGCCAGGCCAGCCAAGGTGGGTGCAATGCTATTGGTTGGGGGCTCAGCCATCGCCTCATGACTGCCCTGCTGAGGGAGGCCCAGGCTACCGACAGGCAGGCTGTGGCGGGTGGACGGGGCCTCCCTCTTTGGGGCAATTGATCACTGGGCTCCCGTACTGTGAAGAGGGCACAGGCAGGACTGAGGGACAGATTTCGTGCACCGGGCCTCTAGTTAGATACTAAGCCCACTGAGAACAGTAAGGATTTTTTTTCTCATTTTTACGTATCGCAATGTCTGATCCATAATTCAGTGAATATTTGGTGCTATTTTTTAGAAGATCAGGACATTTATTAAGTGCTTCATATATCAGGACATTTATTAGGTGCTTTCATATATAGACTTTAATATATTTAGGACAATATACAAATTTTAGGTTTAAGTTTTTCTAAAGTGGAACATGGTTTAGATTTATGAATGAGATCCCTTTGGAAATAAACTATATTTTGTTTCAGTTCCATTTGTACAATGACTTATTTTTCATATTTTGACTTTCTTTTATTGCTTTATATTAGAAGTTACTGTCTCATGTACTTATGTTATTCTGAACTTCATAAATATTTTTAAGTACAGAAAAGAAAATATTCTGGTATGCTGTTATTCAGCTTATCTGTATTTTATACTACTGGGGAACTACATTTGATTAGTTTCATAAAATTCATTTGACACCTTGAGGAGATTGCTCTCTGATATTAACTTTAAAGTGGTGAAGCCATCTTATATAATGTTTAATATTCCTTATTTATTTGAAAGTTACTGCCCTATATTAAACCACTTAAAGAGTGAAAATGAAATACAAGAACAGAACAGCCATTGCTTGTTTTCACTTTTTAAAAGAACCGTTTATCTTTCTTGACCAGATTAGCCAAATTAGTGTTCACCTGCTACATTGTCCTTGAAGGGAACAATTTAATTATGCCACAAAGACTTGTCCCACATCCTGCTGTACTTTTCATAGACTAAATTTGCATGCTAAGAATTTTAATGACATTAAAATTACAGGATTTAAATGAGAACGACCAAGGACATTAAAAAGATATCTTCAAGTGATTTTTTTAAAATGGGAAGTCTCATTCGTATATAATATAAGCTTTAGAGAAAATGAAACTTTAAGTTCTTGTTATTTGTGTAACAAATGATATATATTAAAATTAGACCACAGATGAAGTCATATAACAGAAATACCCATAAAGAGAAATTATAATCTTGTGGATACCCTTGAACCTTGATTGGTGACTATTATTTTTTGTTTGTTCGTCAGTTTGTTAATCCTCACCCGAGGATATTTTTCCATTGATTTTTAGAGAGAGTGGAAGGGAGGGGGAGAGACAGAGAGAGAGAAACATTGATGTGAGAGGGACACATTGATTGGTTGCCTTCCTCATATGCCCCAACCTGGGATTGAGCCTGCAATCAAGGTATGTGTCCTTGACCTGACACATACCCCAGTTGCAGCCAACACTCTGTCCACTGAGCCAAACCGACTAGGGTTGATCGGTGACTATTTAATGAGAAATAGAATCAAGAACTCCATCTGTTATTATAACTTGTATGTCTCTTAGTAATAAAGGACCCTCATGTTTTAGTCATGGCCCTCACTGTTATGTGGTCTTACCATTCAAGATATTTCCTAATGGTGCATTCAAGAGGTATGATTTTATCAATACTTTTTAGTAATGCTATGTTCTCTTTTACATAATTTATATATATTTTTTGTCCCCGGAATCACTTCAGTTGGAGACCTTTTTTTAATGTCCATAATACTGAACTGTGAGTAAATAGAATTTTTGGAGTCTTCTCTAGAAATAACTTTTAAAAGACTCCTCCACTCCTATTGCAATGTTGAATGTAGGGTTTCTAGAAGGTCATTAGTGTTCATCTGAAATATATAGGTCATAATTTTCTAGAAATTCATAGGTTTTAAGAATGTCTCTGTTTCTTTAGTTGACATTCAACAAACACATATTGAGTGCCTATTATATAATAGAAACTGTATCAGGTACTAAAAATATAGTGATAACTATGACAGTCTGTCCCAAAACAAATTAGTGTCTGTTTGGGAAGACAACAGTAAGTCGGAATTATGATCAAGGTGATAAACACTATTCTAGAGGAAATTTATGGTATTTTGCAGGACATAAGAAGGGCCTGTTGCCTTGACAATTTGTGAAAGGCTTCCAAGAGTTGTGAAGGATTACTGGGGTGTACTGGTGAAGGGCCCGATAGAGCAGTGTTTCAGAAAAGGAGCTGCATCTAATTTTGGGATGAGAAATTCTGTGGTGCACTTGAGGGACTGAAAGGATTCCAGCATATACACCTGTAATGGAGAATATGCTTAGTAGTCAGGGGAATGGGGTGAAGAGGTGTGGTAGGTGGGACAGGGCCTCCCAAATGTGTCTACTTCCTAATCCCCAGAAACTGTGGGTGTGTTCTATTACACAGCAGAAGGGATTTTGAAAATGTGTTTATATTAAGGACCTTGAGATGGAGAGATTATCCTGCATTATCCAGGTGGGTTTAAGGCAACCACAAGGGTCCTGAGGGAAGCAGGAGAGTCAGAGACAGAGGAGGAAATGTAACTGGATGTATTGACTGAAGCATGTAGGGGGGGAAGAGTCAAGGAAGATGAGCAGCCTCTACAAACTGGAAACAGCAAGGAATGGATTTTCCCCTAAAGCTTCCAGAAGGAATCCAGCTCTGCAAACACCTTGATTTTAGCACCAGGACACCTATTTTGAAGTTCTGAGCTCCAGAATTGTAAAATAATAAATTTGTGTTGCTTTAAATGACTAAGTTTGTGAGAATTTGTAACCAGCAGCAATAGAAAATTGATACAGGAAGTGAAATTGGAGAAGTTAAAAAGTGCCAGGTGGAACTACTTCATGCTAAAGGGTTTGACCTTTTCTAGGAGCAATATGAAGCTTTGACTGGTTTTATCCTGGGAAAAGTCATAGTAAGATTTATACTTTATAAAGTACATATGGCTTCATTGTGGAAACCAATTAGTATTCAGAGGCGAATTCAGCTTGACATCTTCACTAACTGTATCCTCACTAGATTGTCTCACGAGGCTTAAGACAATATACTTGATAGCTTTGAATCCATTTCCTCTCCTATATCTACTTCACAGTGTTGTTGCAAAGGCAAGTTAGGGAAAACATTTTGTAAACTCTCAAGTACTTTAAATATGTCACTTCTTATCATATTAGAGGCCTGGTCCACAAAATTCATGCACTGGGCCGTGGGGGGGGGGGGGGGCATGCTTCCTCAGCCCGGCCTGTACCCTGTTGCATCCGGGAGCCCTTGGGGAGTGGGCCTAAGCCGGCAGTCAGACATCCTGTGAACCTGGCTTCTGGCTGAGCAGTGCTCTCCCTGTGGGAGTGCACTGGCCACCATGGGGCAGCTCTTGCATTGAGCGTCTGCCCTCTGGTGGTCAGTGTGTTTCATAGCAACCAGTCATTCTGCTATCCAGTCGATTTGCATATTAGCCTTTTATTATATAGGATAGTACGTAATGAAATTATAGCTAACTGGATTGGAAAGTGTAATATCCAAAGACTTGGGAAAATACTTATGCTTTGGAAGCTAAATATATCAAGATAAAAAAGAAAAAAAAGAGCAAAACAATTAATGGATGTGGATTATAGTGGGGTGATTGCCTGGGGGTGTGTGTAAAGGGAGGGGAGTAGGGTGGGAGGATGGAGTACAGGGGGATAAATGGTGATAGAAGGAGACTTGACTTGGGGTGGTGAACACACAATACAGTATACAGATGATGTGTTGTGGAATTTTGCACCTGAAACATTAGTAATTTTTGTTAATCTTTGCCACACCAATACATTCAATAAAAGGAAAAAAAAATCAAGATAATCTAAATACTAGGTCATCTTTTTCATAATAGCACAAAATTCCTTAATATCCATTAAGTTCCTGTTACAGAAATATAAGTTTGACCTAGATATATGAGACAGATATTCTTGCAATTTGGGACAAAAGACAGGGGAGACACCATATCATGTGTGCATTACAGATTGAACTAATGAGTTATACTGAATTCACTCTGAGAATAGAAAAGAAATTAGGTATATTTTTATGGTGAGTGCTCTCATTTAATAAACTTTAAGAAAACAGTGGAGAAGGATATGAAAGTTTACGTTATTAAAATGGGAAAGTAGAACAATAACTGGAAAATGAAGAGTTTAGAAGGTCAGTGCTTTTAAGTTATGATTAGTAACAGATATATTTCACATTTAAGTAGTAAGTCAAATCCAAGAGTTCAAGAAATGTTATACAGCATTACTTTGAGTAAAAAGAAAGACATAATTTTTAAAAATATTAAAATATTCATTTTCAATCTAAGTATGCGATTAACTAGGGTGTGAAATAATCCTAATTCTGTTAAAGCTGGATATTATATACTATTAGTTATTTCTGTAATGGAAAGTAAAAAACAATTCATACAGGCCAATTTTACTATGTTGACTAAGTGTCTATGAAAGACATTATTTCCTGTTTTGATAAATTCTTGTAATTGTTCTGATTTCTCTGTCTAATAGAAAACCATCCAAGGCAAAATAACTGAACAATTTTTTCAATGCTGTTTCATCTGAAATACATAAAAATGTGAAACTTTATCCCAAATTCCCTTGTCCAGAAGGAATGTATTTGAAATTGTTTTGATATTGTTTGCTTATTCAGGCCTTTTGTCAATAGCATAGAATACAATTAGAAGTCATAGTAAAGAAACCATGTTTTAGGATTTGGACCAATAAAAAAATGTGAATTTTCAAATACCCTGTAGAAGATTGAATATATTAATTTTTGTCCTGAGATTCCTATATTCCTCAAACGGTAATTGAATATTTCCAGCGGGTCTAGTATTATTACTGAACTAGAGGCCTGGTGCACAAAATTTGTGCATGGGTAGGGTCCCTAGTCCTGGTTGGCGATCAGGGCCAATTGTTGCCTTCCGGCTGCCTGCCCAGTCCTTTCTTCGTTTCTCACCAGCCCCTGGTGGTTAGCGCATGTCATAGCAAGAGGACGAACTCCCGGTCTCCCGGTGGAACTCCTGAAGGGACAATTTCCAATTAGACTTTTATATATATATATATATATATATAGGTGATTTGAAAGAAGCAAAAGAATCAGATGAACTCTGGTCTCAGATGTTTTATTGTACAGATAGAACAAACAACCTAATAAGGTCACTTGCCATTTGCTCAAGTTTTAGTAAAAACTGCATATATGCTCCCCCTTTCCTTGGCCCTGACCACACTATTTTCCATGTTCATGGGCTATGCATATATGTTCTTCAGCTAATCCCTTCACCTTCCTTTGTCTAGTTCCTTCCTCTCCCTCTCCAGTAGGTGTTATTGTTTTGCCAATTTTATAGATGAAAATTGAGGCACAGAGAAGGTCAGTAATTTTCTTAAGAATACATAGCTATTAAGTAGCAGAGCTTGGATTCTAACCCAAGCAATTTGCCTTCTGAGAATTTGCTCCTAACACTATATTCTGCTACTTCTCTAACTGTTACAGAGGCGGTCAGTGTTTGTAATTCCATCTTTGTGATAAGTATACTGAGTTTTTGTAACAGTTTCTCATTATGACCATCAGTGGTACTCATTAAGAACCAGTGAAATTGAGTTAATTTAGGAAATAGTACCTTTCTACTTTTAGTTGTAGGTCTCCCTAAGATTCACTTCCTAGACCAGTGGTTTTGAAAAGTGGATATACAGGATCAGTAGCATTAGCATTACCTGTGAACTGTTAGAAACACAGATTTTTCTGGCTTTACCCCAGAGCTACCTAATCAGAAACTCTGGAAGTGGGGCCCAGCTCTGTGTTTTAAAAGTCCTCTAGGTAATTCTGATAGTCCCTTAAGATTGAGAACCACTAATCTAGATAAGGCGGTGGGGGGGTTGGGGGGAAGAGTTATCCTGAACCTATAAATTCTCTTAATTACCTATCACTGTCATTTAGACAGGGAGAATATAGGAGGAATTTCAGATAAAATTGCATGTATTCTACCAATGGATTAAGAGAAGAAATCACATTTATCAGGAATAGACTGGTAATTATTTGAGGTATAAGCAGTGACCTCTTTAAATTTTAATCATCTCACAGCATCCTAATGATCAAGAATCAGTGAAGTAGAAATGTCTATTTTATGGCTTTTTGAAGAAGTTGATGTTCCAAAATTGATTTTTGCAGTTTCATCAGAATTCAAAAAGAAAGATAGCTAAAAAGATATTCTGCCTGAACACTACTTTATTTTTGGTCTCTTTATATGCTGTATATGCACTGTAATCATTCTGATGTAATTTTAAAAGAGAAGATGATAAAGTTCATCTATTTAAGGATTATAATTGTTAAATTGTATTTTAGATTGATCAAGGGAGCTAAATTGTAAACATTATTTCTCAAGAGAAATGTCCCTGACTTGAAAGCAAAATCAGATACCTCATTACATACTTCAAATTTCCTTCTCAACATTTTCCATTTATTTTTGTAATTATATATTTACTAGCCTGAGCCTATTTAAGCCTCATCTCCACACCCTATAAAATGGTGATAATCTTACCTTATCAGTTCTATTATCAAATGAGATAACACATATATAGGAAATTTGTAGTTGTTTCCAGAGTTTAATACTATTAATTGTTTAATACCACTAATATACTATTACCATGACAAAGTGAGCCTCATGAGGGCAGGGATGGTATGTATTTTGTGCCATTGTGTTCCCTAGGACTTAGTAAGTACTCGGTAAATTTGCTGAATGGATGAGTTGATGGGTTGAATGATTTTAATATGTACACTATGGGATATGTACAGGGACAGAAAAAATTTTAGAGATAACTGAGCACCACACTTTGCATTTCTGGAGAGGGAGCCACTAGCACAAAATTATAAGATTGATGGCCTCTCCGACGAAAACTTATACTCAGATAATGATGACATAACATATTCTCCCAGTCTTATCTCTTCCTGCTTCCTCAAAACCCCTATTCTCTTACTTTACTCTCTGCTTCCTTAAAATGTCTTGGCAATATTGGTCTAAACTAAGTTGAAATCTAATTATATTTTAAAATTGAGCTGATTTTTGGCAGAAATCTGGATAGCTGATTCATGGTACTCTTCTAGGTATGAAATATATGCAAAGTAGTAAATTAACGTTTGTCATCTTACGACAGTGAAGTGTTTGACATGACAGTAATTCTTAGCCATTTCATCAACACATCAAGCAGATGACGGCCATTTCTAAGCCAAGTGGAACTCCTGAGATGAGAGCAGAGGGAACAGTGGACTTACTCATCTGAGTCTGTCAGTAAAATTTGATTTTTGAGATTTTAGAATTTTAATAACAAAATTGAGTTCATAGAGGAGCAAGAGAGTCATTAAAATTCAGGGTCACAGAAGAGCAAGGGATAAATTGTGGTATAAAAAGTTTCAGATTAGGTAAGCTAAAGTATTTTATACAGGCCCTTCTTCCAAAAAAAAAACAAACCAAAAAACACCCACAAACCAAAAATAAAAAGGGGTGAGACAACTTAAGAAACCTACTCAAGGCATGATAACGCATTTACTCACAGTTACACATTTTCATAGTAATTCTGTTAGAAAAATTGCATGTGGAATAAGCATGAGAATACATAACTAAGAATATGAAATATTTTAATATGATATAGCAAGGCATTTAATACATTTCTGTTGATTTGAACAAGACCATTTGTACTCTATTCATCAGTATTTGGTTTAGTTATTTGTAAGCATTTATATTGTCTCTGTAATCAGTCTAAGGTCAAGGAGTAGATCATAACAATTTTGTATTCCTATAGTGCCTTGAACTTAAGAGATACTCAATACATTTTTCAAGAATTGATGAGCTGATTTGGGTCATGCCACAGATACAATCCATTTAGTTTTTTTTCTTTTACAAACATACAAATAAAGCAACTTCTTAACATTAACATATGTTGATAAAAACCAACATTTTTTTAAGCTTAGGAATGAAATAAAATATTGATGAATCTGAAAGCAAGCTAATAGTAATATGATTCGCTTAGTAGTCAGTCAACTTAGGCCATATTAGGAGAAAAACATAAGATTCTGCTAACTTGTTTTAACCTGGTGGTTCTCATTTATATTCCACTCATGTAGGTAGATATTGTAATCAAATTTCAGGTTGATAATTAATGTTTTAAGTTTCAAAATGCCAGATTCAAATTCAGTAAAAAGTATTGTGAATGACATTTTCATTTATAGCTATAGCAGTATTTCAGCTTAGAGCATTATGATCACACTTGCTCTAATATAGGTGTGTGCATGTGCATGTGTATGTGTACATGCCACCCCAACTGCTCCCCTAATACAATCCAATGCAATGCAAACAGAAAGGCAAGACGATTTGCAAGAAAATTGCAGTTGAAGAGAGAATGAAGGAAAAGGATGAGAGGATAACAGAAGGTATGCTAATACTGTAGAAATCTGTTAGAGGTATAAATAGGAATGCCATTTTTGGTAGTTGAAAGAGATGAAGTGGGTAATGGCCTCATGAGAGACTTGAAAAACACATCTTTGTAAGGCCACAAACAAGAGAGAAAATGACAAGAGTAATTATTCAGTGAAACAAAGAGCCAAGTCATCCTCATTAGCATCTATAAAACGAAGCTCAAATGAAATCAAGCAATACAGAAACCCTCTACCCAAGAATATTGCAGAACTGAAACATGTTTTTAGGTTAACAGTCATGATTTTCCATGCTGATAATTACTAAAATAGTCTCAGTATTCTACTCTGGGCATTAAAATATGTACAGAACTTATGTGGCATGAAATAAGGCTTTGTTGAAAATTAGAATAAGTATGCATTTACACATTGTGCCTGTGAGTTTGACAACAATTTTATATTTATACATGTGTATGTGTGTTTGTATGCTACTCTTATTAGTAATGAGACAGAAAATTATTAATAATACAATATATTAGAGAAAATGTCTATATTGAAACGTGTGTGTGTGTGTATGTGTGTGTGTGTGTGTGTGTTTCACCTGGTTTTTAGCTTATTACTAAAGAAGTTGATTGAATTATTACATAGTTTAATTACTCTAGTTATCAGTAAGGCAAATAAAAAAGTATATTTTGTAATCCTGAATAATTACAGACAATAAGTTATCATGTTCCCTCTAAATTAAACAAACTTAAAAACATAAAATGAACCAAAAATTATTACTTCAGTCATCTATATGTAAGGCTTTAAAACTTAATGAAAATATATAGAATTAATAGAAATAAGCTTTTCAAATAGGCAGACCAACTTTGATCTCTTATATTTTAATGGTTATATATATGGTTTTTTTAAACTTTTGTTTATATCACATTTGTGCAAAGTTTGTACTCTCAAAGAAATGAACATTTTTTTTCTGTACTCCAAAATCTCTTCCTTTATTCATTTTTATTCATTCATTTATTAAGTGCTGATGGTTTGTGTGTGTGTGTGTGTGTGTGTGTGTGTGTTTTAGCACTTGGTATTCTTTTTTAGCAATTTCAAGCCCTCAAGCTATAGCTTAGCCACAGAAATATATTAAATCATCTCAAGGTTTTCTCTTTCTTTGCCTGGATAATTGTAGTTTCTTTTCTCTTCACATACCTCAAATTCAAGATGAGAAAGTTACTCTGATATTAGATAGTTGAGTGAAATATATTGCCCCCAAATCCAACCCTATCTGTCTTTATATCGAAAGCTTAATGTCAAACTTGAGACAGTTTTGAAGGTGAATGAAAGGACAGAAACTTTGAGTTTGATATTTGACATTTAAATATCATTTTGTGCCTATAACATTGTGGGGATGCTTGGTGAACTCAAAGAAATAGTGATAATACTAGTAAATAAAATGAATAACATGAACTGAGGTAAAGCTAACCAGAAACAGTCTTATTGAGCTGCAGCAGATGCCAAAATCTGTAAGGAGTAAAATCTAGTCTCCATTAAATAAAGAAAATAAAGAAGAGCTAGTAAAAGTTAAGATAAAAAAATCCAAAGTATGATAGAGATGCAACTTACATAAGGGAAATCTCGGCATTTTTTCCTATTTAACACCTGAAAGAAAAGAAGAACACCAGGGATAATAGGAATCATTAGCTTCTGGTCTGGAATCAGGAATACCACGTAACAAGCATATTCTAAATCTGTGAAATTCCTACTGTGTGTCATTCCAATATTAATTACTAGAGGCCCGGTGCACAAAAATTTGTGCACTCGGGGGGAAGGGAGGGTCCCTCAGCCTGGCCTGTGCCCTCTCGCAGTCTGGGACACCTCGGGAGATAACGCCCTGCTGGCTTAGGCCTGCTCCAGGGTGGCAGAGGGCAGGCCCAATCCCTAGGTGCAGCCCCTGGTAGGGCTCAAAGCAGGGCCGATTGGGGAGTTGGGGCGCCGCCCCCTGTCATGCACAGAGCAGAGCGGGTTGGGAGGTTGCGATGCCACCCTCAGTCACACTCAGGGAGGTGCCGATTGGGGGGTTGGGGCACCGCCCCCTGTCACACTCAAGGCAGGGTCGATGGGGAGGTTGTGGCGCCACCCCCTGTCACGCACGGAGCAGGTCCAATCAGGGGGTTGTGGCTCCGAACCCTGTCACACACAGAGCAGGGTCGATAGGGGAGTTGCTGCACCGCCCCCTGTCACACACAGAGCAGGGCGGATCAGGGGGTTGGGGCGCCGCCACTGTCACACTCAGGGCAGGGCCGATGGGGAGGTTATTATGGCTCTACCCCATCACACACAGAGCAGGGCCCGTGGGGGGGGGGGGGGTGGGGTTGGGGCACCGCACCCTGTCACACACAGAGCAGGGCTGAGCAGGGGTTTGGGGAGCTCTCCCGTATCAGGCACAGAGCAGGGCTGATCAGGAGGTTGGGGCGCCTTCCCCTGTCACGAACAGAGCAGGGCCGATAGGGAGGTTGTGGCCCCACCCCCTGACACACACAGAGCTGCAGGGCATTCAGGGGGTTTGGGTGCTGCCCCCAATCACGCTGATCCCGGTGCCGGGAGGCCTCTCGGCTCCGCTGATCCCGGTGCTGGGAGGCATATTACCCTTTTACTATATAGGATAAAGGCCTGGTGCATGGGTGGGGCTGGCTGGTTTGCACTGAAGGGTGTCCTGGATCAGGGTGGGGGTCTCCATTGGAGTGCCTGGCCAGCCTGGGTGAGGGGATGATGGCTGTTTGCAGCTGGTCACACACCCTTCAGGGTGGGGGTCCCCACTGGGGTGCCTGGCCAGTCTGGGTTAGGGCTGAGGGCTGAAGCTCCCAACTGCTCCTTTTTTTCTTTTTTTTTTTTTTTATTCTGTGCCAGCTTTAGCTCTGAGGCTTGGCTCCAGCTCTGAGGCCTCTGCTGCTGAAAGTAGGTATCTGGTTTGTTTAGGTTTTATAATCGAAACTCTATCAACTCCAGCTCTGAGATCCCAGCCAGCTGAAAGCTGGTTTTTGGGGTTTTGTTTAGCTTCTATATTTGTTACAATGTTTCTTAAACTGCAAGCTCAGAGGCCGGCAAGGCAGGCGGGGAATGTTGGTTTCCTCTGTCACTGAAGCAAGCAAACTTCATGTTCAGTTTAAGCTGCCTTGCTGCCGGCCGCCATCTTGGCTGGCAGTTAATTTGCATATTGCCCTGATTAGCCAATGGGAAGGGTAGCAGTTGTACGCCAATTACCATGTTTCTCTTTTATTAGATAGGACTAGAGGCCCGGTGCACAAAAATTTGTGCACTTGGGGGAAAGGGAGGTCCCTCAGCCCAGCCTGTGCCCTCTCGCAGTCTGGGACCCCTCGGGAGATAACGACCTGCTGGCTTAGGCCTGCTCCCGGGTGGCAGAGGGCAGGCCCAATCCCTAGGTGCAGCCCCTGGTCAGGCTCAGAGCAGGGCCGATTGGGGAGTTGGGGCGCCGCCCCCTGCCATGCACAGAGCAGGGCGGATTGGGAGGTTGTGATGCCACCCTCAGTCATGCTCAGGGTAGGGCCGATTGGGGGGTTGGGGCACCGCCCCCTGTCACACTGAAGGCAGGGTCGGTAGGGAGGTTGTGGCGCCACCCCCTGTCACGCACAGAGCAGGGCCAATCAGGAGGTTGGGGCGCTGCCCCCTGTCACGCACAGAGCAGGGCCCATCAGGAGGTTGGGGCGCTGCCCCCTGTCACACACAGAGCAGGGTGGATCAGGGGGTTGGGGCGCCGCCACTGTCACACTCAGGGCAGGGCCGATGGGGAGGTTATGGCTCTACCCCATCACACACAGAGCAGGGCCCGTGGCGGGGGGGGGGGGGGGGGGGGTTGGGGCGCCGCACCCTGTCACACACAGAGCCACAGGGCTATAAGGGGGTTGGGGAGCTCCCCCGTATCAGGCACAGAGCAGGGCTGATCAGGAGGTTGGGGCGCCTTCCCTGTCACGAACAGAGCAGGGCCGATAGGGAGGTTGTGGCCTCACCCCCTGTCACACACAGAACTGCAGGGTGATCAGGGGGTTTGGGCGCTGCCCCCTGTCACGCTGATCCCGGTGCCGGGAGGCCTCTCGTCTCCGCTGATCCCGGTGCTGGGAGGCATATTACCCTTTTACTATATAGGACAGAGGCCTGATGCACGTATGGGTGCTGTCTGGTTTGCCCTGTAGGGTGTCCTGGATCAGGGTGGGGGTCCCCACTGGGGTGCCTGGCCAGTCTGGGTGAGGGGCTGAGGGCTGTTTTCATGCTGGGGGTGACTGAAGCTGCCAACCGCTCCTTTTTTTCTTTTTTTCTTTTTTATTCTGGGCCAGCTTTAGCTCTGAGGCTTGGCTCCAGCTCTTAGGCCTCCGCTGCTGAAAGTAGGTTTCTGGACTTTGCTTACAATGTTGCGATCCTGCTGGCTGAAGCCTGGCGGACTAAAGCAGGTTTCTGGGGTTTTGTTTAGCTTCTATATTTGTTACATAGTTGCTTAGAGTTGCAGCTCAGAGGCCTGCAGCGGCAGGTGGGGAATGTTGGTTTCCTCCGTCACTGAAGCAAGCAAGCCTCATGTTAGTTTCAAGCTGCCTGGCTGCTGCCCGCCATCTTGGCTGACAGTTAATTTGCATATCTCGCTGATTAGCCAATGAGAAGGGTAGCGGTCGTTCGCCAATTACCATGTTTCTCTTTTATTAGATAGGATTATTTCATATTATGTGTTAACTAATCTACGTGGTATATCGTTTTGTAAGTGAATGTTTTGGATTTTTAAGTGAATGTGAACTTCCAAATTGCTTTTTGGAATTAAAAAATGTGAATTTTAGCCTGGCCAGGGTGGCTCAATGGTTGAGTGTCAACCTATGGACCACATCATGGTTCAATTTCTGGTCAGGGCAATGTGCCTGGGTTGTGGGCTCGATCCACAGTGTAGAGCATATAGGGGGCAGCTGATCAGTGACTCTCTTTCTCATCTTCGGTTTTTCTATCTTCCTCTCTGAAATCAATAAAAATATATTTTAAAATATGAATTTAAAATTAATGTTTTCATTTGTTTACTGTTTTAGAAGTTATATACAATAAATTTCACTCATAGTTCTCTGAGTTTTGACAGGTATTTTGAGTCATGTGATCACTGTCACAATCAAAATTCAGCAGTTTCTTCCATCCACAAAGTTTCCTTATGCTGCCCTTTTGTGGTCAAACTCTCCCTTTAGCCCCTGGCAACCACTGACCTGTATTTTGTCCCTATCATTTTGCCTTTTCCAGAATGTTATGTAAATGGAATCAGAGTGTGTGCAACTTGAGGGTGAGACTGGCACTTGTGTTTCAAGTGGTCAAGCAGTTTCTAAGAGCAGCGTGTTGGAATGTTTTTGGGTTTGTTTGCCACACTCCCATACACTTTATTGGGAAAGAAACAGCTAGCCCAAATGGATGCAGACAGCCTATTACTCATGGCACACCAGGCTGTGTGAACTTCCCATCAGTTTCCCTTTCCCATAAGTCATGAGGGGAGGCTCTGTCCCCAGCTTCTAAGGTTGTCTGCTGTATAAGCATCCTTAGAAGATAGTCCCAAATTTGTAGTAATGCCATGGACAGAAGCCTTCTAACATTGTGATGTGTCATATACAAAATTATGTAACACCCTTTCCTCTTCAAGATGTCAACAGAACTCTCTATTTACATTTCCCCCCATTTATTCCAGTAATGTAGGGGGCGGAGGGGTTTCTCTTGGAGTTTCAGCCATTCTTGCTACTGAGCAGTTCCATTTGACCGGGGTTACAGTTGGCATAATGGGTGAGAGAAGAGCCAGAGGGAAACACCAAGATATTCCCCCAACACTTTTGGGACCATCAATTGCCATTTCCTCTTTCATTTTGGGGCTCTCAGTACCTTCCTTATTGGTGCAACCCTGCTGATCTGTGACTGCAGCCACTTTCAGGAACAGACAGGCTAGGACAGAAGAATGAGGGAAGAGGGAGGTGATCTCTCTCCACTCTCTGGTTTATAATCTAGGCACATTTTCTTGGTCTTCTGCCTAGATTATAGGTTTCCCTTTCCTACCTACCATTGCTTCTGTGAGTTTTCCTTTGGATCAAAGTCAGGAGACAATAGAGAAAAAATCACCAGGAAACTCACTGTTGCTATGTATTTTTATAAGTTTTGCATCTCCTCTCCAGTCTGCCTGCCATTTTTGACTTTTAAGTTTTCTCTGGTAATTAATTGGTTTTTACATTTTGTGCAGAATTTTAGTTGTAATCAGTAGGAGAGATTGATGGTAGTGGGATTACTGAATTTTGTTTGTTACTGAATTTACCACTCAAATTACTTTTTAAGTGATTTATATATATTTTATTTTGAAAGATTCTAAGGAATTCTTTGTAGGTTCTTTTTATTTGTTAGTTTGTTTTATAATGTAAATTATTTCAAACATGAAAAAATACAGAGAATGAAATAATAAATATCCATATCCAAACTCAACCCCCCTTCCCCCGCAACCCCAATAGTTACTATGCTTGAAGTTTTTTGGAAATAACAATTGAAACAATAGGGATAAACTTGAAGCCCTCCTAGATTCTATTCCTCTTTCCTAGTCCTGGTATTAGCTACTTCTCTGATTTATTTTCCTTTTTGGCGGGGTGGGAAGGTCTTGTATAAATGTACTATGCTGTTTGTACCGGCACATACAATATTTTTTATATGTTTTGTATTTGTTGCATGTTTTTCAATTTTCATAGAACTTTATTATGCTGCCACTTGATTTTTGTGCTCAACATTTTAAAAAAGTATTTTTGCTTATATTGATAATGTTACTCTGGTTCATTTATTTCAACTGGTTTTACTTCTTAGATCAGTTTAAATTTTATGGAGCTAACACAGTTCATACATCTTCCAGTTACTGAATATTTTGACATTTTTTCCTCTTAATTTCTACTAACACAAGCAATGCAAAAATAGCATTCTGTGCAGCTGTGAGATATGTGTGTGAGTTCCTCCTGTTGTTTGTACTGGAAGTGGAGTAGCAGGATGAAAGGGTGTGCTCATCCCTAGTTCTGTTAGATGTTGCTGAGTGTTTGTGCTAATTTATATTCCTATCCATAGGGCAAAAGAGTTTTCATTTCCCTGTATCTTGACCATGCTTACTATTTTTGCCATTCTGACAGAGTTTCAATTGTATCCCCATGATTACCAGAGAAATTCCATCTTTTCCTGTATGATTTGGCTCTCTTGGTTTTCACTTCTATGAATTGTATATTTGCTCTTTCAAGCTGGGATCTTGGATCTATTTTTAGTTCCTTTTGCTAAATAAGAGGAAACCCTTTGCCATCACTTCTGATTCTAGACACATAACAGGCAGAAGCACAGCAGGGTTTGCAGCATCAGCTCTACTTATTGCTTTGTGTCTCTGTTTTTTCAAAGTATTTACATGTTTTGTTTTTGAGTTCAGCACAGCCTTTTTGATGATTTCTTTTTATATTTTATCCGTCACTGCTATGTGTTTGAGGCAGAGGTGGTGTCTCAAGGTATGAATTCACTGATCTCGATGCTTTATTTTCACTAAGATGACAAAAAAATAAATTATATGTAAGTTGATTTTAGACTTTATCTAAATTGGCTTGGGACAAAAACACAAACATAAGATTGATAAATTTGCATTAAAATGTAAAACTTCTGTATATCAAAAAATCATCATAAACAGAATTTAAAATTATTTGCAATAGATATGACAGGCATTTATTTAATATGTAGATTGATTTTATTCTAAGAAAAGACAAACTCACTCTCTAGTAGAAAAATGGGCAAAGAAAAAAATAATCCATGAAAGAAAAACAGATATAAAACATGAAATATTTAACCCAAACACTGAAAAAAATATAAATTAAAAAACAATTACACTCTGTCTTTTCCTATCAAATTGACAAGTAATGGAACATGCTAAATGCCATTGCTTATGGAGAGATGAAGGAATGAGAACTTTCTTCTCTGCTGATGAAAATGTAAATGACCACAACTCTTCTGGATGACAGTTGGACATTATGTACCCAGTACTGTGCTGTCCACAGCCTATTTACATTAAAGACTTCCTCTGTCTCTCTCACCACATTATAAGGGCTCAGTAGACACATGGCTAGTGGTTGCATATTGCATACAACAGATATAGAACATTTCCATAATCACGGAATTTTTTATTGGCTATCACTCATTTCAAAATATTCATATCCTTTCCTCCAATAACCTTACTTCCAGGAATGTGTTAAGTGTGGGAATCTTCACCAAAACATTGAAAACAATAGTAAAAATTTGGAAATAATCCAATGTCTACAAAAAAGAACAGATAAGTTATTATAAATTCACTTAATAGAATGTTATACAGCTGATTGAAATATGTTTTTGCATTAGTTAATGTCATGGTAATAGGCTTATAGCATGCTGTCAACTGAACAGTCAGGCCATAAACATTATTTACAGCATGATTGTAAATTTACTTTAAAATGTTTAAAAATGTATATGGCAAAGTATGGTAGTGTTGGCATATTTTTGCAACATTTTATATCAGAAACACACATCTTTTATAGTCACAAAAAATGAAAAATCAAAGTTACATTGGTTTGGGATCTGTCTGGTTTCAAAGCTCCTAAAGTAGCGGTTCTCAACATGTGGGTTGCGACCATCGGAAAACACATATAGCATATCAGATATTTACATTATGATTCATAACAGTAGCCAAATTACAGTTATGAAGTAGCAACAAAAATAATTTTATTGTTGGAGGTCACCACAACATGAGGAACTGTATTAAAGGGTCGCGGCATTAGGAAGGTTGAGAACCACTGTCTAAAGTAATTAGCATTGTGGTCATTTTAGGTGCTTAGCTTTATTTGAAATTTTGTGTATATACTTAAGTATCATCCTATATCATAAAACCCTAATATGCAAATTGACCTAATGGTGGAACGACCAGCAGAATGACCGGTTGCTATGACGCACACTGACTACCAGGGAGCAGACACTCAACGCAAGAGCTGCCCCCTGGTGGTCAGTGCGCTCCTATAGGGAGAGTACCACTTAGCCAGAAGCCAAGCTCACAGTTGGTGAGCGCAGCAGCAGTGGTGGGAGCCTCTCCTGCCTCCGCTGCAGGCAGGCAGTAAGGAGCGAGCGGTCCCAGACTGCGAGAGCCCCAGACTGTGAGAGGGATCCCAGACTGCAAAAGGGTGCAGGCCAGACTGAGGGACCCCTCCCCCACTCCAGTGCATGAATTACATGCACCGGGCCTCTAGTATTGCATATGTATGAGTGGGGTGTGTGTGTGTGTGTGTGTGTGTGTGTGTGTAGGCCTGGTAGAAAATGGAATTCAATCCGCATGGTTTAAATGAGATTTTTAAAAAAATATATTTTATTTTTTTATAGAGAAGAAGGGAAAGGGATAGAGAGTTAAAAACATTGATGAAAGAGAAACATCAATCAGCTGCCTCCTGCACGCCCCCTACTGGGGATGTGCCCACAACCAAGGTAGATGCCCTTGACTGGAATCGAACCTTTTTCTTTCTACTGCAGGCTGATGCTCTATCCACTGAGCCAAACTGGTTAGGGCAAGAGATATTTTTTTAAAAGGAACTACTAGCCTGGCCAGCATTGCTCAGTGGTTGAGCATCGACCTATGAACCAGGAGATCATGGTTCGATTCCCAGTCAGGGTACATGCCCGGGTTGTGGGTTTGAGCCCCAGTGTGGGGTGTGCAGGAGGCAGCCGATCTATGATTCTCTCTCATCATTGATATTGCTATCTCTTTCCCTCTCCCTTTCTTTCTGAAATCAATAAAAATATGTATTTTTAAAAAGGAACTGCTAATAGTAGCAAGGGTAGGATTAAGGGAGTAAACTAGGGGTGGTACATTTCCAAGAAACTGCACAGTGAGCAGTCATTACTGTTCCTAGCAATAAAGGGGTGGAAGGCAGCAGTAGTTACCAGAGCCCAGTGTGTGCTGGTGCTTTACAGGTGAGCTTCCCAGCTGAAACTTTGATCCGAGGAGATGTTGCAACTATGGAGGGAAAGGAACATCCTGATGTCTTTGCTTCTACCCTTGAATCTCTTACTGGAATCTAATGGGAAGTCCATCAATTCTCCTCAAAGTGAACTCTGAGGAGTCAGCTTCCTGAGGCACAGAGCAGAGCAGAATAGGTCAGAGAATACAAAAGGTTGGAGGGGAGGCAGGTTGGCAAATGGAGAATAACTGTGTGTGTGTGTGTGTGTGTGTGTGTATTCATTCATTCATATCTACTAATATGATACATATATGTGTGGTTGGTATTATATTTACATGAGGTGTGATGCATATATCTCTTTGTGGGAGATTCCAGCATTTGTATGTATTCTCACAAGCATAGCCACATTTACAAGATGCTTAAGTTCTAATAATTAGAGAATACTGCTAAACTGGTTAGAAAATAATTCTGGTCTAGACAGGAGACTTCACACGTGTTCTTTCACAAAAATGAAAGCATAGCAAACAGAATTTAAATACCCCTTCAGTTGAAATTCCTTAAAAGCAAAAGGTATGTCTTTCTGCCTTCTTATACTTACTAAACTTTTGCGCATTGTAGCATGTCTAAGAAATGTCAGTCATTACAAGAATTAGTGAACCAGTTATTCCATCTTAACTAAATATCTTTTTCCCTCCACCAGAGTATAACTTAAGACAAATTCATGTTTTTAGGGAGACCACTTTTAGCACAATTACCTGAATGAAAAACATTCTGCAAATACTTTGAAATTATTCTCGTTTTTAACCGGTATCCATTCAGATGTACTCTAAGATCACCTCGTGGCTTTGTTTTATAATTTCTTTGGTTAATCCTTACCCAAGGATATTTTTTCCATTGATTTCCAGAGAGAGTGAAAGGGAGGGGGAGAGACATAGAGGGATTGGTTGCCTCCAGCATGCAACCCGGCCAGGGCCAGGGATGGAGCCTGCACCCCAGGTATGTGCCCTTGACCAGAGTAGAACCTGGAACCCTTCAGTTTGTGGGTTGACACTCTAACCACTGAACCAAATCAGCTAGGGCTGTTTAATAATTTAAAAAAAAATTTTTTTTTATTGATTTCAGAAAGAAAGAGGGAAAGAGATAGAAACATCAATGATAAGAGGGAATCATCGAATCATTGATCAGCTGCCTCCTGCATGCCCCCCAATTGGGGATCGAGCCCACAACCTGGGAATAGAACCATGACCACCTGGTTCATAGGTTGATGCTCAACCACAGAGCCACACTGGCGGGGCTGTTTAATAATGTCTTACAAAGCTACTTACATGCTTGTCATAAGAGCCTTATGAGACAGATAGTAGGGCATTAAGATCATTTCATAAATGATAACTTTGATTCTTAGAAAGGTTCAAAAATTTTTCTTTTTCTTTCTACTCTTCCATAATGAGATAATGAAATGAAGAAAGCTGTGAGAGTTTTCACTGAGCCATAAGCAAGATATTGCTTTTTATATTTACTGTGTACCTATGATGAAAAGCAGACTTTGTTGTTGTTTTTTTTTATTTTGTTTTGTTTATAGACATAGGGAAGAGAATTATTATTTACTTATGATTTTTTTAAAAATATATTTTATTGATTTTTTACAGAGAGGAAGGGAGAGAGATAGAGAGCTAGAAACATCGATGAGAGAGAAACATCGATCAGCTGCCTCCTGCACATCCCCCACTGGGGATGTGCCCACAACCCAGGTACATGCCCTTGACCAGAATCGAACCTGGGACCCTTCAGTCCGCAGGCCGATGCTCTATCCACTGAGCCAAACCGGTTTCGGCATATGATTCTTAAATAATGAAAAAATTGTAATCTAGCTACTTTTATTTTACTTTGCAGTACAAATGTCCCCTGAAATTAGACTAAATAGTTATTTCCAAACTTTACCATTTTTCTCAAGCTCAAACTGTTTGCAGTTTGTTCGTCTTAGCAGTTGATCTTGCTTCTTTCTTCTACTAAGAGCCTGGAGAAGAAACTCCTTTGCACTCCTACCAACAATTATTTTCACCTGTTCTACCCTCCGACTTTCCCTCTTGTCTCAGCTCTTACTCACTCGCCTCATCTGTTCTTAGATTTTTCATTTTCTCTGATTAACTCATTGTTATGCACTGCACGTTTGTGGCCCAGTAGGATGCTATTAAGAGGAGGGGCCTTTGGGAGGTAACTTGGTTCAGATGAGGTCATGAGGGTGGAGCCTATCAGGTGGGATTTGCGTCCTTACAAAAAGGGAAGGCGCACTCTCTGCCACGTGAGGAAGGGTAAGAAGGCACTTGTCTCCAAACTGGGTTCTCACCAGATACTGGCCGTTAAATCTGCTGGCACCTGCAGATCTGAGGTACACATACTTGTTTTTTAAGTCACCTAGTCCATGGTATGTAGTTATAGCAGTTCCAATGAATATAAGTATCAACCTATTCCATCTCTTTTCACCTTCCTTGGGCCTTCGGTATGTCAATTTTCTCTAGTTTTAGAAAATACTTTTCTTTTCCCCCTACAGTCTTTCTTCAGCCACTCCTTCCTTATCCTAAATAATGGCCAAAGCTTTCATTAACAGTCTTCCCCTTCAGTTTTTTAAATAGCTCATGTCTTTCCTTTTTTTATAAAGTAGCATTTATCTATCGTATTGTGTCATTTTTTCTCATCAACTACTCATTTGAAACCCACCAAAAAAGACTGCTATTCTACCCTGAATACGTTACTGAAATTGAACTCTCCAGTGTCTGAGATGACTTACTACTAACTTCATGACCTCTTCTCAATTAATTCAAATCCTCAGCGTATTTGAAACCTCTGCTACTTTTAGAAACTTCTGACTACTTTTTTATAGAAACTACCTTCTCCTTTGCTTTTGGCTTCTTTTAGGGTGCAGTCCTCTGTTGGTTCTTGTGTCAGTTATGTATTCCTGTGCAATACACCACCTAAAAACTTAGTGTCTTACAACAGGGGTCGATTTCTCGTGATTCTGTGGCTCTGCTGATTTGGTCTGGGCTCACTCACGTGTTTGCACTCAGCTGACAAGTTAAGGGGTAGGCTCCACTGAGACAGATGAAAGGGCTGGTTTTAATGCCAGGCTTCTTCACATCTTCATGCTCTTAATGTAGTGTCTAAGCTGGTGAAGACAGAAACTTCAAGACCTTGAGGTCTGGACTTTATAACTTGCACACTACTGCATCTGCCACAATCTTGGTCACCCACACTTGGATAGGAAAAGTGTGGGTATTAAACAGTCTACCATAGTTCCTAATGTTGGAAAACATACTCTGTTTTCTTTTTCCTTTTTAAATTGATTTCAGAGAGGGAGAGGGAGAGATAGAAACATCAATGATGAAAGAGAATCATGGATTGGCTGCCTCCTGCACACCCCACACTGTAACCCAGGCATGTACCCTGACTGGGAATGCAACTGTGACCTCCTGGTTCATAGGTTGATGCTCAACCACTGAGCCATGCTGGCTGGGCTGTTGTCTGTTTTGACTCTCCACTTCTGTTCCTCTTTAAATGTTTTGTGCTCCCATTTTCTTACCAGTCTCATAAGCTTTTGACCAATAATTATATTTGTCTCCAAGGATCAACACCTGGATTTGGGTGTCTCAAATTAAAAAATAATAAAACAGTATTTATCTTCGTTCTTGACTCCACACTTTCACTTCTCTTCCTGAGATTGTCCTGATCCATGACATTGCATTATCATCTGTGCTGTTATGCAAACTAAATTTTGGGGGTATATTTTCTCTTCTTCAGGGTCCAGTTGCTCATGTAGTTATGCTGACTATTAATCTTAAACCTTTGCCACTCTCATTTTATATACCAAGCTCTGTTCTTCAGATTTCTGTATTATCTTTACTTGACTCTCATTGTAATGCTTTTGAATTTTGAACATTTCTTTCTTGACACAAATAATATGAAATTACTTTGAAAAATAAGAAGTATGAATATGCAAAAATACAAAAAAATTAATCATTCTCTTCTGTATCCTTGATACTTAGTTCATAGTGCTCATATAACACATTCTATAATGTATTTGTCCATTGTGAATGTGTCTGTGACTGTGTGCTTGAATGTAGGGATCATATGCTAATATATTTGAATCAAGTAATGCTTGCTAAAATGCTTAGCAGATGAGGCTAGTGGAGATACTGATTACACCAAAGATAATGTTCACATAAACCAATACAACTCGGCTGGGTTCACAATTAAATGAAGAGAGGATGGTTATGGAGAATTGGGGAATTGCTTATTTAGGTGGCTTTTCATAGCAAGGGTAGGATACATCACCTTCGTTGATTGATAAGTTTGATACGTGCCCATTAAAATTTTGTTTACCTATCTTGAGACTAAATTTGCAACTCCACTACTAATTTAGTCCTTTTCCAATCCCCCTGCCTTCCTAATTTGTTTCTAAGTAAAAGCTTTTATTTTTAAAAGTCGCTTTTCTTCATGTACTATGGTGACCAAAAAGTCTTTCCTAAGGTCGCTTTCTTTGACACCTGGTGGTGTTGCTTGTGATGACACTGTGATCAGCAGGAGGCCTAGAACTTGATATTGGAAAGGATTGTTCAATGAGAAACATACTAGTATTTGTCTTGATAGGAAACTAAATGAATGTAGAGGTGCAGATGAAAATAAATGCTAACTAATTTTCTTTAAATTATGAAGTACTTTTTATCCTTTTTTTTTTTTTTTGCTTTTGCTAAAATGGAAAAAGAATTCAATAAGGATAAATGCTAGAAAAGTCGAAAAGTCTATGAGAATATGATGAATAATGAAGTAAAGAAAAATAAGAAAGTCCACAGTCTCACTTGACAGACTTAAAATGGTAAAAGTGGGGACATTAGAAGTAAAGACTGTCTTTGCATACTTAAATCATGATCCTCACAGTGCTGAGAACCTGTTATTAGCTTAGCGATGGAGTCTGAAGTGCATTTTCCCCTTTTAGTGTTATCTTTGTTTTTAAAGTAATCTTTCTAAATACTGTTTTGTTTTGTTTTTAGCTGCTTGGTCAATAAATTTATTACTTATTTATCTGAAAAATATTCATAGAAAATTGTGGCTTGCCCTGGTCTGTGGCTCAGTGTTTAGAGCAGTGGTTCTTAACCTTGGCTGCACATTAGAGTCACCTGGGAATCTTTTTAAACTCCTGATGGATGAGGCCCAGAAATCAGGATATTAAAAAGATTCCCAGGTGACTCTAATGTGCAGCCAAGGTTGAGAACTACTGGTTTAAGACATTGGCCTGTGCACTGAAGGGTTTCAGGTTCTATCCCCAGCCCAGGTCCAGGTGCATGTGGGAGGCAACCAATCCATGTTTCTCTCTCACATTGAAGTTTCTCTCTCCCCCTCTGATAATCATCATAGTGCTGTCTGTGGCTATGAGTTTTTTGTTTTTATTTTGCTTAATCCCTTCACCTTTTCTACTCTACAACACCCCTCCCTTCTGACAACTGTCAGTCTGTTTTCTGTATCTATGAGTCTGTTTCTATTTTATTTTTGTTGCTTTTCATCATCATTTATTCCCTCTGTGCCCTCTTCCATCTCCGCCCATCCTCCTCCACTCGTGCAATCACCATACTAATGTCTATGCTCATGAGTTCTCTCTCTTTTTTGATCAATACCTCCACCCTTCCCACCTCCAACCCCTCATGCCCAGGTTATTTTGTTCATTAGATTTCCCAGGTAGGTGAAATTATATGGTATTTGTCTCTCTCTTACTTATTTTACTTAGCATATATCCATTCTTGGTGTTGCAAAAGGTGTTTCTCTCTCTCTCTCTCTCTCTCTCTCTCTCTCTTTAAACTGCTGAGTAATATTCCATTGTATAAATGTATCATAGCTTTTTTTATCCATTTATTTACTGATGGGTACTTGGGCTGCTTCCAAATCTTGGCTAGCCTATATAATAAAAGAGAAACATGTAAATTGACCATCCCTTTGCTACGCTCACCAGCCAACCAGGAGTGGATATGCAAATAACCCAACAAAGATGGCGGGTTAATTTGCATACACAGGCACCAGGTGGAGAGCAGAGTGGGAGAGCTGGCAGCTTGTGGGGGACATGGCTCCCTCAGTCACTCCCCCAAGCCGCCTGGTGGAGAGAAGAGCAGTAGAGCCGGAGGGTTGGGGGGAGTGGCAGAGTGGGAGTCCGTGGGACAGAGACAGAGCAGGAAGGGAAAACCAAGAGCATGGGGAGCACCAGGAATTCTGGGAATAGTAGTTCTGGTGGCAGCCCCAGGACCAGATCAATACCCAGAGTGCGGGGAGCACCAGGAATTCTGGGAATCGCAGTTCTGGTGGCAGCCCCAGGACCTGAAGCAGAAGCCCAGAGCGCAGGGAGCACCAGGAATGCTGGGAATCGCATTTCTGTTGGCAGAGATATTTCCTAGACACTAGAGCAGCCGTGGGCAAACTACGGCCCGCGGGCTGGATCCGGCCCATTTGAAATGAATAAAACTCAAAAAAAAAAAAAGACCGTACCCTTTTATGTAATGATGTTTACTTTGAATTTATATTAGTTCACACAAACACTCCATCCATGCTTTTGTTCCGGCCCTCCGGTCCAGTTTAAGAACCCATTGTGGCCCTCAAGTCAAAAAGTTTGCCCACCCCTGCACTAGAGCAAAGTGAGCCTGGAGCAAGTTACTATTGCAGTGGGGGATGGAAGGAAAGCAAAGGTGAAAGACATAAGTAAAAGAGTGTCTAGGAAAAATTAAAGGGAAGATATCTTAAAACTTTCAGGAAATCTCCACCAATGAAGCAAAGAAAAAATAATGCCTCTATTATTCTGTGAGCAACAAACCAAACTGGGTTGGAGTCTCAGACAATTCACTCATATGATTGCAAAGACCAACAGAAACATATTGGAGAGGGCTCCCCTAAGGGCTCTTAGATTGGAGAGGGTACAGGTCGGGCTGAGAGACCCACCTCCAGTGCAGGAATCTTCATGTTATAAATAAAATACAATGAACATAGGGGTTGCATATATTCTTTCTAATTAGTGTTATATTCCCAGAAGTGGAATCATTAGATCATTATGCACTTCTATTTTTTATTTTTTTGAGGAGACTCCATACTGCTTTCCATAGTGGCTGCATCAGTCTGCATTCCCACCAGCAGTGCACAAGGGTTCCCTTTTCTCCACATCCTCAATAATGCTTTTTTTTGTTGTTGATTTATTGATAGCCATTCTGACAGATGTAAGATGATATCTCATTGTGGTTTTAAATTTGCATTTCTCTGATGATTATTGATGTTGAGCATCTTTTCTTTTTTTTTTTAAAATATATTTTATTGATTTTTTACAGAGAGGAAGGGAGAGAGATAGTTAGAAACATCGATGAGAGAGAAACACCGATCAGCTGCCTCCTGCACATCTCCCACTGGGGATATGCCCGCAACCCAGGTACATACCCTTGACCGGAATCGAACCTGGGACCTTTCAGTCGGCAGGCCGACGCTCTATCCACTGAGCCAAACCGGTTTCGGCTGAGCATCTTTTCATGTCTATTGGCCATCTGTATGTCTTCTTTGGAAAAGTGTCTATTTCAGATCCTTTGTCCATTTTTTAATTGGATTGTTATTTTGATATTGATTTGTATGAGTTCTTTATAAATTTTGGATATTAACCCCTTATTAGATGTATCATTGATGAATATGTTCTCCCATTCATTGGGTTTTCTTTTCATGTTGTTGATGGTTTCCTTTGCTGTGCAGAAACTTTTTAGTTTAATGTAGTCCCATTTGTGTCTTTTTGTTTGTTTGTTTTCTTTGCCCGAGGAGATATATCAGAAAAAATATGAGAGAGCCCTTTTCTAGGTGTCCTTTTTCTCTCTGTTTAAGGCCTGAGTTTTAGTAAGTGTGTATGGTACCAGGTGGGTACATGATTTATCAGGGTGATCACTTCATAAGGTGTACAAACATCTAATCACCATTGTATACCTGAAACTAATCTAAAATATATTCATGATAGATAATGACATAGCTTGTTATCATCAAGATAATCCTGGAGGAAAAAATTCTAAATGCCGCAATTTCCTAAAAACATTTAAACATTTATTTCTTTTGGAATTGGCTGCAAAGTAACTCTTCAACTAACATAAAATGGGTATTATTTCTGTGCAGTCAAATAATTTTTTACCAAGTTTGGCCAGTTACCACATCTACCAGATTTCAGTATAAATAATTGACTTTATGAAAAAACAAATCTACTTATGTAGGCTGACATTGGAAATTATCTTAATTTCTAAAACCATTTTTTAAAGAGGATTTCCAAACTTGTTTTGAGCAAGATCAATATTTGTGTAATGAGTTTGCTTTGAAATTGTGCTTTAAAAAATCAGTAATATTAATTGATGGTCATATGTAATATAGCACAAATTTAGTCCTTTACTTTGTTCTCTACCACAATTGTAGAAATAAGGTAAAAATTTATATATATATAAATATATATAATATATAAATATATATAAATAAATAAATAAATATATATATATATATATATATATATATATATATATATATGTATTCCATAGACCAACTTAAAAGAGAAATGAGCCAATGTTCTTTTACTCTTACATAATAAAAAGAGATAGTCCATCGAATTATTAATTTTTGAGATCAGGGGAGGAAGTAATCAATAGTTTTATAACGTTCTTTAGATTATAATTTTCTTCTTTATAATTTGGAGGGCTTTTGCGTCACTAAATTTAGCTTGCTGGAAAACTTTCTTCTGTAGAGAACTTGATATGTGAGAAAGATTATTATCCAGCTATTATATCCCTCTGTGAATTTTTGGCTTATAATTTATTTCCTCACTCTTCTTTTTGCCTTTATGTTTATGCAGCCAGGAGTTCAAAGTAAAAATGGCATTCTCACTTTTGTGAGCACTCTGAGAAATCTTGGCTTTCAGCCACTTTGCCAACAAAAAGCCTTCTTACTGATGAACTGACTACTTTTGTTTGTTTATCTTTTATAACTGTGGTGAATTAATTGCCTCAAGAGTTTTGACATTTTCTTCCTGTCTTGATTTAGTACCAGGATGTGTTAAAATGATTGTTTGATTTGGTACTACACTGAGTGAAATGAAGTTTTTATTACTCTCAAAGCATAAAAACCATCATGGTCTTGGTATACCGGTAACCAGGAATTAAGGAACCATTTTACCTTTATTCCCCTTAAATTCAAATTATTTTAAGTGTTGTGCTTCACATTGTAAGCAGAATAATTCTAGTATAGTTACTTTACATATCTGTTATCACAAGTGCCAAAATATTTCACACCTACCTCATGATTAGATTCAGAAAGATAAATGACTTACTTTTGCTGCACTCAGTGCTATCCTATTATGAATTTTATTAATAAACTTAGATTTTTTTAGCAGGCTTGCAGGAACAATGTAAAATTTAAATTTTAAGTTTTCTTTGGTGTGCTTAAGAGTGATGTCAGGGGCTGTAATGTTAGACTCTGCTGTGGAATCTTCCTAGATCTTTTAATCTTGAAAACAAGGAATTTATAGTCAGATACAATTTATCTGAGGAGATACGGTTTGATACAAAATGCCTAGTATATATTTAAATATATTTAAACTAGTGTCCCGGTGCACAGATTCATGCACATTGAAAGGAAATTAATTAGAAGAAATATTTTAATATCACTATTCGCATCTTGCTAATGAAAAGAAAATAGGATCCTACTGAGTCTCCTATCTACCTACTACAGGACTTTTGTGAGGATCAAATGAGATGAGGCATGGGAAAACGCTTCACAAACATTTGGTTAAACTAAAATGTTTGCACCTGGCTATAAAGCAAGTTGGGTTCCTGGGTTGGAGAAACTCCAAGGAGGCTAGTTGCAAGGGAGAGGAAGCTAGGTGTTGGTACGTGACACCATTACTTGGCTCCCACAGCCACTGTTTTCAGGCTGGGCTGGGTTATGAACTGCATTTTGTGCCATGGGGTCTTGGCAGCATTGGCAGAAATTTGGTGGGGTCTTGCTCTGGGGTGGTGGCAGGGCCTGTGTCCCACCTGGGGAAAGCCAAATGTTGGTTTGTCAGCGCCAGGTCTGTGCTGCCATTTATTTTTAAACTAGAGGCCCAGCGCATGAAATTCATACACGGGTAGGGTCCCTAGGCCTGGCCTGTGATCAGAGCCATTCTTCTCCAGCTGCTGGCAGCAGGCCCTTCTCCCCTTACCCCCGCCACTGCTGCTGGTCACCCTCTGTGTGTAGAGCGACCAGCGGGCGATCGGGTCCCTAGCACCACCCGTGTCCGCCGCCACCACCCTGGTTCCCCATCGGCCAATCGGAGCCTGCTGGCTTGGGGGAGGGACCGAAAGATTGGCTGTTTCCACCTGCCTGCCGGCCCCGCCACCACCAGTTGCCCTCTGTGTGTGCGGCGACCTAAGGGGTGATCGGGGCCCCAGCGCCACCTGCCTCTGCTGCCACCCATTCCTGGTTCCCTGTTCCCCATTGGGCGATTGGGACCTGTGGGCTGAGGGCAGCTCCTATATTGAGCATCTGCCCCCTGGTGGTCAGTGTACATCATAGCCGACTGGTCATTGCACCGACCGGTTGTCCCGCCATCTGGTTGATTTGCATATTACGCTTTTATATATATAGATGGCCAGTGCACGTCATGGCAGCTCGTGCATTGAGCGTCTGCTCCCTGGTGGTCAGTGCACGTTGTAGCTACCGGTCAGACAGGTTAGCCTTTTATATGTATAGATAAATTGTCAAGTAATTTAAGAAATTTTAACTCACAACTGGAATTTATTTTTCATTTTTAGTATTCTATCATTTATTAAGTTGTGATTTGCTAAAAGCATAGTTTAGATATTTTTAATATGCTGAATACAGTGTATATTAGAATATTCTCCTAAAAATAAGCTCTCTTATTGGTCGATTTGTCCTTACCTGCTAGTTTTTAGTTTATAATTAAAGATTGTCAGTATTTCTCTTGATATATTATAAAATTACCAAGGTTTTATGATAAACACCATATATCTCATCTTGTAAAGTAGGTAATGTTTGCTAAACTATAAGTCTCATACAAATAAGATTAATTGAAATGCAAATGATTAGTTTCCTTTGATTTGGTAGGTATTTGTGAAACATGACCTTGTAAAATATGTGCATTTTTTCTAAATGTTGTCTTTTTGTTATGTCTCTGTAAGAAGTATAATCCAACAGATATTTATTTAATACCAACTATGTACTGGTATGTGTCAGACATTGCAAGGCAGACAAAGCCCCTATAAGTGTGCAGCTTACCTTTTAGAAGGAGGAGATATAGGAAGTTAAATAAATGTAAAGATGATTGTAAGTTAATATTTCTATAAAGGAAACATGGGAAGTGATGATGTCCTTGGGCTCAGGAGTTTATGCAGCTTCCCTGTGGCTCCACTTGGGCACTGTACCTACAGTGTAGTTTGTAGCAGCCAAAATGTGTGCTCATGTGTAGTTTAGCATCCCCTTCAAGGTCTCCAGGGGTTCATATTCTCTGCCTCAGCAACCCTAAGTCCACTTCCATGGCCTGCCCAGATCTCTTACTTATCCTCTCAAGGGTAGACCATCTGAAGGGTAGCTAATAGGTGGCTGTTGGTGGGACATGTGGATACAGTTTGGATATGCAAGATGGGATGTCTACAGGCAAATACCTGCTAGGCCTTTGAGGGATAAAATGGAATCATGAGTGGGAAGGAAATAAGTCAGGCTTGGAGTGTGAGTCCTGGAGCAGACTTTTCCTATATTGCCATGTTCAAGTGCAGACCTCTTGGGAAATGAATAATGGACTTTCCAGGTTATTAGGGAGGTACATTTTTGTCCAAGTGATGGGATAGAACATGTTATATTTAATAGTTTGTTTACTCGATATATAACTTTTACATATTTAGATATGGGATACTTGGCCCCACCAGTGTTAATGACATAATATAGGAATAATAGAGGCCCAGTGCATGAAATTCATGCATGGGATGGAGTGTCCCTCAGCCCAGCCTGCACCCTCTCTAATCCGGGACTGATGGCTCCCAACCACTCACCTGCCTACCTGCCTCATTGCCCCTAACTGCTTCTGCCTGCCAGCCTGGTTACCCCCAACTGCCCTTCCATGCCAGCCTGGTTGCCCCCAATTGCCCTCCCTTGCTGGCTTGGTCACCCCTAACTGCCCTCCCCTGCTGGCCTGGTCACCCCTAACTGCCCTCCCCTGCCGGCTGTCTTGTGGTGGCCATCTTTTGACCACATGGGGGTGGCCATCTTTGACTATATGGGGGCAGCCATCTTGTATGAGGGCATCAATTTGCTTATTGCCTCTTTATTATATAGGATAGTACTATGTTTTGAATTCCATTTTAGATAGGATGGTCAGATAAAATTGTATCTCTTCTGAGGAGATACAATTTGAGTCAAAGACCTGGAGCATGAAAATGGCACCTATGCAAGAACTTACAGAGATAAACAAATTCTAGGTAGAGTGACTTTATAGTACAAATGTACAGAAGTTCAACATCAACAATAACTGGAGCCTTAGTCTGTATAAAGAATGAAAAGATCCCTTCAAAGGGAGTGTGGAACAAGGTAAGGAAAGAAATCTGTAGGAATGAAATTATGGCCTAGCATGCTATGGAATAGTGTTTGAATTTCATCCCGACCTATGTGACACTATTGGAGGGCTTTAACCAAAGGAATGCAAGGTTCTTAATCACAGATCTTTAAAAACAAAAAAGATCACTTAAAATTCTCTCCTCATGCATTCATAATACACACTGAGTGGCCAGATTATTATGACCAACTGATGTTTGTAGGCAAATTAGCTATAATTTCACACTGAAGTTGCTAGAGGGTCAGACCGTTATAAATAGGGAAGCAGGTTGTTTACCACGACAGTAGAAGTGATTTTTTTCTGAAGATATGGGTAAACAACACGATTTAACAGCCTTTGAATGTGGGATATATTTGAATGTGAGTGGCTAGATTATTATGACCACCTGATGTTTCTAGGCAAATTAGCCATACACTGCATCGTATGGGATATGGAAGCCAAAGGCCTGTTCGAACACCTTTGCTGTCTGCAGCTACCAAGATAAAATGTCTCCAATTCGCACAGGAACACAAGGATTGCACAGCCGAGCATTGGAAAAAAGTCATGTGGTCCGATGAATCATGTTTTCAGTTGCATCATGCAGATGGCAGAGTGAGAATTTGGCGGAAACAGCATGAAAGCATGCACCCCACATACATGAGTACAACCCTTCAAGCTGGTGGGGGCAATGTTATGGTTTGGGGCATGTTTTCCTGGCATAATTTGGGCCCTTTAATTCGTGTGGAACAACGTCTGAATAGCACGACATACCTAACTATCATTGCTGGTCAAGTTCATCCTATCATGTTGATGGCTTATCCCAATGGAGATGGCTTCTTCCAACAAGACAATGCGCCATGCCACGGTGCTTGTATTGTGCAGGAGTGGTTTCAGGAACATGAGGAAGACTTTACCTTGCTTAGGCGGCCCCCACAATCACCAGATCTCAATCCAATTGAGCATTTGTGGGATGAAGTTAAAAGAACTATCAGGCAGCTGGTTCCACAACCATCAAATCTCACAGAACTGGACAGTGCTATTCATCAGGCATGGTGTCAGATTCCTCACGTCACCTTTCAACATCTCGTGGAGTCAGTGCCAAAAAGAATCACCGCAGTATTGAAGGCAAAAGGTGGCCCAACCAAGTACTGATGGGGTGGTCATAATAATCTGGCCACTCATGTTCAAATATATCCCATGTTCAAAGGCTGTTAAATCACGTTGTTTACCCATATCTTTAAAATAAAAATGACTTCTGTCGTGGTAAACAACCTGCCTCCCTATTTATAATGGTCTGGCCCTCTAGCAACTTCAGCGTGAAATTATAGCTAATTTGCCTACAAACATCAGTTGGTCATAATAATCTGGCCACTCAGTGTATATATGAGAAGAGGATAGAAGCAAGAACTCTCCAATGACCGTTACAGTGGTCTAGGGGTTAAATAATGTCTGCTTGGTTTGAGTGGTGGGATTAGAGATGGAGAAAAAGTAGATAATTTTACTTTTGGAAGTAGATCCAACATTTCCTGATGGCTTATATGTGGACAAAGAGATAGAGAAAAGACTCAAGAATGACTTAAGATTTTTGGTTTGAGAAACTGGATGGATAGTAGTTACACTTGTGGAAATGGAATACACTGTGAGAGGGACACATTTTTGGTTGCAAGAACAGAGTTCTATTGTGAACATAGTTAATTTGAGGTACTATTAGACAGACAAATAGAGATGTCAAACATATAATCATATATCCAAGTCTAGAACTCCAGGGATCAATGTGGACTCTCTGTTTCTTGAATATACCACACTCTTCCAATGTCTCAGAGCATTTGTTCCAGCTAAGCTTTCTGTCTGGATTATTCTATTTATTCTCACCTTAAAGGCCAGTCTATCTAAATTATTCCCTCCACATTTATTCTCAGTCTCAGTATTGTTTGTGTTTTGTATCTTTTTTGTAATTTGCAAACTTACTTTCACTGTTTTCTCTCCTTAAGAAGAGCTTTGCTTCTCTCACCTTCCAGCCAATGTCTAGGACAATACCTGTCACTTAATAGATATTCAGTAAATACTTGAATGAGTGTCTGAGCAGGGTAATGGTTTGCTTAAAAGGAAAGATAAGGTGTGTGCATAGATGGGAATAAGAGATGATGGATTCCCCACTTCCCTAAGGCTTGAGGGATCTTCAGTAGGAAGAATTGTTAATGTTCAGTAAGCACTTATTGTGCGTTAGGCACTGTGCTAAGCATTTTATAAAAATCTCATTTATATTTAGAACCACTCTATATGGTAGCTACTGTTTTTCTCTTGATTTTGCAGCTAAGGAAGCTGACTCAGAGAGGCAGAGTTGATGAAAATCACACAGCCATATTTAAAGCCCAGTAGTTTGAGTCCACAGCCTGCTTTCTTAACCACTACACAGCACAGAAGGCTCATGCTGCAGTGCCTTCGATTATTTAGTTTCCTTATGGAGCTATGGAAAAGGTTCTGATAAAGTCCATGGAATTGGCTGCAGTACCACTCAGCAGCCTTTTGCTAGTGTCAGGCTGTAAAGATATCTTCACTGGCCCAACAAAATGACTCCACCATATACTTCTTGAGGAAAGGACAAATGTCGCTCCTTACAGACCCCACCAATAATACAGTGGGGAGAGGTCCCCAGGAGCCAGGCCCTAACCCACTTCAACTCACAGACAGGTCTCCTCCTTTCCAGCTAGCCATGGGCAAGGGAGCCAGACCCACTCAATAGAGACCCCAGGTTCTTAATGGCCAAAGTGTGTGGGGGTAGGGAGGAGCAAGGGTAGATGCTAAGACTAAAAGGAAAAAGCTACAAGTCTCATCTTTTTTTGCTCTTTAGGGATAAAGGTGCTTTCTGTTCTTCCTTTCTTTCTCCTGTTCTTATTGGTCAATAAACTCCTAAAAGCAGAGTCTCTTTGCTCTCATTTTAATGAAACCCTTTGCCTTTTACATTCTGTATGTTAAACTGAATCCCATCAGGAAAGGGGTAAATCTAAGACATGGAATTTATGGATAAATAATAAAATTTTGGGGGGTAAGAATTTGGTAGAACAAATTGACCCTAAGTATTTTCCTAGCTGATTATTTTTAGTCTCTCAGTTCCCAGAACCTAGAAGAGTCTGTATCAGCAGTTTTTCACTTATATCAGCTGCACGTCTGACTTTGAGTGTGTAACTGTTGGCTCTGACAGTTTTATTTTTTAAAAAAATGACATTCTAACGTTAAGATGAAGGAAAATGAGTTGAAAAATCTTAATATATGTACAGAGAGTTATGCAGCCTTTATTTCAATTAATAGTATACTAATAGAAACAGAATGTCATTATCTAAGTAGGGAAATTGAGTAGACATTAAATTAAAAATACAAATTAAAATTCTCTACAAAGACAGGATAAAAGTATACCATACACATACGAAACTTTTTTTTCATAACTTGCAAATGTAATGAAATATTTTCTAAGGTGATAATTGGAATTGTCTGCAGTACCACTGCAGAAGACCCATTTTGGGAGAAAAGAACTTTGTGATTATTTAAAATTAATTTATAGAGTGTTAAAACAAGAATTCAATTACTAAAAACGTCTCAAATGAATGCCAGGCAGGCAGACTACTTTGCATACTTAGCAACAAAGATTTTTTACTCTAATAATTTCAATGACAAAGCTGATCAAATTCTGAATAATCCTTGGACTCTAAAAATATGGCACGCCTGAGATTTGAATGGAACAAATGTGCTAAGCAGGCTAAGCCAGGTAATGAAGCAGACTGACTGTGAACTTGTTGATAAAAGAAATGTAGAGATAGCAATTATTTCTCAGTCTGAATAGTAGAAAAATTATAGTCCCTGACAATCATTTTATGTTCTGTATTGTGGCATTTTGTTAATTATTCCTACTTAGGATTATATGTTGGGCTTGTGGCTTCAAAATAAAGGCTCTGAAATGTCATATTGTCAATATGTTCAGAAACTCATCTGTTTTAGGTGTTAAATCTTTGTGGTGAGAAATGTTTAGAAGTCTGCATTTAAATTTTTGCCTTTTTTTTTTTTTTTTTTTTTTTTTGCTGCTATTACACTGGATAACCACTCCCATACATTTGACCTTGATGTGGATAAAGCTTATATTTCCACTATTTCTGGAAGCTAAATTCTCAAGTTGGACCTACATGGCATTGGCTCTTGTATCCAAATAACTTGTATTAGTGAGTTATCCTGTATTTGTTTAAGGCAAAAGTAATAAAGAAAAAAATTCTAAAGTGAAAATGATGTATTCAAATATCTCATTTTTAACCCTAGCCGGTTTTGCTCAGTGGATAGAGCATTGGCCTGCAGACTGAAGGACCCCAGGTTCAATTCCGGTCAAGGGCACATGCAGGCTCAATCCCCAGTAAGGGGCATGCAGGAGGCAGCCATTCAATGATTTTCTCTCATTGTTTCTATCTTTCTCTCCCTCTCCCTTCCTCTCTGAAATCAATAAAAATATATATATTTTAAAAATCTCATCTTTAGAGAACTCTTTTTATTTGAATTTTGAACATTGGGAAGACCTATGAGAACAGAATAGTTTTGCAGCCATATTTGAAGTATTCTTGTAGATGGGCTTTTTCCCTGGAGAACTGAATAAAATCAAAGTGCAAAGTTTATTTACATCATACTCCTAATCACTGACTTACCTGCTTGAGATTCAACTTGAAATACATCCCTGTACCCATGTAAAGCTCTTTGGAGAATAACTTGAGGAAGATGTGCAGCCATCCCAGAGTGCTTTGGCAGGGATTGATTGGCGTAGTTAATAACAGCCATCTGCACCCCGTGGCAATCCACCAGGAAGCGTGATTATCCCTGCAGCCCGGCAGACTGGGGCTGGTTGTCTTCTGCAGGTGAACAAAGGGGAAGCTGCTGCTTTGCTATTTTGTTCACTTCATTTAAAATCGCTACCTTTGTGACGCCCAAGTAATTCTAAGTTTTAATATTTTAAAGCTGTATTTAAGCTTTATTTCCCATTATTTTTATAGCTCAGGTCCACTATTATACCTATTCATGGCTAAACATGTTTTTTTAATTTTTTAAAAAATATATTTTTATTATTTTAGAGAAGAAGGGAGAGGGATAGATAGAAACATCAATGATGAGAGACAATCATTGATCAGCTGCCTCCTGCACGCCCCTAATGGGATTTGAGCCTGCAACCCAGGCATGTGCCCTTGGCTGGAATCGAACCTGGGACCCTTCAGTCCACAGTCTGACGCTCTATCCAGTGAGCCAAACCAGCTAGGGCTAAACATGTTTTACAAGAACATAATGTTTTCATGAAAGTGGAGAATACTCTAATAATGCCTAAATGTTGATTCCTTGTGTTTTGATGATTTCTTTAAATTAAAAAAAAATTGGTAGAGTTACTATGGGAAAAGGGTAACTTTGTCATGTATTATCTAGTGAAAATAAATGGTCTTGAGATGGAAGTATGAGTCATATTTTAGACTATAGAATATATATATATATATATATATATATATATAAAATTTATATTCTGGCAGGTATATAAACCATTTTACTTGATGACAACTTGAAAGTTTTATTATTTTTTCACCAGAAAGGTTTGTTCGAAAGCTTTAAATTAGATTACAATCTAGTAAATCCTGTGAGTGAAGTGCAATCTATAATTGATTAACATAACAACCATTTGCTGAAAACAAAGTATAAAAAATATAAACTATTTAAAACAAAGTATAAACTGTAAGGAGTGAGAAATCTTTAGGATTAGAATGGAAATTTGAAATAGAGTGTTACAACCCATTTTCTTCCAGTTAATTAAAACTGTCAGTTGCATGACAGTCAGTCTCTGAACTTGAGTCATATGCATCACTTTAAATTATTCTATTTTGGGAGGCACTGTAATTAGAAAGGACACAGTCTTCAGAGTCAGGAGGATGTGGGTTCAGACACTGGTTCTGCCACTTGCTGTCTGAGTAACCTCTCTCTCAGAACCTCAAGGCCCTTGGAGTGTTGGCCCCACAATCACCCACTAGTTCACTGATTCACTGGGAAGAATCACATAACTTAATATAAATTTATACTCAAGGCTAAGATTTATTTTAATGTAGGATACCTGCCAGAACAGCAGGAGCAGCCAAGGAGAGGTCAAGCACAGGCTTCCTTGCCCTATTTATGCAGGAATTGTGTGGGCATGTCTTTCCACCTACATTCTGCAGACATGTGTGGTATGTCATTGCTCAGGAAATCATACTTGCATCTTGGAGTCCAGAGTTCTCACAGGTTGCTGATCACATAACCTTTCACATGACCAGCCATGGTGAAGACCCAAAACCAGGTACCAGGTGCACAGCCTCATTCTTCATGTTTACTTTAAACATGCTGACATGTTCATCTGCACTTCTCACATCGAGTAGCGTTACTCGGTAACTTTTGGACATTCCAGTAGCTTAATTTTCTATTTGACTAAGGCTCATCATCATGACTCTGAGGATGAGTAGAAATGGGGTGACACGGACATGTTCTGCTAACCCTTTCCTCACAGTTACTGTGAAAGATAGCCAGGGTGTCATTGTCCCACAAACCACTTTTATTATGGCTCTCCTATCCTAATTAACCTTCTGTCTCCAGTGTCAGCCCTTTTAGAGTATCTGGGATATACAAAACAATTTATTGAGGTTATAGGGAGAAAATATTAGAAATATTTTTAGAGTTACTTTTGAGCACATCCTTTTAAAATTCCTTCATCTGTTAATGTCATTATTTTTCCCTTCATTCCTAACAAATTTTTGCCACATATAGTGTCAGCTGACAGTTCTTTTAACACTTGAAAAATATTGTGCCATTTTCATCTGGACTCTGTAGTTTCAGAGTAGAAATCTGACCTTTAATTGGTCTGGCTGCTGTCAAGACTTTTGTTTGTCCTTAATTTTCTGATTAACTTTTATATGTTTTAGCTTGGATTTTGGGGTTTATCCTATGTAATGTTATATCAGTTTCTTGAATTTGTATGTTTGTGTCTTATACCAAATTTGGGAAGTTTTTAGCCATTATTTCTTTAAGTAGGTTTTCAGCATCCCTCTTTTCTCCTCCTCTTCTGGGACTATGATGGTACAAATGTTGGATCTTTTGTTATTATCCCACAGGTCCCCTAGGTTGTTTAATGTTCTGCCCAGTCTATTTTCTGTTTGTTGTTTAAATTGGGTAAATTATCTTGATTTTTACTCAAGTTGAAAAGTTCTGTCTTGTGTTATCTTCACTTTACCATTGAGTTCATTTACTGAGGTTTTTTTTTTACTTTAAAGTTCTATAGTTTCCACATATTTTTCTTTTCTTTTCTTTTTTTTTAACAATATGTTTTTATTGATTTTAAAAGGAGAGGGAGTGAGAGTGAAAAGGAGAGGGAGAGAAAGAAACATCCATTGGCTGCCTCCTGCATACCCCCAGGATCGAGCCTATCACCAGGGCATGTGTCCTGACTTAGAATTGAACCAGCAACTTTTTGGTGCACAGGACAATGCTCAACCAACTGAGCCACACAGGCCAGGGCTGTTTCTTTTTTGTAGCTTCTGTTCCTATTGCTGAAATAATTTGCGTTTTCATTTCTTTCAAGAGAAATTGATTGTGGAAGCATTTTTATGGCTGCTTTGAAGTTCTTGTCAGATAATTCCAACATCTGATCTACCTCAGTATGGGTGTCAGTTGACTGGTGTTTCTCACCCAAGTTTGAGATTTCTTGGCTATTGGGATGATGGATGATTTTTTTATTGTATCATGGACATTTTATATGTTTTGTTAGGAGACATTGGTTCTGTTTACATCTTTTATTTTTGCAGGCAGTTACCTTGTTTAGATTTATCATGCTGGTCCTGGCCTACTTGCATGGGCTGTGGTTTCAAAGACAACTTAAATTTTAGAGCCTTTGTGGCATTATTTTGGCTTATGCTCCATTAGTGCTATATTTGGATGGGAAGAGTTTCCTCTAGCTGGGCTGCCAGGTGCTTCACTCTAGCGGAAGTCATCTGGGGCCCAAGGGCTGTTGGTGTTTTGTTGGCTGAATTCCCCTCCTCTAGGGAAGACAGAGTACTACCTGGACCAGGTGCTTATTGTGGGATTCTCTCTCTCAGTGCCTCTGCTCCCTGTGTCGAGGCAGGAAATGAAAGTATTTGTTTTGTGGAGGCAAAGAGGCTTTTCAGGCCAGACAGCTCAGAGATAGGACCCTGGAAAACCCACATCATTTTAATAATTAAAACAAACAAACCTCTATTGAATTTATATGTTACATTAAATATTTCTCATTGTTAAGCTTACTTTAAAATTAGAATTGCCACCCTATTTGATTTGGCTAAAGCAGATAGGTAGAGCAACGGCCTACAGACTGAAGGGTCCCAGGTTCAATTCTGGCCAAGGGCCACGTGCTCAGGTTGTAGGCTCAATTCCCACAATTTGGGGCTTGCGGGAGGCAGCTGATCAACGATTCTCTCCCATCATTGATGTTTCTATCTCTCCCCCTCTCCCTTCCTCTCTGAAATCAATAAAAAAAATATCGTTTAAAAAATTTGGAATTTGCCAATTGCTTCTTTTCTTTAATTAAGTAGGTACAGCTGGTGTTACCTTTGAAATTTAAACAAATTTCTTCCTACATTTAATGGGTTTAGTCTCTTCAGTATTTTCTAATCCAACTATGGAAGCCACAAGATTTTCTGTAACAGAATCCACATAAACTTGACATATCCTAAAACCTTGAGTGGAAAATGTTGCCATGACAACCATATTTTTAAATTGTATTTAAAACTACCCTTGTTAATAAATGAACTACACTCCCAATAGAGATTGGGACTTGTACTATTATGTCCAATGTCTTTAGAGAACAGGTTGAAGTTCTGGGAAGTGAGCAAGCTGAAATCAATCTTATTGCTATAGAGATGGTTGGGAGGAGTTGTGTTACTGAAGATGCGTGGTGCGCTCTCGGCAGCATTCCCATATTTCCCATTCTGAGTTACCTCAAGCCCATATGTTCTTAGCTCAAGGTGATTCAGATCTCACAATTGCTTCATTGACCTTCCAATTCTATAATTCAATGAAAACATCATTTTGGAATCTATTTTATATTAGATACTAGGGAATCTATTTTATATTAGATTCCCTCAGCCCGACCTGCACCCTCTCCAATCTGGGAGCCCTCAGGGGAGCCCTCTCCAATCCGGGAGTTTCTGTCTGTCTTTGTAATCATATGAGCGAATTGTCTGAGACTCCCAACCCAGTTTGGTTTGTTGATCACAGAATAATAGAGGCATTTTTTTTTTTTTTGCTTCATTGGTGGAGGTTTCCTGGAAGTTTTAGGATATCTTCCCTTTAATTTTTCTTAGACACTCTGATTTTACTTAGGTGTCTCACCTTTGCTTTCCCTCCATCCCCTATGGCAACAGTAACTTGCTCCAGGCTCACTTTGATCTAGTGTCTAGAACAGCCGTCCTCACCTGTGGGTTGCGACCCCTTTGGCGGTCAAACGACCCTTTCACAGGGGTCGCCTAAGACCATCCTGCATATCAGATATTTACATTACGATTCATAACAGTAGCAACATTACAGTTATGAAGTAGCAACGAAAATAATTTTATGGTTGGGTCACAACATGAGGAACTGTATTTAAAGGGTCAGAAGGTTTAGAACTACTGGTCTAGAAGATCCATCTGCCACCAGAACTACGATTCCCAGTATTCCTGGTGCTCCCCGCGCTCTGGGCTTCTGCTTCAGGTCCTGGGGCTGCCACCAGAACTACTGTTCCCAGAATTCCTGGTGCTCCCCACGCTCTTGGTTTTCCCTTCCTGCTCTGTCTCTGTCCCATGGCTTTCCACTCTGCCAAGTCCTCCAAGCTGCCAGCTCTCGCTGTCTGCTCTCCGTCTGGTGGCTTGGGGAGCCAGGTTCCCCAAGCAACTCCACTCTCTGCCAGCTCTCCTGCTCTGCTCTCCTCCCAGCGGCTTGGGGGAGCAACCGAGGGAGCCACGTCCCCCCAAGCTGCCAGCTTTCCTGCTCTGCCCGGTGCCTGTTTATGCAAAGTAACCCACCATATTTGTCAGGTTAATTTGCATAATCATGCCTGATTGGCTGGTGAGTGTAGCAGAGGGACGGTCAATTTACATGTTTCTCTTTTATTATATAGGATACTAGTTATAGACCAAATGAGACTTTACATATATGAAATTCTTCAACTTTAGGATAGTTCTACAATTTGGCATGAATTGGCTTTCATAGCACTCAATGTATCATAGAGTAATATCATAGATTAACACGTTTCGTACCGCTCAGGAGTTTTCTCGTGTTTCGCGCGCCATCTATTAAGGACCGCTCACGAGTGTTCTCGTTTTTTCATGCCCATGGAAAAAGTAGTGAATCTAGATACTTATGTAAATTTTGTTTGGTCCCTCTTCTTAGAGGAAAATGTTTTACGCAGTACCATACGTTAAAAAAGTACTAGGAACTTTAATTATTTAATTGTTTTTGTAAATAAAAATGTTATAATTATTGAAAAACAACACCTAAAGTGCATTATGATGATTTAAATAACATGCAGTTTGCTCAAAAACATGCGGTCCCTGACGTATGTCTTAGAGATTTCCATGCGGTACGCAATATGCTAATATCTAAGAAAAAATGCATGTCCTTGAGTATGCTCCAATTTCAGTTGAAGGACTCTGGAAACCTTAAAGAATTTTTAAAAATTGTATGGTATTTATTCAGATTATAGATGTTTTTTCTATTATTTGAGCCTTCTTTTTAGTTACCTGAGATGACTTACATATGTATATAATTTAGACTCAGAAAATTATTTACTCAGTTTTATTTTAAACGCCATGTTCTTTGACTGGTCTCTCCTGCACAGTAAAAGCTAAGCACTGTCACTGGAGACAAAGATTGAGGTTCTTATCCCAGCTCTCACTTAAGTACTTCTGTGACCATGGAAAAGAGTTGTGCAAAAGCTCTGCTGTTGTATGTATCCCTAGTTTATTGCTTAATAGTAATTAATTGTCTGAATACACAAAAATTTGTTTGTCAGTTCTGGTTTTGCTGGACATTGGAATTTTTTCTAGTTTTTGGCTATTATAAATAGAGCTGCCACAAACATTTTTGATGTCCCTTTGTAGATACATATTTTCATTTCTCTTGGTTTTATATCTAGGAGTATAATTTCTGAATCATAAAGTAGATATAAATTGTCTTTCAGAATGGCTTGTACCATTTTACATACTAACTGTATAAGGACTCCACTTTTTCTGTATTCTTGCAATCTTGTGGCATTGTTAATCTTTTTAATTTTAATATTCTAATATGTATGGAATAGCATCTAATTGTTATTTGTATTTGTATGTCACTGAAGACTAATGATGATGTTAAAAATATTTTGATATGCTTATTATCTAGTTTCTTAAAATTTTTTACCCAATTTTTTCTCCTTTTTTAAAAAAATTCTTCATTGTTGAAAGTATTATGCAAGTCTCCTTTTCCTCCCATTGACCTATTCCCAGCCGTTCCCACCCCCTAGCACATACACTCACCCCCTACTATCTGTGTCCATGGGTTATGCTTATATGCATGCATACAAGTCCTTTGGTTGCTCTCTTAAAACGCCCCCAACCCCAATTTCTTAAAGTGGGGTTGTTGTTATCTTGTAAGTTCTCTATATGTTGTACATACAAATCACTGTTCTCTCAGATTATAATTCACCTTTTCATTTTTAAAAATGCGATGCCTTTGAAGAACTAGTGTCTCTAATTTTTATGAATTCCAATTATTTGTTTATTTTATAGTTACTGCTTTTTGTGTCTATCAAAGTCTTTGCCTACTCACACAGTTGTGAAGATATTCCTCTGTTTTCTTTCAGGTCCTTTATAGCTTTAATTTTGTATTTATATTGAAAGACTGTACATATAAATTGTTGTTTTTTGAAGTCAGTTGATCTAACAGAGGGTGATGTTTGAATGTTTGTCATATGGTGTTTCTGAGAGTAAAATACTTCAAATGGCTGTCCAGGACATTTCAACCCATAGGGTGGCTTTTTACTTCAAGATGTTTATTTACTTACTATAGCTCATTCTATAGATTATAATTACATTTCAACATGTGTAATGGGAGAATACTACATTTTAACATTAATTAAAAACAAATCCTGAATAAAATATATCACTCCGGGATTTTTTCCTTCTCTGACTCTTCCCCTGCATAACCCAATTTTTCTGTCTCTCCCTTTCTTCCTCCCTCCCCCTTCCTTTCCCTTGCTTCATTTCCTTTTCCTTTTTTTTTTTTAAATCTGTATGCCTTTGTAACATGAAGCATTATATGGTTTAATATATGAGATTTTTTAGATGATAAACTGTTCCCTAAGCAGTAATTAGTTCTTGAGATAGGATAATGGGTTGCATCACTGGTCTTATGTACCCTAGTTTCGTTTATTACACTATAGGAAATTACTTAGGCAAGATATGGGACTACATGCAGTGTCATTAACAGCTATAACTCATGCCAGTTTATATGTGGAAAAATTAGCTCTTAGTAATGTGGTTTGAGTACAAAAAGAATTCTCTATGATCAAGAGAGAATTGGAAATTTTGCATTATAAAATGAAATTCTCTCATGTACTTACGACACAGCTCTTTTGAAATGACAAATAATAACATAGTCTAAGCTTTATGGGGAGAGAAAAGTGCATACTATGTTCTAGTTACAGGGACACCGTCATTTGGACAGTGAAGATTTCTGATAGAAGTTTGCTATAATGTAGATTTTAAAATCCTATTGTGTAGTAACATATCTTAGATCTGTTTTATAGCCTTCTGATGTTACAACTTCTTAGTGTGCTATAGATTTAATGGTTTGAATGAAGTATCCCCTTCAGTCTGTTTTCCAATGCCTCAGTGCATCTTATAGGAAATGTACTCTTACTTGGGCTAAAAAACTGTTTTTTTTTTCTTTGCCATAGGATAAGAAATGGATTCTCAATCATGAAGATGTCACATTGGGTGAATTACTGGGCAAGGTATGTAATCAAGTGAAGTAAATAACTGACAGTCTTTATAGTGATTGCAAACTCTGTAGAGTCTTTATTTTCCTCCAACCCTTCTTATGTTCCGGCCCACAACAAGGCACCTTCCACATTAACCTGGAAGAGCACAGTACCACAGACCATCTGGATGGTCACTGAAATAGATGTGTGAAAACCTTTGAGAGGTTTAAAGATGATTTTTGACTTTTAAAAACTATCATGTGTAACCAGAAAATGTAAAATACTAGTACTGCTCTTGGGGATTTCAAAACTCTGTATAGAATCACAGTATATAACAACATTGGACATGTTATTTTACCTAAATATTGTATGAACAAGACACATATTTCAGTATAAATATTCATTTTGTAGCTAGCTCTATTAATGGTTAGAAGTCTAGTTGGAAGTTTCTTTCAATTCATAGGCCATTTGAAAGTATTATATCTAACAATAATAGCAAACTATTGATAATCAAATGGACTACTTGCCAATTTATTGTTTTATAATTGAGTTCCAATGGTAAATGTAAACTTCTTTGTCAATGGCTTAATTAGTGATGTTTCCATTAACTATTTTGAATTTAGTTTCATAATGCAATGTGAAAAAATAAAGTAAAATCAAGATATTTTGTGAAAACTATCACTGATACATTTCTGAGTTATCAGTATTAGACTTACAGTTCAGCATGTTAAGTGAAAAATGATTATTCATTACTTTTTTGTTTTAAATGTAAACATGATGAATTGACAAAATGTTTCCTATTTTTTTAACTGTTACGTATTTTAAGAAAGTAAATCCCTGTTGAAGTGATCTACTTCACAGGATTTTTATTAGTATTTTAAAATATCTTTTCAAAATGGAAGCATGAAAGTACTCCTGGCTAGCAGTTTTTATTGACTGCAAATACTTATTTAGGAAGTAATTTCTAAAGCATTTCAAGCTAAAAGCATTAGGTAATGTGTTTGTTTCCTCTGTTATATGCTTGTCATTCTTAAGGAAATATTTCTTCTTTCTGTTACTTTAGGTCATTAACTCAGTAGTACTGATTTGGCCAAAAATTATTACAAAGAAATTAAATAAATTTCCATGAAAATATAATTAAATAACAAATCATCCAATTAAATCACTTACTGAAATATCATGTGTTGAAGGGGACAGATTATTTTTAGTACTTGGGAAAAAACAAAAATATTTCAATTATTTTTATATTTAGTTGAATATGTGAAATAATAGTGTATCAGGAGGAATTTTAGCCTCTATTTTATTTGTAAGGGTATTTCAAAGAATAGTTATTTTTCCCAGTGACAAGGCAGTAGCATGATGTCAATTTCAAAAATATTTAATCATTTTAATAAAAGACTGCAACTTTAATGATAATGGTATAGCTTCATTTCAGCTAATATTTTAAATAGAACATGATTTGTCATTTAATATTTTCACTGCCAATTCTGAATAAATACTTTCAATGTATTGTATATTAGTGGTAAAATAAGGTTGAGACAAGAATTCTAATTTTTTGAGTACTATACTCTTACTAGACAGTTCTTGATGTATAGTTGGTGTTCAATAAATATTTACTCAATCCTCAGTGAACAATGCCCTTTTGGAGCTTTTATTCTGTCTAGCAGGGGAAGGCTGATAAACAATAAAAATAATAAATAGTAAATTTTATAATGTTAAAGGGTGCTGAGTCCTGTGGAAAATACTGGGAGTTTAGGAGTGCTATAAGTAGAAGTTGCCATTTTTAATAAGGAAATTCGGGTAAGCCTGATTAAAATTGTTACTTTCAAATTAAAACTTGGAGAGAAGGGATTTAGCCATGTGGACATCTAAGGAAGAGGGTTCTAGACAGAGGAAGTAACCAGTGCAAATTTCATTTGAAGAACAAGGGAGATCATTTGGCTGTAACTGAGTAAACAAGGAGGAATATGATAGGACAGGAAGTCAGTGAGTTGGTGAGGGTATCGGTCATGTAGTGCCTTGTAGGCGTGCTGGTTTGCAGCTGGGAATGATCTAGTGACAAATTTATGATTTGGGAGGGAGAGATGAGAATTGGTAGAGTAATGTCATTGAGTAGATAAGAGTAAATTTAATTTACAATGGAGAATTGACTTCAATAAGAACACAATAGTTCATTTTTATAACAGCAAGGAAGATTGGTAGGTGGGCAGGGTAAATGTGGGGCTGAGAGCCTGAAAGTTCTCTTTACTAGTAGATTGCTTCAGTTTTCTCAGTGTACTAACAAGCAAGATTATCAGCTAAGAATAAGGATGGAGGGAGGGAGAGTAGGGGACTTAAGAAGAGAGTAGAAGGGGAAAGCCATTATTTAGAAGAATGAGAGTGTGAATTTTCTACAGAATTGTAATATGATTATTGAGCAGCATTAAGGAGGTTTGTGTTCATGAATTTTTTAAAAAAGAATTCTTTAATGTTGAAAGAATTGTGTTCATGAATTTAAAGTGAATCCAGTCAGCATGGTTGTGGGCTTTTTTCAGTCCCATTTGGCTGCCTAAGTGCAGAGTTAGTAGATTTGGGTTGTGGATTTGACAAGGGAGTTGTACAGATTAAGAGCACCAAAATGTTGGCAATGTATGGTAAGCAGTTGTAATTATTATTGACCATGGAATTTAAGCTGAATAAGGAAGGAAGAAAGGATATTAAGGGGGTGATGGACAATGAATAATAGAACCTCAAAATCTTTAGATTCTTACAGGGTGAAAGGATTTTTGTGGTCTAGATAATAGAGGAAGTAAGTTAGAAACATAGAAGCCAGCCAGAAAACAGGATGAATGACATAGATATTATAGAGGAATTGCATTATTGGCAATGGCAAAGTTTAAGGTATTATTCTAGAAATAGTTCAAAATAGAAGATCATTGAAAGAGAGATGTTAAAAAAACAACAACAAAACAAAGTTGAGTTTGAACTGTTGTACAGATTTTTGGGTGTCTATTGAAATTGCCAAGAATTAAAATGAGAATAACACAGGGTATAGTGACCAGGAGCTCAAATTGTCTATAAATGAAGCAAAATCTTTTCAAATTCAATAGCTTATAGCCATAGTAAGGGACAGTTGTTCAGTTGGTATAAAGCTTCAGAGCTGGGTGTGTTTTTTTTGTTTTGTTGTTTGTTTGTTTGAATTTTGTTTTTAGGAATGTAGGAGGAAAAATGGTTCGAAAATATTAACAAGGAACTAGTAAATACTTTATCCCAAATCTGGGCAGAGGAGAAGGCTTGAATGGGGGAGTCATGACTTAAGTTTAGAAGACAAAAGGAAAATCATCTACCATTTGCATATTTTCAAGTGAGAACAAAGTTTCTATTGGAACAAGAAGGTGAAGAGAATGACCAAAAAATGCATGGAAGATAAAATTTTTATAATGATGAACCATGGATTCCGGAAGGCACAGTGAAAGTTGGGGATAGAAGGGGAAAATTTTGATATAGACGGTTGAATAGGAGTCTACAGAATCTAATGAAGATTAAGAAGGAGGAGATGAGGATTAACCTAGGACCAAGATCTTCTTATGAGGAATGGCATGAAAATAGATAACAGACATAATATTTAGCCTCGTGGACTTAAGGTCAGTAGCAGAGATGAAGTCGTGCCTGTCAAATGAACTTAAAAATTAGTTAGTGTTTTTCTGATTGGAGTTGGGCGATGGTTTCCATGAAGGATAAAAATATAGAAAAGGCATGGCACATATTTGGGGATCACTAAGTGCTTGAGTTTAGGACATGTGTAACAGAGTCTATATTGTGGAGCTAGACAGAGGCTGAGATGGTAATTCAAGGATGAATTTTGACTAAGGAAGTAAGTTGTCTCTTAGAAAGAATAATCTGGCAGTGCTGTGGTGGATGAATTGAAGGAGTGAGTGATTGACAGATCAGTTTAGGTGATAAACTTAAGATTTTGAATCAGGGTGAGCTTTCTGAGATGTAAGGCAGAAGACACAAATATTGCAGAGGTAGAATCTGAATGCTTGCAGAGAGAATTAATGACGGTCCTAGTAAATGAAAAAGGTAATTTAGTTAAGAAAAGTCTAATGAGTAAAACATTAAGTTTTAAACAAGTTAAATTATAAATGCTTCAGAATCATTCAGATAAGTAGAGGCCCAGCAGTAATTGTGCATATTAATATCTTCTCTCAGCTCTATCTATGATATATTAATGATCTGATAATGGGGGAACCTTGAGAATAACAAACATGGAAGGATATAAAAGCTCACATTTTTCTTTTTCTAACTTATGATAAATGTGTGTTATGTTGAATTTATAATCAATCATTGCTTTTAAATATTTAAGGTTAAATATTAGATTCAATAACAATTTATTATCTTAATATTTAAGTGTATTAAAGTTTAAGTAAACTAATTTTAAAATTAAGAAAATATTAAGTAATACTTAAAATGTTCAAAAGTATTTTATTTTTTAATAATGTTAAATTATTTATTGGTAACATGTAAAAAGTATATACCTTGAACTATTGGTTAAGAGTTATATGGACCTTAGAACTCAGAAAACTCAATAATGAGTAGACTCCTACTTCAGCTACTTCTTGCTCAACAAGAATAATATTGAAGCTTATTATAATATAACTAGATGGCTGGTGCACGAAATTTATGTACTGCAGCGGGTGTCCCTCAGCCCAACCTGCACCTTCTTGCAGTCCGGGACCCCTTGAGGGATGTCCACCTGCTGGTTTAGGCCCAGTCCCCCGAGGGTCATTCCGCCAGTCATTCCAACATTCAGTTGATTTGCATATTAGTGTTTTCTTATATAGGATGCTTGCATATTATTCTTATTCTTATTCTTATTATCCTATATAATAAAGAGCTAATATGCAAATGGTCATCACACCCTCACACCATCATGCCATAAGGCTCAGATGCTCAACACTGGGGAGAGAGGAATGGGGACCATCCAGGCACAAATGAGCTCATGAGAGAGGAATGTGGACCAGCTAGGCTGCAGCCCAGGAGAGGGACAAGCCGCACGCCCCACTGGGGCACCAGCTGCTGCTCCTGCGACCCAGGAGAGGGACAAGCCACACGCCCCACTGTCCTGGGCATCAGTGCCTGCAGCTGTGGCCCAGGAAAGGGACAAGATGCCTATCCCATGGTCCTGGGCACGTACAGCTGCGGCCCAGATGAAGCTGCCTGCCCACGGTCCCTTGCAGCTGCGGCCGGCCCGGGCAAAGCCAGCCCGGGTCCTGGATGCCTGCAGCCAGCCAGGGGGAGGGAAGCCTGGGCCCCGGGTGTCTGCAACTGGCCAGAGGAGAGAATCCTGGGTCCTGGGTGTGGGGCGAGGCAGAGGTGGGTAGGGGTGATCAGGCCATCAGGGGAGCAGTTAGGGGTGATCAGGCCAGTAGGGGAGCAGTTAGTGGAGATCAGGCAGGCAGGCAGAGGTGGTTGGGGGTGATCAGGCAGGCAGATGAGTAGTTAGGAGTCAGCGGTCCCGGATTGTGAGAGGCAGTCGGACATCCCCCGAGGGGTCCCAGATTGGAGAGGGTGAAGGTCGGGCTGAAGGACCCCTCCCCATGAATGAATTTTGCGCACCAGGCCTCTAGTAGCTTTATAAAAACATATAAGCATATGTAGAAAAACTTTAAGAGAACACTAAAAAATAATTATTGTGTTAGCCTTATAGGTCTTCTCTGTAATGTTTTGTGCTTATAATAAAAGAAAAATGACTTCAACCTGGAAATTAGGCACCTTAAGTCAAAATACGTTTTTGCCATAGAATAAGGTTAGGTGTTCATACATTTGATAGAAAATGAATTCATCACCAGTGACATGGACATTTGGATAAGAACCTCTTCTTCCTTGGTACCTTCCAGAGACTGACAGCCTACAACAGTGGCTGACAGACCTTCGTCTGCCTAGTTCTGTTGTCTCTGCCCTAGTCTCTTACTCTCACTCCACTCCAACTGACATATAGCTGTGTGGCTCAACACCAACAGTCACCTTGCAAAATCTCTGCTTTATCTTCAAACATTAATGGGTAATTTTTTAAATTCAATAAATTGCAGATAAAGGAAACTGAATGTAATGAAACTCAGATATTTTGACAATGTGAAATTTGAGTTTTTCCTTTTGTCCTATTTTCTTAAATTTTTTCCCTATTTTCATTTTCAGTTGTCCCCAGATATTTGGTGTATATTTAGTAGCATATTGAAACTTGAAAGCATTCGTAAGAGCAACATTCCCAATCTTGATTTCCACTTCAAACTCTGAATAATGCTGAATGCTTTAATTAAAATGTACCATTACATGCTTTTTTTGTATTTTGTGAAGATTTATGTGGCTGTCTTACCCCTCAAACAATGAGTGTATTTGTATTTTCAGGGAAATTTTGGTGAAGTATATAAAGGCATATTAAAGGATAAAACTGCTGTTGCTGTTAAAACATGTAAAGAAGATCTTCCTCAGGAACTGAAAATAAAATTTTTACAAGAAGCCAAGTGAGTTCTTTAAAATTATGTCAAGTGTGTATTTATAATATAAATGACTCACTAAAATGTAACTTTGAAGATATCGTAAATTATAATTTGCTAAAGTGGAAATAAGCATTTTCAGAGCCCTCGTCCAAAAGTAAGCACTTATACAATGTGGAATCGGAAGGTTTCTGTTTTTGAGTGCTTTAGGTAAGCACAGTGAAAAGAACCAGGTGCTAGAAAACAGTGAGTACTCTTCAAGTCTTTGAAAAAAAATTGCAGTATTTTTTGCTTTTATCACACATACATATACACACATATGTATATATGCAAAGTTGTGATTTTCCTTATAATAAAAATATTACTATATTCTACATATAAAATATATAGTTTACATAAATATTTAGATATATAACTTCATCTCCCCTACCTTACTTAGATATTATCACTTAATTCTTTTTTTCCATTTGTTAGTTTTCTTTTCTAAGAACCTCATATGCCTTCTTTAATTTAGTGTCTGGCATTTGTTCTGGAATTTGCATATTGTTTCTTTGCTAATTGATCTTTTTAGATGATTGTCTTTTTCCTATTTTTAGCTAAAATTTAATGTTCCAATTTGCTACCTCTGTATTGCAGATAGTTAAAACCATTCGGTTAATTGTAACATCTAGTTTATACAATGAAGCACAAAACAAATTGAAAGGTTTTTGGACAGAGTGAGGATAGACATATGTTTGGGAGATGGATGGATGAATGGGAGAGGAGGAAAATAGATGGATCTATAGATTGTTGGTGTGAAGCAGGGGTGGAGAACCTTTTTTCTGCCAACAGCTATTTGGATATTTATAACATTATTCGCGGGCCACACAAAGTTATCAACTTAAAAATTAGCCTGCTTTATTTGATTAAACATTTAATTAACTCACCCCTAATGCCTTGGCAGTACCAGACCAAATGATTTCGAGAGCCTGACGTGCCTCACCCTTGGTGTAAAGGGAAAGAGGGAGGTGTGAGTGTATTGGGGGGTATGTGTGTCTCCATCATGATCTAGTGTGTAAAATTTAAGTTTTTGTAAAGTGTCATGGAGAACAGAGGATATGGCAATGAGGGAACATGGCAGTGAGTGAACTAAGTCCCATGGCATGGAGCATTTTCATGTACATTTCTCCATTTATCTGAAAATGAGTATTGATAGCAAAAGAGTAAACTGGTCTGATGCATTTATTGAATATTATCTACAGAATAAAGTTGAAACCCCGTTTCAAGTGTATTTTTGGCAATTTAGAAAAAAATTCTCTAATAAGTTCAAAGATTTTAAATTCATAGATTTATTATTTTATAGACTAGTGGCCCAGTGCACAAAATTCGTGCATGGAGGGGGGTTTCCCTCAGCCCAGCCTGCACCTTCTCTAATCGGACATCCCTCTCGCAATCTGGGACCACTGGTCCTAACCGCTCACCTGCCTACCTACCTGCCTGATCACCCCTAACTGCCTCTGCCTGCCTGCCTGATCACCCTTAACTTCTTTCCCCTGCCGGCTGATCTCGCCTCCAACTGCCCTACCCTGCTGGCCAATTTGGTTCTGATTGGTCAGTTTCTATGCCAGTCAGTGTTTCTGGGCCTGATCAGCAGCCCCCAGGAGGCCCAGAGAGAAACAGAGGCGTGGCTGCTGGCAAAGCATGGAGAGAAAGAGGCAACGGCTGATCAATAGTTGCCATGGAGGCTGTGGATCGGACCCTGCCTCTCTCTCCGGGCCTATCTCTCGGCCTGATCCACAGCCCCCTTGGCAGTCAGTGCTGGGTTGCTGCATGGCGACCCAGCACTGACTGCAGGACTGACTTCTGGTTTTCAGTCGAGCCTTCAGTCGGTTGTTATGGACCCTGGGTTTTTATATATTAGGACATCCATAGGTATTCTTATGGTATAAATTATATCCAACCTTTTCAAAAATCTTTAATTTTTTTCTTTTCTAATTTGTGATTGTTTTATTGAAAAATAGAGAGTTTAGCTTGCTTTTCTAAAATGAGATTGTTTTATTTTAATAATAAAAGTTATAGCGCTGAGTGGTTTGGCTCAGTGGATAGAATGTCAGCCTTTGGACTGAAGAGTCCTGGGTTCGATTCTGGTTGCAGGCTTGATCCCCAGTAGGGGGTTTGCAGGAGGCAGCTGATTAGTGTTTCTCATCTATGTTTCTAACTCTCTATTCCTCTTTCTTCCTCTCTGTAAAATCAATAATATATATTTAATAAATAAATAAATAAATAAATAAATAAAATTATATCCATGCAAAAACTTTTAAGTGTACTTTAATAGATAATAGAGCTCTATAGTTAGCTATTTAATATTATTGGAATTCAGGCTGGCTGTTTTTTGGAATTTCTTTACTAAGCAATTTCCAGCTTCAGAAATGACATTTTGAATTAAAGTCAAACATTTTAAAACTGTCATCTTAATTCTTTGTAGAAGTTGCAAATTCAAAGTTATTGTCAGAATATTTCCCTTATTTCTAGAATTCTTTCAAGTTTATTTTTTCATTTATAAATCAATCTGTATTTTCAATATAGAACATTTTTCTTAGATGTATCCCTGCTTTAGTTGTACATGTATAAAATTTATATAAACTGTTTTATCTTTCTCCAAATAATGTTATTTTTCATTCTCTTAGGCAAGGAAACTGCGTCTTTGAAATATAAGTGAGCTTATAACTATGTCAATAGAATAATGTGGAGTAAAATTTGGTAATAGAAATCACCAGGGTAGACAGGCCTCTGAGGGAATCGAATCTACTTTTAACTCGAGCTAGGAGTCTGTGCTATTTTATAACCCACTGAAATTTTGCCTTATCCAAACTTAGTCTTCTCTGCTTCAGCTTAACTTGATACTGAAACTCTGTTACTCAGTTATTATTTAACCTTTTGACAGCTTTCTCAAAACTTTTGAGTTCTTACTATTTTGAGATTGATTATGGTCAGCAAGAAAGCTCTGATTATAAAATTTAATGAAGGGATTACCTGATGGTGTTTATCAACATGAATTAGATTCTTATTTTTAAGTATTTTAAATCAAGTGTGTACATAGAGCAAAACAAAAAGATGTTACCCTAGAAGCTTACAGTTTTGAGTTCACTCATGCTTTTCAGCTATGTTTTTGTGGTGGTGGGTGAATAAGTCCAGATATTTGGAAGAGAGTTCTAAATGTTTTAGACTAAGTAAGTTATTCCTATTTAGCATGGTTGTTAGTCATTCAGAGTGAATAATAATTTTAAGTGAATATTTAATGGAATTAAGGATAATTGACTGATTTGTACCTATATTTTGCCAAGATTTATCAAAATTTGCATGTATCCTATTACAATTTGGGTTCACACTGAAGTTTTAAAAAATGAATTATATTGATTAAACTATATTCTACTTGTGTACATTACTTATAATCATAGGTTAATGCATAATTATTCTTATTCTTTTCTCATCCAGAATTCTCAAGCAATACGATCATCCCAATATTGTCAAACTTATAGGAGTTTGCACACAGAGACAGCCGATCTACATCATTATGGAACTGATTTCAGGTAATAGCATTTTAGAAGTTTCCATGATGACATTTTATTTTAAATTATTTTATTTCGTTTTATTTTCAATCACCATTTAGCCCCCTATACCCTCTTCTACCTCCACCCACCCTCCTCCACTTCTGCAAACACCACACTGTTGTCCATGTCCAAGGAGTTCTTTCGTTTTTCTTTTCCCCTTTTTTGCTCAATCCTTCCACCCCCCTCAAACTCCCCTCCCCAACAGAGCTGTCTGTGTGCTCTACTATGATTCTGTCTCTATTTTGCTTGTTAGTTCAGTTTGTTCATTAAATTCCACATATGAGTGAAATCATAAGGTCTTTGTCTTTCTCTGACTGGCTTATTTCACTTAGCATGTTCTCCAGTTCTGTCCATGTTGTCACAAAGGATAAATTTTCTTCCTTTTTATGGCCGAGTAGTATTCTATTGTCTAAATGTACCATAGCTGTTTTATCCACTCATCTCTTGATGGACACTTGGGCTGCTTCCAAATCTTGGCTATCTATAATAATAAAAGCATAATATGCTAATTAGACCGGACAGCCAAACAAATGTCCGGACGTCCTTCTGGACATCCTTCCGGACAAGCCGTGGCTACGGGGGCCAAGGCAGAGGTGATTAGGGGCCATAAGGCAGGCAGGTGAGCAGTTAGGGGCGATCAGGCAGGCAGGCTAGTGGTTATGCATGATCAGGCAGGTAGGTGAGTGGTTAGGGGTGATTAGGTAGGCAGGCAAGCGGTTAGGAGTCAGCGGTCTTGGGTTGCAAGAGGGATGTCCCACTGCCAGTTTAGGCCCGATTTGGGCCTCTAGTTGTAAATAATGCTGCAATGAACATAATGGTGTATATATTCTTTCTTGACTTAGTGTTTTGTGTTTCTTTGGGTAAATTCTCAGAAGTGGAATCACTGGGCCATAAGGCAGTTCCATTTTAATTTTTGGTAGCAACTCCATACTGTTTTCCACAGTGGCTGCACCCATCTGCATTCCTATAAACAATGAACAAGGTTTTCCTTTTCTCCATATCTTTACCAACACTTGTTGTTTGTTTGTTTATTGATGATAGCTATTCTGACAGGTGTGGGGTGATGTCTCATTGCGGTTTTAAATTGCATTTCTCTGATGATTAGTGACGTTGAGCATCTTTTCATATGTCGATTGGCCATCTGTATGTCCCCTTTGGAGAAGTATCTATTGAAGTCCTTTGAGCATTTTTTAATTGGATTATTTACTTTTTTGGTGTTGAGTTTTATAAGTTCTTTATAAAGTTTGAATATTAACCTCTTATCAGATGTATCATTGGTGAATATGTTCTCCCATTCAGTGGGTTGTCTTTCATTCTGTTGATGATTTCTTTTGCTGTGCAAAAACTTTTCAGTGTGATGTAGTCCCATTCAATGACATTTTAATGCCATGTTTTATTACTTCTATATGTTCAGTCTCTCTGATTTTAATATTTTCCTGATGACAAAGAGCATGTACACACACTCAATATTTTTATAGTCTATAATACTTTGCTATTTTTTAGAAAATGTCAACCAACCTCTTAAAAGAGAAAATAAATTATTGCAGTGCAGTTACATATGGAATGTAGCTATGTATAATGTTTATGTTTAGAAAAAGTCTATTTTGTTTCATATAATAACAGTGAAATAATAGTATCTTATATATAGTTCATTTATATCATTTTCCAAGTACATTAACACACATACTTTAGTTTGGTTGTATATAATAATCCCATAGTGCTTTTGGTCACTTATGAACTATGAACTAATTTATATGTGGACAAAGAAAAAAGTAATCTGTCTTGGAGCTTGTCTTTGTATGTCTTGTGACTTTCAGCACCTCCAGGCTTTTTTGGTTAACAACTTTTGTCAACAAAGATAACTTCAAACTGACACAGTACATTTTTTATTTATTTTCATTGTAAATGTTTCTGTTGTGGAATATATAATTACATATTATATAATTTGATCTTTATGAGATTTACTGTAATATGTAATAACTGAAAAGGATTTGCTTTGTTGCCTTTAATGACAACAAAGAAGAAACCTAAAAGGATATAAAAAATATTTCTAATATGCTTTTTATATATGTATACTTTATTGTATTGACATGTTTACACCCTTAAAACCATCTCCACAACCAAAGTAATGAACATGTCAATCATCCCCAAATTTTTCTCATGCCTCCTTTTAGTTCCTTCCTCCTGACATTCTCGGTCATCCTCTCCAATCAACCATCCTCTACAGTCAACCACTGATTGCTTTTTGAAACTATATATGAATATTTCTTAGAATTTTACATGAATGGAATCATGCAGTCTAGTACCTGTTTGTGTTGTAACATCATTCCTTTTTATTGATGAGTAGAATTAGAATACATGAATTTACCAGGGTTTATCCATTCAGCTGTTAATAGACTTTGGGATTGTTTTCTGTTTGGGGCTACTACAAATGAAGCTAATGTAAACATCCATGCACAAGTCTTTGAATGGACATGTGCTCTTATATTTCTAGGGAAAGTGCATATTTTATTACTTAGAATATTACATTAAACTTTATTGCTGAGTATTTTAAGACTTTGAAGTAGAATGAATGGATCATATGGAATGTGCATTTTTAAGACATAGCTGGTTCTAAGCTAGTTATATCTCACTTTCTAATATCATAAAAATTGGGCCAAAATATTACATTAAAAAATAATGGACTCATAATTTTATGACATTTTCAACTTAAGCCTTGGTAACAAATTCTTCCCATTCTCTACTTTTTTCTGTCAATACAGTCCTATGCACTCTTTTCCTTTCTCATTAATGTGAACACATCAGAATTTGTAAAGCTAAATAATCACAAAAGCATAAAGTTGTTTTTAAAAAGTATTTCCACTATGAGATAAAGAGCTCATAAGTATATGGTTATGAAAAACTTAGGAGGCATTTAACCCAGGTATGCAAGGCTGATTTTGAAATTTAAATATCTATTAATGTAATCCATCATATCAATAGGTTAAAAAAAGAAACAGCACATTATCATATCTATTGATACAGTAAAAGCATTTGACAAAATCTAACACCCATTCATCATAAAAGTAAATTAAAAAAGGCCCAACGGCCAGTCAGTCTTGCCTAAAAGCTTGACACAGCCACTTAATAAGTTGTGCGATCTTGGTCAACTTCCTTAAACTTTGAGTCTTAGTTTCCTTACCTGTAAAGAAAGAATAATTAAGTTGTAAGGATGAACACACTGTGATTGTATGTAAATACACATTATATCAATAATAGACAGATAGATAGGTAGATATAGATATTTGGATAGATAGATATAGATATTTGTATAGACATCTGTCTCTTAGAGTGCTTGATACAAAACCATTTGTGTGTTCTCATAATCATCATTTTTATTTTATAAATAGAGGCCTATTGCACGAAGAGATTCGTGCAATAGGCCTTCCTTTCCCCTGGCTGCTGGCACTGGTTTTCCTCCGGCACCCAGGCCTTCGCTCTGGCCGGGCTCCAGCCGGAGCCGGCCCCGGGGCCATGAGGCTTTTGCTGCTTCGCCAGCCCCGGGGCCGTGATGCTTTCACTGCTCTGCTGGCCCCAGGGCCGTCACTGCTCTGGCCCTCCGGCCATCAGGCTTCACTCCACCACTTGGAGCCTACATATGCAAATTAACTGCCATCTTTGTTAGGTTAATTTGCATACTCTCCTGATTGGCTGGTTAGTGTAGCGAAGGTATGGTCAATTTACATGTTTGCCTATTATTAGGTAAGGTTGGCTAAAATGTAAGTTACTAAAATGCTATAATTTGACAAGAACTTTAACTCAAACTCTAAACCTGCCCCTGCCACTAACTCTAATCCTACTCCTTTATCATAATTCTATCTAAGAATGACCCACAAACAAATTGGGACATTTAAAATTTCTTTAGTTCTTCCCATTCTACCATCATTTGTGACTGTTTGGTTTGTATGTTGTAATATTTAGCCTTCATGGGTCTTTCTTTCCTTATATGTATAACTAAAGTGGCTAGATTAGATTGCCTCTGAATTTTAGCTTTAACCTATAATATTTTAGTTGTTAGGAAAATTTTTCTTAAATTTGAAACCTTTCATAACAAACTCTCAGACCACTCTAAAACAGTGTTTCTCTGTCCTTTTCTCTTTTTATAGTAGGCATGATGGGGAAATAACCAGATGGTTTTCATTCTTATAAAAGTAGCATAATAATATAAAACATTTTACAGTTACATAAAATTTTACAGTCGTCACAGCACTTTAACATTATGTCATTTGTCCTAGCAGGCAGTGTTTTTATCCTCATTTACAAATAAGCTAAATGAAGTTTAGAGTTTAAAGTGACTTGTCAACATCAATTAAACAGCAAGTGGAAAATCGTGCTCTGTTTTCTACTGTCATTCAGTTTATAAGGGGGTCAAAATATATAATCCTTTTATGAATTAAAAATATAAATGAAAATTCAAGCCAATGTCTATGCAAGATACTCTATGGGCAAATACATGAATCCTTGTTCCATAATTTCTCAACCTGGTGCACAGATAAGTAAATAGCTATTGCAGTAAACAGAAAAATTTTTGTTTGAGTTACTTTTTTCTCTATGGGGATCAAGCTGTGGAGAGAAGATTTAGAAAACTTTAAAAGCAAAATTTAATAACTGCTTAGTGACTAATATGCACGCCATTTCAAGAATGTATTATGCAAAGATTTAATATGCTGCTGTTCACGTCAGATAACTGAGCCCATTGAAATCAAATCCGAAATATATTTTAACCACAGTAATGTTTGAAGAAATTATAAGCATTTGAGAATTCACATTTAGAGTGAATACTCCCAAGATAATCCTGTTTTCATTTGAATCATCTCTTGAATTACAAATACCTTATTTATTTACTTGTTTGCTATGAGTTGCTGCATAAGTAAAATCTAACAAAAGCCAATTCTAAATGGAACTAGGAAATACTAAAACAAAAACAAACAAAAAACCCCTCTAATCTGCTGACATTTGACCCCATTTTATTTTACAAACAAGTTGTGTATTACTTAGGAATTCAAATGAAGGAAATGAGTTGTTTGTGACAAACATGCCTTTAAAAAAGGAATATTTATGGTGCAGGCATCTGTCATTTGTTTTTATATCTGTGGTTAAATTAGGGCTGCCACAAGATACCCTGATGGATAGGAGACTAAGCAGTTTAACCTCTACTACCATGTCTCTGCACATCCTGGGTATAGAGGTGCTAATTTTAGCAAGCCTTAGAAAATGCCAGTCTTCACTCTTTCTTTCACTAGAAACTTGTAAACTGCCTCCTCCTTTCTGACCTGGATGTTCTCTTTGAGTTCAGAACTTCCTGGAAGTAACTGAATGTTATATTATCTGGTACATTCCTCAGCTCACACAGATGTGTGCCCCTGGGCAATCCTCGAACTTATCTTAATTTTAGAATGACTTATGGCTTTGGAACTTTTAGAATTATTGAAGAATTTTTACCAGTTTTTAGAAATCATCAAAATATATCTCATCTTTATAAGATGCTTTAAAAAAATGAATTGAGCTTATATAGTTTGTATTGTATAGAGATTTTACCTTAGAAATCTAGACATAATACCGTTCTCATAAATATCTCTACACTTTCCGTAGACATCTTTCCATTGTCAGCATTTTTTTAAAATTTTTTGTTTCCAGTTGTAATTTTTATAGGTAATCTCATGAATTTTTGTCATTGTATTAAATTCTTTTTAAAAATAAACATTTTGCCCTGTCAACTCATCATGAATCAACTAAAGCAATTTCAGTGATGTGATATTATAGCAATAGGGGTTTATTATATTTAGTAGTCCTTGGAAATGACAGTTCCCATTCCTTTAAAAATAAGCTCCCAGCATTTTGGCTCTGGATACTTACCTTGCATGTGTTTCTCTCACTCATCATAAAGGTAGAAAAGGGCAAATTATACCAACAAAACACTCAGGAACATGGCTTCTGGCACTCACTGAAAGAGAGCCCTCAAACTATGCCCTGGCACCTTGCCTTACAGATTTAACCCATCCCCAGTTGTATTAACAGTACCACTTCACAGCAGCAAATTGTGAATTCAAGAGAAAGGATAACGTAGCAATTCTCAGATTAATACTTTTTACCAAAAATTATAAGATGTGTCAGCTCCATGGCTGGGTGTTTTATTTTGCTAATAAATTATTAAAGAAGAACCTAATTTTGTGGAGTTTCTTACTTCATGTTGTTTGGAGATGTTGATAGAATACTCTTTTAAATCAAATTTGGTATGAGTCTCAATGAGTATAATTATAAAAAAATGCACAGTAAATTTCATTTTTGGAGAATGGGTAACTTTTTTTAAATATATTAACTGATGTTAAAATATCTAAACTTACACATTGGTCTTTACTTTGTGTAGTTCAAGTATAATACATTAATGAAAAGCAAAGTAAATGCACTCTGTTGCCAACTTATATCATAGATAATAGATTTTGATATAATTAAAATATTTCCAAAACAACTTTCTAAAGGGAATGGCATATTTAAATTTATATTTCTTTATTAGCCAAATGATATGTTGGACTATCATAATGTGTCATTTGCTGCCTAATATCCCAAAGTAAATGTATATGAAATAGTTAAACTGGCCATTTCTCGAGACACTAAAAGCACTAATATCCTTTGAAATTAGTGACTTTGTTTTGCATGTTACCTAAATTGACAACCTGGTGGTATTACACACCTGTGATATTGGCATTTTCCTATTGTTTTTCAGGTAGACCACTTCCTTCTAAGTGCATGTTCTTTCCCATAGGCTGAGCTAAATGCTGAAAACATTAAGCCAGAAGGAGGATATGAGAAATGAAACCTAAAATATGACTATTACTTTATTGCTTCTTTAACTTGAGTGGTTTAAAAGAAGTGCCTAGGGATTTCTTTATCAATGAGCAAAGGTTATGTTATAACAAACAGGTTTACATGGTACATTTGAACCATAGATGCATTGTGAATATATCTGCGCAATATTGCTCATATGTTTTTTACAGGGTTGGGCAAAAGTAGGTTTACAGTTGTGAGCATGGGGAACAGAATTCGTTGTAGTAGTATTATTTATTAACTAGAGGCCCAGTGCACAAAAATTTGTGCACTAGGGGGGGCGTCCCTCAGCCCGGCCTGTGCCCTCTTGCAGTCTGGAACCCCTCGGGGGATGACCACCTGCTGGCTTAGGCCCGCTCCCTGGGATATCGGGCCCAAGCTGGCAGTCAGACATCCCTCTGGCAGCCAGGCAACCCTCGGGGGATGTCCACTTACCAGCAGAGAGCAGATCTAAGCTGCAGTTGGACATCCTTAGCGCTGCTGAGGTGGCGGGAGAGGCTCCCACCACCACCGCTGTACTGGCAGCCGGCAGCCTGGCTTGTGGCTGAGCAGAGCTCCCCCTGTGGGAGCACACTGACCATCAGGGGGCAGCTCCTGCATTGAGCATCTGCCCCCTGGTGGTCAGTGTGTGTCATAGTGACCAGTCATTCCCAGTCGTTCTGCTGTTAGGGTCAATTTGCATATTACCCTTTTATTATATAGGAGTGCCTGGCCAGCCTGGGTGAGGGGCTGATGGCTGTTTGCAGGCTGGCCACAGCCCCTTCAGGGTGGGGTGTCCTGCTGGGATGCCTGGCCAATCTGGGTGAGGGGCTGAGGGCCATTTTCAGGTTGGCTAAGCCCCCCAGTGGGGACCCTCACCCCATGAGGGTGTGGCCAGCCTGGGTGAGGGGCTGATGGCTGTTTGCAGACTGGCCACGGCCCCCAGCCACCCAAGCTCCCAGTGGAGGCTGGCTGGAAGCAGGTATCTGGGATTTATTTGTCTTCTATAATTGAAACTTTGTTGCCATTAGTGGAGGCCACAGCCAGCTCAGGGCACACGGGAAGCTTGGCTTCCTCCATCGCCCAGGCAACCAAGCCTCCTGCTTGCTCCAGCTTCGTGTCTGCTGGCCGCCATCTTGGTTGGGTTAATTTGCAGATAGTCACTCTGATTGGCTGGTGGGCGTGGCTTAGGGCATAGCAAAGGTACGGTCAATTAGCATCTTTGTCTTTTATTAGTGTACATTATTATTTGCCATACAAACAACTGTAAACCTACTTTTGCACACCCCTGTGTATTCTGAGCATCTGATGGCACTTGCTTCAGCAAGGAGGCAGATAGCTTGGTGAGCAGAACAAAGCAGGTTATGAACCATAGTCTTGCTCTTAGATCCTGTTTTTTTAAAAACTCTTTATGGTAATCAAAGTTGCTTAATGATTCAAAGTAATGTAGGAGTTAGGAACACATCTGCATCCTTGCACAGGAATAACTAGTTCTTTTAAGACTAGAGGCCCAGTGCACAAAAATTGTGCACTTGGAAGGTCCCTCAGCATGGCCTGTGACCTCTTGCAGTCTGGGAGCCCTCAGGGGATATCTGACTGACGGCTTAGACCGGCTCCTTGTGGGCCTAAGCCGTCACTTCTTATGCTTTCTCCCGCCACCACTGCTGCGTTCGCCAGCTTGAGACTGGCTTCTGGCTGGGCAGTACTCCCCCTATGGGAGTGCACTGACCACCAGGGGGCAGCTCCTGCATTGAGTGTCTGCCCCCTAGTGGTCAGTGTGCATCATAGGAACCAGTTGTTCTGCTGTGTGGTTGATTTGCATATTTGCCTTTTATTATATAGGATACTGGTTAGTTTTACTGTTGTTTTGTTAGGTTTTCATTTTTAAGCTTTTGTTACTATACCTTGAAAAGTCTTAAAATACTCAGAAATAAAGTTTTAATAATATTCTAAATAATAAGAAAATATGCAAATCTTAGAAGTATGAATAGGACTAGTAAAACTGGTGAATCCAACTGAAATTAAAAAATCAAATTTTGATATAATTTCTTGTTTTTACAAATAAATAGGTTTTCCTCTGTAATCACTCCAGTGTATATGAAACTGAGTGCCTATTAATATGAGGTTTTCATATTATCAGAATTATAAGGAAAACAGCTATTTAAATGGTGAGGAGCACAAGCTTTTTTTTTTTCAAGATTAAAAGACAACTGAAGATCAATTGAAACAAAGTTCTTAAAAAAATTATTCATGATGAAAGTTGAAAAGTGAGAATGTTTGTTTTTTTCTAACTGCATTAAAATGTATGATAGACTACTTTATGTAGAAACCAAACAAATGCCCAAATGCCTCTTAGTAGTTTTAGCCAAAGATATTATAATGTTACATTCTTACTTTCCTTTGTAAAGTTTATCCCTTTCTAGTTTGAAGTTGTTCTGTGTATTCAGAAATGATAGACAAACCCTGGACTCTTTCTAAATTGTGGAAGAAATGAAAACCTTCCGATTTGTATTTGAGAAGGTATATAATTCTATTCATAGGTACCATTATTCTTTAAACTGAATTTTACTTACTATTTAAGGCCGGGTATTCTGTTAGGTTATTCATTCATTTATTCAACAAATAGTTACTCAATGCCTATGATGTATTCCAGGTACTAACGATTTAACAGTGAAGAAAACAGACCAAAGTCCTCATAAAAATCCAAAATTCCTGCTCTCTTGAAGCTTAAATTTTAGTGGGGGAAGAAATATGTTAGGTAAATAAGTAAAGTGTAAATATGTTGAATGTTATTAAGAAAACAGAGCATAGAGGGAAGATGATAGGATTTGTTGGGATGGGTAGAGGTTGAAAGTCTTAGTGGCCAGGGAAGTCCTCAGAAGGGTAGGACGTTTGGGTAAAAGCCTGATGAATGTTAGGGAACAAGGTCTGTGGGGATCTGGAGTATGAGCATTCCAGATTTCATGGGATTGCAGAGAGAGCAGAGAGGATGAAATAAGGGTCAGAGGAGAGTAGAAGATGAGGTCAGAGAGAGGGAATGGGTTCAAACCATACAAAGCTTTGTAGATCTTAGTGACACTCTGTTTCAGTTTAAGGAGTCTTCTTGTGGAGGTTACCCTAATCTGAACATCTACTAGTAGGTTCTTGCTGTTCTTATCACCTTTCAAGGGTAAATAATGCAAACAAAGCTTCACATTTATGACAAATACCATAGAAAATACTGAATACCTTTTAAGCCCTCCAGGTCTAAGAGATTGTTTTTCATTGTGTCATAAATGTGAATACCCTTTTAAGGATGAAATCAATCTTCTACTTGTTAACTGCTCATTTTATGACAAGCCAAATTAATTACTTCTGAAAATCCATTATGCATTTTTCTTTTCTCATTTCTTCACTAGTTTTCTGGACATTTTTAATATCTCTCTTCTCATTTAGGTACTCTTTATTTCCTTTCCTTGGTTTTCAGATACTATTTAAACATAAAACATCTTCACAAATTCATCATGAAGCAATGTGCTTTATATTAAGAATTGTATAGCCTTGTGTCATTGAAAATGTAAACATAATATTAGAACTGTCATTATAACAAGGTTTTGTATATGTGAAACTTTCCTGTTCCTTATTTGCCTTCATTTGTCCTTCTCTGTAAAGCTGAAGTAGATTGTCATTGGTATCCATTTGTGGGCATGAATTTCAATTTCAGGAAGAACATGAAATAGCTGTGCCTGAAATTAAGCACCTAATAAATACACCTGGAAAATGTAACCTTTGCTAGAAAATGTAACTTTGCCTAAAGTCTTCTGTGTCAAAATTGAGACAACAGTATCACATTTGACAATATCTGCAATTAAAGTGAAAGGCTTTCTATAGCAAACTGAAAGATTAAAGAAGTGACTTTCTATAGCATCTTTAATCATTTCATATCTTAAGAGATTACACATATTAAATATTTTCATGTAGGCAACTGGTGTTTTAAGACTTTTTTCTCTTACACGTTAGTCAGATGGTATTGAGAGATTTATCAAGATCTTTGATAAAGATTTCCAAGTTAATTTATCTTCTAAGAAGATATTTGCTACCAGCAAGTGCTCTATCTCTATATTTTCTATCTTGACTACTACAAGTAATAAAGAAACCCTTTCTATAGTAACATCTATCATTTGTTGAATAGGATAAAAGATGCAAATACTTGTGTTTCTGCAAATTTTTCCATCTTTAAAAGTGCTTTTTAAAAATAAATAATGCATAATATTATTTGAAGAATTTATAAATATGTCACTGAGATTATTTTTAAGAGTCAATTTCATATTCTTTCATTCTTTTTAAAGTGGAATTTCTAAATTAATGAGGCTGTAATTTGAAGGATTTTTATTATTCTTTTAAAAATATTCCAAACTAGTCGGCTTTGGTAAAAAATAAACCCTCTAAATGACTACTTATTGAGAACACATATATCACCTTGTATTTAAGTGACTTTGAAACTTAGAAATATACCTGTTTTTTCTTTAACACTGTATATTTTTCTCTAATGAACAAAATAAACTGATGAACAAAATAGATCCAGAGACATAGAAGCATGGAACAGACTGTTGAATCTCAGAGGGAAGGTGAGGGTAGGTGAGAAGAAATCAACCAAAGAACTTGTATGCATATTTGTATAACCCATGGGCACAGACAATAATGTGGTACAGGCCTGGGGTCGGGTTGGGGGTGTCTAGAAGGAGTCAATGGGGGGAAAAGGGACATATGTAATACTTTCAACAATAAAGATTTTTAGAAAACATTGAGAGTATAAAGTAAAAAAAAAAAAAAAAAAAGACTTTCCATTGTGACATTTGGATTAATTACTTTATTTGATAAACACTTTCTGAGTTTCATCCACCATATACATTGGTGAAAAATATATCCATGATCTCTTCCCTCAGTGAATTCAGTGGAGCAGGAGAGAAATATATTTAACACTAATCATAAATAAATTTATTGCAAACTTTGCTCTAAAAAGAGTATTTCTCAGAGATATGGCAACAGGTAGCACCTAGTTTATTTTAGAGGCCTTAGGAGACAACTCTAGGAGGTGACATTTGTGTTATGACCTGAAAGATAAAAGCAGTCTACCTTTGCAAAGGGCTAGGAAGAGGCACAGAGAATAGCAGGTACAAAAGCGATGGGTAGGAATTGCTTTTGTATTTGAGCAACAGGAGGAAGAGTAGAATGACTGAGGCATACTGAGCCTGGGAGAGACTGGCATATAATAAGGTTGCAAAGGTAGGAGAGATGGAGTGATGAAGGGCCTCTTAAGTGAGAATAAGCAATTTTTTATTATATTCCCCAAATAATTGTGTTTTAGGCAGTGAATTTTTTTACGTATTACTTTCAAAGAATATGTAGGAAACACAATGACAGATCAGCTCAGATCCCCCTTCCCTTTGCAATTCTTCTTGGCAGTAGCAGTTCTTACTAGTTTATTGTAGGGTTTTGTTGTCTGATTTTGTTTATTTAATTTCAGTTTTATTCTTTTAGTGCTTTTCTTTGCAAATTGAAACATATATGAATATATGTCTTATTAACATAAGTAACTTATTGTACATACTCTGCTGCTCTCTGTAGTTTTAAAAATATTTTTTAATTTTTAAATTACAGTTGATGTATAATATATTAGTTCAGGTGTACGACCCATTGATTTAGGCATTTATATAACTTATGAAGTGATCGCTTGCCTTAGAATTTCAAGCAAAATAATATCAGCAAAAGCACCACCTTAAAATAAATTAGGTAAATTCAGTCCCCTCCTCCATAATATAAAAAAAACTTATTTCCAGAGTAACTTCTAGTCCTGACATTCTAAGGGTTTGTGAAAGCAGACCCTGGAATCTGTAGTGGCAGTTCACATAATGTCTGGCAAGATTATATATATATATATCTCGTGCCCCTTGGAACCAGCAAGTTAGAAATCCTGTGAGATGTACTTTTATTTCATAGAGCTGTTATCATAACTGCTATCAAGTTATGTTCTCAAAGATCATCTGCAAGGGAGAAATGCAGAAGGTCCCCCCTATTCTGCAGTGTTAGCATAACATGACTATTAAGGAACCTCATCTGAAAAGACTAATGTCACGTATTAGCCCAAATTGGGAAAACCACACACTCAGCTCTACTTCTGGCTGGGCTGAATTTTTCTACTTAGATAGTAAGCCTTCACTAAGTGCTTCTTCAAAAGAAAAAAAGTAGAATCAGGAAAGCTATTACATTCTTGGAGTTATTTTCAGTGTTTCATCTTCCTCATCTTTCCCCAAAACTGATCCATTTCTAGCTTCTTATTGAGTATTTTAATATCTTATTTTTAGTCTTTCTTTGGATAGTTCTTAGTATAAACCTCGTCACCCGTTTGACATCTTGGTTAGTTTTTTTTTTTCTGTGCAATTAATCTCTCCTAACTACACATACCCAATATGTAGCAGTCAGTATCATCTGCTTCAGTATTTGCATTGATTTTTTCTTCAAGAATTGTTTTGGCTTATATCCTATTATATAAAATCTATTCTGTGTTTCGTGGAGTACAAATTGAATCAGCTTACATTGTTTATGATTGTATAGATTTTTCCCCTTATATTTGATGAGCCAGCTAACAACCACAACTTCTATTAGTACAGATTAAAGAGTAAAGGTTTATTTTTTAATAAGAACCTGAACAATGGCATAAATGGAGCCTCCAAAGAACTGCCTACAATTTATTAGTTACTTTGATTATTAGATGTCCTATATAATAAAAGGGTAACATGCAAATAGACCAAACGGCAGAACAGCTGAACAACCAATCAAAGCATTATATGCTAATGATATGCTAAGGCTGCTTAATTGCTTGCTATGATGTGCACTGACTACCAGGGGGCAGACTGTTGACCAGTTGCTATGGTGTGCACTGACCACCAGGGGGCAGATGCTCTGACCGGGAGGTTAGCTTGCTGCTGGGGTTTGGCTCAATTGGGGAGAGAGCGAGATGGGCTGGACACTCCCTGAAGCCCTCCCATGGTCCCTCTCCAGCCCGATCGTGCACCAGTGGGGTCCCTCAGCCTGGCCTTCACCCTCTTGCAATCCAGGATCCCTTGGTGGATGTCAGAGAGCCGGTTTCAGCCCAGTCTCACAGGGCACTCCCCTTGGGAGGGCGCCAGATGCAGAGCTCATGGCTGGCAAGCGCTGCTATAGCAGCACAAGCCTCTCCCAATCAGAACTGATTGGGCGTGAGTCCATGGGAGGCACAGTGGGGCTGGGATGAGCGGGAGCGGCAGGTAGGAGCTACAGGTGGCATTGGACTGTGGATTTCGGCCCAATCCCTGCAGGCCACCCAGAGGAACCCCACCCATGCACGAATTCATGCACTGGGTCTCTAGTTTTAAATGTATAAATGAACACAACTAAAGCAAACATCTTAGAAACAAGTTTATATCCTAAAAAACATGGGACATGAATTATACATTTTGTATGTCACCAGAGACTAGTACCTATTAATTTAATAAACTTTGAATTTGTTCAAAGATAAATTAAGATTTCTATGTGATTTAATGACAAGAAATCATTAGTAGTACAGCCCTGATGATCTCTTTTCTCCAAGACAAATTGATAAATTAATATTCTTGTTTATATAATTTCTCAAAGTTTGTTTAATGAGATTACTTCCTCAGTGTTCCATTAATACTGAACAACAGATAAGACCAAATTTCCACAGCATGGAGTAAGACATCTTTAAGAGCTATTGAGAGTTATAGCTTCTATCCTCTTACGAAAAGTTGCTGCAAACAATAATAAAGCATTTCTTATTGTTTCCTACTTATTCCAGATGTGTGTGTGTGTGTAAAATATATACATATATTTACATTTATATATAAAAATTTTTTAATTCTCCAAGTCATCTTCTGATACAGTTGTTATTTTAACCATTAGGGATCTTTGAGTTGCTAGTACAGATACTATATACAATATTATAGAGATTTTGTAAGTTCACTTAATTGAAAAATCTAGAGGGAAGTTACTCTTGAGGAGGTTACTCCAGTGGCTCCAGCATGTCACCCAAAACTATTCTCTTTCCTTTGCTCTTTGCTCTCCACGGTGGTGGCTCCATTTGAAGACTGCCAGTCTTTGTGTTATTCATGCTGTCTATACGCTTTCGGTAGCAAAGCATGCTGCTTTCTTGGTAGTTTTCTTCACAAAAAAAAAAAAAAATTCATTCCCCTCTTAAATACCTCCTTGTATATCAGTGGTCTGAATTAAGTTGTGTGCCTGTCCATGAACCAGTCACTTGCACAGGGAAGTGGACTTAATTGGTTAAGCCAATCCAGAACCACCCTTATTATTGGGGGTGAGGTTAATACATTTCAAAATGGAAGAAGGGCAGTCTTCTAAAATAAATTGAGGTGAATGAAGAATAGATGTATGACAAGCAACCAGTCCTGACTGCAGCTCTTTCTCATTTTATGTAAAGAAACTAGAGGCCCGGTGCATGAAATTAATGCACAGGGGAGGGGGAGGGTTCACTCAGCCTGGCCTGCACCCTCTCCAATCTGGGATCCCTCTCACAATCTGGAACCACTGACTCCTAACCGCTCACCTGTCTGCCTGCCTGATGCCCCCAACTGCTCCCCTGTCGGCCTAATCCCCCTAACTGCTCTCCCCTGCTGACCTGATCCCCCTAACTGCTCTCCCCTGCTGACCTGACCCCCCTAACTGCTCTCCCCTCCTGGCCTGATCCCCCTAACTGCCTATCTGCTCTCCCTTCCTCTCCATGCCCTTTGGACCCCAGAGCAGGCTTGCCGAGAGCTCGCCACTGTGGCCCCGCCCCTGTCCTGATTGGTCATTACCTGGTGGCATCCTGGCCAATTTACATATTCCTCTATTATTAGTATGGGTAACTTCAACAACAATAAGTTGTAATGTTTGTTGTGTGCATTATGTGCTTGGCACATGCTTAGTTCTTTAGATACATTCAGTCTTCAAAACCATCTTGAGACATAAATGGAATTTTTTTTTTTTTAAAGAAGTTTAGAAAGGTTAAACAGCTTACTCATGGCTACATAGCTAACCAGACCAAGGTCAATTGGATTTCAACCTCCATGCTCTTTGTACCATGCCATGCTCTCCCTAGTAAGCCAAAGTTGGCTTTGAAAATGCATTGTGTTAGAAATTCATCCTGGTGAAGAATGCTAGAAAACAATCCACCCTATTTTAGTTTAATATGTAGTCTACCCACAGAAATAAGCCTTGTTAAGAAAGAGTCACAAAAGGGAAGTGATCTTATTTTGTTCTTTTTGTACACGAAGATTCTTAATTGCAGTGGCCAAGTAGGGTACTCTGTGCTATATGTATACACACACATACACATATCCATCCATGCATACACATATATATACACATGGGCTGCATATATAATTATTGTGTATATCACAAATTTGAAGGGAGGTTCTTTAACTTGATACTTAATGAAAATGACAAAATGAGATCAAAGGGACTCTACAGCAGGAGTGGGGAACACCTGGTCCGTGGTCTAGCCCTACCAAAGCATTGTGGGCAAGTTAATTAAATGTTTGACCAAATATAGCAGGCTAATTTTTAAGTTGATAATTTTGTATGGCCTGCAAGTGATGATATAACTATCCAAATTGGCAGAAAAAAGGTTCCTCACCCTGCTCTACAGTAACCTCTCAGTGAATACTTGAGACTACATGATCTGATGTCAGTCTCCAGTTCTTCCTCACTTAATAAAGTACAATGAGTAGCATGCCTAAGGGAAGAGTTCTGGCCAGTCTGAATTATTTTCTGGGTATTCTGGCTTTAGTTCCATACTCTAGCCCCCTGGGGTGTTTACTTCCTGTTTCAGTGTTCTTTTATATATATATTTCTTAATTGATTTCAGAGAGGAAGGGAGAGAGAGAGAGAAAAACATCAATGATGAGAGAGAATCACTGATCAGCTGCCTCCAGCACATCCCCTCCTGGAGATCGAGCCCACAACTCAGGCATGTGCCCTTGGCCGGAATCAAACCTGGGACCCTGCAGTCTGCAGGCCAATGCTCTATCCACTGAGCAAAACCAGCTAGAGCAGTTTCAGGGTTCTTAACGCTTGCACTTGCCCAAGGCTCAGGCTTTCAGTACTGAATCATTATTTAATTCTTACTGGAGGCCTTGCTTTTATACAGCAATCTGCAAGAAACTGACGAGGGCTGTGGAATGGTGCAGCTCTGCTCCTTTATTTAAGAACACTGTGTCTATGACTTGAATCTATAAATTGGAAGTAGATTTAAATTTTACTTTAATGATTGTAAGCAAGACATTTCTCTAAGGCAAATTTTTGTTGGATTAACTAAGGGACAGACTCCCCTTCATCTGTATCTTTAGCTGTGTCATATATTTAGAAATAGCTGTATCTAACTCCTCTTTCCCAATACTTTACCTTCACTTTATAAATTATTTTTAAATGTCTTTATAGATTTTTATAGAGAGAGGAAGGGAGAGAGAGAGAGAGAGAGAGAGAGAGAGAGAGAGAGAGAGAGAGAGAGAGAGAGAGAGAAACATCAATGAAAGAGAGAAACATCAATCCATTGCCTCCTGAACACACCGGGACTAGGGACTGAACCTGCAACCTGGGTATGTGCCCTGACTGGGAATTGAACCCGGGATCTTTCTGTGCATGGGAGGACCCTCAACCAACTGAGCCACACTGGCCAGGCTATACTTTACCTTTATTGACTTGGCATCATTTTTCAGCCAATTTTTAATGCTATTTAAATGTTGTCTTTTCTTTGTTTACCCATAGATTATGCATTTGTTGTTTTAATCTCATCTACCAAAGGTTGCTTCTTTGAAAATCATTTCATTTTTAGATCATATAATTTGTAAGACAGTAGTGTTACAGAGCTCAGAGTCTTAAATACACTAAGTTTTATTGTTGGAATGTAAAGATTTTAATGGCGTCCATCAGGTGCTATTGATAAGAAATGTAATGTCTTTATTTTAACATTTAACAAGCATTTAAAAAGCATAGTTCTGAATATTGGAGAGGGGCTAACTGTTAAAATCAATGAAAAATACTTCTTTATGGGTAGCTTATAAGCTGTAAGAAGGAGATATAAATACTTTTTTTACACATTCATTCAAAAATGTTTATTGAGATATTATGTTCTAGATATCATGTGGTAGATGTCTATACAATTCTCTTTACAGGGGTTATAATCTGGGGTGAGCATGGGGAGTACAAGGAGGATTGTAAGAAGGAGACAATTTAAAAAGAACTGAGGGCAGGTGGAAAAGTGCTGAATATGAGCTAACTAGGGAGAGAAATAATATTAGGATTTGACAGAACATTGGAGTTTTTTCATAATGCTGCTTTAAGTCAAATTCCAGAAAAGATGTTTTCACTTGAAAGTTATTCCACTGTGTAAACAAATCCTATGAGGTTTTAAAACCAGAGGGTGCACTTTTTCTAAAATAGGCCAACGTATATCTAACAAAAGAATTAATGTATACATGGGAATATTGGTCCAAACAATAACTTGAACTAAATATTAATTTTAAGTTCATTTTAATAGACATTTTTGTACCTATTAAAGGTGAGAAGTTGGTTAGTTTTTCTGTTTACTGTGGCATTTATGTGTTTTGTTCAGAAAATTAGTTAAAATTGATAGAAACTATTTCAACAATCTCCCTAGTAATTTAATACATTTGATATTCTCCTAAAAAAACAAAAACAAAAAAGAGTAAACTGTCTGATACTGTTAAAGTTATTTTTAAGAATAAGACTTACTGATTTTGTAAATGGTTCACCTAAATTTGTTTAACACTTGATTTGTGAATAAGAGAAGAGGTTCAGAAAAGAATATTATAAGGAAAATTAGGCAGGCTCTTATTTTCTAGGAACTCTCATTAAAGAAAAAGCCGTTAAGTCTTTACTTCTAGAGTTGTTCCATTTTAGGAAGCGTAGGCCCTGGTGAAGAGGATAAAAAAGTTTAGGAAATGGCAATTAAAATGCTAATTTCTCTTGCAAAAACCTGGCTAATATCTGAAGGCCTAATAGAAAGTGGGAATGATTATTTTTAGAGGACATCCATTCTAATATACTTTAACTTTTTAAATTAAATTTGTTAGGGTGACATTGGTTAATTATGTTTCATGTGTGCAATTATATAATACATCATCTGTATATTGCTTTGTATGTTTACCACTCAAAGTCAAATCTTCTGTCACCATATATTTGATCCCCTTTACCTTATCTTCCCCTTTCCTCTGGTAACCAGCACACCGTTGTCTGTGTCTATAAGTTTTTGTTTGATTGTCTTGTTTGTTCATTTCTTGCTTTCAGTTTTATATTCTACATATGAGTGAAATCATATGGTTCTTGATTTTTTCTGACTTCTTTATTTGAATGTAATACATTATACACTAACAAGAGAAAAATAATCAAAACATAGCCTTCAATGCTGTATTAATAATGAATGCAGTTTAAGGCTATACTATTTTACATGATAATCCTGGCCATATATAGCTTCAGAGCTCTTGAGCTTCTGAAATGTGGATAGTGCTTCTTAAAAAAACTAAATTTATAATTTTATTTCATTTTAATTGTTTTAAAAATTGATACATGAAAATTTTAAGTATGTTTGGAACAACCTATGTAAATGAATCTACTTTATAACTGTAAATTTTATGAAATATAAATACAGATCAAATATTTTCAGATGAAAATTTGCATCTAAATTGAGATGTCCCATAAATGTTAAACATATTTTAAAGACTTAGGATGATAAAATGTAAAATATCTCTACTAAAATTTTTATAATGATATATATTGATAAATAATGTTTTGGATCTATTGGCTAAAGAAAAAATATATTATTAAAGTAAATTTCATCTTTTGTTGTTACTTTTCAAAATGTAACTATCAGTAAATTTAAAATTACTGTGTGGCTTGAATTATACTAGTATTTCTTTTGAACCATGCTGGTTAAAGGTGCTTCTCCACATCATAGAATTCATTTGATGCCTAAAAATGTAATCTGGCGCAGCAGCTAAATCTTATTAGCAAAATCATACCCATTTCCCCCCTCTTTCTGGGTCTACTGACAGTGATAGTATTGTTAATAGTCTCAAAATATTTTTAAAGCAATTACTGAGTCTGATAACTAATTCAATATCATTGAGTTATTTTGTTTAATTCATAATAATTATAATCTTTTATTTGATATTAGAGAGAATAAAATTTACAAAATTTTAGTCAGGTAAATTGGTGAGAAATTGCATGTCTTTGTTTAAATATTATCATCCTGTATTAAGTAATATGCAATGTGAAGCACTTAAAGTACTTAAACTGTACCTGGGAGAGTTAATGATGTCTGTTTTCTCATAAGATGTGTCCTTTTTATATTTTCTTTCATCCCCACCTCAAACAAAATGGCCAGGCATGGCCAAATGTGTTGTGCTTTTTGTTCTGTGAGGTATCTATCATAGGTGATAAATGTGACTTTCATCATGATCTTGTCTCATTGTTCATCTGTCAATTCTTCTAGGAGGTGATTTCCTCTCCTATCTGAGAAAAAAGAAAGATGAATTAAAAACCAAACAATTAGTGAAATTTTCATTAGATGCTGCTTCCGGTATGTCATATCTCGAGAGTAAAAAATGTATACACAGGTAAGGAGAACATTTTAAATCATTTCCAGTTTTATTAATAGAATGCTAGAAAATTATCTATTTGTTACAATACAGCAATAAATTTCTTTTACAAAACTTAAATATTTTCATTTTAGTTTTCATATTGTGTGTGAAAGCATTATTTGATAGTTATTTATATAGGAGTGGGCAAAAGTAGGGCTACAATTTCTATGTAAAATAATACAATAATAAATAATAGTACAAGAATAAACTCTGTTTCATGTACTCACAACTGTAAACCTTTTGCCCATCCCTGTATAGTTCACAGAAACTTTTTTTTTTCTATCTTACTTGAGGTAAATACACCTACGTAGGCAGCAATTTACCTATCAAGTAAGATTTGTTTTGTTATAATCATGAATAACATAGTGATAAGTTATACCACAAGTTAGTCATATATGCAGCTACAGTCTCATAGCCAATAAGACTGTGTCATGTGTCACCTATTTGCAGTTTTTAAAAGAATTTACTTTAAAAATCATGGAAAAGCACAACAGTAGAACAACAACTCATGACAGTGAATTTAACCAAGGGTAAAAGATTTTAGTGTACTAGCTATTTCAAATAAAATTTTAGAAAACATTCTCTATATTATAACCAATGACTAGTTCTCAATGCTTTCTTGATTATGATTAATGTTCTTTAATGCTAAATGTTAGAACAACTTAAGATCTCTTGTAGAATTCATGTCAGATCATAAATACGGCTAAATCTATAATTGTAAAATGTAGTATACAATTGATGAAGTTTTTATTTGTTGGAAATAGCACATAATACTATTTAATGTGGAGCAGGGTTCATTGTCAGATTGAATTATCTAAGCCTGTTTAGTAATTCAGGTATATTTTTCGCTAGTGTGTTTTATTATGCAGCCTTTGACTTAACATTCTGGTGGGATTATATAGTATATATAATTAGAGCAGAATAAAATTAACTTCCCGATATACACATCAATTGATATTTTTTATACTTAATCCCCCCCAATTCACATTTTTTAAAATATATGTTTTTATTTTAAGAAGAAGGAAGAGGGAGAAAGAGATAGAAACATCAGTGATGAAAGAGAATCATTGATGGGCTGCCTCCTGCATGCCCCACACTGGGGATTGAGCCTGCAACCTAGACATGTGCCTTGACCAGGAATCGAACCGTGACCTCCTGGTTCATAGGTCGACGCTCAACCATTGAGCCACGCAGGCTGGGTCCCCCATACACATTTTGCTTAGTGTTCAATTTTATTCTAAAGCTAAAATTAAGGCTTATGTTTCAAATATGGTTTAGTGATTGTATATATTTTAAAACATTTCAATAGGGAAACTATTTTTCTAGAATTTAAGACACCTATAACTGTCATTGTATTTATGTTTTATTTTCCATAAATAGAGATCAAATTACATTATAATAGATATTTTTAAAGACTTAAAGTATTTGATGTTGGACAAAATTGTATTCTTTACTTTAGTAGACAAAACACTTTTTGTTCAAAGTAACAATAAAGGGTTTTGCCTTTTTGAGGAAATCAATAATTTTGATTGCTCAGATGTTAATGCTACTTTGGGTATCAGATTCTCTACTCTAGTTATTCATTTTTTCTCAGATTCCTTTTCACACATTAAACTATGGCTTTAAATCCTAATGCACATTATTGTAACTGTTTTACTAATTGTCAGTTTCCAATAACATTCCTTAAGTTCTATTGCATTGGGGCTGTTTCAATTTCTTGCTGCTTTTGTAGTGATTGCTTTTCTTGCAAGTGGAGGGCTATATATATTTTTTTATCTGTATTATCAGAATCAAAACCATTCTAAGTCATAGATAGCAGTTAATTTTAAAAAATTTATTCCACTCACCAAACCACAACATATCTGTTGTAATGTTATATTTCCATTTTGCTTTTTAAGAAGTTTCATGCATTCACAAATTTTTGAAAGTCAGCCTATGCTTGACCACATTTCCTAGAAAGTTGTGCATAGCCATGTATTATCTGCCTGCAGAGAAGGTTCCAAATGGAATATCTTGAATAATGGCATTGAGAGCAGATATGACAAATAGGTTTCAGTGACAACTTTCAGTGACTGGTAGTGGCTCTCTTGTTGTGTATTGAGAAAGATTCCAAGATTAGCAACAGAGATTCCAGTGACAAATTAGTCAAATCTGTCAGGGTGCTGACAAACGTTAACACACAAGCCCCATGTCATCTGTAGCATAAAACATTTTTTGTCTTTACTTTTATAAATATTTTTGACATGATTTTTCTTACTAGTTATAGCAACAATAACATATTTTTCTATAATTACTTCCATTGATTTCTTCTAAACTATCTGCTATTATTTTCTTTGTTAATTATGATTCCTGAATGAATTTTATGTTACCTCTAGCCGGTGGTCTTTCGTTTCCCTTCAAACTTATGTAAATGCTCTATTGGGTGAATTCACTTTTTTCCTATTTTAGTTCCTCCCCAGTGAATGACACTGTAAGTCATTCTTTGGGTTGAATTTTTTATTGAAATGAATTGTGCTGTGAAACTCTGTTTCTATGTGTCATCCTGTGGCAATATTTCTGTGTTAGCAGTAGTAATTGCAATGGAATTTTAATTGATTTATAGTTAAAACTTTCACTCAAGACATGTTTTACGTTTTTTCTCCCAAGAAATATCAAACATATAGTATTCATTACAGTGAAAGATGTTTTTTTTGTCATTGGAAAAATTTCCAATGAGGTATTTCAAAATCGATTAATATAAAACATCTGAAGTTTCATTTTTCAAGTAATGAAAGATGCAAAGACTCATTCTTGACATCGACATCCCAAAATATTACCAAAATATATGCATGTCTATGAATTATAAAGTCTTTGTCTCACAAATCAAAGCAAAAAATTTAAACATGCCTTCCATTTTACATGAAGTTATAAATTTTATCCTGTTCCCAGATTAGAGGTTACTGGAATTCAGTACTTGAAAATAATTGTTTCTCCCCAAAATAGTATCTTAGCTATTGGGGAACATACTTTCTTTCTTTGGCTGTGTTTTATTGTTTTGATTACAAGAAGAACAGAGCAGTGTTTCATTATAGGTAAACAAGTATGACAGCTATAAAATGAAAACAAGTAATTGCATAAAGAAATGGCCTGCTTTTGGAAAGTGCTCTTGTTGTGATTCCCATTTAACTTCCAGGAGAGTTCTCTTGATAGTCTGGGTTTCTAATTGAACTATTTCTATTTATAGCTGAGCAGCACTGGATATTTTGCATTTTACTTTAGTTGTATTCAGCTGAATTTTCTTTATTACTTTTCTGTAGGCCAATGTGAAATTATTTCCTACTTGTAGTTTATATGAACATTTGAAGTACACTGATAACTTGGGGGGTGGGGAGGGTGGGGGTGAATGTGTTTACTTGCAATGACCTGCTATTAGATTGTTAGATGCCATTCTAGAAAAAGTTTTAAACTTAATTAATTGACATTAACTGGATTGAAGGTTGACATAATCAATTTAATGATATGACAGTTGTGGTTTTATTGATGATGAATCCTGAAAGATTTATTCTTATTTAGGATTATTGCTAAAAGTTGGTTTTGTGGCATGTCCTTTGTTTGATGTCCCTGGGAAGTAAAGGGAGAATAAACTCTTGATTGCTCTGTATTCGAGTTAAAGATCATAATCTATGGGGAGTTTTGGAAGCAAATCTTAATTTCATGATATTCTGTGTTATTGTCAGTACCTGAAAAAGGTGTTTTTAGAGGAGTGCTGTAGAATATGACTTGCTTTTCTAATTTTAAATCTTGTACTGATTCCTCTTTGGTTTTGGTTGCTCTTACCACAATGATTTTGTTGTTGTTGTTTTGGAGTAAGGTTTAACAACTCTCCAAATTAAATTATATATAAGACCAAATTTAATTTATGTTTAGTAAGGGTGTTTTTCTTATCCATTGAGAACGATATTTCTATCTTACATTTAACACATATGAGCACTTGCCTACTCTGGGCCAGGGTGATAGCAACATGAAAATCACTGTACCTGCCTTCAGATGGACGTAACAAAATAATAATAATTTTAAAAGATAATAAATTTAATGGTAATACACACAAAATCTCAAGGGAGTGATATCACAGGGGTCTAATGTGACCTGTCATGAAAGGGGCTACTGTGAAAGTCATCAGGGCAGGTTTTGCAGAGAATATTGTTGGCGTGAGACTTGATAGATGGGAGTGTCCTTGAATAGAAGGGGAAAATATTTCAGCGGAAGGAAACTTGTTTGCTAAGTTACATTGTTTTTCACAAGAAATCAGGACTTAATCATGGAACTGCAAAAAGCTCAGTAGAGGAATGGGAAGTGCAGAGGACATGTGGCTGAGCGAGGTACACAGGGTCCTCCTCTCTAAGGGTCACGTACACCATGTAATTTGGCTGACTATAGGAATATCTAGCCATACATCTGGCTAATTTTAAGAAAGCTAAAATGCTACAGTGTTGAACTGGAAAAGAAAAGTAATTTGAGCAAAATTTGCAAAACCCTGAGAAATCTATGTATATAAAACCCAAAGTGACCAGTCAACTCATGGGCAACTGGCAAGCACAGCTGTGGCGGCGTGAGCCTCTCCTGCCTCTGGCAGCACTACCGAGTGACCGCTGCAGCAGGCCCAGTGCGGGAGAATGAGCAGGAGCGCCTCACCTTCCCAGGCTTGGGCTCAGGCTTCTCCCTGGCTGCCTGCTGCTTCACGCACTACTACATCCCTCGGTGGGACTGCCGGTTTTGGCTCGGTCCCAGCCAGGGATCGGGCCTAAACTGGCAGTCCGAAATCCCCCGAGGAGTCCTGGATTGTGAGAGAGTCCAGGCCAGGCTGAGGGACCCCACCGGTGCACAAATCCATGCACTGGGCCTCTAGTGTATATATAACTTGTGAAAAGGTGTGGGTATGGGACCAATTTTATTTTTAAGTTTCATTGGAAAAGCTAGTTTAGGAAAACTGAGATTTCCCCAAAAGGAACAATATTACATTTTACTTAAATATGTTCTAGAAGGAGATTGTTTCATCTAATGATTTTTGATAAGGGTTAGATGTATACTTTTTAAGGTAAATAAGAGATACGGTTTTTATCTTAAGTTAGTATTTTGTGATTTTATATTTTATAAAGTTAAAGATTTGGTCTGATATTGGTCATTTACATTTTTTCACAGTGACTCCTGAGGGTTTTTTCTGTTGTTTAGTTGCAACTAATTACCTAGTTTCTGAGCTTTTCCTAAACTTTGAAGGTACTGAAAAAAGCATTTTTCTGTTTAATGTAGCTTGATTCAATGGTAAGATAAAGCCAAAATATGCAAAGGAAAATAGTGTCTTTAATGTTTTTGACCCCTCATCTTTTCTGTCTCTCATGACCTGCCATATAGCCAGTAGAAGGAGCCTTAAGATCACTGTACAGATTAAGTAACTGAGACACCGAGAGATTAAGTGAAGGTCTCCTAGACAATTAGTGACAGGGCCACTGCTACATCTTAGATCTGCTGACTTCATCCTGATACATTCCTACTCGTTCTAATGCCATCATTTTACTCAATCTCATTCAAGCTGATGTGTATTGATGACTTACTAGTATCAGGCTTAATTGACTGCTTTAGATGCAATATCTGAGAATGTAGGCTTTGTGAGGGCAATGAGTTTTACCTGTGTTGTTCACTGTTGGATTCTAAAAGCTAGGAACAGAGCCTGGTATCCAAAGGTGAATAAATGAATCCTCAAAACAATGTAGTTACTATTATTAGGCCTATTGAACACATGAGGAAACTTATGGTTAGGGAGGTTGAGTTATCTTACTCAAGAAAATATTCAAAGAAAGAGGCAGTTCTAGTATGTGAATGCCGGCACTCTCCCTGGAGCCCACTCTGAATCACCACACTGGGATCCCACTGCCTTCCACAAGAACTGGTCTGCTGACCAATTAGATTCAGGGCAGCAGGCCAGATGGTATTTGGTATAATGGCTCAGCTTATATTCTACATCTGTACTCTTTATAATCATGAGTAAAACAGAAGAGGATCCAGAGGCCTGTGGAATGTAATTTTAGAAATATGCCAAGGGTTTTTTTGTTTGTTTTTTTAATGAACAGTTGCTGAAGTGCAGCAGTAGTTTTGTTATTGCTTTTCCACTTAATTAAAGCTTGAAAATTTATTTTTTCATTTTTTAAAACACCATTGTTTAGATACCCCCTTCTGCTTTATCTGTTAATTAAAAACACAGGATTAGCATAGAAATGTGATCATCTCAGTTGGTTGACTAAGCATTGATGACTAATTTTCTTGTTCCAACATTTGATTACAATTTTGAATATATTAAGCTGTACTTTTATTTTTAGCGACTAGATCAATTTTGCAAAAATACAGAGAAGACTGTTCAGTAGTTTAAATGTGTCAAAAATACATAATCCTTCTCTAGTTCAGCCTATTTTTTTCTTGTGCAGCTTGGTATTTGCATATGCAGGGTAATTATCATACAAAAGATATCCCAAGAACACCTTTCTAAAAACCATTTGTTCTGCTGCTTTATTCAGTGTTATAATTTCCCATCACTAGTTTCATTCATTTTAATTAAGAAAATTTCCCCTAAAGTCACATGTATGTTTCAGGAATGAGAAAGGAGGCCTTCTCTTACATTAGAATCAATTGACATGTTGGCTTGAGTTAATGTGCCAGAGGATCTGGCTGCCTTCTTAGGAAACAAAAAAAGAAAGATTTGGGGTAAAGGATCAGGGGACAGATAAGGATTGATTTATGGTTACTGGTAGGAAAGATGCAGCATATGTGAGACATTGTTTAGGACTTAGGGTAGCCTTGAGGAAGCAGGTGGAAGTCCTTGAGAGTGAGAGGAAAGGGAAAAAGGAGCAAGGAGTAGTGAAAGCTATTTCATGGTTTGGCGGGGCTAGCCTTGTCTTAGGTTACATAAAAATAATAGAGGAAGTTGGCCTGTACCTCATTCTCTATGATTTCTGACTTGTATTCAGTTAATTACAGTAAGTACATCTCTGGTTCGTAATGTCAAAAGTGATCTTTTACATTAAACAAGTACAAATGGTTGGGTTACCATTTCCTCCTGAGGCCTAATTTCTGTTGCAAAGAATAGAAACTGCTTATATGAACTTAAGCAATCAGAGACTTATTATAAGAAAATTAAATGATCTCACAGAATCCAAGGACAGGAAGTTGAGGCGGGCTTGGGCGTCATTGGAATTAGGTCTCTGTTCACTCAGGAAACACTGGATATGGAGGAGGATAGGGGTGGGATTATGGGTGAAAATGGTGAGTTTATTTGGGGGCATGTTGGATCTGAAGTGAGTGTGAAATGTCTGTGAAACCATTGAGCAGGCAGCTGAGTATTTAGACCTAGAACTCAGGGAAAAGGTCTGACCTGTACATAACAATGTGGAACTGATGAAAGAAAAATGAATGAATAAACAAATGAGCGAATTGGTGAAACTGAAGTAATCATGAATCAATACAAAATATTTGAGGATGAGAAAAGAACATGGATAGTAGTGATTTTCTAAACTCTACATATATGTATTTTAAATTGATTTTAGAGAGGGGAGGGGAGGGGAGGGGAGGGGAGGGGAGGGGAGGGAGGGAGGGAGAGAGAGAGAGAGAGAGAGAGAGAGAGAGAGAGAGAGAGAGAAACGTCAATGAGAAACATGGATTGTCTGCCTTCTGCACGCCCCCTACTAGGGATTGAGCCCAAAACCCAGGCATGTGCCCTGACTGGGAATAGAACCGTGACCTCCTGGTTCATAGGATGATGCTCAATACATTGAGCCACACCAGCAGGGCTGCATATATGTTTTTTTCAAAATGTTTTTATTTATTTTTAGGTAGAGAGGAAGGGATAGAGATAGAGAAATAGAAACATCGATGAGAAAGAAACATCATCAATTGGTTACCTCCTACTGGGCCACACCAGCCGGGCTACATATATGTATCATAAAATGAACAGTTTATTTTGCCTCTAGATTTTGAAAATGAGGCAATATAAAAATTATTTCTAATTTATGATGGTAGTACCCAATATTTGTCATTTCTAGTATCGTTAATCTAGTGTGATAGAAAAATAACTCTAGAATGACGTTTAACTCATTTACTTAAGTAACCGCTCTGATGGTTAAATACTTTCTTTAAAATCTTAAAGTGAGTTATATCACCTTTGATAACTTTGTAGTCTACAAATAATAATGACAACTGGAAAACAAAAGAGAAAAATATATTTCCATTAAATTCAGAAATTTCCCTAACTGTACAAACTAGCAGTAGGAAAAATAAATTTATTTTTAAAAAACATGATTCATAGAAAGAAACCAGTTTCCTTTGGAAAGTTTTCTTTTCTGGGAAGAAAAGCAGAAGAGGAACTGATTTTGCCTTCTTGGGACTCTTGGCCAGTAGAACTCACTGTAACCTGTGAAATTATAACAATGAAATATGTGAACATGGAATACAGCTTTGTACTGGTCTCCAGTGACTATGGTTTAACATTGGCAAAATGTGAAAGTGTCTTTTTCTTTTTTTTTTTCTTTTTTACATCTCAAGGCATTTTGATGCACTAAGTTCCCTAGATTTTCTCTGATTTAAAAAATGTAAAGACAAGTTTTGTGAAAAAATGTATTTCTTCATATCAAAAAATCCCCTCCCCCAATTTGTTAAGAGAGGATTGACAATACCTACCTCAGAGTCAGTGTCTGTAAGATTAAATTAAAATAAGAGACACAAAGGAAGGCCTCTGAGAAAACTAAAAGGCAATTCAAATTATACCCAGTGTCAAATTACTTTCAGTGTTAAGGACACCAAGCAATAGTTGATGAAAAGAAAACAAAGATGGATGAAGAAACAAATGGGATAACAAAGGTGTCAGTAAAAAAGGTTTGAATGGGGTAAAAGCGATGGTGATGATTATTTTACATTAAGGATGCGGCCTGTCTGTGCAGTTGCTACAAAGGACTGCAGTGTCAGCCACAGTGGTCTCAGGTGAACTTCCCCGTGGCAGCCAGTGCTGCGACTCTGGCCTGCCCACAGCGGTGTGACTACATACAGCTTCTCTCTTATTTCTACATTTCCATTTTCAAGACTTTATTTATTTAGAAGGAAAACTATATAACATTGGAAATGTTTCACCTGACGTATTGATGCCTGTTAGTTTTCTTTATAAGAAAGGAGAAGGATTAGCTTTTCCCCATCATCTTTATTAACCCCTATTTTAGAGCGGAATTGAAACCATTGAAGGAAACATTTGGTTATTGCTTGGAAGGGCATATCTAACACACAAGGGTCTCTGCAGTCTTCAGTGCATGCTCTTCCACCCTATGGGTCAGGATGCTGTTTGTTTGTACCCAGCTGAGTTTTCTGATCTCACACACCAGATGTACTGCCTCCTCTCGGTGGCAGGAAACCGTTCAAACGTTCATAGATAACTGTGCCCATTTGATTAACCTCCCTGACTTTCCTAACCGATCTGCCTGTTTTCCCAGTGCAAGGACACATGGTCATGGTACATAGCCCAGATTTTGGAGAGAGATAAGGAGAGACTCCCCTCCTTGCTTTATCTAAAACCAGCCTGGTGATGCCAGAATGCAAAGGTATTCTTCCACGGTCACGAACAGTTGCAGAGTTAATAGGGCTTATTACATCATCACTGGAATGGAAGGTGGCTTTCTCTTGCCTGGCCTTGATCTGCTCTAGGATCCTCTGCCTGGATGCATAGGACCCGTACATAACAGGAGTCCTCAATTAAGCAGGAGGAATGGAAACAAAAAGTGTGAATTTTACTTTTTTTCTTGCTCCTTCATACTTTATTTCTTTTCCTTTTTAATGAATTTATTGGGGTGATACAGGTTAACAAAGTTATAAAGGTTTCAGGTGCACAATTCTACAACACATTATCTGTATATTGTATTGTGTGTTTACTGTCCCAAGTCAAGTATCTATCTGTCCATCACCATTTATCCCCTCTATACCCTCCGTCATCTCCACCCACCCCTGTAATCACTAAACTGTTGTTTGTGTCCATGATTTTTTTTGTTGTTCTTTTTTGCTCAATGCCCCCCACCCCAACAGCTGGTAAAGTGTGAATTTAAAATATTTTTCTCTCATTTTTTTACATTAAGAATCAAGGGAAACAGTATAATCAGGAGCCTTTTTATATTGCATGATGAAATATTAAGAACCACTTAATAGAAGTGAGAACCACTACTATTAAATAGTAGTGATTGAAGAAAACCTCTTCACCTCTTGGGGGCAACAGAAATTTACTTAATTTTTTTATTTTGAAACTCTTTTGGAATTACTCAGTTCTTCTGAAGTTGTTTAAATATTGTTGCAACATTGAACAGACTGTCAAACTACAGCGGGAAGGCTGGGGAAGGTTGGGGAGTGGGAGGGGGCGGGTAAGAGTTCAACCAAAGGACTTGTATGCATGCATATGAGCATAACCAATGGACATAAGACACTGGGGGGCATGGGAGGCTAGGGGAGAGTCAAGGGGAGAAAAAAAGGAGACATATATAATACTCTTTGTAATACTTTAAGCAATAAAACAATTTAATAAATACATAAATAAATAAATATTGTTACCTTTTTTACATGCATGTGCAGGAATAGCTGGGGACTTCTTGGAAGATGAAACCATATTTTATTCATGTTGAGGCCCTATTCCTATTGCCTGGCACAGTGCCTGGCACATAGTACAACTGAATAATTCGCGCATCAAAGGAAAGTTAAATTAATTTTTAAGGAATCTTTCTTTCATTTTTGCAGCACAAAGTAGACCTGACTTTTATAAGTACATTATTTTTGATATGATATTTGGTGGGAAAAAGTAAATTTCTCTAAGTTTCTTTAAAGAGCATAATATACTTAAAATGTCATTTAATGTTAAATTACTTAAAATGCAAGAGAAAATGCAATAGAAATAGTAGATGAAATAAGACATCAAAATAGAAAAATATATAATCAGAGGCATAAGAATGGCTTTTCTAAGAGAGTATTGCCCTTACACTTTCTAAATGCATGTGGTCATGAAGGTTAGTACTGAAAGATGTTCTTAGAAGTGAAAGCTATGTGCACACATGGCCTATAGGCCATGTTTATAGGCAGTGATGGGTGCTCATTTCCTTACCCGCTGCATTAGCCTCACTGTAAGTACACAGACTTGTCACAGGATAGATTCAATTAACCATGTCCTTTATAACTGATCATGAATGCAAATGGTGAACGTGCCGTAACCAGGACTAAGTTTAACATCACTAATTTATTTCTTTTAAGGTTTCTAATAGTTATCACTTTTTCATTTGTCACTTTTGAATTGTGCAACACTGCAAATGTTTAGAAGTGAACGGTACTTAAGTGATATTTTGTAAATGGTACTAGCTTCCTCATTTTTTATACGTTGATATTAATATTTCATGGCATATAAAGATATCTGTAATTATGTGTTCAGGATTTTAACTTGGAACTTCAAGGATAATAAAAGTATTAGACAAAAATGGGTGAATCCTTGCTGTAGAAGTTTTTGTTTAGGTCCAGATAGTAAATATTTTAGGTTTTCCAAGTCATATGGCCTCCATACAACTCAACTCTGCCATTGTAGCATAAAAGCAGCTATAGCAGATATGTAAACAAAAAGGTGTGACTGTGTTCTAATAAAACTTTATTTACAAAAACAGGCAACAGACTGGATTTTGCCTATAGACCATGTTTTACTGACTCATGCTCTAATAACTAAAGACATTTAAAAGAGGGATACATCCCAGTTCTCAGCCTTTCTGTCTCTGATTTCCCGTTGTGTTTTCTGTTCAATATCTTATTATCTTCCAAAACGAATGCCTTGTTTCTCAACTACATTGTTAGCTATTTGATTGTTTCCTTCCTTTCTTCTGTACCCTTTTCTCCTTTCCATTATTCCTCCTCCTTAAAAAATGATCCAGTAGATATCTGTTGTTAATAATGAGTTTATTTTAACTCTTAACTCCTTATCATTATAGGAGATATTATGAAAGTAATTTTATTTTAATTTCTCAGTTCCTAACATAGCTATTAAATGTTTGTTATTGCTAATGAAGATCTTAAAATTTTTTCTAACATTCTTTTATGAAAATTTTGAACACTTAAGACCAGGGAGACCAGTTAGGCAAAATATTACAAAAGCCTAAACTATAGTAGAAATGGAAAAGAGTTGTAAAATTAAAGACTATTTAGTAGATAGAATTAACATAATTTATCAAAGCCATTTATCTCTGTTCCAAATTGAAAGCAGATTTTTTTTTAAGTAATACTACCACATTTATTAACCCACCTACGTAGTTGTAAGTGGAGAAGGACTTGGATGGGCATCGCAAAGGAAGTGACATAGTAACAAATTATCTCTACATCTAGGAATTTTGTGAAATTCATTTCCAATGTGGTTTTCTTATTTCCAGGTTATTTAACCTAAAATTATGAAAACAATCTAAGTTGTTTAGACAGCTGTATAAGTAAGCTTTATGTATGTCTATCAGATAGATTTTGTGGGTTTTTTGCCAGGATTAGAATTTTCAGTTTCTAATGACTTCGTGGTTTGTGATATTTTTATTCTTACATTTTAGTTATATACTTTCTCTTTCAAAATTATAAAAATATACCTTACCAAAATGCACTGTAAATTCCTTCCTTTTCTTCCTCCTGTCCTCCTCTTTCCTTTCTCTAGCTATGTTGGTCTCAGTTCAAGGCATACTCTATTACTTCTGATTGAGAATTCTAAAACAAATAAGAAACTTCCTCCCAAAGGGTTCTGCATGTAAAAGAACACACATGCAACCAGAATGTAACATGGGACATATGATCTACAAAAGAAGCCAAATAGAGCACTTTCAGTTGGGGAGGCACTACTTTCATCAGGTCAGATGGATAAGCAAGTGTTAGGACCCGTGTGAGTTACCATGTCTGTTATTCCTTGGCTACCTCAGACTAATGGTACTGGTGTCCTGAAGAGGTCGCCACATGTCCAAAAATGCTTAACCTGCACCAGAGAGATGGGAACCTGTGAGAGACGATTTTTGCCAGTTTTCTTTACTGATAGATGTTGACAAACAGGGTAATATTATTGATTCTAGATATCAGTTACATCTAGTTATACGAGATTTATTTTAGCTATACCCTTGTAAAAGCTTTGACTACTCTTACTGCTTTGGATTTTTTTCTCTTTTCCCTTTTTAAGGAGAATACTCTTGTCAGATGATATCAAAAATTAAATAACAGGTTTGATGGATTACTTTATTTCTTTCTGTTTGCTAGCATAATTTGACAATGTGTTTCTTATATAAGATGTTATTAAATGAATCGCCCTTTTAGTTGTAAAGCATACCTGATCAATTAAACCAAATCTGCATCAAATTATTTATTTAAAATGTTGCTATTTTGCTTTATTCTGAAAAACAAATGGACAGATACTTTCTGCTGTGCTGATGTCCTTGACGGGCTGCCACTGTATTTCAAGGTGATTATTACTGATGCAGTCTGTCTCCACACACATAAAGCATTCACATTGCATTTTGCCTCTGGATGTCACTCTTTCTAAGTCAAGACAATCACATAGTTTGAGTGAAAATAAATGGCATTTTGAGCATAATGTTATTTTCCACTTCTTCTTGTATGACTGAAAATTACTCAGCAGTTCAGAGTGAAGACTAAAGTGAAGTGAATAACAGAAAAGTGTATTTATATGTGATTGTGCTTTTAAAAAATGTCAGAGAATAGAAGATGAATGGAATTTCTAGGTTTATGATAAAAGAGTTAGCTACTTTCTGTCAATATACATGTCAGAGCTCTTGGGGAGGAACCTGTGGTGAGACAATCTGTCCAAGCTTATAAGGTTCCATTTCATCTATCATATGAGATTTTGCCTTATTTTGAGAGTTTGTTGACAATACTGATTCTTCTTTAGTTGTAGTGTGTTAATTTTATTGTGCTCATAATGTTACAAACTCAGAAAGGTTCTCTTCCCTCCAGATTAACATTCTAGAACAATAAAGGTCATCCACTAAATGAGGAACCCATTTCTCTATGCATTGGATGAGACCATTGGATGAGATTCTGCAGTTACTATCACTAACTAAACATAAGACTCATATGTATTTTCAGTCCTGTATAGCTACAGTTCCACAATTTCATGCCAAACAAGGAAATATCCAATTCATAAATCATATGAGCATTGTGGTGTGCTAAGGTCGGAGAAAATATACATCTACAATCTTGTGAATTTTAAATATTCAATGGTGATAAACTATGTAAAATGAGGTTCTGAGGAGTAAGATTTTCAGATGCCCAAATTTTTATTATAATTAGCTGTATATTATTATTACCTTCTCCCTCTGCAGTGTAATTTGATGACAATTCTGCCTCTCAGTCCCTTAGCAAGGGACTTTGCATAAAGTAGTAATAACTGATAATGTGATGACATTAATAAAAAAATTTATAAATGGTGAATTATACAAATAGGTAATGTTATTATTTTCATTGTATAGTATCAAAGCTATAAGCTATTTTGTTGAAAGAAAAAAATAGAAAATCAAAGTATTATATACACCTTGTGAAGTATATATTATCTTAATATACCCTAGTGTACCTGTCATAGTTCTTATACCCATGAAAAACAACTTTAAATAGTTTCTCCTTATTTTCTTCACTTAATAGCATTGCATTCACATTTGCTTTTCAAATTAAAAGCTGAGTGATCATTTTGTGGCATATGTAAATATTTAAATTTAATTCTAAGATTAGTGACTGATAGGCAGAAGGTGAATTTACATTTTCATCACTGTCTCTTGTAAGCTAAAGAACATTTTAACCTGTTTACTGGACATCTCAGTCAGTATCTGGTTACACTTGTGGGCTTATCTTAGCAGTGACAGTGACCAGAAACATTTCAAAGGAACAGAACACTAGGTGCTGGGCAGTTTCCTTTACCTCTGTTATAATAATCAGCTTGAAAGCTTTGAGAAACAAAATACAGAGAGAAATTATTAGCAGTAATTTCCCATTCAGTGACTTGTGCTAAGACCGGTGGTTCAGAAAGAGTATGAATACTTTGTGAACTTACTGAAATGGAAGAAGTTTTTCATTAGATGCCTCTGTAAATTCCTAATGATCATTTTATGGTCCTTCCTCTCTTCCTCTGTATTAAGAAAGGCATCAGTTGGTGTTAGAAACATAACACTTGTGAGCTAAATTAGACTTTGCTTTGTCCTTTCTTAGAAGAAAGGCTTTTGTTAGTGGTTTTCTTTGCTGGCTTCCCTGATGAACAGCAGACTTAAACTGAACTCTTAAGCTGTCACTCTGAGCCAATTATTTAACCTCTTGTGGAAGAAAAACGTGTAATAGGAAGAATATGTAAGATTAGAAATATGAGTTATCCTTCTAAGACAGCGGTTCTCAACCTGTGGGTCGCGACCCTTTCGCAGGGGTCGCCTAAGACCATCGGAAAACACATATATAATTACATATTGTTTTTGTGATTAATCACTATGCTTTAATTATGTTCAATTTGTAACAATGAAAATACATCCTGCATATCAGATATTTACATTACGATTCATAACTGCAAAATTACAGTTATGAAGTAGCAACAAAAATAATTTTATGGTTGGGGGTCACCACAACATGAGGAACTGTATTAAAGGGTCGCGGCATTAGGAAGGTTGAGAACCACTGTTCTAAGACATAAGTTGACTGGTAATTAGTAGGGCAAGTCTCCAAACATCTTACTGTTTTCAAGATCCTAACATCCTAGGAGATATTTAGAATTGTTGCCTGTATTTTTCTCTTATGTATATTAGATCCCTTTACATAAAATAGTGGATTCAAATGATTTGTGAACCATTGTTTGGATAATTATATAACCATAAAGTAATAGTCACTGTATAGATTGTGATTTAAATATCTTATAAGTTTATGTAATTGATTTTAAATAAGTTTACTAAATTTTTCTTAGAGGCACATCATATTCAAACATTGTAAAAACATCTGCATTTTAAGTTCACTATCATCTCCAACTGCTGTCAACTTTTTAAAATATGTAATTCAGTCCATCCTTCCCCCCTCCTCAAACTGATACATAACACAGCCTGTAAAATTAGTGTGATAATACTTATAGAATTTTGATGAAGGTTGTGCTTAGTACAGTTCCTGGAATATTTTAATCACTCCATAAATTATGTAAGGTAATATTACTATTAGTAGTATTGTTTCTGAAATGCTTTTAAAAAGTGTGGACAAGAACTGGATTATTTTTATCTCTTCATATGCTTCTAAAAACCTGATATTCCCGTGTTTTATGTTATAAATCATCTCATGGCAGACTTTGTTACTTGAGAGATAGGAATCAGACTAACAGCATCCACACCTTATCCTAATATCCTTGTTCCCAAATTGGAAATTCATTTTAGGCATCTCCTGACTCCTGCAGGACTCCTTGTTCCTGTGACTTGTCAGAAAGGATGAACCAGAGAGGACTCAGACTTCTCCGTCTGGGGATGGCTCATTCATTTCTCAGCGCTCAGAGCCTCATATCTACTGGCTGTTTTTCCTTTCCTGATGCAGCCAGTAATTGGCTCCGTTCCAGAAACCATACTTCAGTCTGAGAGGCTCCCTGACCTTTATTGAATTCTCTATGGATAACTGCAGTTATGTGCTTGGAAATAATTGCAGTTGTTACCTTTAAACACAGGAAAAATACCTTTTAGCATTCACAGTGTAGTCTAGGGCAGCTACTTAAGGCCAAAGGGCACTCCCCTTCCCCTCCCTTGAAATCAGTCATCCAGCCCTCCGAGCCTGATTGATGTGCACCTGGCATGGTGGAGAGGCCTGTCAGCTTACTCTATCTTGAAGCTGTTTAGCCTCCTGTTGGAAGGCCTAGCAACAGGAGCAACACTCCCTTGCTTTTGTCCTCTGCTTGTCCACCTTGTCCATCATATATGGAGCCACCACACAGAAGGTGCTTGGAAAAAAGAGTTTGATCTTGATTTCAGGGCTGTGCCCATCAAACTCCAAGCAGGATACCAGGAAAATTTTGTAAGTCAAATTAATAGATAATTTTCAGTAAAGAGACAGGTTAATGAATAAGAATTTATTGCTAGATCATCTCTCATAGCTATGAAATTACGAAAAGAGACCTAGTGAATAGTGAACAGTGAATAGAGACAAGCCTCCTCAAACCTAACCTCTCTTTCTTTCATTCATTTTGCAGATACTGACTAGGTTGTGTATTTTGTCCCAAGGTGTTGCATTTGTAATAAATGGCTTATAATCAGGTAGAGGTGGCAGATAAGAAGGTAAAGAACCACACAGAATTAGTTATTCGCTAGTTGTGATAAAGGCTATGATGGAAGCAAACTGGATTCAGTAATGAGAAAAATTGTTTGGAAGTGGAAAGGGAAATCTACTTAAATAGGGAGTTGGGGAAGATTTCTGAAGATTCTACATTTGGGTGAGAACTGGGGAGTTAGCTGTGTGAAGTTTGGGGGGGAGTAGGTGTCCAGGCTCAGTTGGAAATGTCATTAGAGGGGCCAGCAGCCAGCAGAATAGATTAAAATAACCTCTATCTTACCCTTCCTAAAAAAATCACATATTTCCAATACGTTGTTAATAACTGCTGCATTCTTACTTTTGGAAAGTTCTGAGTTATTTTTATGCAATGTTTTAAATACTTACTGGCATTTATTATATGCACTTCCATCTCATTATGGATTACCTTTCAATATAGTCACTTTTAGGAAACAAGAAGGTTTTGTCTCATATCTGTGTTGAATGGCAATACAAAAATCCAAATAAAAATTATCTTAAGATTATCTGCCTTTGAGGATTATCTGTGCTACTTTTTTCACTAGAGCATGTAATGAAGAGGTATGTATTGTGTTTGTCATACCTAAAATAATAAATTATCAGTGCTAATCCATACAAAGCATTCTTCAACTCCTTAAATTTTTATTTTTAAAGATTACTATTTTAAGAAAGGTATTTCTATTTAACTATATTAGGAGTCATAAAAAGTGAAAATATCCTTCATGTTATACTGAAACTTAATTTTTAGATTTCACTAGGGATCTAGAATCAGCAGTTCTTTCAGAAGTAGACCCTAGAAGTCAGTACATATGTTCTCTAATAATAATTCTTATCTTTCATAATGGTATTAAAATTCTGATCTGTGTTCTTGCTAATTTTTTCTCCTCTCAGTTTCAGTACTTGACCTGTACCTATAATATACAGAAAGTAACAGATATCACATTAGTGTCATTCATCATTTGTTGAATAAATAAGTCCCTAGTGTGTATAAGGAACTATGCTACATGCCAAAGGTACAGTAACTAAAATAATTCATGCATGATGCCAATCTATGGTTGTTGTTTTTCTATACTAGTTTGAATATATACTAGTTTTAGGTGACTACAAAACAAACAGGTTGTTTGTGCATTCATTGTTGCTATAAATTTTAAGTACCTTATAACTTGTATGAGACTATGCTATTATATAGAGTCATTGCCAGCAAGAAAAAATAACACAGTTTATGTAGACCAGGCATGTTACCTCCCTTTTTTCCTGTAACAGTTCATCCGTGTTTGGTTTTAACTTTTCCAAGTTCTATTTAAAGTTATAAATTAGAAATTTTATAAGCCTCTGATCTAGCATTTAAATTGATGCATGCAATATGAAAGTGGCCCAGCCAGCTGCAGGGCAGCAGTTTTGAAGGTTAAGTTTGTTCTTGGCTGGACCAAGAACACGTACTTCCTCAGCCTCTCGTTCCTTGCCCAAGTATTGATCATGTAATTCTTTGTCATATCTTTGTGAGATATACATGTTTTACATGAGAGAAATGAAGATGACTATATCTTAATTATGAAGTAATATTCTTTAGTAGCCATCATCAAAGTACATTTTCTTACATGTAATCATGAATTTTGGCATATTATAAGTACCTATGACCACTTTGTTGTTATTTTTTTAATACTCACCCTAGAATATTTTTTCATTGATTTTTAGAGAGAGTGGAAGAGAGAGGGAAAGATAGAGAGAAATATGTATGTGAGAGAAACACATCAGTTGGTTGCCTCCTACACGAGCCCTGACCAGGGCCTGGGAGGAGCCTGCATCCAAGGTATGTGCCCTTGACCTGAACAAGCTCGGGACCTTTCGGTCCACAGACCAACACTCTATCCACTGAGCCAAACCGGCTAGGACTATGTCTACTTTGAATTGTCAGTTTTGTGGACCTAAAATAAGTCAGTCTAAATAATGCATTTACAATAAGCACTTTCAGTATCAATGTGTGTTGATACTGTTGTCTTTAGCCTCATTACAAATGTGATGAGATTTCTTATTTGTATTTAGAATTTAGTTAATGAAAATCAGGAAAAATGCAGTTCAGATAATTTGTCATCTTTCTGGTATTTGCTGTTTTGTAGCATATACTTCATCACATGTTTAACCTCTAACGTAGCACTGCAGAGGGGCATTCTAAGTACTATGAAATCCACACAAATAGTCAGCAACACCCATAGATTGATCAACCATTGAGTTCTAGAGTATGTGAGTGACAGTTTACTTAATATAATAAATTCACATATTATGCAAATCAAAGTGGGTGGTGATTTTTATTTTAATATTTGAAACATGTATTTAATATACATGTTCCAAAAAAATCCAAATGTAGTTTGGTTGGAAAACTTATAAAATAATTCTAAGTATATATGGAAAAATATATATGCCACAGTAATGAAGAAAATATTGTAAGAGGCATAAAAAACTCCACTTATATATTAAAATATTTTCTAAAGCTATAGTAATTAAAACAGCAATGTGTGGGCATTAAATATATGCACAAACATTGTTGAATATAGAATAGTTATGTCAGTAAATAAAGTACAGATGAAGATTTAGAATATAGTAAAAGGGGTATTTTAAATCAGTAGGAAAAGGAGTATTTTAATAAGTCATGTTGGAACAATTAGCTAACTATTGGTGGTAGAATTGGGGTGATGAGTCTGGTTAAAGAACCAGCCAGACTTTTCAAAGAACCAACTCTTGGTTTTATTGATCTTTTACATTTTTTAGACTCTATTTTATTTATTTCCGCTCTGATCTTTATTATTGTCTTCCTTCTATTCACTTTAGGCTTTGTTTGCTGTTCTTTTTCTAGTTCCTGTAAGTATAAAGTTAGATTGTTTATTTGAGATTTTTCTTGTTTCTTGGGGTAAGTCTGTAATGCTATGAATTTCCTCTTAGGACTGCTTTTACTGTGTCTTACAGATTTGGGGTTTTTGTTGTCTCATTTTCATTTGTTTCAAACTGTCTTTTGATTTCTTCATTGATCTCATTGTTAACCCATTAGTTATTTATAGCATGTTATTTAGTCGCCATGACTTTGTGTGTTTTTCTAATAGAAGAAGTGAGATTAGTAATGTGTTATTTACTAAGTTTGTGAGATATCTTTCCCTAATAATTGATGTTACAAATAACACGAGTTAGTACTTTTAGTCTGTCAGTAGTAGTAACTGAGCAGCCATCATATGCTTAGGGTCCCATTTTATCTATCATGGGAATTTGCTTTATTTTGAGAGAGTTTGTCAACAATACTGATTTTTTCTTAGTTGTAGTCTATCAACTTTATTATGCTCATAATGTTACAGATTCAGAAAGGTTCTCTTTCTCTCCAGGTTAATATTCTAGAATGGTAAAGATCATCCACTAAATGTGGAGCCCGTTTCTCTATGCAGTGGGTGCAACCAATATGGTATTTGTTATTATGAGCAAGAAATAATCTGTATTTGTTTTCTGATGTGCTCATAGCTAATAATTTTATTCTTAGTTGAGCCTATTAGCATCATGCATATTGCCCATTTTAATAACCACAAGTGAAAATTAAAACAGCTTTGCTGTCAGACCCCATTCAGCTCCTGGTTTTGCTACTTGTATGGCATCTTTAAATCTCATCTATTCATTACCCATCTCATAAAGTCCTTGCAAAAATTACATGAGAAAAATGTGTCTGAAGTACTTAGCCTTAGTAAATATGCAATAATCAATTGCTATCATTATTAGCCTTAACATTATTATTAAGTTTTCTTTGAAGAATTAACCAAACATGATGCTATCAATCAACATTGGAAACCAAATGCTCAATGTCTTCAGAAGATGTACCAAAAACCTGAAAGTGAAACCAAAATAGGCAACTGGTATGAAGTCCACTGCCACATTTGGAATTTGGACTATGACTTCTCAGTCTTTCCCCATAGGAAAGATGCAACAAGCTAAGGAAATTCCTGAAAGAGGTAGAACTAGAAAAATATGCAAATAACTGGCTACCTCAGGAAGGCATTCATTTAGTCTATTGAGTGCTTTGTGCTAGGCACTATTCTAGGAGCTTGGGATGTGTTAGTGAATGAAGCACAAATGCCTGCCTTATAGTCTTTCCAGCGAAATTCATGCTTTTAGTCTGAATCATCACCCTGTTGTCCATGTCCTTGAGTTCTCTCTTTCTTTCCCTTTTTTGCTAAATCCCGCCCCCCAACATCCTCCCCATAACCCCAACAATCTTTGCTGTGAAGCAAAAATGGGAGAAGAGTCAGCTAGAAACAGGTGGAGCCAGGGAAAGGAGTTCAGACATAGAGAATTACCATTTTTCTAAGTCAAAAATGATTACATGTCATTAATTTGAAATGGTTCAACCTACTGTCATGCAGAGGAGTTTGGATATTATCGCTATAGATGGAAAGCTTAAGGGCTATGAGCAAGGGAAATGAGGTGAGATTTATTTTGGGAAATAATTTATAGGCTTCCTGACTCACCATACACCCTACCAAAAAAGGCACATGATCAGTTATTTTCCTAAATTATCCAGGACTCTTCACTCCAAGTTTGACTTATTCCTATTTATTTGTACGTTGGCCCGATTCCTTACCGTTGGTCTCACTGTCTCGTGGACTCTGGCTGTCAGCTTGCTGTTTGTGGTGATTTCTCCCACTGTAAAGAGGGTTCTGACCTGCAGCCTCCAAGTGGAAACTCTTTGTAAAGCTCTCCTATACACAGCCTTGCTTTCTTCTGTGTGGCCTGAGCCATCCTAGGGTCACCTTATATGATATAAGCTTGGATAGGGGATAACTTCCAGCATAGGAGGAAAAGAAGTTAAATTACATACATAAAAAGAGTACTTCTAGTTGGGCATTTTCTGGTTCTATGTTTTGGGACTATCTCCAAGTGTGAGTAGCACATGCATATCACATACACAATAATTTGGGAACATTTCTCACAGTTATTCTCTAGGCTATACTCTTTTGAAAGGCAATCTTTAGAATAATGATAGCAATTACATTTATTTAGCTAGTTATAGCTTACCAATTACTTTCCTAAACAGATTCTCATTTGATCCTCATCGTAGCCAAGGGATGTAATTATCACCACTTTATAGGTGACAGAACAGAGGTTTATTGAAGATACACGTGTTTCCAGAGCTTCAATCCCAGCTACCTACCTTCAGATCTGTCTCCCCGTACAATGCAAAATCTGTCCATATTTATATACTTAATAAGTCAAAATAGTATTTTGTTAATATTGGATAATATTAGAAACATATGTGTCTCTAGTCCAAGCTTTAACTTCCCACATTTGCATAAATGAAGTAACTTCTCAACTCTGTGATGATTACTAAGGCGATCTATAGCATTTTAATGTTTATAACAGTAATTTTGATAATGTTGGCATTGAAGCAAAGAAGCCTCATGGTAATGTAACATGCAGGCAATACAGGCCGTCCAACTTGACTGTATCATCTAAAGCTGTAACTAACTTTCCAAAGTCTCAGTTTCTTTGAGAGGAAATATTTTTAAATTGTCTTACTTATATAGTGGCTTCTGTAAACTGATTGGCTGGTCTGTTCACTTGGCACTTACTGGCTCTGTGAGGGAAGGGGGAGATGCAGAAGGAAGCCTTCAGCATAGAGCGAGTCCTGACGGGCTTCAGGGCTTTCCTCGTGGCTTCCCTAAGAAGAGGGTGCAGCAGAGGTTGCTCTACCCCTTCCCCGACACGACGCCTGACACTGCGCCCGTCAGAGTGCCCAGGGGTCACTTAGGGGTCAGACGAAGCAGGGAGGTACAGATGAGCCTCCGGTCTTTTCTTTAACACTGTCCATCAGAATCTCTATTTCCCACCCCCAGACTCTTGCTGCCAACCCTACAGAAGATTCCCACCCCCTCCCCGCACCCATAAAGGGACATGGCCCCTGTCTTTGCTTCTCATTCTTCATGACTTAAAGAAAAAATGCTAAAGGATAGGAAAATTGTTCCTATTGGACATTACCAAGCAAGCAAGGAAATATAGTTTGACTCACTTTATTTTCAGATGCCAGACATGGTTCTTATTTCACTTTTTCCCCATTAAGATTTAGAGATTTTCTGGCTAAATTAGTATAAAAGCTGTAGTAATTATATGCCTTGTCATGAAAGTCCCCTCCCCCCCCCCCCCCGAGTTTTCTTCTGGTTATGATGTGTTGATATTGGAGCACACATTTTGCTGACATCTTCTTAAACTTAGTATCTTGATGAATTAACCATAGTATACGGATTGATTGAAAACTCAGTTTTACAATAGCTGAAGTAAGCGTAGGTTAGGAAGACGGGCAGCCAGTTAGCTGACAGGGTCTACACAGTGCTAGATGGATTGCAGTAAAAAATTGAGTTAAAGAGAGGACACTGCTATCTATTACCAGCTGACTGGAAAGTATGTTATTGAATCATATCAGAAATAAAGGCCAAGCTTTTTTCTCTGACTCCTTCAAAGAGCTCAAATTGCAAATACCTTTACTGCCTAATAAGCAAAACAGTGCTACCTTATATAGTGTGAAATATTACTGTAGACAATGAAAGCACTTAGTTTTTTGCTACTAGCAACTTAGGCCTATTTTTATTCTGTGCACACAAAAACCATATTCATATTACATTAAAAAATGCACTATTTTAGTTGCTCTTAATAGTGATCCATATAAAACTTTAAATGGGAATGAATGGGTTAAAGTAGAACAGTATTTCATCTGTACTGAAATAAAATCACATTTTCATTTTCATTATATTGGATAACTACACAGATACAAATAAAGAAATAGTACAGAAACTTATGCTTTCCGAAATGGCATTAAAGGCATCTTAAACTGGGCAACTTAGCCCACCATTAGTCATAAGGTCAGTCCATTTCATGATCAGTTGGCCAGATTTTTAAATTAAATTTATTGGGGTAGTATTGGTTAATGAGATTATATAAATTTCAGGTATAAACTTATAATACTTAAAAATTTTATATTATGTCATCAGTATATTCCATTGTGTACTCACCACCCAAAGTCTAGTCTCCATCCATCACCAAATATTTGACCCCCTTTACTATCTTCATCCTCTGCCCACCCCCTTCCCTCTAGTAACCATCATACTGATGTCTGTGTCTACAAGTTTATTTTGTTTGTTTGCTTTTTGTTTTATATCCCACATATGAATGAACTCGTATGAGTCTTGTTTTTTTCCTTGTCAGGGTGCTTACCAGGTACAGGAGGTAACCAATCAATGTTTCTCTCTCTGTCTCTCTCCCTCTCCCTTCCTCTTGCTCTAAAGATCAATAACAACATATTTTTAACAATATTGTCATCACAAAACTATTGATGATTTCTGAGAGAACAAGAAAGAAAAAATTTCTAAATATTAGAACCTATTGAAATGATTTCAGTGTTTGGTGCTACTGCCCCTTATTTTAAGTCTTGGACTTAACATGCTTTTTCCTTTGCCCAGCCAGCATGGCTTAGTGGTGAGCGTCGACTTATGAGCCAGGAGGTCATGGTTTGATTCCTGGTCAGAGCACATGCCTGGGTTGTGTTCTCTGTCCCCAGTGTGGGGCATGCAGGAGGCAGCCAAACAATGAGTCTCTCTCATCATTGATGTTTCTCACTCTCTCATTCCCCCTCTCCCTTCCTCTCTGAAATCAATAAAAATATATATATTTTTAAATGCTTTTTCCTTTAATCCTGCTTTTAAGTATAGAATAATGTTAAAGCCTTCTATCTTATAACTAGAGACATTACAAATACACAGAAAGTGACTTTTGTAACCTATTTGTAATCTAAGTCATCTGATAACAGGGTGGAGTATATTTAAATTATAATGAATTAGGAGCCAAGAGATTGTTATGTGGTAAATAGAAAGTATATGCATAGAGAATTAAAGAGTAAGGCAGTCTCCTCATAACTCAGTATTGCCCTTCAGATCACTAGAGTCCATGGAGAAGTCTTCCAGAGTAGAACCCGGGATCCATGCTCCCTGCCAGCTCTCCCTCTTCCATCTTTCTTGAGCACACAATATTTAAAGAATTTGAAAAGTTGTAGGAACTAGTGGCCACATGTGAGCAACTGGAAGTATTAAACTTAATAGAGGCTTAATTGGGTTAGCATATCCAGAAGACAAAGAGGTAATATGATGAATTTTGCATGGCCCTAGAGAGAAAAAAATGCTTAAAGATAATGAGACTTTTTTTTCTGCTGCTCTGGACTTGATTGAAGGTTCACTAAACTGAAAGCCATGGGTGGGAGGTACTGCAAACCAACAGTAAATATCACCCATACTCCAGCCATCACAGAGAGCAGAAAAGTTTGCCTTCTGTATCAATTAGGACAAGCTAGATTATGCTGTATAACAAAACAACATGAGAATCTTAGGAATTTAAAAGACCTAAATTTATTTCTCACTGCAGTACGTTGTGAGTCAGAAAAGTTGCTCTGCTCACAATTGTCACTTACGGACACAGGATGATGGCAGGTCCATTGCTTCCACAACCTCAAAGACGGAGAACTTGCTAAGCCGTGCACTGGCTCTTAAAGTTACCTCCTAGGAGTGACAATAATCATTTCTGCTTAAATTGCACTGACTAAATCAAGTCACATAGCCATGCCTAAGTTCAATATGGTGGAGCTAATTAATCCTACTACATAGAGGGGCACCATATGTTTGTGTCCAATAATACAGCTACCACACTTGCAATTCTACCCACTATGCCATTGGAGTATGGGGTCCCTAGTTTATTGTGATTTTATAAGCTACCAGCTTAAAGTCTACAGACACATCCAGTAGGAGAGGCTTCAGACTTCCTGACCTCTTTTCCATACGGTTACCGGAGTCCTTTCCTCTTAGTTTGTTAGCACCAGTGAGTTTTCCATGAAAATCATCACCTCCTAAATGGATTTCATATAGTAGCTTTGGGCTCAGGGGGAGAAAATCCTCGGAATCATCTCTGTTAGGAGACTGGAGACAGGAAGGTGTAAGAGACTGCTGTATACACCTGTGCAGCTTCTTTTGTGTATTTAATGGGATTTTGCTGGGATTTACTTTTTCCGTGTTACCGAATAAGTTTAAAAATAAGTTGTCATTGAGCCATACCAGAACATTGGAGAGCTCAGTTCCACTTCTTTGTTTGCTTGACTCTAATAACATGGCCCCTCCTCCCCTCTCCAGTGTTTTTCTTCTGTAACTTATACGTATAAGTGGTGAGCCACTGGGCAGGTGTGGGAGATGCACGAACAAGAAGGCTTCAATATGGGAAGTTTAAGTAGAAGCGGTAGAACTTGAGGGACTACAAAATTTATTTTAACAATTACTAGTAAAAATAACAAGGACTGTACTTAGGGAAATAGAATGGCATGCCCACATGGGGGATTTATTAGACAATTGCTCTGTAACAGACTGCCCAAGGTATCTGGGGTCCAAAGAAGAGTAAGAAGTGATCTTCTCTTGAAGGAATCAGAGAGAGAATACCTAGCATATGGTGTGGTTTGGAGGAAGTTTGGGGCCACCTGCTCAGTGGCTCACCATCAAACAGTGCATCAAAGATAAATTCAGGTGACAGAAGTCAAGAGGATGGGATGGAGGTGAAGCAGCAGACCTCTCCGTGACTAACCCATATATGTTTTAGATCTGCTCTCTATGTACACTTCATTTTGGCCTCTTCTGTGAAATCTAGTGTTTTGTCTGAAAAATGTGACATATATAAGGTTTCAGAATTTCAGACCATATCCTAGTAGCAGATACTAAGGGAACCTAAAAATTTTACCTCTTCAATGTTAGGAAGATTGACAGCCAGGCAGTGACAAGTGCATCTTTGTTTTTTTTGTCCTGTCACTAAAGATGAGATGTGATTACTTTATGACAAAAGCAGCAACCTTGCATCAATGCTGGCCACTCTAATTTAGGCAAGAGCCCATCTATGTTGACCGACCTGGTCCCGTTTCATTAAGAAGGAGTTCAGGGTCAATGAAAAATGCTAGCAGCTCTGTCATCCCATTAAGTAATGGGGCGGTCTGAGTCAGCACTTGGAGCAGGCGTGGGAGCATTAGGAAGAGTTATGTCGGGGAACAAGATACAGCGCTGCTCGGTGCACAAAGAAAAGAGCTTGTTGTATGCAATAAAGTGCTTCACTGTAGACACATAAATTTAGTTGTCTTCTTGCCAACCTAGAAGATAGATTGTCTCATCAGTCTTGTGAGTATTGACTTAAAGAAAGGACAGGCAAAAACATTTGGGGAAAAACGGAGACCTCACTTGGGTCCAGTGTGAATAAATTTTCTTTAACTTGACCTATTTTTCATCTCAGACCTTTCTACCATCCTATTGGCAACTCACACATCAGTTTCAACAGTCTCCTGCTCTGCTCAAATACCACCTCCTTAGCAGCCTTCTCTGTCAATCCTACAAAAATACCTCCCTTATACTCTTTCCCCAACCTGCTCAGTTTTTCCTAACAGCATATCCAATTGTCAGCAGTTGTATTGCTTATCTACTTGTTTGTTGCTTGTGTGTCCAACTAATTTGTAAGCTCCACGGGGAAAGGACTGTATTCTATGTATTGCTGTGTCAATAAATAGTTGTTAAATTAATAGTCAATGCCATTCCTCACCATGAAAGCATGAGTTAGAAGAGTACATTTTTCCTGGTAAGGCCTTCACATAGCTGAGAAAGAATCCCTTCTTCCCTGCTCTTTTTCCTACTTTTCTTCCTACCATTCGTAATCATTGTGTTTTGTTGTTGTTTTAAATATATTTTTATTGATTTCAGAGAGGAAGGGAGAGGGAGAGAGAGATAGAAACATCAATGATGAGAGAGAATCTTTGGCTCCCACCTGCATGCTCCTAACTGGGGATGGAGCCTGCAATACAGGCACATGCCCTTGACTGGAATCTAACCTAAGACCCTTCAGTCTGCAGGCTGCTGCTCTATCTACTGAGCCAAACCAGCTACTGAGCCAAAACAGCTAATCATTGTTTTTATAGAAGTAAACTTAAAATATGAGTAATCTTATATATTGAACCTCCAAGTAGTTTCTTGCGTCTCAAGGATGTGTGTAGTAGCGAGTGGAAGTCAGAAAACATGCCTCTGGCCCTGGTGGTGCCTCTGGCCAGCATGGGGCCGGCTTTCCCTGAGGTCCTAGTCTCCTCATGTAAAAGGAGGAGCTCAGAGGGGATCCTTTTGGGTCCTTCCACTCCATGGCATTGCTGTGATCTACAGCTAGGTAGTCTTTTCTCACCCTGCTCATAGCCCTAAAAGTGAAACTATCTGAGATATGGAAATTGTTTGTATGTTTCGTTAAGGATTTTGTTTAGTTTGGTTTGATTTTCCTGCTGAGGTAACCAGCACATGAGAGAGCCCTTTAAGGACCTAGACAATTCCCTTCGTTCTTAGAGTCACCGAGGGCCAGAAAGCTGCATCCAGATGTTGTTTGGACACACCTAGTGCTTCTTTCAAGAGCTTACTGCATCTGTAGAGTGAGAAAGGAGGAGTAAGGAATGTGAAAGCAAAGGTGAATACAAAATATGTTCTGTGTTCATATGAATTCCAAATTAATTGGAGAATATGAGAAGAAATGAAGGATTTACTTTGTAACAGTTTCTCTTATTCTCCTATGAATAATCTTCAAGTTGTGAAGAGATAAGTGCTGTTGCTCTTCCCCATCCAACCTCCTTTTCCTGTTGTTGTTTTGTTGTTTCCCAGGGAGCTCAAAACAATCTAACCAGAATTGTTTCCTTCCTTTATTTTCTTTTCTTGATTAAAAACATAACCACGTTTGTATTGTTCTGTTTCTTTAAGACAAGAGCACCCGTTTGTGCTAACAGTGTGTGGCAAACGCAGCTATAGAAAGCTTTCTCTAACAATATTCTATTTTCCCCTTTGTTGTCAACTTTCTAACCACTCCAGTGTTGGTGCATAAAGTCACCGGCTATTCAGTGTGTCCAAGAGAACAAGGTGACCCTCATCAGGCCTGGCTCAGCCACAACAGGGGAAAGAGACTCTCTCCCTGAAGGAAATGCTCTCTGAGATCTCTAAGCATAAAAATAGAAGAAAAGAAAGAAAGAAAGAAAGAAAGAAAGAAAGGAAGGAAGGAAGGAAGGAAGGAAGGAAGGAAGGAAGGAAGGAAGGAAAGGAAGGAAGAAAAAGAAAAACACCCAAAACATTTCTTTGCAGAGCTTTTACCATAATGACTTGAAGGAAACAGGACGTTTAAGGAAAATTTTTTTTCATATCATTTTATGAGGTTAAATTTTCACCTTCAAATTACGTGCTTCAGTGCTTTATGTTTGCATGACAAATGTTTTCTTGCCTAGTTGTAAAGAATTTTCTCCAGTCCCCACTCCCCCACCCCGCCCCTGCTTGAATCACTCCTCTGTGCTTTGCATTACTTGGCATCAACCAATGTCTTTCCATGGAGGCAGATGTGGGTGAGGGGGATTCCTGATTGCTAGCAGCATTCAACATTCAGAAGCGAAAAAAAATGTTTTTCAGAGGCTCTTTATTCAAGTACGGTAGAACATTTTTCTGAGATTATTTAGGGTTTACATTTGTGGAAGAGAGGCTGGATACATAGAGAATGTTATTATTGGAGGCTTACTGTCACAATGATGTTGCATTTCTCAGGAAATGCTTGCTGTTGTGTTTACTATTATGTTCCCTGTTTTCTGCCTGCTTTTTGAAAGCCTTGAGTCTGATGGGCTGATATGGCAGCTATTTGGCTACCTAGAAAAAGATGTTACAATTCATAAATGTTATCCTATATAATAAAGAGCTAATATGCAAATAGATGTCACGCCCTCATGCTGTCACACCATAACAGCTCAGACACACAACACTGGGGAGAGAGGAATGGGGACCAGGCAGGCTGCGGCCAGGGAGAGGGACAAGCTGCTCACCCCAAAGTCCCAGGCACCGACGCCTGTGCCTGTGGCCTGGAGGAGGGACAAGCCTCCTGCCCCATGGTCCTGGGTGCCTGTGGCTGCAGCCTGTGCGAAGCCACACGCCCACGGTCCCTTGCAGCTGTGGCCAGCCTGGGCAAAGCCAGCCAGGGTCCTGGGTGCCTGCAATTAGCCAGAGAGAGAGAAGCCTGGGTCCCAGGTGCCTGCAACTGGCCAGAGGAGGGAATCCTGGGTCCTGGGTGCAGTGCAGGGCAAAGCAGAGGCAGTAAGGGGCGATCAGGCCAGTAGGAGAGCAGTTAGGGGCCAGTGATCCTGGATTGCAAGAGGCAGTTGGACATCCCCCGAGAGGTCCCGGATTGGAGAGGGGGCAGGCCGGGCTGTGGGACCCCCCACCCCCTGTGCACAAATTTTGTGCACCAGGCCTCTAGTGTTATTATGTTAAAAAAAAAAGAAAGAATGGTCTCCCAGAGCTTTGTATAAATAACAGAGAGGTAGATAAATTTAGGTAACTTACATCTTGGTATTTAGTTTTTAAGATATGTACAGATGACATACCAGGCAAGCAGTAAAGAACTGATATAAAGATTCCTCAATGAAATTAAGAGAATTTTAAAAAATATGTTTGTATTTTTATTATCCAAATTTAAATAACAAAGGAGGAAGATTGATATAATGACAGATGTTTGCAGCAAAAATATCTTCAGTTTTCAGCACTTTTCTAGTACTTTTCAGATATTTTCTTAGTCATGAAGCAGAGCCTTTCCATATCAGGAACACAAGTAAAAAACCAGTGATCTAATAAAACTGGCAGTAGAGAGATTAAATATCTATATTCTAAGATTATTGATTTGAGCAATACTATTGACTACTAATATAGCCATAATTATCCATCTATTACATCTCCTCTTTCTTTATCATCATTGTTTTATCTGACTTATTCTTACATTTCTACAGGCAGTGACATTTCCTTGTATGTTGGAGTTTCTAACTTACGGTTTTGTGACACTTATCAGTATTCAACACGTACAGAGTGCTTCTGATTATAAGACATTAGATTTGTCATAGACTCATGTGTGCTTCACAGAAGACCTCTATTTTAAAGTCTTACACTGAAGTTTAGTCATTGTTGTTCGTAATGATGATCCTAGTCATGGGGGACAGTAAGAGGTTCTTTTCAATCTATTTAGGAATAAAAGAAAACATATGCTACATTTGCAAATTTTTTTATTAAAAGTGGTTAAAACTGTTTAAAGCTTTTGCTGAAAGGTTTATCAATCCTTAGTTACTTGGATATTTTCCTTATGTAAAATTCCTAAGTCCAGTCCAAATGAGGCTTTGCTGTGTGTATGTATTCTCACAAAGCAAGAGTGTCACCTGCAACATGCTTTGATGGTTGGAATCAGAAGTACCAAATTGGCAGCAAATGTTCAAGATAGTCTGGGAGATGCTGAAGATCAGAAACATTATAAAATAGTTACTCTGCTCACTTTCAGTTGTTCTGCTATATTTAAAAAGAAATGCAAAATCGGGCTACAAAAATTGTGACATCTTCTCACTATCCAATCTTAGAAGATTGTCTTTGTGACCATCTGTGCGACCTCAATTTGAGATCATGAGAAAAGTCAAGGTAGAGACCTTTCCCTGATCTCCCTGGTCACCACGGCCCCAAAGAGTTCATTTGCAAGGGGGATAGCAAGAAAGAGGCGGAAGAAATTCCTGGGCACCCACCATTCTGAGTGCGTACAGCCTTATCCCTGAGACAGGATCTTATCTGTGTCCCCAGTAGACTTTTGTGACACTGCTCTAGAATAGAAAATGCCACCATCAATTAACGAGGAGGTAGGAAACCAGCAAACAAATCCATGGAATAGCCTGGCAGTATGATAGCTGGCTCTTAAGAGAGGAACTAGAACAGTAAAATATTCCTTTTCGGGTCCCAGACGCCAATGTATCTCTGTAGTAGTAGTTGTGGTGGCTGTTGCTGTCGTTATCCCTGTCATTAGTATTCTCCTGGCATATAAGTTTACTGAGAAGTTCCTGAAAATGAAGTTTGATGAGTCTTTGCTGTATTATTGTTATTCGAACAATCAGTAACTTATTTTTGACATTTAAATGTTGGACCTTGAAGTAGAGCTCATTGCAGATTTTGCATACTTAACTCTGAGTCATCCTCACAAAATTAACTCTGAGTCATCCTAACAGAATACATTATGATTTAATTATAACTCAATGATTTCAAGGTGATCAAAATGCCATTTTATAAAAATGTTATTATACTGAAAATAAGTGATGGGCTCTATAAAATATTAAATTATAGACAAGTATTTGGAAGAACTTATATCTTCTACTAGTTCTTTTTCCCTTTGAAAGTAGAAAAATAGTCTAAAATATCCCTGCTGAACAGAAAATTGCCGTAATTCACTGAATGATGCTTTCCTGCTGTTATACTTTTTTGATAGAGGCTGCAGTTTTTTTTAAAAAAGAAAGAACATTTTTATATTTGTTTTCTCTATTTTTTTTATTAAGGATAATATTTTTTCCACAAACCACTGTGAGACACAAGAACTAGAATCATAAGTTAAATTAAGTCATGTTGAATTGATGGCAAGACTATATATTCAAATTAAAAATTGGGTTTTCTGTTTTACATACAATACATTGAATTATCACTCCAAAGACCATATCAAGGAATTTGCTTAATTAGAAAAGAAAGTTCATAGGTTACTAAATTTACAAAAGGTGTAGCCATATACTTTCTCACAGTAGAAGATGAGTAAAACAGGCAAAGTCAGAAAATGTGTCCAGGGTGTGTAATTTGTTGGACATATTTTCCTCCGTTGCTAAGTTAGGGCATTGGCTGGAGCCGAAATTACTGGAGAGTTTGACCCCGAAGACATTCCTCCAGCAAAGATACTTTTAGAAGCAGATTGTCACCATTACTTTGAAAACTGCTCTCTTCTGGAAGATCAGTCATGATGGCTGTGATCAAGCGTAATCTGACATCAGCTCAAAACCTGTTTCATGTTTCTGATGTGTTAGAGGCAGTCTAGTGAACATGTTTATGGCCATTTAAAAAGTTTTTCCAAGTCCTGTCCCATAATTAATTTGCAAAATCAGAAAGCAAATGACTACACTATGTTTAGCTTCTTAAAAATGCACATTCGCAGAGTTATGTTTTACGCGGTGCCTCTTGCTCTTAGGGAGGGTCCAGGCAAGACCTGTCTATTAGTGCACCATTGCTGACCGTTTGGGGCAACCGTAGTTGAAGCTAATCAGGCACTTTAATTCCAGGAGGTAGATGCCACTTCCACATGAGTGTAGTTCCAAGAAAATTTTTCCTGTACAGATGACTCTGTATATGACATGAAGAAACAGGCCCATGTAACCCACATTTCTCATTCTGCCTTAGCTGCACAAAATGTAGACTCAGTTATTGCCCAACAAATTTTTCACATCATCAGCCCCTTCCATTTAAGAGGGTCTAGCTTGTTTTAAATCCCAAATCTGTGCTTTAACCTCCCACACAGTGTTACCAATCTAGCAATAGTGAGTTTGTGCCCTGCAATAGGAGGGAGAGCTTGGGAACAATGCTGCAGTCAACTTGCCCACCCACAGAGGGCACCCTTTTTAATGTTCACAGAGGCACCATAGGCTAAAGGTGCTGCCAGTACCATACAGTCATTATAATTCGGCAGGGTATAAATCATTAGTAAATGTAAATATCAGGTTTAGGACTCGGCAGCCCTCTGGAAAAAGGATTGAATTATGATTGCTGTCTGAGAAAGGTCAATCAATACATCTCTGATTTTTGTGTGTATTAAATATTAAGCAAGTAATAATTTAGATGCATATTGAATTCCAAACATTTATAGAATAATTTTAACATGAAATTTTTTTATATGTATGCCTATATTGTACTTATGGCTACATTTTCTATTTAATTATTACAATCAGGAAAGCAAAACCTTAGAGTGGACTTTTAGAAATATCCAAGGAAGGAAGTATGAAACCTGTAGTTTTACTTACCTGCCTTATCACCACTTTAATAAAATTTGCATTGTAAATTAAACCATTAAAAATGGAGATTTCATTTTGTAGTATTGAACTTTAAGACTATTAATATTGTCTTTTAAAAACATATTAAAAAATAATAGATTATTAAAAAGAGGGAGTAATAAAAATACAGGAAGAAGGTACCATACATACTAGTAGCCTTAACTGTATATAAACCAAACTCAAGTGATATATTCTATAGAATTAGGAGAATTGGTTAACTAGTCAGAGAGTCAAAATGAAGTCTTTTTGTGACATAATGAAGTAAGTAAAAATCCATTATACTTTGTTGGTACTGTTTCCTCAATGAACTGTTAACCCAGAATTTGTATTTAAAAAAAAAATCAATTTAGACATCCATTTGCCTTTTCATTGAAAAGCAGCATAATAATATGATGAACCAAATTACCTATCCATTGATTCAGCTACACTTTCTGGGTGTATAGGGGTGGGCAAAGTATGTTTTCAGTTGTAATAAAAATAAATCATACAATAATAAATACAAGAATAAACTGTTTTGCATACTCACACCTGTAAACCTACTTTTGCCCACCCCTGTATATATACATAAGGAGTTATTCCAAGTGAAAGGATTTGAGGTGATATTTTTTCTTTGTAGTTTTTTTTATTATTATTGCTTGAACTCTTTATCAAAAATGTGTATTTTTTTTTTTTACAAAAACAAGGAAAACATTGTAAAGGCTTTTAAATTGACTTACAGTCACAAGTTTAGCATGCTACAAGTCAAGTATATCGTATCTAGCTTTGAGGATCCAGCGTGGGGGCAGTGGGCAGGAGCACCAGATTCCCTGTGATACTAGCTGCCACTCACTCTCTGCATCACACAACGGCCGTGAATGAATGGGTCCATACTGCTTCCCGTGTGCCGGGACCTGGTTTAAATTCTACTCACTCAGCCTTCACTGTGAGAAAGGTGAAACTGTTTCCCAGTTTCGCAGGCAAGACCATGAAAGCCACAGATACACGTAAAGGTAGAAGCAAGAGGCTGAGTCTGAATTCAAACCCAGATTCCAGGGTCCTTGTTTTCAACCATTGGAAATATTCTGTGTCTCACCTTGGGAAAGCTGCTTCAGCTATCAGGGCCTGTTTTCTCATCTCAAAGCTTAAAGTGTTGGCTCCACAATGTGAACAGTTGGCCTGGAAGCAGCAGAAAGAACCAAGTGGCAGGGGAACCGTGAAGGATCCTATTCTTAGAGATCTTTCTCGCTGACCTCAAGAGATGTTTTCTGTAATCACTGCCATATATTCATTTCAGTGTCTCCAGGTTTGCAGAAACTAGCACAAATACAGTTAATACTGATTCTCTTATTTGGGGAAAGTACAAAAATCACATACTGCTGGAAGGGTGGGCTCACCTGCATAAGAGTTTAGTGCTGAGATGTCTCCCACTTGGAACCAGAGAATGGGTATAACAGATGTTTTGTCATTATACTTCTCAACAGGTGTCAGGGATATCTGTAACATTTATGAACCTTCACTGGAAGTATGAAAACTGAAGGAATGGGAAAAACCTTCAGGGATTGTGCCATGTGTATCTTCCTGCTGGAGAATATTAAATGTAGGCGATCTTTACTGTGGAGAAGCTAAAAGCCTTGATGAATTGATTTCTGTGTTCCAGTTTATTGGGGAAGATAAAATAAATAATTCAGAAATGGAAGTAGGCAAGAAATCTTTTTAGAGAAAGTAAAGAAACAAAACCCATGCTCATAAGATGAAAATGGTAAAATGGATGGGTTTAAGAATCCAGTGAGAAGGCCCTGGCCACGTGGCTCAGTTGGTTGTAGCATCGTCCCATATACCAGAAGGTTGCGGGTTTGATTGACAGTCATGGCACATACTGAGGTTGTGGATTTGATCCCTGGTCGGGGTGCATAGGGGAGGCAACTGATCAATGTTTCTCTCCCTCTCCCCCTCTCTCTCCCTCCCTCCCTTCCTTCCTTCCTCTCTCTAAAAGCCAACAAAACATATCCTCTGATGAGGCTTAAAAAACAAAGAAACAAGAATACAGTGAGAAGAAACTCTTTTCCAATAGCCCTTAACCACTAGCACTTAGATAACTGATATTGTTCCTTGGCTCAGAGCCCCTTTCTCTATCTTCAGACTGCTTTACTCCAACTTCTGTTTTCATTGACACATTTCCTTTTTCTGACTGAGCCTGCTGCCTCCTACTTATAATGATGCTTGTGATTACCTTGGGCCTGCCCAGATAATCTAGGATAATCTCCCCATCTCAAAATCCCGAATCTCTCTGGCTATGTAACACAGATTACAAGGATTAGGAAGGCGATAGACATCTTTGGGGATGGGAGGTGGCTAAATAATTCAACCTAAAGGGGGGAGGGGAATGACTCAATTAGAATAGGAGCCCTTTAAAACTGAAATTTTGAAATAATGGTGAAAGATCCTGTATTAGCTAGGAAAGGTTAAGCTATGCTGCAACAACAAATAAATGCTGTACCTCAGTGTCTTACTGCATAAAACAGTATTCCCTGCTAAAGGAAAATCTGGTGAAGGTCCCATAGGCTGCAGAGAAGCAGTGACACAGAGATCCGAGGTGTTTTTCATCTTATGGCTCTGTGACCTAATTCCTGCTCTACAGTTGCCATGGCAATTTTTTTACTCTTATAGGTCAAAAGGGACACACACATCACATTTCTTGTCATACAGCCCAGCTAACTAAGGAGGCTACGAAGTACAGTCTTCCATGTGCTCGGGAAGAAGAGAACCAGATATTAATGTATCTTAAGTAACTGATACTGTAGTGCCTAGGATACTCTTTGGTGAGCATCTCTGTAAACTTAGCACCAACAGGTTGAATATTAAAATGAGCTGAAGCTATTGAAACATATGAAGATTAATTAAAATAAAAAAGGAAATGGATATTTTTTTGGTGGAGAGTAATGTTCACACTAGGAAGCATAGCGCCAGTACTTGGAAAAGGTGATCATTTTAGCAAGTGACAAGGCAATAAAAAGGAGAGAATGGAAGAAAGGAGAAGAGCTGTTGCTGAGAGGACCTTATAGTTCACGGGGGTTGAGGAGAGAGTTAACTACTTGGAATGAGTTTCCTGGCTAAGGTGAATTGTAGCGCAGGGTACAGTGAACCTGCTAGTGAGCTCACTAACTGTTGATCTAAAGACTCATGGAGAATACAAGAGGAGCTAAAACACTGGAGTCTGCAAATACTATCTTCATTGTTCACAAGAATAAAACATAGATTCTGAAACCTTTATACCAGTGAGCATCATGATACCTCTTACAAAATTCTAAAATGAGTTCTTAAATTGAATGGGTGTCCACAGATGGGAAAGTGATGGTGAGCAGGAGCCACATGAACCCATTAAGAACACTGTTTTCTGTTTATTTTTTGAGTCCTTCTATGCTGGTAGATAAGGGACACTGTGGTTATGTCTTGATTTTAACAAGGTGTTTGACAAAATTTCACATGATGTCATTGTAGACCAGATGAGAAACAGGGCTCTAATAGATAATGTGGTTACATGGGTTTGTAATGAGTGAGAAATAGGAGGATATTTTTTAAAAATAAGTAAGAATGGAAAAATAAACTCGAACCAAATCCTGAAAATTCTTATAAGCTATGTTAAAGGACTTAGACTTTTTCTTGCTGGCAGTTTGGATTCCTTGCATAAGGCTGAGCAATGATCCAATTTGCGTAGTAGAATACCACTCTGTGCAGTGTGGGGAACAGGCGGGAGGAAGCGGGTCCAGGCACAAGCCGGGATGTGGGAGGTGACGGTGGACTGCACTAAGGGAACTGGGAGTTGTAATGGGAGGAGACAGTTGTTGATGAACTTAAAGAACTTACGTTGGTAAGATTTGTCATTAATGGAATGCAAGGGTAGAAACAGTGGACCATCACACGTGGCCCCACAAGTATGACTTGAGGAGCTGAGTGGGTGATGGTCCACCCCCTGTGAGGGAACAGAGGCGAAGGACCTGTCAGGGCCATGGTACATTTTAGATTGCTGGAGAGCAGTAATGTGGAGATGCCCAGAGGCACTGAGGTAAGCCTGGAACAGAGGAGGGACCTAGAGAGGGGTCAAGGTTTAGAGGTCAGAGTATTATATGGATGGCAGAGCCAAAAGAGGAATGAGGTCACCCAGAGGGAGCGTCCAGGGGTGGGCAAACTTTTTGACTCGAGGGCCACAATGGGTTCTTAAACTGGACCGGAGGGCCGGAACAAAAGCATGGATGGAGTGTTTGTGTGAACTAATATAAATTCAAAGTAAGCATCATTACATAAAAGGGTACAGTCTTTTTTTTTTTTTAGTTTTATTCATTTCAAACGGGCCGGATCCGGCCCGCAGGCCGTAGTTTGCCCACGGCTGCTCTAGACTGAGAAGAAAAGCACCTGGCACAAACCTTTGGGAACCTCAGTGTTTAAGGATTTCATGGGCAGAAGAGATCAAGAGGGTATAGTCGTAGGTGATCTGCTGTCTTAAAGCTAAAGCAAGGGTTTCAAAGAGGCAGCAGTCAGTAGTGTCAAGTGCCACTGAGAGGCCCTGAAAAATAGCCCCAGCGATAGGTTAAACAGCCATAAAGTGACAGGTAGAAGCAAATTCTGGTGGGCCCGGAAAGGGGGTGAAATAGTAGAGCCAGAGGAGAAAAATGGGGTGATAGCAGGGGTGGGGTCAAGGACCAGGTTTCTGTGTTCAGACGCCGATGGAGAGGGAGACGAAGGGGAGAAACAGCCTTGCCAAGTCGGTGAACTAGACGAACCTGAGACCCAGCCATGTGTTTCTTGCACGCTGTCTTAGCCAGAACTATCGTAGTGCTTTTTTGAAAACTGCTAATCTATGTGGATTTCACACTGGTTACATTGTGGGGAGACTGGGGGCAATCTCTCACTATCTCCAAGACTGGCAAGCTGGTGGACTAATTGTTTTTCCATGAATCAAAATCGAAAATATATACAGAATTAGATTGAATCGCATCTTTATTATCTTCTGAGAGACACTGTAGTGTTTTAAAATCTGCTGGCAGTTCAGTGCTACATAGATTTTCATAGTGACTATTTCTATGAAAATACTTTAAGATGAAATTTAATGCTGTGATCAGCAATACGGGAAGGCTGTAAAATTTTCTCTATTCTAAATTCTATTTCCCTTGATCTGTCGTGCCTGGACTGTAATTTTTTTAAACCATTTATCTTCTCTTAAGGTTTTGTGCTGGAGTGTACATTGCTAGTGGTTTTATTTGATCTGGCAACAAGTTCTGATCTTTTTTTCCTGATATTGAGCATTTCAAGCAGTTCCCTAATGAGCCTGCCTCTGCGCTCCAGTGCTGTTATCATTGATAGATTTCCTATTGTGAGAGTAAGCTTCCAAAAATAATTGACTTATTTCCCTTAGTGATTCCCCCTTTCTGTGGAATCTCATTATTTCCAAAATTGTAGATTTCAGTTTCCCTGTCCAGAACGTCTCTAGTGTAAATTTAGCTTCCTAATTTAGGTAACGTTTGAAAGTTGGGGTCTTAGGAACTTAGGAAGTCTCAGGTATTTATTCAGCAAGCATGTATTGAGAACAACTCTATGACATGTACCTGGACATTAAGGTGCCAAACTCGCATAAGAGGTTCTGCATGGAGCTGGCACTTAAGACAGAGTCAGATTAAGTACGCCTGTGATGGCCATTCAGCGAGATGCATGCAGACTGTGCAATGTTAATATAATCAGAAAAGAATACAAGGCCTGATGCTTCAGATAGATTTTGAAGAAGAGTAGGATTTAGCCGGATGAAGAAGGGAGGGAAGATCCAAGTTAGAAGGAAAAGAATGCTTTTAAAAAATATCCTATATATTTATGTAAAGAAGCTGGGGTATCTGTGAAACAAATGAATTGGGAAAAACAAGGGCGTGGAGAATGCTTCACTTAAGAAAACCAGTCTCCTAGAATTATGGCCTCTCTCTCTCTCTCCTTCAATCCCCCATCTACTTTTGCTCTGACAATCCCAAATCTCAGCTCTGTTTAGAATACCTCTCTTGAGAAACCTTCAGCGGCTCAACCTTGCCTCTGACAATATTCAGAGGCTCCGTCTTCACGGGCTTAGGGGCCACTGGTCGTCCTCGAAAAGCAGAGGACTCCCTGCTTCCTGAGCCCGGCGCACTTTCCCGTCCACACACCTTTGCTCAGGGTGTGCGCTCTACTTAGAATTATCCTGTTTTCCTTCTCCCTCCAGTCACTGTCATGTCATACTACGTTAAAATCCTACCCAGCCTTAAAAGCTAAAATATCTGAAATAAATATTGATGTATCAATGCAATGAAAGGTCTTAAAAATAATTTAGTGGGATGAATAATTATTATGAAAACATGAATAATAATAAGTAAAACAAACAGGATACAATCAGTATGTTTAGTTTAGTAACATTTTTTTAAAAAATGAGCATGCAGAGCAAACTACTTTGTACATATTCAATATGGAACGACCAGTTATTATATATGTCTGGTTACATAATGGCTGCCTCCCCCAGCCCCCTTTTTAGCCTTTTGGGTATTTTCAAGTTTTTCCTAACACTAAACATGTAGTGCTTTCACAGTAGGAAACAAAATAATAGATGTCATTTTCAATTTTTAAAACCCCTACTCTTGCTTCAAGAGGCTCGCCTTCTTTCCTTCATAGATTCTTCTGCCATCCACCAGTCAGATCTAGCTTCTACCTTCTCTCTGCTACCATTTCATATTTTTGTTGTTCTTAGGACTCTATGCCATATTCTGCCTTAAAATTTAATTACATGCTACTGCTCCCTCCTACAGTCACCAACTTATGCCTTGAACAGAGGTCACTCTATTTGTGAAATGAATGAATGCTTATGGGGATTCAAAGTAGGATAGTTCTTTAAAAAGTTTAAGATCTTATTGGGGAGTCAATACACGGAGTCAACAAAAAATATAAAAAATAAAAGTTAACGTATAAGACAATCGGACAAACTGTGTCAAAAAGTGTATAATGTAAATGTGGTATAGTAAATAGTAGAGGGATCCTCTAGTGTCAAAAGAATCCTGTTTCCCAAAAGAGATTCAGGGATTATAGCTGAGGCAGGTGCCAAAAGAAAGCACTTTCACTTGTATACATACTTCAGTGACATTTGAAGGGCAAATTATGAATGCAGACTCACAGACTACAGTTTGAATAGTTCCAGCCCAGCCTCCCAAGCTTCCCGTGCGGCTCCACACAAAAGCAGAATGAGACTGCAGTAATCTGTGTCTACAAAGCAGATCATCTGTGCTGATAACGGGACACTGACTAGTTTTAATTTACCTGCCTATTGAAATCCTATTTTCTTAGTGATAGTTTTTTGGTCCTAACTTGAATCTTGTAAGAGCATCTGCTGGGAGGAAAGAAAATGAACCAGGACACCTTTCTATCTCAAATCAAATATTTTGTGATAAATTGGAATGCCATTCATGCTTACTATTTTCACATGTAATACACTGCAAATAAGGCATCCTGTATAGACTTCTCCCACTACATTTAAAAGTTAGCCTGTGGAGCTATACAGGTATCTCTTAAGGATTCAGTCAGATGCCAGACGTGGTGATACTGATTGTTTTGTCTTCGAACCACATGGGAAGAAACAGTGATGAATCCAATGACAGGGATGAGGAGAGATTCACAAAGCATCCTGCCCACCAGGAAGCCCTGCTGCCTGCTAAATGCAAAACTGGTTCAGTTTTCTCTCATCTCCCTTTGGTCTTGGTATCTTAATAACTTTCCTTGAAGGAATATTCATACATAATTATATATATTCTTTGTAAATGTTTCATGAGGAGAAAAATCTTATTCTGGAAGCTTCCAGGCATAACTTGCTATGCAAAATACTAGCCCATCATGTAAAATTTCCTCTCTACTTCAGGTATTCATCACCTAGAGCTATTAAATTTTGGTTCTCTGTACGAAGTAAATTAATCCATCAAAATCCTGGCTCTAGCCACCTCCTTCTTCACACCTCAATATTTTGTTTTCATTTATGTTGCCCTTAATTTTACTTCATCTGACTTTAAAATGAAAAGTAGACATAATTTGGCAGCCCCTGAGCAGCATCATATCCACTTTTCTGAGCCTCTTTCTGTGAGCAGAATGTCAGCTCTCTGGGTCAGAGATGAAAGGAGAGACAAACCTTTGGGGCCCCTGCGATTGTGTGATTCTATAAACGCACTGAGACTGTTTGATTCTCAGTGTAAGCTAAAAATAGCCCGCTGGCTCTGAACTTCCTCTTGGGATTCTGGTAGATTGATGGGTGCGGCATGTGGGAGTTTGGGGGAACCACACCTTGATGTGTTATTTCATTTTTTGCCACTGTGAACATTATAACCTTTTTCAAATTCTGTCTCTTCGAAGTGCACTAAAGGCTTTTGGGAATTTGTCATACATAAACACCAAGTGCAAAGGTCACGAGCAGAGTAAATGTGTAAGACTAAAAGTAGTAAAATAGGACCACTGGCTTAATGCAAAGTGTGACACACTGAGATTGGTGACTATATTCTGCTTCCAGCTTTATTGTTTCTAAAAGGTTCATTATTTGTTTCATTATCCTTTTCTGTAGCTTCAATAGAATGCTTTTACAATTAATATTTTAACATTCTTTTTGATTTTAAGACCATGATAATCTTGAAATAATTTACTACATTATTTTAGTTGTCTAAAAAATATTTTATGCCTTGCTCTCAAGTCATTTTTATACTATTAATATCTTTTAAAAAATGAAATAAAAATATATAAATACTGTTACATAAAATTTAATAGCATAACTTAGTCTCTATTTGTCATAACAGTTCTAGTTCTTGTCTCCCCCCCCCCTCAGTTTTATTGAAATACAATTAATGGACATGACTGTATAAATTTAAGGTATACAGTGTAATGGTTAGATTTACATATATTGTGAAATAATTACTGCAATAAGTTTAATTGTCATCCATCATCTTATAGAGATACAATTTTGAAAAAAAAAAAAAAAGCAAAAAAAGAAAAAATATTTTTTCATGTGATAACTCTTAGGATTTACTCTTTTAACAACTTTAATATATCATATAGCAGTGTTAAATACATTATGCTTCTTTTGTAAGAATTTGGCATTATAAGCCCTTAAAGGAAAATGAAGGGGTTTTATTTAGGTATTAATTCAAGCAACACCTTTCTTATGGGATAATATTTTTAAAGTAATACAAAGACAGTTTATTGAATTTAAGTTTCACTGTTATAAGTGCCCTATAGCCAGTTAGCTGTTCACAATTAGAAAAAGCCATTTTATTTATTTTTTTGAAATTTATTGGGGTGACAGTTAATAGGATGTTATAGGTTTCTGGTGTATAATTCTCTAGTACATCATCTGTATAATATTGTATTGTGTGTTCACCACCCCAAGTCAAGTCTCCTTCTACCACCATATATTCCCCTTTATCCTCTTCTACTTCCCCCCACGCTCCTTCCTCTCTGGTAGTCATCATGCTGTTGTCTGTGTTAGAAAAAGCCATTTCAGAGGCATACACTCACCTCCAAGACTTTCTTCTCTAACAAATACTAGTTAGGAGGAGTGCTGGTCCTGTGGAAATGGCTGCACAAAAATCTCACCAAGATAAACAGAAAATTTATCCTCAGAAACATTTTCATATGTTAAAGAGAGGCATTATTTAATGCATTTATTTGCTTGGGTTAAGTTAAATTATTTGATTATGTGATCCCTAAGTTTTGAAATCCCATGTGAAGATATCTCATAGTAACATGCTATCTTTAGTTCTTCACTTGGTGTGAAAGTTCAGAAAATTTCATTATATTAGTTTGATAGCACTGGAAAAGTTAGACTATCCTTTATGTAAGGATAAGATTGATTTATTTTTTCCTCCTGGGTCATGTCAAACATAGTTTCCATGTCTGGATAATTGCCTTAGCAAATATGTAATCACTTAGCAAGGCTCTACTCAAGCATGCGGCATTTCTGATCATCTTTTTCCTACCTACTTCCTCTTTTGTGCCCATCATGCTCACAGGAGGCTTCTATTATCATTCCTACAAGATCCTGTTTACTGCCACAGTGTAAAGTCCTTAAGGACAGAAACCTAGTCCTTTCTAACACTGCACAGTGCTTGCTACATAGTAGAAGTCAAGGAATGTCTGTTGATCATATCCTTCCTTTAATGGTCCCAGAAAAAGAGGCTCTGCTATTTCTCTCTGTACTAAAACCCTAAAAATTTCTATGGACTAGAATCCTCTCTCTGCTGCTGTATAATTTAGATCCATTCTCTTCAGCATCGCCTTATATTTCTTACTCATAATCACATTATGAGTTTTTAGGAAATGATGGTCCTTCTTTGAGTTTGTGGCTGCCACGTGTCCTCTGGAAAAGGAAGATTTTTCTTTTTCATGATTCACCTTCCTGTAAATTAATTCAGCATGAGTGGGATTCTTCATTATTATTGTTCGAAAGGACTTTGATGAGGTGATTTTTAGAGGTAAAAAATTTGGATATTGGTATGAAAACAAGCATCTATTATTCCATTACTATCAGAAAAAAAGATATAATTACTTTTTGTAAAAACTATTCAGTTTTATTTTGAAGAAAATATTGAACATTCATTTTAAAACATTACTGCCTAGTGCAGAGGTTCTCAAACTGTGGGTCGCGACCCCTTTGGTGGTCGAACGACCCTTTCACAGGGGTTGCCTAAGACCATCCTGCATATCAGATATTTACATTACGATTCATAACAGGAGCAACATTACAGTTATGAAGTAGCAATGAAAATAATTTTATGGTTGGGTCACAACATGAGGAACTGTATTTAAAGGGCCAGAAGGTTGAGAACCACTGGCCTAGCATATTCTTTGATAGTCTGATATAAATATGATCCAACCTATGAAGAAAATTTTTATAGAATAGTTTGGGTGCCTGATACATTTTCAGACAACTTCATTGTTTAGCACATGGCGATATGATGAGGTTTATGTGTCATTCATTATATAGCTAATATAATGGATTATGGAAACATTCAGGAAATAAAACCAATTTCTTATTTGCATACTGGTTGTTTTGTCTGTTGTTGTAGTAATAGAATCAGTCACCCAGAAAACCTAAACTAGTTAGATTTAAAAATAATTGATCCTGAGATTATATCTAGAAAGCCCAGTAGAAGACTTGCCCATTGTTTTTCAAAGACACATTTGCTCCCAAAAATGTGTTCCCAGAGGCCCCAATCTGCCTTGCTTCAAATAAGCCAAGCAGTGAAACAGTCACAACTTCTACATAAAATGACATCATTGCCTATTTAATAATCAGGTCACACACTGGTATTGTGTGGGATTCCATAATTACTGTTTCCACATAGATCAAATTTGAATAAACCCTTCAGTTAGTAATGGTAGTATTAACATACCATTTTCCTTGATTGGTGTTTGTTACCTTGCTGTTTGTTTAGAAATCAGGTCCTCTGGTCCCTGTGTGATACTTGCTTCTGATGCTATCTCACTCCATCTCTGCAGATATTGCTGACATTGGTCTGTTACATGTTTTAAACATTGCCCCCTTCTGAATTGGTTATGTCTGTGTTAAATTGTGCTGCTTTGCCCTTAACTCAGAATATGGCTCAATTCTCTGTTTTCACTGCTTGCTGCATTGTCCATTTAGTATCACTAACATGTATCTTTTTGCCGAGTTCTACTTTTTAGAAATATAGACTAGTTCTTTTTATTCTAATTGATGCTTTTTCCCTAAATTCTACTTTCTGAAGGCATATTGTCATCCCTGCTTTTTGTTTATCACCATATGCTTCTCATTTCCGATCTTTTTGCAATCTAAGCCTATTCTCTTCTATGAGCAGGATGATGGCTGTAGCATGTTTTATTTTTCCCTCCTTCCTCTACCTCCTCCCTTCTAGGTAGCATGTTGAAGCCATCTAGGCTTTTGCCTCCATTTTAACAGAATGAATGATTATTTAGGCAAAACTGTGTCACTCTTTTCTTCTGCTTTTTCTTGTTCCCCACCTCTTCCCCTTTAATGGATTCCTTTTTACATTTCATGGAGTGTGTTCTTGAGTAATTCTTTTAGAAGTGTCACACTTGACAATGCATCAGTTAACTAGTGCATATTAGAGGAATGGAAGTACCATGAGGACATGAATTCTTGTCTGTTTTTTCACCGCTTTGCCTAGAAGGTTACCTAGCAATGAGTAAGTGCTACATACACATTTTTAAGACATGAAATCAATTTACCTCATGGCCTTCTCCCTCTCAATTTTAACTCTTTTTACAGAAATAATTATAAACTGTCTATCACACATTTTCCTGTTTCCTGACCTGACACCAAGTATGACTCACAATGGTCAACCTTTATTGATAACTCAGGGTCCTCATTATCCATATCACTTACTGTGATTTGTTTTAATCTGATACCAAAATTCCCTCCAGGTACCCCAGGGAAGTTTACCTCCAAATTAGGTAGCTTCCATTTGCCAGGTGTCTCGGATTTCTTTTTCTCCTCTTTATATCAGGAGTGTTCCAGGAAAGCAAAAGTGGAAGCTTCGAGTTCCTGGGGCCAGTGCCACAGAGCTTCACATTATTACTTCTGCCGCATTCTGTTTGTCAACCTCACCAAGTTAGGCCAGGTGCAGGGGTGGAGAAGTACAAAATATTGTGGCCATATGTTTCATACCACACCTGCCTCTGAGAGCCTATTCCTAACCTTCAAACTTGTAATTTCCAGTATTGCTGTTGATGTGCTCACATAGTTACCTCTTGAGGGTGGGAATGAGGCTGGTACCTAGTTAGGCCTCAATAGAGGAGAGTTGAACCAATGGTGGGCTGATGAGTGGATATGAACATACATATTCACATATAGATATCCTATTTTGTATACTTATAGTAACTAGAATTTGTAATTATACAATTAATGGTAGTACTTTCAAAAAGTACAAAATAAGTGTGTAGTTTTGGTGTAAAATAGTAAGGGTTTTTGTGTATGTCAATCAGGAACCATAGAAGGGCATGTTCTTAGAACATAGAAACCCATCTGTGTAATAGACATGTGGTATTGTCTACTTAATCAGTTCCTGGATCAAATAACCAGACATGACTTCATCTCTTCCCGCATCATTGTTATTAAATGTGTTGGACCTCAGAGTGAAAGATACATTGACCTGCGGCATATATTTAATGTCAGATTAATTACCATTGATGCCAAAATAAGATCTTAATATGGAAACTCTGTTTGCAGTTGTAACTCCTAATTTCTTTGTCTTAAAAATACTTTGGAAGCCCTGGTCAGTGTGGCTCAGTTGGTTGGAGCATCTTCCCATACACCAAAAGGACACAGGTTCAATTCCTAGAAAGGCATATACCTAGGTTTTATGTTTGATCCAGGTCCAGGTCAGGGCATATGCAGGAGGTAACAGATCAGTGTTTCTCTCTCTCTCCCTCTCTCCCTTTCCTCCTCTCCCCCTTCTCTCTCTCCTTTCCTCTCTTTCTTAAAATCAATGAACATGTCCTCGGGTTGGGATTAAAAAACTTTGATAATCTAAAAGGCCCAACTATTACTTAATATCAACTAAAATTCAGTTGATGGCACTAAAATGACAATTTGGTATTTTACAGAATGTAAAAACCCTGTGTCCTAGTTCAGTTCCCACAGAGGTAGTTATTCCATGTGCAATTTCATCAAAACGCTGAGATCCTCCCCTTGACTGGCCTCCATTGCTGTCCACCATTGTGAATGCTGTTGAGCAGCTGTCACAGTTCCCTCTGGTAATCTGGAGATCACTGTAATTTGCCCGAATTCTGTGGAACCTTTAGGCATGATAGGCTTTACACTTACCTAAATTATTGTATTGTCCTTGAGTCTTTCAGTCACTTTTGTTTTATGTAACTGTGGTCTGCCAGTTGGTAAATGCAAATTTTATTAAGAGTCCAAAAGGACACATGTATTTACAAAGTTAATATTGGCTCAGACAAGTAATCCTTCGTGAATGCAAAATGCAGATTATGTATGGATTACATCAAATGATCACAGAAAGAACAAATAACAACTAATCATAGAAGGTCATTTGGTGAATATCTTTTTAAACTCTTACCTTGTAGAATTACAAAAAGAGAAAAATAGTTACATGTATGAAATCGAGTCTTAAGACTTTATTTTTGTACTATATTATCAAACATAATACAGGATTAAAATTGAACAAAGATAAAGGCAAGCTCTCTTGACTGTTGACTATGGAAAGAAAATATAGAGAGACATAAAGGAAATTGAACTTCAGATCTTTGTTTCAAGATAAAAATGAATTAATTATAAAATAGACCCGTATTCATAACTTAGACTCTCCTCTTTGAATTTCATACAGTGAAAGCAATCATAGCACTGAAAGAAAATTTATTACAAAGTCACCTGAGATATCAGTTCATAAACCAAAAAAAAAACACACACACATGAGAAACAGAAATAGGAATAATGAAAATTTCATTTTAAAAGAACATAAATGGGAGGCAAGGAAAGAACTGTTGAGATAAATGAAAGAAAGCCATGACTTCTCTTGAATTCTTATAAATACTGAAAAGTGTTTTCCATTAACAGGATACTGGTGCCACAGTAAATGTGATTAGATTTTTCCCCTCTGTGCAGAGTGCTATTCTCGAGACACTTTCTGTGTTAGTATGCCAGATGAGGCTGCCTTCTGACCTGCCTAAAGGGATGGCCTAAGAGTCGATTAGGCACCGCCAAACAGAGGCAAAAGTGCAAGTGCCGGGTTGGGAGAATTGGGGCAGGGTGCTTGGGGAATATTGTCCATGACTGACTCAACAAAGTGCAGTCGGTGGCATCCCTGGCACAGAGAAGTTAATCCTGCAAAGAGTTAACCACCTGCAGATTTAGTATCTAAATCTAGGTGCATTCCACCATAATTAGAGTGTGTTTGTTCATTAGTAGCGGAACATTTTGCAGACTATAAAAACTTAAATGATCCTGAGGCTCATTATGGCACCTTGTACATCAGACTACGCAGTTGCTCTGCTCCTTTATGTGCCTTTTATATCTTAATTTAGGGCCCAGTATGAGTATGTCTATCACATCATGAAAGTATAAACCATCACAAATGATTATGGGGGAATTGTTATATGTCTTTATACAGGAATGGAAAAATAGAATAGAAACTAGAATAGAAAAGGTAATGCATATTTTAGTCTTCTCAATATGTTCTTACATTGCGATGGTTATTGCATAACCTCAGCACTGAGTCAGAGACTCCGTTTCATTAAACTTAAATGGGAAAGAGATAAAGTTTCAGGAACAAAATGGCAGTACTCTGTCTACTCAGGGATTGCAAATACGAATAATATCTCAAAAAAAAAACCTCAGCATTATAGAATATTGAAACGACTTTGGAGCAAAACAGGTTCCGTCCTCGGCCACTTATTAGCTATGTTCTCTGGTGAATTGTTTAGTCTCCGAATCTGAGTTTCTCTGTATAATAGAGATACTCTACACTTCAAATGGGGATTAGGATAATATGTAAAGCTCCTGGCATCGTTCCTGACACATACGAGGCACTTAATAATGATTACCTTTATTCCGATAGGATTGGGAAGTGTGTTTTCTTGGTCACAGCCCACAGTTATTCAGCAGAAGCTAGAGGATGCTGTACTGCAATAGTTTGGCCCTGAGGTGGGTGGGACCCTTGGCCGCATGGAGTGGCATTCTTGTAACTTACCCTCCCAGCTATTACTCCATTCTTTAGCTGCTGACACTCACTGTTGCACTGGAAACAGGGAAAACTCTTCACTAGGACCATCTAGCATGACTGTGTGGCTAGATTCATCCAGCCCATTACAGGAAGACAATACCATTAACCTAGGACCTACAGAATATTAGAGTTGAAAGGGCCATACACTTGCTACCAACTGGTGGACCAAGGATCCTTGCCTCCTCCAAATTGTTGCAAGTGTTCCAAGTTGCATCAGGCATCATTGGAGAATAATGTCCTGTTACATACCGATATTCAGTACCATTTTACTGTTGTGATTAACATAAATTTGTCTCAAAACATTATTCTTAGTAGCTTTTCATCATGTTGCATTTTCTCTGTTGGCCTTTATGAAACATACAACTCCCATCAGGGTGCAGTACAAAGCAGTCATAAAACTGCTTGACATACAGGAGCCCTTGTGCTCAGAAAAGTCAAGCATTGGTGCTCTCCTTTCGAAGGCCCCAGAAAATGATGTGTGATGTACTCGCTTGCACAGCTTATTAAGGAACACACTGGTGAGAACTTTGTTCTCCTAATCCCTAGTCTAAAACTCCCAAGAGTGGAGATGTTTGCATTATTACTTCTGCAAAAACCAGAAATGTACTTAATGTTCCGATTAGTATGCATGAAGCCGAGTATTGACAGAAAATGGGTTACGTGAAAAACATTTAAAACACTACCTGGCACATACACATAAAGCCCTCAGTAAAAGGTAGCTATTATCATGATGACTGTTACCACAATGGCTATTCAGTAAAGAGGGTTTTGTCAGTTTTTTCACTATTGCTCAGAGTAACTTATCACATCTACGTGTAACATCTTAAGTTATATCATTTGTCACTCCAGCAAATGGCTTCTGTTTTCGCTTCTCGTCCTCTCAGAATGGTAGTGGGTGGATGTTTTTCAAATCTCCCTTCCAGAAGTCTGTTAGGATTAGAGGCTCTTGCCATTAGCACTGAGGCTGACTTTGGAGACAAGTCCTTGCGGTGCATTTTGTTGCAGCCTCCGACAATGGCCTTCAATGTGCACGCGTAAGCTCAGTTTTGTTGTTGAACTGCCCATTGGGATTTGGTATGTTTCTGTGAACTAAACAGATTTAAACATTTATTTTCGATCAATGTTATTTTAATTTGTCCTCCTCTCTGCCTCATTCTTCTATTTATTGAGAGATTTAACAGTAGATCAATATTTATTTAACATGTATACCGAGAGGTAGTCTCTAGAGATTTGGTATCTCATTTTAGAATGTGGCCCACAGGTGATAGCCGAAAACAGTGACTGAGAGAGATTTACATCTGACTGTGTAAATAGAGTACCCACTTCATAAAACTGTGCAGCACCCTGATTAATCACAGTAGTTAAATACAAAGACAATTCTCTTTGGGTTTTTCAGGTTAATTTAGGATGGAAGCAAGTGTTTCACAATGTGTTTGGTTCTGAATTTTTTCAGTATCCAGGTGAGTTCCCTTTCTTTCGCTAGCCATCTAGGAATTTGACATCTAAGCTAAATAAAAGAATATGTGGAATTTGGAGTTGTACATGTCCAACCAGAATCCTCTACTAGGGAAGTCGCCCAAGGAAAGGATATTAAAGAACCAAAAAGAAGTTCTTCTGTATGTGCTGAACTTCTGTATGTGTCCATTTAAGTAAAGGCCTCAGAGGAAATCGCTGAAGGCCTGGTTCTCCATGGGATGCAGCCCCCGGATGAGTAGATTCAGGGGTGAGGCATCCAGGTTTCATGTGGTGATGCTTCTCTGTTACTTCCCAGAGGAAGGGAATCTGGCTTAGACTAGGTACACCAGAGCTAGCCCTGGGCAAATGTTTTAGAAGTTAAATCTGCATTGTTGCCCCCACTCAGTACCCAAATTAGCTTGTCTCCTAGAGCTGCTGCGTGCCCCACCCAGGCTGCTCTTCTCAGCCAGTCCCCTCCACTAGAGAACATACCTGCTCTGTCACACCATCCATCCCTTTAAGGCAGTTCTCAACCTGTGGGTCACGACCCCTTTGGGGGTCGAACGACCCTTTCACAGGGGTCGCCTAAGACCATCGGAAAACACATATATATTTACATATTGTTTTTGTGATGAATCACTATGCCTTAATTATGTTCAATTTGTAACAATGAAAATACATCCTGCATATCAGATATTTACATTACGATTCATAACAGTAGCAAAATTACAGTTATGAAGTAACAACGAAAATAATTTTATGGTTGGGGGTCACCACCACATGAGGAACTGTATTAAAGGGTCGCGGCATTAGGAAGGTTGAGAAACACTGCTTTAAGGCTTTGTTTATATGGTGTCTTCTTGATGATCTGTTCAAATCATTTATGCCAAAATGTGAATAAGTGTTAATATGTGCCCCCTTCTCCACGGGTAACATATTTGCATTTTAGCAGTGGTTCTCAGCAAATACGGAAGCAAATACTGAAGATTCTGTGTGTCCTGGCAGGCGTCAGGGGAGACTGTTCAGGAACAGCAAGTCCTTTGGTTCTTACCACATATACCCACAGGGCCTTGGACCAGCCCTGAGCAAAAAAAGCACAAATTATACTCTAACCCTCACTGCACACCTGGCCTACTGCTGCATCCACAGAAGTAGTACTTTTGTTTCCAACCTCCCAGAAGTCTGCGACATCAGTGTTTCAAAGGAAGAGAAAAAGCAGTTTAATAGTGGGACTAATTTTTAGTTTTGCAGCTGGGGCTTCCTTTGGGGTCCGTTCTTTTAGAAATAAGTGCCTCATTAATAATGGGCACAGAATTCAACAAGGAAGACATCATGAGGAAAGAGAGGCCATGAAGAACACTATGATGAATGGAAAACTGTGTGAGAGATCAGGGGCGTAATTGAAAATGAGAAATGTAGGGAGGTTTTCATAGTTACATGTATTTTATTTAAAGGAAATATCAGGTAGATTCTGAAGTGGAAATAAGCAACATGTGATTTGCAGGAAAGTCTGGCTGATCATCTTTTTGGCTGATTGCAGCATTGTCTAATAAATAGTGGCATTGGCCAGTATAAAATGATGCCCAGGGTGCCTGCTCTGTTGCCAAAGAAACCCCCCTTTGCCCAACCTCAGTTTCCCGGTGTGCTCTGTGAGACGGCCTGTGGTTCTGTTTCTATCAATGCGCACTCAATTTTGCAACAATAAACCGGCAGTCATACTCTCCTTCCATCACAACTCATGCATATTGTTTTAAAGCAGTTGGTAACGTTGCGTTTCTTCAGAAAACATATTTTTCGTATGCTTATTATATATGCTTTCTGGATTTTTCCCCTCTTTTGAGGGAGAGGAAGTTTGAAGGTAACCAATTTGGGCTCTTCTGTAGCTTAAAATTCAAAAGTTTGTAGCCCTTGGCCATGGATGAAGTGGTATGTGGTTTGATTATATGCTAGAAGAGAATTACTAGCTGAGAGGCATTATAGCAGGTGCTACCGTGGCAGGCATGGGGCTGGGCTGATGGGTTCAAGTCCTGCTTTCCCCCACAAAGGCTGCTGTGCAAACTTTGGCAAGTCCTTCAGTTTCATCATAAAAACATGAAAATCATAAATACTGTAAATTAGGAGAATTAAGTGACTTAATATATGAAAAGTGCTTAGAATAGTGCCTGACGTAGTAAATGCCACATCAGTTGTTATTAGAACTAAATTGAAAGGCTTTTATATTCATACTAGAAGCCCATTGCACAAAGATTCGCGCAATAAGCCTTTCTTCCCCTGGCTGCTGTCACCGGTTTTCCTCTGGCACCCAGGACCCAGGCCTTTGGTCCAGCCATAGCGGAGAAGCCAAGCCTCTTCAGTCTTCAGTCTTCGCTCCTCGCCTGTGTATGCAAATTAACTGCCATCTTTGTTGGGTTAATTTGCATAGTCACTCTGATTGGCTGGTGGGCATAGCAGAGTGACACCAATTTGCATGTTTCTCTTTTATTAGTGTAGATAAAGAAAAAACTGTCAAATAGTTCATTCTAATTAGAAGGAGAAAAGAGAGTGATTCTCTAATATATGGTTTCTGTGGCTAAAATGTAAGTTTTGTTGTGATAAATGCACAGTTTATATTGGTGTGTGGCTAACATTTATTGAGCACCCACTGTTTTCCAATTACTGTGCTAAGGAGTTTACATATTTTATTTAATTCTCACAGCAACCTCATGAGGTAGATACTATTATCCCCACCTTGGAGATGAGAAAACTGTGGTTAAGAGGAAGTGAACTTCTAAAGGTCCAAGAGCTAGTATATGATGTAATACTTAAAGGTTGGTGCCCTCAAAATATGCTTGCAACTCTCACAATATAGATATTGTTGTATAGCAGTGATGGCGAACCTATGACACACGTGTCAGAGGTCACACGCGAACTCATTTTTTTGGGTTGATTTTTCTTTGTTAAATGGCATTTAAATATATAAAATAAATATCAAAAATATAAGTCTTTGTTTTACTATGGTTGCAAATATCAAAAAATTTCTATATGTGACACGGCACCAGAGTTAAGTTAGGGTTTTCCAAAATGCTGACACGTGGAGCTCAAAAGGTTCGCCATCACTGTTGTATAGCAATAAGATATGATAAGTCTGCACTTTTTATCAGAACTTAGTAAGACAAATGAAGTCAGCTTCATTTATTCCCCACCCTCTGGATTGTTGGCTGTATGCCAAGTCTTAATCAGAATGAGGATACCTCAGGGCCTTAAAGAGGTTTTCTCCTCCTTGATGTTCAGTATTATCCAGACCTAGTAGGAATAGTTTTGTACCTTCTTCCCACCCCCAAAAAGCAACAATTTCTCTAATTCCTTTCCTATATAAGGGATACATCCTGACTTGTGGCATCATAGCTGCAAGTAGTAAATGATGATTGGGGTAAAGCAGTCTGGCAGAGGGACGCTGGCGTTTGCCTCCTGGTTTACCATCATGTTTGTTCTGAGAAGCAACATCGCCACGGAGGGAGATGCCCACTGTTGTGCTTTTCAGAGAGCACAGAAAATTTGCTCATCTCCATTGCCTGCTGGCATTGGGTTTCCTGCAGCTGTTCTCTGTTCTCATTTTATCCTTAATTAGCCTGTCTCGTATTATATATGGCTTGCAAGACACTCCTGCTACACACTCAGAAGTTTGACTTTGAATCTTCAAATAAGATCATTCAGCAGATCTAAGTAGGGCATCTCCATCTCCTCTTGGCAGTCGGCAGCGTTTGCTGTTCTGTTCCTCTGCATGTGGTGAGATAGAGCTGCATCTGATGCCTCCTGTGAATGACACGCCGGCCTATTATGACATTTCTCATCTCTGAATTCCTGCAGGATCCACAGTCTGTAATGCACTGGCTCATACTGGCTTGTTTTGGAGCAGTTTCATGTGTGAAGAGGCGGGAGCACCGGTGTGTCTCCTTGAGAATCTGACTCAGGGATGGGCAGTGGTGAGCTTAATAAAGGAAGAAATGGAGAGAAACAAGGGGGAAAGGTGTTATGTCTGCCTTACCTCCCAAATTAGATTGCCGGCTTCTCAGCCCAGAGGTCAAATCTGTTGTTCCTCTCTCCTTTCATGCTTACTGGAATATTAGGCAAGCAGTGAGTCTACAGTGTAGACTTATTGCCTGAAGGCCTAGGTTTTACTTTAATTCGTAGACTATGCCAAAAAAGCTACCATTTCCGGTCCTTTGAACTTAATGCAACCCAAAGCAAGTGCAGTTTTCTGCAATCGTTATTGAAATGTTATTTACATTGAATTGGAGTGTTCTCTGAATTGGTTTTAGATTGGTCACTCGCAGAACCGTAATCCTCATTACAGAGGACAAACCTCTGCTCTGGTGGCGCAGTGGAGATAGTCATGACAACAGAAGTGCATGTATTTGTAAAGCGTAGGTGCTATTCTGAGGAAAGTGCTAAAGGCGACATCCTGTAAATGCCTACACTGCTGCAGTGAATAAAAGCTCCTTCTCACCAAGAGGGCTTGCATTTGGCCCAAGAAGGAGTCAGTGGCTCAATGACCGGACTAAGAGGTACGCAGTGTGCACCTTGCGCCTCTGTCAGAAATCAGTTGACCATATGTTTGTAGATCCATTTCTGGACCTTTATTCTGTTCTATCATGTTATATCTTTTTATCTTTACTGACCTCTACTGATCACGATAACTTGATAGTACAATTTAAAATCAGGTTAGAAAACCCACTGTGTGGGAAAACATATTTGCCAATGTCATATCTGATAAGGGCCTAATCTCCAAAATTTATAGGGAACTCATACAACTTAACAAAAGGAAGATAAACAACCCAATCAAAAAATGGGCAAAGGACCTAAATAGACACCTTTCAAAAGAGGACATTCAGAAAGCCAAGAGACATATGAAAACATGCTCAAAGTCACTAATCATCCGAGAGATGCAAATCAAAACAACAATGAGGTACCATCTCACACCTGTCAGACTGGCTATCATCAACAAATCAACAAACGACAAGTGCTGGAGAGGATGTGGAGAAAAAGGAACACTTGTGCACTGCTGGTGGGAATGCAGACTGGTGCAGCCACTATGGAAGACAGTATGGAGTTTCCTCAAAAAACTACAAATGGAGCTCCCATTTGACCCTGCGATCCCACTTCTAGGAATGTATCCCAGGAAACCAGAAACCAGTCAGAAAGGATATATGCACCCCTATGTTCATAGCAGCACAATTCACCATAGCTAAGATCTGGAAACAGCCTAAGTGCCCATCAGTAGATGAATGGATTAGAAAACTGTGGTACATCTACACGATGGAATACTATGCTGCTGTAAAAAAGAAGGAACTCTTACCATTTGCAACGGCATGGATGGAACTGGAGAGCATTATGCTAAGTGAAATAAGCCAGTCAATGAAGGAAAAATACCACATGATCTCACTCATTCATGGATAATAGAGACCATTATAAACTTTTGAACAGTAATAGATACAGAGGCAGAGCTGCCTCGAACAGATGGTAGAAATGCAGTGGGAAGGCCGGGGAAAGTTGGGGGGCAGGAGGGAGGGGTATAAGAGAGCAACCGAAGGACTTGTATGCCTGCATATATCCATAACCAATGGACATGGGACGCTGGGGGGTGGGGGAGGCCAGGGGATAGTCAAGGGCGGGGGGGAAAAAAAAAGACACATATGTAATACCCTTTGTAATACTTTAAGCAATAAAAAAAAAGAATAAAATCAGGTTAGGTCCTTCAACTTTGTACTTCTTAAAATTATCCTGATTATTCTAGAATCTTAACTTTTTCATACCCATTTTAGAATCAATTTTACAAAAACACCTGCTAGAATAATGATTGGGAGTGCATTAAATCTATAGATTAATTTGGGAAGAAGGGGTATAATGGCATCTTAACATTGAGTCTTCCACTCCATGAGCATGGAATATCTTTTCATTTACTTTTATTTTCTCCAACAACTTTTATAGCTGTAAGTGTAAAGAACTTAGTTGTCTTTTACTGTACTTATTTTTAGCCATCTTTTTTTATTGGCTTTACTGTGCCTCTGAGGTTTTTTTCTTTTTCTTTTATGTCTTACTAGAGGCTCAGTGCACAAATATTTGTCACTGGGGGTGGGGCAGTGTCCCTCAGCCCAGCCTGCACCCTCTCACAGTCCGGGAACCCTTGGGGGATGTCTGCCTGCCAGTTTAGGCCCAATCCAAGCCAGCAGTCAGACATCCCTCTTGCAGTCTGGGGCTCTTGCAGTCTGGGACCCCTCACTCCTTACCACCCACCTTCAGCGGAGGGGGGAGAGGCTCCCGCCACTGCCGCTGGGCTCACAAGCCGTGGCCTGGCTTCTGGCTGAACGGCACTCCCCCTGTGGGAGCACACTGACCACCAGGGGGCAGCTCCTGTGTTGAGTGTCTATGGTGGTCAGTGTGCTACTGGTTGTTCCACTGTTCGGTTGATTTGCATATTATGCTTTTATTATATAGGATAGGATTTCAAAGCCAGGACTATCAGAGCAGAGGTCCTTTTGAATAGAAGTGGTGAAAGCAGGCAGCCTTGCTTTGATCTCATGAGAAAACAATTTTGTCTTTCACCATTAAGTATGATGTTAGTGGTTGAATATTTTTTTATTCTCACTTGAGGATATGCTTATTGATTTTAGAGAGAGAGGAAAGGAGGAAGAAAGAGAGAAACATTGAACGGTCGCCTCCCATACGCACCACAGCCAGGGATAGAACCCGCAGCCTAGATATGTGCCCTGACCTGGAATCAAAGCTGCACCTTAAATCTATTGGTGTGTAGAGTGACACTCCAACCACCTGAGCCACCCACCTACGGCAATGGTTGAATTTTTTTATAGATGCCCTTTGTCAGGTTGATGAAGTTCCTTAATATTTCTAGTTTGCTCAGCATTTTTCATTAACAGATATTGAATGTTGTCAAATGCCTCTTCTCTACCAATTGTAATGATCATAGGGCTTTCCCCCCTATATTCTGTTTATCTGGTGAATGAATTACATTGATTAATTTTCAAATGTTAAACCAACCTGATTATTAAGCTAAACCATAGTAGGTTATGATGTGCTATCTTTTTTACATCATTGTATTTTATTTGTTAATATTTTGTTAAAAAATATTTGACTGTCTTCATGAGGGTATTTTTCTGTAATTTCTTTGATAATTTCTCTGTCAGGTTTTGTATTATAGTTCTACTGGCCTCATAAAATGAGTTAGGCAATTACCCTCCTCTTTTTAAAATGTTTGGATACTATTGTTGTTATTTCCACTTACTTTAAGTGTGTTTTCCTTTATTTTAGGAAGCATTAATAGCTACTTTATATCTGATATCATAATGTTGGCATTTGTTGATTGTTTTTCTCTTAAGAATTTATCACATTTTTCTTGTTCTTTGTGTGTTTAGCAATTTTGAATTGTGCCCTTGATGTTATGAATATTATATTGTTTAGGCTCTAAGTTCCTGTTATATTCCTCTGGATATTGTTGATATTTTTGCTTCAGCAGACAATCAACCTAGTTATATTCAGTTAATTGCTCAAGGTACTGCTGATGTTACAAGACCAGTTATATAAATTAGAATTTAATTTTTTGGATGTTTTTAGTCCTGTTGATAGTTAGAGATGTACTCCAAAGATAAATATGTAAAATCATCTCAGTTGAAAGAGAAACTAGTTGTTGATTGTTCCTCAGTTGGGAAAAAAGTATTAAAAAGGACAAAGCATAGAATAGACAGTCTGTCTCCAGCAGGGATCACTCCTAGGATAAGATGGTGTGTATATATTCATTCAGAAAATATTTATTAAGCACCTACAATGTGTCAAGTACTATTCTGAGCACTGGGAAGAGAGCTCTGAAGAGCACCATTGGATCCTATCCCCATCACCTTTTACTTTCTCAAGGGCTTTATACCTGCAGTTGTCACCTTTTCCTTCTGCATTAGTTTTACCTCTGTACAATACTATTACCATCTATATATGCATGTAATAGCCCCCTATTAGGGGGGAAACTCCTTTGACCTGAAACCCCTTTTAGTTACTTCTCTAGTCTCTTTTATAGCAAATGTATTTAAGAGTATCTAAACTCAGTATTTTCTCATTCTCTTTGAACACACTCCAATCATGCTTTTGCGTTCACCACTCGACTGAAATTGCTATTGTGTCTCATTAAAAATCCATGTTGCCAAATCCAGTGGCCAATTCATAGCCCTAATTTTTCTTCTCAGTAGTAGTTGATAGAGTTGATTGCTGTTCCTTCTTGTAAAGCTTGCCTCACTTGCTGCTCCTTCTCAGTCTCCTTTCTTCAATCCTTCTCTAAATGATGGAGTATTCTAGGGCTTAGTCCTTAAACACTTTTTTATTCTCTATGCTCACTCTCCAGGTCAGTAGTTCTCAACCTTCCTAATGCCACGACCCTTTAATACAGTTCCTCATGTTGTGGTGACCCCCAATTTCATGGTTACAAATTGAACATAATTAAAGCATAGTGATTAATCACAAAAACAATATGTAATTATGTATGTGTTTTCCAATGGTCTTAGGCGACCCCTGTGAAAGGGTCGTTCGACCCCCAAAGGGGTCGCGATCCACAGGTTGAGAACCACTGCTCTAGGTGAAAGCATTCTCCAATCCATAGCTTCAAATACCATATAAAAGCTAACAACTCTTAGACCTCTCTTTTGAACTTTATACTAATAATACCCAACTACCTACTTAACATCTCCACTTGGATATCTAATAGACATCACAAACTCAACAAGTCCAAAACCACCCTCCCCAATATTGGATTTGTTTTTACTGCATATGGTAACATACATACCCCCAAAAAGAAAAAAAGCTAAGAAACAAAAATTGCTTGAATGACATAGAAATTTCTTTCATGCACTAGCAAAACAAAAAAACTCCAGAGATACAGAGGTAGACAATCTAGAATATATATGGCAGTCATACTCATCGGGGAACCTGGCTTCACATATCTTGATGTTTTTCCAACTTTGGTGTGCTTCCTCTTTGTGTTAGCATGAGGGATAAATGTAAAAGTATTTCCTCTTTCTTTTAAAGAAACTTCCTAGAAATTCTAGACATCTCTTTTGCTTATATCTCATTGGCCAGAACTTAGATTATGGCCACATCTAGTTGTGGGAGCTATAGGAGAGGTTGGGAAATATGGATAGCATTATACTCAGTTAAAATCCAGATTATTTTACTGAAGAGTAGTAAATGGACATTAGGAGGCAACTGGCTATGTCTGCTACACTAGGTCCTCCTGTAGTCTTCCCAATTGGAATAAATGCCAGCTCCATTCTTCCCGTTGTTTAGGCCAAAATATCTTAGGGTCATCATGACTCTTTTTCTCTCCTACTCCATATCTAATCTACCAGAAAATCCTATTGGTTGTACTTTCAAAATATATCCTGAATCTGACAGCTTCTGACCAACTCCACCACTTTCATCTTAGTATAGGCTAAGACTGTCTCCTAACTGAGCTCTCGGGTTCCGCCAGTCACTTCTGCACATAGTAGCAGTCTGTGTATATTTGAATTTAATTATTGAATGTTTTCCCCACTAAAATTAGAGTAAGGACTTGGTCTGTTTTGTTCACTATTGTCTTCCCTGTCAGACAAGCATGGTCAGGACAGATGTCTCTGAGGAGAGGGCATTTGAGCTAAGAATGAAAGGGAGCCAGCTATGCAAAAGTCTAAGATTGCACTCCAGGCAAAGGGAAGGGCCCTCCAGTGGAAATAAGCTTGTCATGTTTAGGGGGCAATAAGCTCAGTATGTCTAGAATATAGCAAATTATGGAAAGAGTGGGACAAGATGAAGTGGGAGAGAGAGACAGGGCCAAGTCATCATGTCGTTTTGTCTGACCCAGATGCAACAGAAAAAGTATTGGGAAACTCTAGATTACTCTGCAGATTACTACTCAGTAACTACGAGGAGCACTCAGCTACTTAAAATTTAATACACTAAAAGTAAATAAAACATTCACTTTCTCAATCACATTAGCCACATGTGGGTAATGGCTACCTACTAAATAGCACAGCACGGATGGAGAACTTGCCACCCTCATAGAAAGTTCTGTTGGATAGTGCTGCTCTAGGAAAGCAATCAAAGGAGAAATAATGTCAAGTTTGGTTGGCCTCTCCTTTGTGATTTTCTCTTAAACCCTAGAATCAGTTTTTCTATTTAAAATGAAATGGATGTGGTGCCTAGAAAATTAGCATGTGGACTGTTCCATATGCAAATGTTGGCATGGAGGATTTTTACCTGAGACAGAAAAGATGGGAGAGACTGGTAAATCACAACATCCTTAGCCTCATTATAAATACATAGCAAATGTAAAAAATGCAAAGTGCAGAAGTCATAAATGTGAAAGTGTCTTTCAATTTGTTTTAATAAGGGTGTTTTCTGTGTTTGTAATCTAGGGATCTCGCTGCAAGAAACTGCCTGGTAGGTGAAAATAATGTTCTGAAAATCAGTGACTTTGGAATGTCTCGCCAAGAGGATGGGGGAGTGTATTCATCTTCTGGCTTAAAGCAGATTCCCATTAAATGGACAGCACCAGAAGCTCTTAATTATGGTAAGATTGGACTCTTTCCTTTGGGTGGTAAAAAAAATAAAAAAGCGGGGGAGGCTCCATCAGAAAAAAACATTCACAAGCAAAGTTAGAGGGGTACTACAGAGCACAAGTTAGAATGAGGTATAGAATGTTCATACTTTGCACTTAAACATGAGCACCAACTTAATTCATTGACCTTTTTGATCAGATTTTTATATGTAAGATTGCTAGATTTAAAAGATGGATACACTTACAAGCATTATCTGAGAAATGATTTTTAAAAAATTTTAAATTTATTGGGGTAACATTGGTTAACAAGATTATACAAGTTTCAAGTGTACAATTTTATATTACATCATCTGTATATTGCATTGTGTGTTCACTATCCAAAGTCGTCTCCTTCCAATACCACACATTTGACCCCCTTTCCCCTCTCGTAACTGCCATACTGTTGTCTGTGTCTATGAATTTGTTTTACTTGTTCCTTTCTCTTTTCTGTCCCACATATGAGTGAAGTCATGTGGTTCTTGTTCCTTTCCATCTGACTTATTTCACTTTAGCATCATACTCTCAAGACCCATTTATATTGTTGCAAAGGCTTTTTACGGTTGAGTAGTCTTCCACTGTATAAATGTACTACATCTTATTTATCTAATCATCCATCAAAGGACACTTAAGTTGTTTTCATGTCTTGGCTTCTGTGAACGTAGCGATACATATATCTTTACAAATAAATGTAGACACCCATAAGAGGGACTGTTGGGTCATATGCTAGCTTTATTAATTTTTTAAGGAATCTTTATACTGTTTTCCATAGAGGCTGTACCAGTATACACTCCCACCAGTAGTGAATGAGAGCTCCCTATTCTCTACAGCCTCTCCAACATTTGTTATTGCTTGTTGTGTTGATAATAACCATCCTAACAGGTGTGAGGTGGTATCTTATGGTGGCTTTGATTTGCACTTTCCTATAGCTAGTGAATTCAAACATCTGTATATACACTGAGTGGCCAGATTATTATGACCACCTGATGTTTGTAGGCAAATTAGCTATAATTTTGCACTGAAATTGCTAGAGGGCCAGACCATTATAAATAGGGAAGCAGGTTGTTTACCACAACAGTAGAAGTGATTTTTTTTCTGAAGATATAGGTAAACCATGCGATTTAACAGCCTTTGAACATGGGATACACACACACACACACACACTCTGAGTGGCCAGATTATTATGACCACCCCATCAGTACTTCGTTGGGCCACCTTTTGCCTTCAATACTGTGGCGATTCTTCTTGGCATTGACTCCACAAGATGTTAAAAGGTGATGCGAGGAATCTGACATCATGCCTGGTGAATAGCACTGTCCAGTTCTGTGAGATTTGATGGTTGTGGAACCAGCTGCCTGATGGCTCTTTTGACTTCATCCTACAAATGCTCAATTGGATTGAGATCTGATGATTGTGGGGGCCACCTAAGCAAGGTAAAGTCTCCCTCATGTTCTTGAAACCACTCCTGCACAATACGAGCACCGTGGCATGGCGCATTGTCTTGTTGGAAGAAGGCACCTCCATTGGGATATGCCATCAACATGATAGGATGAACTTGATCAGCAACGATACTTAGGTATGTTGTGCTATTCAGACATTGTTCCACACGAATTAAAGGGCCCAAATCATGCCAGGAAAACATGCCCCAAACCATAACACTGCCCCCACCAGCTTGAAGGGTTGTACTCATGCATGTGGGGTGCATGCTTTCATGCTCTTTCTGCCAAATTCTCACTCTGCCATCTGCATGACGCAACTCGAAACGTGATTCATCGGACCACATGACTTTTTTCCAATGCTCGACTGTCCAATCCTTGTGTTCCTGTGTGAATTGGAGACGTTTTATCTTGGTAACTGCAGACAGCAAAGGGGTTCGCTTAGGCTTTCGGCTGTTTTGCTGATACTCGCTCCATGGCTCCGAGCACCAATAATCACCCCACGTTCAAAGGCTGTTAAATCTCGTTGTTTACCCATATCTTCAGAAAAAAATCACTTCTACTGTCGTGGTAAACAACCTGCTTCCCTATTTATAATGGTCTGGCCCTCTAGCAACTTCAGCGTGAAATTATAGCTAATTTGCCTAAAACGTCAGGTGGTCATAATAATCTGGCCATTCAGTGTATCTGTTGGCCATTTGTATGTCTTCTTCAGGTCCTCTGCCCATTTATAAATTGAAGTGTTTTGTTGTTCAGTTCTTTATATATTTTGGATATTAGCCTCTTATCAGCAGTAGTGTTTGCAAATATATACTCCTATATAGTTGTTTGCCTTTTTGTTTTGTTGATGGTTTCTTTAGTTGTGCAGAAGAATGTAGTCCCATTCATTTATTTTTACTTTAACTTCCTTTGCCTTTGGGGTCAAGTTCACAAAAACCTCTCTGAGACTAAGATCCATAGTTTAGTTCTTATGTTTTCTTCTATGTATTTTATTGTATATAAGTTTTTAATCTATTTTGAGGGGAGAGACCAAGAGATTTTCTCACTCTGCCATGATGCTGATGTCACTACCAGATTTTCATTTTAAGAGTTAAATTATACACAGAGTAAAAGTATTGCTGTGGCTTTGGCCCATTTCTTTTGAATTTCTTATAACTTCATCTAATGTTAGGTTCCTAAAATATTAAGCCAATCAATCCTGTAGTTTCTCACTCTGAAAACTGACATGGTTTCTTAGTATCTCAGTCTCTGGAACTTGTATAAATCTTGTGGAAAGAGATGGGAATTGCATTTTAAAGCAGCGGGGATTTTTTTAACTTGAATTTTTTATGTGTCATTGTAATTGGATATAAATACATCTTGCATTATCTGTGGTTGGGATGAAATGGGCCATAACAAGATGGGTAACAGCTCAAGAATTTTGAAAGAAAAAGATTATGCTTTGAGTGAAATTATAAATTGCATTTTCAGTAAGGGAAGCAGCATAAAAGCCATGGGTTGGTGAATGGGTGTAGTGTGGTTTGAATTAAGATAGCATAAAATGATTTTTTTGTTGATTTAAAATGAGGAATTACTTCATGAAAAATAAGGCATTTATAAATGTCTTTAATTTAGGCATTAGATTCAGACAAATAAACCTTTTTATAAAATGCATGTAACAAAATTAACCATTTTAAAGTGAATAATTCAGTGGCATTTAGTACAATTCACAATGTTGTGCAACCCCTACCTCCATCTAGTTCCAAAATAAAACTCTTTACCCAGTACGAAGTTACTCCCCATTATTCTCTCTCCTCAGCCACTGACAACCACATACCTGCTTTTTCATGCTGTGGATTTACCTATTCTGCATATTTCATAGAAATTGAATCATACAATATGTGGCTTTTTTCACTTAGCATAATGTTTTCAAGGTTCATCCATGTTGCAGACTGTATTATTCCTTTTCATGGCTGATTAATATTCCACTTTATGTATTTACCACAGTTTATCTATTCATCCATTGATGTATTTTTCAACAGTTTTGACATTTTTGAATAGCATCCCTATGAACATCTGTGTACATGGATTTGAGTTCCTGTTTTCAATTATTCTAAGTAAACACTAGGAAGCATATGGTAATTCTATGTTTAACTTTCTGAGGAACCAACAGATGTTTTCCAGATAAAGCTGTGGAATGTAATTAGTTTGGGACAGAAACGAGAATCTCGTATTTTGTATACCAAGGATACTATGGGATAGACACATGTAGGTAGTTGCCATTATGAGAAGTTGACGTTCTACAGATAGTGAGCCTCACCCTTAGTTTGTCTTCCCAGGTGCTATCAAGAGAAGCTTTTGTGAGCTTCCTAGTGATCCGAAACTAAATCCACTATTCCTCATATCTAGAGAATATCTAGAGAAAGCAGCAGCTCTGTTATTTTCTATCATGATTCTTCTCTGGGGTGGTGGTTGTTATTACGCTAAGGCAGGGGTCCTCAAACTACGGCCTGTGGGCCACATGCAAATGTTGTATTTGTTCCCGTTTTGTTTTTTTACTTCAAAATAAGATATGTGCAGTGTGCATAGGAATTTGTTCATAGTTTTTTTTTTAAACTATAGTCTGGCCCTCCAACGGTCTGAGGGACAGTGAACTGGCCCCTGTTTAAAAAGTCTGAGGACCCCTGCTCTAAGGAGATCAATCACAGGATAAAAGATAGGATTGTAACCCCTGTATTTACACAGAGGTTTTCTTTGGATAACAAGACATCGCTAAGCCCCTTCTTATTCATTCTTATAGCATCCCTATAAGTGAGCTTAGGATATCCTAAAGGCTTACCAGTAAAATCCAGATCTCTAGAATTTGTTCTTACACCTATTTTCTAGATCTTCTACATTATATTGCCTTTACAACTCCTCTTGTAAGCAGTTATGCTAAGTAAAATTCTGCCTTTCAATAAAAGTGTATTTTAGTTGAATTTCAAGCTGATGACAGTATTTATAAATCATAATTCTAATTCCAGATATCTCTTAAAAGCCAGGCTTCAAGCATTATATTTTTAAGTATTTAAAAAAATATTAGTTATATTAGTTTCAGGTATAAAATACAGTGATTGGACATTTTTATACTTTACAGTGTGGTCACATTATTACTGACTCTGTTCCCCTTCACCCTACTCCCTCCCTTCTGATAGCCATCAGTTGGATTTCTATTTCTACGTCTGTTTTTGTTTGGTGTATTTTTTTAGATTCCACATATAAGTGAAACCATACAGTATTTGTCTTTCTCTGACTTATTTCACATATCATAATACCCTCTACGTCAGTGATGGCAAACCTATCATTTTTTTGGTTGATTTTTCTTTGTTAAACGGCATTTAAATATATAAAATAAATATCAAAAATATAAGTCTTTGTTTTACTATGGTTGCAAATATCAAAACATTTCTATATGTGACACGCCGAGCTCAAAAGATTTGCCATCACTGCTCTAGGTCCATCCATGTTTTGAAAATGGCAAGATTTCATTCTTTTTAATGCAGTGTAATACTCCAGTGCATATATTCATGTCTTCTTTACCCATTCATCTGATGGACATCTTGATTGCTTCTGTATCTTTGATATTATAAGTAATGTTGCAGTGAACATATGGATACGTTGTCTTTTCATCTCCTCTGCCCATTTTTTATCATATTGGTTATATTTTTTGTTATTGAGTTATGAGGTTTCTTATATAATTTGATTATCAAATCCTTATCTATCATTTGCAAATATGACCTTCCATTCAGTAGATTGTCTTTGTTTTGTTGGTTTCCTTTTGCTGTACAGAAGCTTTTTAGTTGAATGAAGTTCTATTTATTTTTGCTTTTGTTTCCTTGCTCAAGGGCTATATCCAAAAAGACATTATGCAGACTGATGTCAGAAATTTACTATGTTTTCTTCTACAAGTTTTATGGTTCAGGTCTTACACTTAAATCTTTAGTACATTTTGAGTTTATTTTTGTATATGGTGTAAGAGAGTGGTCTGGTGTTTGTAATACCACTTGCTGAATAGACTATCATTACTTCATTATCATAGACTAGTTGGTTATATAATATGGTAACCTACTACATGGGAGAAAATATTTGCAAATTATATATCTGCTAATGAGTTAATATCCAAAATATATAAAGAACTCATACAACCCAACAGCAAAAATATTGATCAAAAAATGGGCAGGAGGTCTGAATTCACATTTTCCTAGAGGTAACCAACAGGTACATGAAGAGATTCTCAATGTTGCTAATCATCAGGGAAATGAAATTAAAGCCACAATTAAATATTACCTCATATCTTTTATAATGACTATTATAAAAAAAGACAAGATAGAACAAATGTTGGTGAAGATGTGGAGAAAAGAGACCCCTTGTGCACTTTTGGTGGGCTTGTAAATGGGTGCAGTCACAAAGTAAAACAGTATGGAGGTTTGTCGAAAAATTAAAGAAAAGAAGTACTATATAATCCAGCTATTTCACTTCTGGGTGTATATCTAAGGAAATAAAATCATTATTTGAAAGAGATGTAATCACTTCCCATGTTCACTGTAGCATTATTTACAATAGCCAAGATATTGAAACAACCTTAGTGCTCATCAATACATGAATGAATAAAGAAAATGTAGTAAAAATGTATAATAGGATACTTTTCAGTTATTAAAAGGAGTGAAATCTTGCCATTTGTGGCAACATGGATGAATCTTGAGTGCCTAAATCAGATAGAAAAGTACATATACACACCAAAAAACACAAGTTCATAGATACAGAGAATAGATGGTTATTAGCTATAGGTGGGTTTCAGGATGTGTGAAATGGATAGAGTGGGTCAAGGGGATGTTATGTCCAGCATGGTGACTATAGTTAATATATATGTGTTGCGTATCTGAAAGTTCCTAAGAGAATAGATCTAAAAATATAACTATGTGTGATGACAGATGTTTACTGGATTTATTGTGTTGATCATTTTGCAAATTTTGAATCATTATGCTGTACTCCTGAAACTATTATAAATCAACTCTACCTCAATAACATAAATATGTAAATAAATAAATTTTAAAAATCCTTCAAAGGTCAAGGTTATAGAGTTATGTTATAAGATGGAGTGTTGGTTTATATAAAATATGCCTTTCTAGATATCTGTCCAGATATTATCTTACAAAAAGAAGGTATTCACTCTATTCCTTGTACTTTCTTGGACGAATCAATTAGTCTTAACTGTAGCCATTGAATGACTTTCATAAAAGGTATTAAATTATTGGATGCCAAACATGCAGACAAGAAAATGAATCTTCCTGCTAAATATCATAGTGAATGTCCATACTTAGTCTACTAAGAAGGAAGCTAATGTACACAGCTGGAGATGATAATCAGTAAGCATACTCCAAGCTCTGCCTTTGGAGAAATTGCCATAATGTAGGCTTACTCTGGTTCTCATTTTATTTTTTTCAAGAAAGTGAAAAGATCATCCTACTTAAAGAAACTGGATGATTTTAGAGGGGCATTTATAAATCTTGGAATGGAAAGGTTAAGACGAATAGCTACAAGAAAGTAGAAATGAAATGATTTCATAATTCCTGTAACACTGCTGCAAATGAGGAATAGTTTATGCCCTATATGAAAAAAAAAATGTTGGGAAAATCTAGGAAATTCTTACCTCTTGGATATTGGAAAGAATTTTTCTGCTTTGTCTCCTTGATTTCACATCCATCTCCAGAATGTATTTGGTGTTGGCTTTTATTTCTGCTTCTCTGGAAGATTATTATTAAAAAAAAAAAAAGAATCCTATGAGCTTAGCTTATGTAGCCTAGTAAAACCGGTGCATTAGGACTTCAACAAAACAAGGCACCATGTACTTTAAAGAAGTTGTTTCTATCAGCCAGCTCTGTTAATTTGTACTCTATTCAAAACACACACACAAATATATTTTCCACAAATGAAACTTGTCAGTGAGAAAAACAAGACCTTTAAGCAAGTAAGAATATCTGTAAACAGTGATGAGTAAACAATTTAAGAAACTTTTCCTTATTGCTTTAACTTTGTAATCTTAGTAGAATGAAAATGATGCAGGCAGAAGACAAAATTGCAGAAATCCAACTTACTTAATCTCCTAGGCATTGATGTGTACAAACATATCTTTTTTATATAAACCATCCATCTCAGTTAGGTACCACAGGGAAAGCAAGCTTGCACGCTGGCTGAATATTTGTTCTTGTGGGGGTGGAGAGGGCGATGTGATTTGGAAGGTGTTCATTTTTGGGAGAGTAAACTCGTGCAGAGAATAGGATCACTGGTTTTAGAGTTCCTTTGGTAAGTTTAAATATATTAATATGTGATGACATAGAAGTGCATACCCGGAAATGGTCACCTACTCATCCACTCACCTGGTTGTGGTTCTGTGTGCCCTCTAGGGAGGTACAGTTCTGAGAGTGACGTGTGGAGCTTTGGCATCCTCCTCTGGGAGACCTTCAGCTTAGGGGTCTGCCCCTACCCTGGAATGACAAACCAACAAGCACGTGAGCAGGTGGAAAGAGGTGAGCCAAAGGCAGGGGCGGGAGTGGCCACCTCCAGTCCCAGGGACAGGCTGGGGGGGGGGGGTCGTCATGCTGTTTGGGGGTGTGGGTAGAGCAGAGGTGTTTGTAAATCTGCTTCTGAACCCCATGGATCGCGTGGCTCTTATACAACAAAAAACCTTTTTAGCTTTGAAAATAGAGAGCTCCAGCTTTTCTCCCACTCCCCCTGCCTGGCCTGACATCTGCAAGGCACACCATTCAGTCTCATCAAGGGAAATCGGAGAGTGTTCCTCAAGCTCCTGTTTTTTTATTCCATGTGAAATAAACACCATTAGTGTCTCTGCGAACGAAAAGTAATTAGACCTCAGGAGGTTTCTGAGAACTTTGTAACGCTTCTGAAGACACCCCATGGTGTTCCCAGATCACGACGGAACAGTAGGGGGTGGTGATGCCAGGCAGTCCATAGCTGTCAACAGAAAGAATGCTACTGACAAGAGCAGCGCCGCAGCCAAGAGGGACCTGGTGGTAGAACTGGTGCGGGAGGATGGCTTTCTAGCTTCCTTCCCACCTTCTCTGACCTCACACACCTTCCCGAGGCACACACACAGGCACCCGTCCAGCACAGGGCTGTAAAGGACTCTAACTCATGTTCATTTTTATTTCACTTTTGAATTAGTGTTTATCAAATCCTTCTCCTCTCTTCATCTTCAAAAACCTGGGTAGTAGAGATGGGTTTTTTTAAAAAACTCTGCCCACAGCATCTGAAAGCGAATACTTAGAGCAGATGTGCATCTGTCTGTGGTGTATCTCACATCAGACTTTGCAACAAACAAAGCGGGCTCTCCGAACTTGAAGGTAATTCTGTGGCTCCGTAATACTGAAATACTTCTTTAAAAAAAATCAGTTTGCCGTATAAAGGGTGTTTTGTTTCTGTTACATCTACAACATAAGGTACTAAACTTACAAACTGCATAATGCCCTGCGTGAACATTCATATCTTATCTCCTTCTTCCGTTGGGTCTTTAGGGTACCGGATGTCAGCCCCTCAGTATTGTCCAGAGGAAATCTTTAAAATTATGATGAGGTGTTGGGATTATAAGCCTGAGAACCGCCCCACGTTCGGCGAACTCCAGAAAGAGCTCAGCGTCTTCAAGAAGAAGTTAACATAGTGCCGTGCGGGGCCGGACGCAGCCTTCAGACATCCCGTTCTCTCGTTTGCAATGAGTTTGTACCACGTTACCTGCACCAGTCTGCTAAGGTTATTTTTTTATTAACTGTTTTTTAAAATATGTGCCACTTAAAAAAAAAAAAAGGGCAAATGCATTTAAGGAACAGACAGTCCTACCAAGGGCTTTATTAGCTCATCATAGCGATCCTGATCCTGCCACTCCAGGCCACTGTCATAGAAAAGCACAGAGCTCACGTGAGGGAGAACAGATGTTTTTCACACCAAGACCACTGATGCTCCTCAAAGCTTTGCTACTCCAGGCCCTGGTCACGGGCCGCGTCGGTGCCACAGACCTGACTCGCTCGGTGCTAGAAGCTGCCTAGGTAACGCCCTGTTTGCAGGACACCTTCCAGCGGAAGCTGGCCCTCTGCTCTGCCAAGGCAAGATTACATTTGTAAACATCGTTTTCTATCAGGAATTATTTGGCCCTCCTGGGTTGGTTTGTGTGTTTGTTTTAATGGCCAGAAATAAGTGCAGTGTAAGAATTGTCACACTCCTGTGTTAGTAGTAAGGTTGTCAGTTCCCGCCTCTGTTTGGGCATCAGAAAACCATGCACGGGATGTCCTCAAACAGCGCACTCATAGCGTCGAGGCAGCAGCTTTTAAAGGATGCTTTGGAGAGCTGCGACAGCAAGAAGTGAGGACGGGAGGGTGGTCTGGAGAAAAAGAGCAGCTAGACGGGATCAGAGAAGAGATGGAAAACATAAAATGTCTTCCTGTCTAAGCTATGCCTTTACAAACATCAAACACCTTTTATTTTTATGGTCTGAATTCACAAAACAGATTCTAAGATAAAGCATTCTTAATGGCAACAAAAAAATTTTTAGAAAAACTACAAAGCACAAGCCCACAAAACCAACAGCATGCTTTTGGTGAAGTACCTGCACCTCCTCCCAGCATTTAATGCCCTGCACTGGTGCCATTTTCTGAGCTGTCAGAACTTCATGACCCTAGTTCAGAAACACACTCGTGTGCACCTACACACACACTACATGAAGCAAGGCAGGTGTGGATGAAGACAAATGGACACTACTGAGGAAGAAAATCCAGGACAGCCTCCTATCTTCACTTTCCCCCTTTGCCACCCCTCTACTGCTACCTGGAAACCCTTACCTTAGCAGGCAGGTGTGCAAGCACTGTGCTGGAGATGCTTCCTAGGAATACGTAACAGTTACACCTAGGATTCTGTCGAGCTAAACCTTTGCTGCATCCCGGGACCTTACCCCAAGTTCTGTACATAGTCACCGCTCAGGATCGGTGTGGGTGGAGAGATGGTCAGGCTCAGGGGTACATGTGGCTCAGGAGCTGTAATAGTGCTCAGGTGTGTGTCCAGACAAAGAGCACCTCCGTGACTGTTTGGTCCTTGTTTATTGGAAGAGCTTATTTATGGGAAAGAAAATCCCTCCTGTCCTCTTTGGCTGTTTGCTGCCTGTGAATATCACTGCATGGAACTCAAACCCAGCACTCTAAACAGTAGGAAGGATAATACTGAAGAGAAAAATGGCTTGTCTATCATTTCAATCTTCTTGCAAGTTTTGTACACATTTAATGATTACTACATTCAGACTAAAACAAAAGCATAATAAACTTGGCCTCAAAAATATATTGCAATATTCAAGCAATTTTTTAAAAATCAGAACTGTTTTCCCTTCTGTCAGATATTGTAAATAAATGGAACCTTGTTTTGATGGCATACACTGTGATAAATCAGGGCACAGACTTGGGAATTAAGTGCTATGGTCTTCAGGCCCCGGCCAGCCTTCAATCATAAGAGTAAGGTGGGGACATTTGCACCCTTTACCAGTATTTCTAAGGGAATCTTTCCATAATATTCTTATTTATAGAAACTGGCCTCCCATCACTTAGCAGCTTCACTGCTAAGCTTCAGCAAGGAGAGAGGATGGTTTGGGCTGTAATTCTGTGAACACAACCTGAAGTTTAATCTTTGCATTCTGGTTTGAAGAAGGAATATGGCATTGATATTTCACTCACCCTGGCTGCTAGAATTTACAATTCACATCATAACTCTGTGCTTAAATTAAAGCAGCTTTCAAAACACCGTGACATCTGCAGCATTTAAATTCCACTGTATTCTTTGTCCCAGAGCAGGCGGTGGTATAGTTCAGGATTAATAACTCATGGGGAGTCTTTCAGGATCATATCAGTTGTAAAGAATATTAAATTTAATATAGGTACATGCACCAAGAAAAACTTATGCAAGCCATCTTTACTGTTAATTCTCCTGCACCTAAAGCATAATTTATTCATCCCTTCTGTCACTGATAATTATTGGAATTATGTACTTTAGGTAGCTAATCCATAACCAAAAAGCACACGTAAATACTGTTCTGAATTTGCAACTTGATGTAGGAAAAGAAGGCTTCAGAAATGCACAAAATCCCGTGACTTGTAAGAAAACAGTTGTAACCAAAATTGCCACCGGTCTGAATGTAATTAAGCCAGGTTGCAAATCTTTGTGTTGTTAATGGATTTTTCAAGAGGTGCATTTATCACTCCCATACAGTTCCTGTCATAATTTCTTACATTTATGAATACGAAGGGGGTGGGAGTGTCAGGCAGTCTGAATCTCACCTACATTTTTCTACCTTGAATCACAAAGGAGCCTTTATGAAAAATATTTAGCTAGTTTATCATTTTTCAAGGAAAGAAATCTTTTAATGTCATTAACATTTATTACCAACATGTGAAAACTAAGATTAATTTTGTATTCGAGTAATCAGAGTTTACTTCCCAAAGCCAGGGTATTTCTTCTTTTCCAGGAAAATAATAATAAAAGATTAAGAGGTTTTATTTACACTTTCAAAACCGGAGGCTGTAGTTTAGCTGTCCTGCCACTAGGTCCCCAGTAAAAGGCCTCATCTAATCATTTCTCTCTTGTCTCCCAAATGTAATATAAGCAATAAAGTTCTTCATTCATAATTCACCATTTTATCACAGATAAGTAGATCAGCACAGACCATGAGCTACTGTTCAGCGTGCATTTCACAATTGTTTTTTCATTTGAGGGTTATTTTAAAAAGAAAAAATGTTTAGTCACCGAGATAGTTTCAATTTTCTTCAAACCACAATATGGTTTTCTTGTCTATGTTATATTCATGTTTCAGTGTTGCCATATAACTTAATACAAAGTTTGGTTAACACCACTGAAATAACTATGCTTCACAATACTGGTGTGAGATTATATCAGAAGAAAGTGTTTTAATTATAATAGATGTTACACACTGAGGACCTTCTAGTGGGATAAACATAAAAATTAGAACGCAGCCACAATACATGTCCCACCTTATCCTGCATCCCTGTGAGTCACTAGATATTCTGAGGGTGTCCCGGGAAACCTTGCTTAGTGGATGCTCTTTAGTGCACTGTTATGTGGCCTGTGACTGAGAGTAACTGAAAAGAGGTTGTTCGCCTCCGCCCTCTTTATTTTTCCCCACACACTCCCTTGATCACACAGTATTTAAAATGTTTCTTATCAACAAAATTGATTGTCCATGAGCACTGTTCTGAGTCATGTAGAGACTGACTTTTGTATTTAGGAGGCCAGAGCTCTCACACAAAACAGAGAATAATGCAAAATAAACAGAGCAGATCATTGAAAGCCACTTTTCCTTAGGTATTAATATGTTAATTAAATGGAAACAAAGATTTTTTTATGAAAATGAGTTTATATTACTTTTCCATTATACTATTAAGTTAGCGTGAAAGTTTACCATTAAAATGTTACCTCTTTTATTACTAACTTTGACTTGCTTATACATGGCAGAATTTATTAAATATTTTAATTTTATTTATTTTTCTCTGTTTTGATGAGTTTATATCAAGTGTGAATACTATATTATTTGGGAGCACCTAGAGCTGCATATTCATTTGTGCAAAAGAAAGTAGTCATGTACCAAGATTACCTACTTGAAAGAGATTGGTACAGTCCCATAAAATTCTCCTTTAAAAAATAGTGCCATAATAGCAAAGATGTATAAACTATATGCCTTAGTCATAATTCAATTTAAGGAAATATTTATTACCCCTTGAAAACCATCCTACTGCCTCATGCTGATTCAAAGATTATATTCTGAACTGTAAGTTTAGACACTAAGACGTACTTAACTGCCTAATAAGGACTGAGATTCTTGGGTGGTAGAAAAATCTGCTATTCTGAATGCCTAGTCACTTAAACAGCGGCATGGTAATGAGCACAGGCTTCAGTCCAGGGATCTGAGGCAAGATGTCTGAAGGCAAAGAGAAAAGAACCCGTTATTCCAACACTGGGCGATGCCACCCTATGGAGGGTGTGGAATCATTAAAGTGGAACAAAGACTTGGACGATGTCTCTAGAAAGCCTACGGAAAACAGTGCCACCAAGCCAGCTCCTTCCTACAGGAAACTGAAAAGGTGTTGGGGCCAAAAGGAGGAAGGGGTCACCTGCCAGCACGTGGGCCTTTGCCCGAGTGGACCACACCCCTCCTCCCGTGCGTTTGGAGTTTTATGTCCCCGGCCCGGAGATGCGGCTGCGCTGGGCGACATTTGTACTCACTGTCCTGCCCACTAAAGGATTGCGTCGGATGTCCTCAAACCTTTAGAGAGACTACTCAAAGTGTCTTTACATGTGCATTAGTTATATTTAATATTTCTTAAACCAAGATCACCGATTATTCATACCTTATTGGGAATCTTTGCTTGCAGTGGGGCTTAACCTAGGCTAATCTGAGGAAAGCATGCTCCTCCCAGCCCTCGTTCACCTTGTGACTAAGGCTAACTAATGGGCTCCTAGAGTTACCCCCACAGGGACCTCACTGTGATGAGCTCTACTCTCAGAAAACATGGAATTAAGCTGGAGGGAGACACCCAGACAGCAGACTAAAGGACATGAAGGGCAGTAACAGTGCCACCCAAAGTGACTCGGAGGCCAGCCTCCGACAGGTAAATGCAGCATCAGTAAGGGGAAGCTGATCCTCAGAAGAGGGTTTTAAGGCGCTTCCTGCTGCATGCTTTAAGTATTACAAGCCTCTCAAGTTGCTACAGCGTTTATTAAAGAGCACTGAATTGGATATTGATTTTCTTTATGATCCCCATAATCTCAGGAGGCGGCCCCTGTGGAATGAGAATTACCCTCACTCAGTTCTCCTGTAAGGCCTCGGGCAGGACAGTGTTCCGCACGCTCCCTGAGCCACGGGACTCCCTGAGCCGCGGGACGCTGAGCAAAGGCACACGCCCGGGGTAGGCAGCAGTGTGGGAAATTTGCTGTGAAAGCTGCTACTTTTTATTTTGTTAAAGAAAAAATATCTTGCGGTGTCTATGCCTGCAGCATGAAGACAGACTTAGCTTTTCTCCATGCCCGCAAACTAGCAAGAGCCCCAGAACAATATTTAGGATTCACTCTGAAGATCCGAATCCTGACTTTCTAAACTATCTCCCCAAACATTACCATGGAGGCCAGCGGTGTGTGTTCTCCAAAGTGAGGAGGTGCCCTACGTGACAGTCAGGGCCTGGAGCAGAGGGTTGTAATGCTTTCCCTCAGCTTCATCCATTCACAAGCTCTTCTTAAACATCTGCCATGTCAGGGGCAAGGAGCCTTGCTAGGTGCTCGTTTTTCTGCTTGTTTTTGTTTTGTAGTTTTTTTGTTTTGGTTTTTTACTTCTGGTTAGTATTTCCTTTTCTCATATTCAGTTTTTGAATCCTTACTTTACCCAAACAGAAAAGCCTTTTATGGTGGGCTTTTATCAGATGGTCTCATAATTGGCTTAGACCAAAGAGCTTCTCCTCAGGTGCTCAGGAGGCCCCTGCCTTCAGAGGAACTCCCAGGCATCCATTGCTAGGCCAACTGCACACCCACACCCACTATGCGAGAGCCCAGGGCAGAAGCAGCGTAGAAGACAAAGCCTCGCTGTGGTTTCTGGAGACAGAGGATTGGGTGGCAGATGTGGGTGATGACTGACACTGTCCATAGAGGAGGGAGATTTTCCCAGGCAGAATGGTCACGGTGAGCTGATGCAGCCTGGGCAGCAGCCTGTTGGCTTGGTTGAGTAAGCTCATTGGGTGACCTACCTCCCAAGAAATGTTAAAACACTAACAATGATTCTGCACCTTATACCCCTGGACATATTCAATGTTTCCATTCCACCCTTTATCATTTTTATTTTTTTCACACCCCTCTTGTCAGAAAATATCTGAAATTGGTATTTCAGTTATGCCACGGTAATGAGTTTTCCCATAGCTTCAGAAAAAATGGGTAGCAAATATGAAGACCTGAGTTCAAAATAAGCCAGTCAACCTAGATATAAGACTCCAAAGCACCGCTGGGTTAAAACATCAGCTCTTCTCTGCAAGTTCCCCAAAGCAGTGCCCTCCCAAGAAAGCCACCTGCTCCTATTTGTCAAGAACATCTTGACTCTCAGAATCAGCACATTCGGGGCCCCATCCACAGCAGATTCTAAAATGACAACCTAAGAAGCCAGAGCTCGATCCCTGAAACAGAAACATGCCTTACTCCAGTGCGCCCGGGAAGCATCAGTGCAAATGCTCTAACTGGCAGTCCATCTGCTCACAGAAGATGACACCTTATTTGAAAGCTAGGAAAGCTGTCAGTAGGAAATATCAGCGTCTGAGCAACACAGGATAAGTGTAAGATGGCCTTAAAAATAATCCCGGTTCCCGCACTGGAGCAGCAAAACCCTGAGAATGAAAAGTGAGGAAGTGTATGACTCCCAACACCTCATGATTGATTTTTTTTTCATGTAGATCTTGTCAGATAGTACAACCTTGGGGTCTTCTTTTGAGTTGCATGAACAATCTTTATGAAACAAACAAAGCAGAATTCCTCCCAAAGGGGCTTAAATTTCTAAATGCCCTGCATTCAGACCCTTGGGGGTTGAGAGGGAATCTAAATCATTCCTGAGATCCCAGGCGTTCTGGTAGTCTTCGCTAGCTCACTAATCCAATGCTTTTGTTAGTTTGAAACACAGAAGGGAGGAAGAAAAATGCCATATTATGTAGAAATTTTCTTTTCTCCCTGGTAGAAATAGACTTGCCTGCCTGCTCTTAAGGAATGCCAGACTGTGGTAAGCAAATGCAGAGGGCATGGTGCCCAGAGCCGTGCATGCTTTATAGGACTGTAATGTCTTCCCCTCACCCACGTACAGCACTTCCTACCTGTAGACCGTGGGATGGCATGGAGGCCTCTCCCCTGCCCGTCTGACCTGTTTCGCTTCAGCTACAAGCAGAAGTCCAATTCCAACAGCAGTGAACCAATTTGCCCTAATTCCTCCTCAGATGCTAGGCCTTTCACACTGGCCATGTACAGAAAATATACATGTTTTAGTGGAGTTCACTATTTTTGGCTTTAGTGTCAAAGAGATTGATAGGATTGCCCCGATTGCCCATAACAAGTATATCTTATAATCTTAGGATCCTAAATCCAATCCTAGGCTTAGTTTCTGCGCATCAAATCAAAATCAGAGATAAGGATGAACTGGTAGGGAGGGGTCTTGGTTATTTCAAATTCATGACCAAAGTAGCCAAAGACACGAAACCGCCTTTCACGTGACGAGCATCTCACTTCATGCACTCAGTTACCCACTTCCATCCAGCGACATAATCGGACCCTCGCCATGCACCAACGCCTGAAGTTACATGGGCCATTGCTTCATAAAACATTGAGCTTTTTCACTGAATCAGCTTCATAAGTCAGACATCTAGAAAGCTTATGTGTAATTTATATTTAAAGGCATTGCATTGGATGGCCTAATTAAGCAACATGAGTGTAGTGGGGGTTGGTGGTGGTGTGGTTCCTGCTAACTTTAACTTCTGGTTTTCTTTGTGTTTTTCTTGGTTTGGTCTGATAAGTACCCTAAGACTGGAATTCTCCAAGGCATCCCAACCATACAGCCACATAGGGTTAGAAAAAGCCAGGTAAATACAGGAGAATAAAATAAAGTTGTCCAAGTCCAAAGAACAACACTGACTTCAGGAACCTAAGCAAACTGAAAGCAAGACCCAGTGTACACGTGATGCCCAGGCCATTTCCTGGGCAGCCCTGGCCTGAGGCCCTGCTACCTTCCTGGCACAGGCCCACGAAAGTGGCTGCAGGAATGTCATGTTCTGGTTGCTTCCTCTCCCCTTGTTAGAAGATGAGTTTGGGGTGATGGGTGGGCGTGGAGCCTGCCCCGCCACCCCCCACCCCCCACCCCAGGTACATATGTTCTGTCTATAAGCAACATTTTAAGAAAGCACTCCTGTGGTCTACACAGATTCCTTTTAGCACCAATGTTGTCAGGTTAAAGCACCTTTAGTCTTTTTTGTGATTGCTTTAAAATAATATATTTTGTGAAGTGGATAAAAGAAACACTGGAAATAGGGTGCTTCTTATAAAAAGTCCAAGTGTAAAACATACAAGCAGGGCCTGTGGTGAGTTTCTCTGGCTTGTAAGCAAGTCTGAAAATGAATGGGGCTCAGTAGATAAAGCAGCCCGTTGTCTTTTACCATTTTTAACTCAGATCTGTATTTAACACTTATTTATTTGTTAGTTTTTTTTACATTCAGAAAAAATACACTTTGAACTTTGACTAACATTGTAGAATGTTTTTAAATTGTTTTCTACTTTTTTAAAAGGTGATTTCATCATTTTTGTAAACATTGATCATTTTTGAATAGTTTTCTTTTCCAATGGACCAATTACCACTTACAATTCTGCGGAAACTTTTTTTACTGTATTCTTATAATAAATGTAAAATATTTGTAGCAAACTGTGCCATGTCTTGTTTAATCTTTGTATCATGTTTATATTTCTCTCCCTTTTCCATGTAAATATACTCTAAGTAGAAGGAATGGAAGAAGAGATTTCCATGGTAACTGGCCTCCTAGGGACGTAATGGTGCATAAAAAATTATTAGCTTTCAGTATCTCTGTAATTAAGCTTATGAGTTCTGATGATAATGGGTGTGTGTTGCATACAATCACTGCTTCCTCCTTAGAAATCAAAACTGAAATGTTGTTCAAATCTCATTTCTCTGAGTGGATTGGCTGTTTGCCAGGGTCTTTTTTGTTTTGTTTCATAACAGAATTTGTTTAGATATAACAGAGGGATGTGGGAGAGAAAGGTGGCTGCGAGGGGTGCCTGGAGAGAAGCCGAGAGCTGCTCCCATGCTGCAGTCCTGGGCCTGTATCCGGGCCTGGCGCTCATACAGGGCTGAGCTGGTCACAGAGCCACACCGGGACTTCTCTTTACCCTTCAGCCAGCAAATCAATAACCTCTCTGAAGCAGCATGCTGCTATTTACACAGGTTTCCATGCATTAAGCCAAGCGCTCTTCTCATCCCTGGTCTTGGATTAGAGGAGTCACCACCCGCACCCACCCCTGCCCCGCCGCCCCTCAAAAACAACGTGCTTACTGTTTGTGGGCCACCCACTAGCTTCTTAGACCAGGCAAAGGAACCCACATGACCCCTGACCTCCCGACTGCAGCACTGACTGGCGCTGCTCCCTGGGCCCTTGGTGAATGCCTTTTCTCAGCAGCTTTGTGGTCTGCCAGGTGGCACCCTCATCTCCAGGAGGTTTGATACCTGACAGTGTCCCAGACAACCGTGTTCTTCCTGACCTCAGTCCATTAGGGCCAGTGCACCCACCAAGACAGCGTGGCTGTTTAAACTGAAACCTGTGCCCCAGGGGGGATGGGCAGGACCTCGGAAAGGGATCTGAAGCCCCATATCTCATGGTCCACCCGCTCCAGCGAGTGATTTCTTTGGCAGCGTGCCGATGCATGTTGCCTGCAGAAAACATGGATGTAAAACGAGTTTCTATTAAAAGCATCAATGGTCGCTCCTTCCATTAAAAGCTGAGTGAATGAAGTGCTTTTCAAACTCCTTAGACCTGAAGAAACTGGACAGTCCAACACACTTGGGCCAAACTTGTGATGACAGTTGAGCAAGGCAGGCAGTGCTGCTTCCCGAGGCATCGGCCGATGGAACACCTGCCACTGGGAGTCCAGGCCCTACCCCTGCAGGACTCTCCCTCGTTGGTCAACTGCAACAAACCAGATCCTGTCTAGCTAGAGTGGTTGCACCGGCAAAATGAGGTCTGACTAAATAATGACCTCATATTAACCCTTTCCTTTCTTTCTCTTACTCCCACTTACCCCCTCTCCCCCTTTTTTTTTCAGTGGTCACTTCCCCTTCCTAAAAGCATCTTAATTTCCTCCAGGGAAAGGTCCTCATTTTTATTTAGAGTGGCCCTGGTGGAAAGGTAATTCCAAGTGCCTCCCACTACAGAACCCAAAGAACCCACATCCTTCTTTCTTGACTGAATGGAATCCTACTGAGACTGATCTTCAAGGACAGAAGGACCAGCCAGAGGGCATTCCTCTAACAGTGGTCGGCAAATTGCGGCTCGAAAGCCACATGCAGCTCTTTGGCCCCTTGCGTGTGGCTCTTCCTAAGCCTTAGGAGTACCCTAATTAAGTTAATAACAATGTACCTACCTATATAGTTTAAGTTTAAAAAAATTTGGCTCTCAAAAGAAATTTCAGTCGTTGTACTGTTGATATTTGGCTCTGTTGACTAATGAGTTTGCCGACCACTGGGCTAGAAGGTTGGAGTAACGCCTGCTTCCTGGCCCTCCAGAGCACCCTTGCTTTCTTTCCATCCCTAAACCCCATTGGCTGTCCTCCCATTGCTCTCCGAGTCCCCTCCAGCCTGCCAGCTAATTCCCACCTCCCTGACGATCCACCGTCCAGCTCTGCTGCCCGCAGCCAAAGCCCTGACTGACACACAGGTCTCCCGGGGGAGGCCTCCTCCAGCGTTGAGAGTCTGTGATCAGTATTCTCGGGGTCATTTTGGAACCCCTGAATGGCAGCACTATTCAGGATGAGTTCTATTTCTTTGCTTTTTACAGTGTTGCTGTCAGAATTCAGCAAAAAGGAAAACTCCCTCCAGGTTCAATCATCTAATGTGCTGCTGATTATCCAAACTAAGCCTTTTAATATCTCCCAGCTCTGGCCTAGGTAGTTCAGAATTATAAATGTTTCTTTTGCTGTCTCCCTGTGGTAGCAATGGCACCGTCGGATAGTTAAATGATAAGGTCAATGGACTAGAACATTGCGAGAGCTAATTGATCTATCACTGCAATATAAATGCCAGGAATTAATAGAAAAGTAAATGTCACAGAAAGCTGGGGTACTGATCTCAGAAGCTGTTCTCCTTTGGCTCCCCTCTCCCACCTTTCAGGAGAGCTTGATCTTATTCCATATTAACGAGTCTCCCTTTTCTGAAAACCACACACACACACACCCACACACACATTTCCTTTCACGTCTAGGTAAAGACAATAATTTAAGCTTGTTGGGTTTTCATCCCAAGCTAATTTTCAAGCAGCTCCTGGAAGCCTTCCCTCTGCTTGCAATCCACCCTTGTCCCCCTGCCAAATGCCAAGGCCTAATTAGGATGTGGTGATGAAGCAGAGTGGGCTCTACGGAACACACTTATGATGCATGTGCCTTATGGAACGGCGTGAGTGGGGGAATGACAGGATTGGATCACTGGCGTCCCATCAGGCCCACAGTCTTGAAGTTTCTGTCAAAGCCAGGCAAAAACCCAGAAACTGGGCCTTTCCTCTTTCAGAAGTGCACCAGGGAATACCAGTCAGAGATGGAAACATGTTACGGTTGAACCATTACTTTGAATCTCAATCAAATAAGAAGACAGGCAGCCATCTGCCCCAGCAAAATTAACTCCTAAATATCTGTTCACATCAAACTAAATCCAGCCTCTCCTCATGTAGCTCTGATGAATATAGAAGCTCAGAGGAATGCAGCAGATTTACAACACCATCCTCCCTTCTTCCCTCATGCTTCTCTCCCATCCTTCCTTCCCTTCTCTCTCACATACACCCTTTCTTGTGGTTTGAAATAAGTCCTATATCAGTATATCCCTATGGTTTTTTTTTTTTACCCCAAAGCAGATGTTCCATGAATATAATTATTGATGTATTTTAAATGTATATTCATCAGATGTTATTTTGGGAAGACCAGAAGTCATCCACAAGATTAAACGTAAGGTAAAAGCGGAAAATTATAAATAAAATAAAACCCAACTGTAAAGAACAGAGAAAGAAAACCAAATAGCTGAAATTTGTTAATTATAGCAATTAAGAAATAAATTTCATGGAATTTCCTGACAACCAAAACAAAACAAACAAAAGAAGGAGGAGGAGGAGGAGGAGGTGGAGGAGAAGGAGGAGGAGGAGGAGGAGAAAGTACTTATAAAATAAAAAAGGTTGAAAATTCATGAGCTAGGCAATCAATTTAAAAGGTTAGGGGGGATAAAGGGATTCTAGAGCTTTTTCTAAGATGAAACATGAAAGTCGTGGCCGTGGCTCTCAACTGGATGGAATTTTGTCCCCAGTGGACACGCAACAATGTTTGCAGACATTTTTGATTGTCACACTGACTTCTAGTAGTGGAGGCCTGGGTGCTGCTAAATAAACATCCTGCAATGCACACGACAGAATCATCTGGCCCAAAATATCAATGATGCCATGGCTGAGAAACCCTGAATTATGGGCCTGTCTGAATTTCCTTCCAAGAAAAGGGGATGATTTTCTTTAACTAGATAAATTTTAAAGGGATAATGAAAGACAAAAAAATAAAAATGCTTTTTAATTACTTCCCTAGGTTAACATCTTTGACCTACTGCTTACATAGAAAAACAATATAGAGCAGAGGTCCTCAAACTACGGCCCGCGGGCCACATGCAAATACAAATATTGTATTTGTTCCCGTTTTGTTTTTTTACTTCAAAATAAGATATGTGCAGTGTGCATAGGAATTTGTTCATAGTTTTTTTTTAAAACTATAGTCCGGCCCTCCAACGGTCTGAGGGACAGTGAACTGGCCCCCTGTTTAAAAAGTTTGAGGACCCCTGATATAGAGGATCAACAAACCAAGAGTTGGGTTTTTTAAAACCATCCTCTGATGAGATTTACCAAGAAAACAAAATAAACCATTTTAGGAATACAAAAGTAGATATCAATAACTAAAAAAAAAATGGCAGGGACCGGGAAAGTAATAACTAAACACTATGAATTTTATGGTAATACTTTGAAAACAAATAGAATTAAAACAAACAAAATTGACAAATTCCTAGAGAAAATATAACTTGCTAAAGCTGAGAAAATACAGATGACTAATATCAGAAATGAAAGAGACAACCCACTGACTCTTTATACATTAAAAGGAAAACAAGGGAAAATAATAGTAACTTTATACCAATAAATTTCCCAACTTAATAAAATCAACAAATTTGTTTAAAGACAAACTACAAATGTTCAGTTAAGAAGAAATAGATAAGCTGAATACGAATACATTTATTAAATAAAGTGAACCTGCAGTTAGAAAACTTCTCACAAAGAAAACTACAGGCCCAGATGGCTTCACTGATGAATTCTACCTAACAATGTGGAACAAAATAGCAATGGTATTACATATTTTTCTAGAACATAAGAAGTAGGAAATGCTTCTCAAGACATTTTATGAGACCAGCATTGTGGGGCGCGGCTACGGTGTTTTGGCCAGGCTCAAGCCTCGGACTGATGAAAGGACAGGGTCCTCTCACTGCCGCATGCAAGTCCCAGCTGGACGGGCAGGGCCCTCCCAGCACAATCATAGCCAACGGCTGTGGTTCTAAGCTTGAACCTATGGTCCAAACACATGGCCCCACGTGCCTTGTGCTAGAGTTCGGGTGCATGTAGTTAAGTGAGGTTGAAACTCACCAGAATGCTGTAAACAACGTGATCAAGCCCCTACTTTGCCTCGTGGCATCTGCTTTAAAATAAAAACACAGCTTGTGGGCGCTGGCACTGTCTCCTCATCAGGGAGCAGCATCCCACCGAGACCCAGCTTTCATTCTCTTGTCTGTCTTTTCTCAATTCTTTCACCACCCCCCCCCCCACACACACACACTCAGGGTCACTGAACCAGGCTGAGCTGGCATGACACATAAGGTGCCCTGGGGCTGAGTATGCCATGGCCGTGCTGGCTCCCCACACAGCGTTACACTAACCCCAAAACCACATGAGAATATTTTAAGAAAACGACGAATCAATATTACTCAAGAATATAAATACAAAAACTCTTGCCATAATATTAGCAAATTGAATTCACCAATATGTAAAAAAGAAAATAAATCATGAACAAATGAGTTTTATCCAGGGACAGCAAAGTTGGTTCAACAATAAAATTTTTAAAAAGTAATGAACTGTTATCAACTGACTGAAAAAGAAATCCATATCATCTCCCCATTGAACGCAGAAAAATATTTCACAAACTTCAGTATCTCCTGATGATAAAAACTCAACACATTGGAAAAGAAGGGAATCTTCTCAACTGATAAAGGCCATTTATGAAAAATCTATAGCTAACACATTTAATGATTTAAAAATAAATATTTTGCTCCTAAAATTGGCAACGAGGCAAGAAAATCTACTCTCACGATTTTTATTCATCATTGCACTCGAGGTCATAGCCAGAAAATATTGTAAGAAAAAGAAATGATGTGAGGGCGATCTGGCTGCGACATCTGTCACCCCATTGATCGCCAGGGTTGATTCGGCTGATCTGGCTGGCTAGGCGGGTGTCCCCCTCCTCCCTCACCAATCCATGTGTGTCCCTCCCGAAGCTGCGCGCTCGGTCAAAGAGGACGACCTCCCCCCCCCCCCCCCCCGCCCCCAGGAGAGGACCGGTCTTCAGTCAAGGGTATACGAGTAGCTGCGCTCCCCTGCTAGAACCTCCAAACAATCTCTCAAGAAAAAGAAATGAAAGTAATAAAATCTAAGAAGAACAAAGTAAAAACATTTTTTATTTGCGGCAACATAACCTTCCATGTAAACTACTAGTACAATAAAGAATTACAAAAAAGCTACGAGAGCTCAATAACTGATCTTAGCAAGGTCACCAGATAAAAGGTCAACATACAAAATCAATCTGATTCTACCAGTATATACTAGCAACAAACAATTGAGAGCTGAAATTCCTCAAATCCACTTAAAATAGTATGAAAAACTTAGGGATATTAGGGATAAATTTATCAAAAGGTATGTAAGACCTTTATACTAAAAAATACAAGTTATCATTGACAGAAATTAATGGAAAGAGACACCATACTCATGGATTGAAAGATTCAAGATTAAGATTTTAATTCCCCTCAGATGACCTATAGATTTGATATAATGCCAATCAAAATCCCAGCAGGCCACTTTTAGTATTGCTTACTTGATTCTATAATTTATGTGTAAAGGCAATGACCCAGAATAGCCAAAATCTTGAAAATGAAAAAGAAAAAAGAATTACATTACCTAATTTAATAAAAAGGTACAATAATCAAAACAGTATGGTATTTGCATAAACATTGAAATATAGATTAATAAAAACAAATTGTGATTCCAAGACAGATCCACATACAGCATATATGATCAATTGATTCTTGACTGAGTGCCAAAATATTAAATATCTCCATGCAAAATATGAGTCTTTGCTATAGCCTCTCACCATAAAAAATTAACTCCAAATGGGAGTTAATAATGGGCCTAAATATAAAAAGTGAAATTATAAAACTTCCAAAAGAAAACACAGGAGAAAAATCTTTTTGACCTTAGGCAAATAATTTTTAGAGTACAAAAAACACAAACCATTAAAAAATGATAAATTGGACTTTCTCAAAATTAAAAAATATATATATTCTTTGAAAGACAAGTGGTAGATTGGGTAAAAATAAAAAAAAATTGAACCAACATTTTACAAAAGAAAAATTATAAATAGCCAATAAACACATAAAAAAGATGCTCAGTGTTATCGTCAAGTAAATAAAAATCAAAACCTCACAGTGGATACCACTGCACAGCCAACAGAATGTCTAAACTTCTAAAGTTTGACATTGCTACCACCTGTCAGGATGCTGAACAACTGGAAGACATATTGTTGGCAGGAATGCAAAATGGCATAGAAAACATTTTGGTCTTTTAAATTTAAACATATACCAAGCATGTGTCCCAGAAAATGCACTTCTAGATATTTATCCCATAGAAATGAAAGCAAAAGACCACACAAAACCCTGTTTGCAAAAGCCTCATGCTAAGTGAAAAGGCCAAATACAAAAAGACTTTGTATTAAAGGAGTGATGCCACCAAGATGGTGACATAGGCCATTCGTGACTTTGCTCCCCCTCACGAGAACAAGTCACAACTCTTCATGAACAAGACACCACCGAGAGAACCCTAAAACACGGGGGGGAGGCTGAGGCACCCCCCTGCACCACAGAGACCAGACAGACCGTGTTAGATGGGTAAGAAGAGCAGCTACACACTAACTGCCCTGTCCCACCCGCCGGCCAGTGCAGCACCACGCTAAGAGGTCTCCCTCGAGCATACGATTCCTCCAGTGGAGAAAGAGAGTCTAGGTGGACATTTAGCTCCCCCAGCATTGTAGGTTGCATGTTAGGAGCCCCCACTCCGGTGCTGACCCATGGGGATTGCAGGGGAATCTGCAGGGGTTGGTCACTGGGAAAATGTGAAACACAAGGGGTAGGAGCTTGCAAAAACCAGCACTGATCTTGGCAGACCAGGATCCTACCTGCAGCATCCAAACAGTAGTCCCAACCAGCAGCTTCGCTCATCTGCGGAGCCAAGACAGTGATGCGGTGTGACCAGGGAACTCAGTGGGGTGCAGGTCTGCCTGGCCTGCTCCGGCCATGGTAGGAGCTTATCGCTGAAAATAGCTCCCAGCCCCTCTGTACCAGCGAGCCTGGCCAGAACACCTGAAGCTGCCTAGCCTGGCAACACTCACACAGACAGTACCGCCAGCAGAGCTGACCATCCCCAGAGCAAAACAGCAGTACCATTTAGGCAGGGAACTTGGGGAGGGGATCAGCTTGAGTCAAGACCACAAAGAGCCTTACCAGACTTGGAGGGTTCCCTTGCGTCACACAGTCAGGGGAGCTCATTATAGCCCGGCCCACTGCTGAGTGGAATTCTAGGCCTCTCCCCACCACAAAGCCTGATCGGCCACACCTGGAAAACCTCTTGGAGCTGGACCTTCTGACCTTCACAGGTAGGAGACCTAATTCATAGCCCCGCCCACTGCTGGGGGTAGCTCCTGGCCCCTCTAGACAAGAAGGCCTGGCCAGAGCACCTGGAAGCTGCATAGCCCTGCAGCACTCAGGCAGAGAGCACAGCCGGCAGAGCTGACCACGCCCACAGCAACACCAGTGGCCCCATTAGGCCAGGGAACTTGGGGGGGAGGGGTTGGCCTGAGTCAAGACCACAAGCAGCCTTACCAGGCATGGAGGGCTCCCTTGCTTCAGGCAGACAGGGGGGATAATGTGGGGCGCAGCTACAGTGTTTTGGACAGGTTCAAGCCTTGGACCGATGAGAGGGCACAGTCCCAGCTTGGAGGGCAGAGCCCTCCCAGCACCATTATAGCCAACAGCTATAGTTGTGAGCTTTGAACCTATGGTCTGAACACGTGGCCCCACGTGCCTGAGTGATGTGGGCTTGATAGAGTTCAGGTGCATATAGTTGAGTATGCTTGAAACCCAAGAGAGCTGTAAACATCTTGGTCACGCCCTTACTTTGCCTCGTGGCTTCTGCTATAAAATAAAGACACGGCTTGTGGGCATGGTCGCTGTCACTCCATCAGAGAAGCAGGGTCCCACCGAGACCCGGCTTTCATTCTCTTGTCTGTCTTTTCTAAGCCTTTCAGTCGCCCCCACTCAGGTTCACCCTTGGCCGAGCCGGAGAGGCACAGGAAAATTGATAGCCTGGCTCACTGCTGAGTGTAGCTCCTGGTCCCTCCTGACCAGAGAGCTGGCTAGAATGCCTGGAAGCTGCACAGCTCAGCAGCACTTGAGCAGAGAGCACAGTAGGTAGAGCTGACCATCCATAGAGCAAACAAAGGCACTGTTGACCCATGGAACTTGGGGCACAGGTTAGCTTGAGTCAAGACCACAAAGAGCTTTACCAGCCTTTTAGCTGGTCCGCCCACTCTGTCCTGTCAGGGAAACTAATTCATAGTCCTGTCCGTTGCTGGTGAATTTTATCGAACATTTAAAGAAGAATTAATGTCAATTCTTCTCAAACACTTCCAAAAAGTTGAAGAAAACATTCCCAACTTATTTCATGAGGCAAGCATTACCCCGATATAAAAGCCAAAAAAGACACCACCAGAAAGGAGAACTATGGGCCAAAATCCCTCATAAATATAGATGCTAAAATCCTCAAATTACCAGCAAACTAAATTTAGCAGCCAATTAAAAGAATCATTCACCATTATTATATGGGATTTATTCCTGTAATGCAAAGGTGGTTCAACATATGTAAAAATGTAATACAACACATTAATAGAAGAAAAAATCATAATTATCTCAATTGATTTTTTAAAGAGCACTTGACCAAATTCAGCATATATAATAATTAAAAACTCAGCTAATAGACATGAAAAAATGCTCAACGTCACTAATCATCAGAGAAATGCAAATCAAATCCACAATAAGATATCCCCTCACCCTTTCAGAATGGCTATCATCAATAATAAACAAGTTGTTTTGAAATACATTAAAAAATAGATAAACTGATGGAAGGGTAGAAGGATGGGAAAATACAGTCATGTAATAAAACAAGTATAGAAGAGCATTAATTGTAAAATAGAGGTGATGAGCATATGGTTGATCCTCCAACTGTTAAAAATCTTCCAACTTTGCTGTTTGTTTGAAATTGGTCATAATAAATGCCTTTTAAAAAGCAAGATACAGAATTGTGTATATAGCACGCTGTCTTTTATTTAAGAAATAAAATGAAAATATATATTTATCATTTGCTATTTTTGTCTAAAAAAAACACAGGAAAGATAAATGGGGATAGATGGGACATGTCATGTATACTTTTAAATGCTGTTTTGCTCTTTGAATCATGTAAATATAGAACCTATTCAAAACAATTAAAAATTTTAAAAAACTGTTTGCCCTTGGAAGGAATCCGGGCTGAGGGGACCTAGTGACCAGCTCTTCATTTCTCCTGTCCTCTCACGTTTGAAATCCTTTCATTCCAAGATCTTTGGGAGAAAAGAGAAAAGGCAGATGGTTGAGCTTCTTGGAGGTTTGCCTTGAAACTCCGAAATAGTGAGATTTCTGTCTTAGCCACACCTTTATCCTCCTAGACACACTCACATACACTCCCTCACACTCAGTCCCATCTACCAGAACACACACTAGCCCACACCCACTTTCACAAGAACCCCAAGGAAGCATCTTGAGTGTCCCTGTGGCCTCCTTCCCCTCCACACACACCCCAGTTCCTCTCCCCCTCTGGCTTCCTCTCCTTAGAGCAAGACAGCAATGGTGGAGAACATGTGTCTTCAAGAAACGCCCCCCCCCCAAAAAAAAAAAAAAAGCAACCCACCTCGTTCAGATTTTCAGGCAAGAATCCTGCCTGAGAGGTGGTGCTGTGAAATGTTTTGCTCAGAAAGGTGACTGAGATGAAGTGATAACGTGAGTCTGGGGCAGGGGATCACCTGCTTGTACCAGAGGTTTCCTAAGGCTCAGCAATGGAAGGTTCACCCTTTCCCACCCCCTCAAAGCCACGGTCGAGTCCAGCAGCTAAGCCCCAAAATGCCAGAGACAACTGAACACCCAGAGGACACTGAACTCAAGGACAGTCACCTTCTATGCAGGTGGCTTCCTCGCAGTGCCCTGTGGTCTACCAGACGTCTGTGGCAAATCAGTACACCAGAGGGGTAAGAAATTCACAAGATGGTAAAATATTTGGAGAGCTGAGAAAGAAGGTATTTTTCCCAGGGAGATGGAGTGCTTGGGAAGACTGATTATGCTGGGGAAAGGCCGGGGAAGGACGAAGACATCGGCCCGTAGCTAAAAATTAGCACCATGAACAGCAGCCAAGAAAACCCAACTGATTATGCGGCCTCTAAAGGAGAAGCATCAAAGGAGAGATTAAATTTGAGCTGCGAATTTTAAATCACGGATGGGCTGTCTGTCTTTATCAGCTCACATCACTAATGAAATCCGAACCTCCTGGAAAGCGGGGAGGGGAATACAGAAATAGAAAGGATGTTAGGAGAAGGCTGGGTTGCAAAACGAGTGTCCGGGGAGAGGGGAGGAGTTGAGTTAATCAGGTGGGCCTGGCAGGGACGTTCTGCTTCCCCTCCCAGGAGAGGAGCCTCAGCTCTAGGAGAGCCAGAGCCCCTGCGGGGCCCATCTGGGGAAGAGAAATCACTGGAAGGAAGAAAGGGGATTAAGGAATGAAAACCAAAATAACGGGGTCTGCTCTGGAGATCATTTTGCACACATCACCCGGTGGCCTCGGGTGAGTGGGACAAGCTCACTGCAGTGCCCAGACTGCACACAGGGAGGGGCAGGCACACTCTGCAGGGCTGGGTTTGGGTCCTCTCTGGCTGTCAGGCCTGGGATTGCCTGTAGAGGGCGCGCCACCCTGCCCTATATGGGGTTGGGAAGGCGCTGGCTCTCAAGAAAGCACTGCCCAGGCTCAGGGACTTCCTGTCCTCCCCACGTTGGGGAGCAAGGAGTTCTCATCTGCACCAGAAGCCACATCTATTCCTGCCTCTGCCAGTGAAGACACTGCTTAGTGAGGCTCAGCAGCCTCATAGCCCCAGGGAGTGGTTATGTGCCCACTTTCTGGGCTTGAGCACAGCCATAGGCTGCCCTTAGAGATGCAACAGGGACGTCTCCTGGTGGAACCAGAAAATAAACCAAAGGAATGGAAGAGTCTGGAAGAGCCCTACCAGCCTTGCTCTACTGAGCCTCCTTTCTACCTCCCACGCTGGCCAGCTCTGGGCAAAATTGTTTGGGGGTGTGGGGTGGGGGAGTGCTCAGCAGCCTTTCCCAGCCTTTCTCTCTCTCTCTCTCTCTCTCTCTCTCTCTCTCTCTCTCTCTCTCTCTCTCTCTCTCTCTTTTTTTAATATGGAACGCTTCACGAATTTGCGTGTCATCCTTGCGCAGGGGCCATGCTAATCTTCTCTGTATCGTTCCAATTTTAGTATATGTGCTGCAGAAGCGAGCACCTTTCACTCTCTTAAACCCTCCCCCTGAGCTCTAGAAGCCTGTCGCTCAGATTCTTTCTCCATCTTGGCAGTGTATTCCATTAGGGGCAGTTCTGCTCCCAATTATTTTCACCTCAGCATAAATGATTTCAGGTAGAACTACATAAGCGTCAGCATCAAACTCATCTGAGTTCAAGTCCTAATTGCGCCGCACACCATGAAGCACTGAGAAAATGCCGGTCTCTGTGAGCCTTGGGTCCTCCATCTGCCAAATAAAGACAGTAATACCCCCGGTTGATGTGCACTTAAATCAGGAGCGATGTCTGTAAAGGTGCCTAATGCAGCAGGAAGTGAAGTGCTTTTCCTCCATAAATGTTCCGGTTCCTGGTCCTCCACTTTCTCCTGAGATCTCAGCTTCAAAATGCATGTAAATATAATAGTGATTTTCAAACAAAATCCACAGTTGCATTGTATTTCAATTAGATTTTTAATGTTTTGAGTTTGAATGAGTTTAGGTAGGCTCTATCCTCTCTGAGTCTCCAGCACTCATTTTAGTAAGCTCCTTTACCTGACTAACCTGAGGGCACCTCTCATTTCCTCATCTCAGATCGTGGTCTATGGCCACTTCAGCTTGGGTTGCTGTGAGGCCTTTGCCTTTGTGAAGGCTGAGAATCATCCTTCAATATATGTTACTAGAGGCCCAGTGCATGAAATTCCTGCATGGGTAGGGTCCCTAGGCCTGGCCAGTGATCAGGGCCGATCTGTGGGGCAACCGGCAGGGCGACTGGGGGGGGAGGGGGGCACTGGCACCCGCCTTGGCCAGCCTGGTGCCACCTGTTCTCCAGCCCTGCCCTCCACCACTGCAGTTCGTTGTCTCCCTCTGCGGGGCAACCGGTGGAGTGATGGGAGGGCCCTCCCCGCCCCCCCCCCCTTCGCTGGCACCCACCCAGCTGGCCTGGGGCCTGTGGGCCGGGGGCAGCTCCTGTGTTGAGTGTCTGCCCCGTGGTGGTCAGTGCGAGTCATAGCCACCAGTTGTTCCACTGGTCGATTTGCATATTAGGCTTTTATTATATAGGATGAACCTTAGTTGCCCTCTGTGGGTTCCCTTCCCACATAAGGCAAGTACAGAAATCTCTTCCTCTGTGTGGCCCACAAGTTCCTGTCCAGCCTCTGTTAGAATTTCTCTCTCAACACAGAGGCCACCTCTAACACGAGTGGGGCCATGAGCAGGTGTGGGGCCCCACCAGTAGTCAGCTAGCCCATCCTTGTGTGACCTGAAGTCAGCCTCCTATAATATTGCTCCCCAGTTCTGGCCCAAGCCTCCAGAGGAAAATGGAATTAGCCCTTCAAGCACTAGAAGACTAGATTGCCAAACACAGGGGTCCTTAGATGTTTCAGTTCTCAGTGTCCCCAGTGTCCCAGTAATTGTATACCTAGCACCTCTAGGTTAAAAGAAATTCCAGGCAGTTCCATTTAAAAAGTAGTAACTGCCAACCAACTTAATAGGTATTTACTAGTATTTCTCACAACTTAGTCTCTTGAAAAAAAGAACACACATAAACAGAAATAAATAATATTTGATTTTGTTCATATATAATCACAATTTCTTACTAATGGGATGTGTGCCTACTGGGCGCCACACAGATGACCAAACCTTGGAGTCAGTTTGGACTTCACCACTCGCATTTTCTGTTCAACACTGACTTTTCTTCAGTATTTGCTTTTTATTGCAGCAACCATTGAAAATCCAGCTTCACAAAGATAGGATGTCATCAAATAGAATGCAGCATGATCTAGTGTTGAAACTTAAACATCATGGAGTTAGGAATTCACATGATGTTCTTCAGATGTTTCCTTCAAAGTTTTTTTTTTTTAAATATATTTTATTGAATTTTTACAGAGAGGAAGGGAGAGAGATAGTTAGAAACATCGATGAGAGAGAAACGTTGATCAGCTGCCTCCTGCACATCTCCTACTGGGGATGTGCCCACAACCCAGGTACATGCCCTTGACCGGAATCGAACATGGGACCCTTCAGACCGCAGGCCGACACTCTATCCACTGAGCCAAACCGGTTTCGGCTCCTTCAAAGTTTTAAAGTGTCCTGAGGGTGCCTGTGAATTTCTGGGGTACCCTGGGGTGCCTCAGTACACAATTCGGGAGCCCCAGTCCTGGTCCTAAGTATTTAGTTACTGGAAGTCGACCTGAGTTCAAATTTCATCAGTTTCCACATCTATAAAACTGGTAAAAATATGGTGCCTACTTCATATGGGTCTTCTGAAAATTAAATATTATACAATTTTAAATGTCTAGCACAGGATCTGACTAAAGAGATGGCCTTTGGTTTAGTTTTCTATTGTTGCATAACAAATTGCCATAAGCTTAGAGGCTTTAAACAACACACATGTGTCTCAGAATTGCCGTCAGTAGACATGGCTTGGCTGAGTCCTTTGCTCCTGGGGTTTACCAGGCTGCAATCCAGGTGCTGGCCTGGTCCACGCTGTCATCAGAGACTCGAATGGAGAAAGATTGTCTTCCAAGCTCCCTCAGTTTGGTGGCAGCATTCATCTCCTTATAACTAAAAGACTGAGGTCCTGTTTACTGCTGGCCATTGCCCAGGGCCTGCTTTCAGCAGTCTAGGCCTCCCACAGCTTCTTGTCATGTGTAACTGCCTGTGCCAACAGCTTGCTTCCTCGAGGCCAGAGGGAGAATGTCTCTTTCCAGTCTTCAAAGACAGAGTCTTTTATAATGAAACATAATCATGGGAATGGCATTTGCCATGTAAAGTAAGCTAATCAAAGCAGTGATATTCCATCATTTTTTGCCATATTCTGTTGAACAGAAGAAAAGTCCCAAGTTCCACCCATACCCAAGAGAAGGTTCTCATAAAAGGGCATGACTCACTGGGAGTCACCTTAGATTATGTTTGCCACAGCCTTGGAAATAGTATCATGTCCCCCTTCTCTTCTCCGGGCTAAATATGCCCAAGTGCACACCCGCTGTGACCTGTGTGGCAAGGTTAGAATTCCTGGCTCTACCCTCTGCTGATGCCAGAGACCTTTGACCTTGGGAGGAAAGCTGGTGGGGAGGAGGGGGCAACACTCTCTTTGTTGTGTGCAGCAGGGTCCCATAAGGAGTGGTGGTTGACACAGTGGAGGCGCTTCCAATTTCATTTAATCTACTCACCCACTCCTTTAATAAATTAGTATTAAACAATTTCTATGAGCCAGGCCCTGATCTGGCCCTGAACCACCTATATTGGACACGGACTCTACCACTTGCATCCATTCCAATGGTACTTTCACCACATTTTCTAACCTGTGGCTCCTTCAAGGTCAGGGAATTGCCACGCCCTGGAGAGAGCTGGGCTCATCCATTTCTTACAGACGAGGTCCAGAGCCATCGGCCCTGGGAGAAGAGAGGAAAGTGGCAGAGGCGGGTGACCCAGAGGAAGGAAGCGGGACGAGGGCGGGTACTTGAGCGCCAGGCATCTGTCCCACTGTGCGTTTCTAAAGGCCTCCCGAGCTCAGTTCCTTCATCTTCATAAAAAAGGGGCCGTTTGAACCAATGAACAACACTGAGCTTCCCACCACGACAGACCTGCTTTCTTGTCCCAAATCACACACTTTGAGAGATGGCGTCTATCCAAATCAACCGCACATATTTAAAAAATAGTCATTGTCTTTCTCATGAAGTCAATAGCATTAAACCTGAGTGGAACATTGACAATTCATGCTTTTAGCAGACCCAGAGAGCAGGGGGTATCCAACTGAGTGCAAGACATTTAGAAACTGAAAAATGCTCACAGCACCCGATACTACCGCTGTGACCTTTCAAGCACGAAGGGGCTCAGCCTACCAATATTTTCTCAAAGTGGCATAGGAACCACAAGGTAATCCTGGAGATATTGTCGGTGGTACATCATTTTTATAGGTATGTATTATTTTAATATGCAGTAATAAAAAGTTATAACTAGCCTATCAAACCAATGAGATAATATCCTTTTAGAATAAACTAAATGAAAAAAATGTTTACAGAGTAAATAAATACTTATCCAGGTGGTATGTGGCTACGGTAACACGGCGAGGGTCATATGCAAATGACCGGCATTTGGGAAACCTTGGCTTCCCTCACCCCAAATGCTGTCTGAATGTATTTCCTTTCTCAGGCCACCCCCACCGACGACCCCAGTTCCTCCAGGCTTCTACAATGAAAAGGGCTCTTATACACATCGGGAAAAGGGTGCTCAGGACAGCCAAAGTGGCTAACCGGCGCTGTGATTTCTGTCTTGCACTGCTGACCAGCTATTCTATGAGCCCCAGCCTTCTCATCTCCATAATTTGCTGTCAAGTATCAGACTGCAAATCAAACATGTCAATGGTCAGGGATGTTTTGTCTTGAGATTTTAAAAATAATGATATTATTCTCACTAAGTTAAACGAAACTGTTCCAACTCAGAAGCACACCCAGAGCTGCACCAGTGTGCTGCCTGGATGCTACTCCTCGCCCTCCTCTGGGTGATGCATGAAGATGCCTGCTTTAAAAATCTTCTTCTTTGTATTCCCCAGAATGTTTCCTGGCAAGAAGTTGACAATAAAAAAAGAAGTGCAAAATAAGCCTAGATCCTTGACACTGGCGATTACCAGGGGACTAAATGAGATCTCTGTCCCAGCACATCCTCAGGCCCCCTCGTCAGCTCAGCACTGTGGACCTAGAACCCTGCCAGACGCTCTTGATTTATTTGTGCTCACTCCATTCCTCAGAAGCACATTTTTAAAAGGGAGGAAATTGGTATTTTTATATCTTTTATGGATGGGATACTTTCTCCCTATCTATAATCCTTTGGAAATGCTTCTTTAGGAATCCAGATGATGAGGTAAAGAATAAATCTTTCTTTCAGCCTTGGAGTTTCTGAGAGAGGAAGAATGAATGAGCCTCACGGCAAGGCCAGCAGAGCAAAAACGCCAACTCACGTGTCCAGCGGGGTCCTGCTGCGCCTCTGCCCTGTGCACCCCTCTACGAGGCGAGAGCCAGGGAACATGGATGCTCACGTCTGCTCACCCCAAACGTCGCCTGGGGTGGGGGTAGGGGCTACGGGATTCACTTTGTCAAAAGGCAAATACGCTGATAATGGTTTGTAGGACGATTACAATTGACATTTTATTTATTATAAATATATATATATATATACTCCTGGTGTGAGAAAAATAGAATGGGAGCAGGAAAGCCACTCGCCTTAGTTCCCTGAAAGAGTTTGAACAATTTTACCTCTTCCAGCGGTGACTGTCATGCTGGAAACTTCCCCATCCCCTTTTCTCTCTGACTCTGCCCTTCAAGGACCTGCTTTCACCCTGCAACAACCCTCGCTCTCTTGTCTGTCTGTCTCCGAACCTGACTCAGCCCCTGTGCTCACCGCTGCTTCTTTGCCCATGGCCTCCACACCCTCAGGGGGCTCAGCGCCCAGCTCACAGCGGAAATATTTACAACACCTGGGAAGAGGGAGAAGCGAGGTGTTGGAGGAGGAAGTGATTGATGCAATTTTTCCTTAGGAGCCTGTCCTTTAAGTTGAAATGTTGGGGAACATATTCACCTTATGAACCTATTTTAAACTCTGTTATGCCGGTCATGACAATAGTAGCCACTGGAATGTCTCCCATCATTATAGCTTGAGATAAATTTCAAAAAACAACCTGCCTAATGCCTCATTCATCCCCAAAGCAATTCTAGCACAGGGCACACTCAAAGACCTGCCATATTTACAGGACGATCTTGACAGTGATAGGGGATGCTCTTTGTAACTAAGCTGAGATCCTAGGAACATCACAGGCATGCCGGGAGGTACAGTCACTAGTTCTAACACACGTGCCCTGCTGGACTTTGCCTTCCCTCTTGTCTCATTCAGAGCCCTTCTTATGCAACGGATTAACTTTGTGATGTTGAACTTGTACAAATTGAGATTTATTTAGGGTGCATGCAATGCACTGGGGATGGAGAGGGGCAGACTTCCAGAAAATATATCTAATAGGGAAAAGAGTTGCAAAAAGCGATGCTCACTAGAAATGAACTCTATGGAAAAGCATTGCAATATAATTCTGAGCCAGAAATGTGACTCTGCTGAAAGGCAGGAATGGGTCCTATAAACTGCTTCCTTTTCATTATCTTTCAGCCCAAGGCAGCCACCTAGGGCTACTTTGCTCAGTTGACTTTAAAGGCAGTGGGCTCTTCCTAAGGCTCCATGGGGCTGACTGGTGGGGATGGGGAATCAGGGGACCAAAGCCGGTGAGGAGACTGATTGGCCTGGCACATGAGAAATAAGCTTCCTCAGTTGCAGCCCCTGAGCAAGCAAGACATCCTCTATGGCAGAGGTCACAGCTCAAGACTAAATCACATCTCGGGAGGACTGTGGTGTCAGCTCCAGTTTAAACTTTCATCCCTGGAGGAACAAGTTGCACCTGGGGATAATTAGAGGGCCTGTGGGCAGCCCCAGGCTCCAGTGAGGTTAATGATTACATGGTTAGTAGGTGAGAATGGGAGATTTGGGGCACACAGTCTCTCTCAGTGAAATGGTCCTCAACAAATATAACCCATCCAGTGGGATCAATTTAGATGCCTATATGTATTTCTTTTTAAGAATACCTACCACAAAGCCAGCATTACTCTGATACCAAAACCAGACAAGAAAAGCAAATTATAGGCCAATATATATGATGAACATAGATATAAAAATCCTCCACAAAATGTTAGAAAACCAGATTCAACAATCAATTCAACAATACAATAAAATACTATTCAAAGCAATATAAAGACTCAATGCAATCCCTATAAATATTTTGACAGAAATAGAAAAAATATCCTAAAATTTTTATAAAACCACAGAAGACGCTGAATAGCCAAAGTAATCTTGTGAAAGAAGAACACAGTGAGAGGCATCACACTCCCTGATGTCAAACTATAATTCAAAGCTACAGTAATCAAAACAGTATGGTATCAGCATAAAAACAGACACATAGGTCGATGGAACAGAATAAAAAGCCCAGAAATAAACTCACACATATATGATCAATTCGTTTATGACAAAGGAGCAAATAATATACAATGGGGAAAGGATAGGCTCTCTTTAATAAATGGTATTAGAAAAACTGTTCAGCCACATGCTAAAGAATGACACTGGACCAATAGCTTAACTCATGCACAAAAATAACTCAAAATGGATTAAAGACTGGAATGTAAGACATGAAACTCCTAGGAGAAAACACAGGCATTAATCTTCTTGATACCAATCTTGGAAATTATTTTTGTGTGTATTTGACACCAAATGTAAAGGCAAGAATAGCAAAAATAAATAAGTGGGGCTACATCAAACTAAAAAACTTCAGCACAGCAAAAGAAACCAAAAAATGAACAGGCAAACTACAAAATGGAAGAAAATAACTGCAAACCATGTACCTGATAAGGGGTTAATATCCAAAATTTATAAAGAACTCATAAAACTCAATTAGCAAATAAATAAATAAATGAATAAAATACAATTAAAAATGATCAGAGGATCCGAATAAACATTTTCCAAATTAAGACATACAGATGGCCAGCAGACACAAAAAGATGCTCAACTTCACTAATCATCAGGAAAATGAAATCAAAACCACAATTAGATATTACCTCACATTGTTAGAATGGCTATTATCAAAAACACAAGACATAACAAATGTTGGCAAGGATGTAAAGAACAGAGAACCTTCATGCGCTGTTGGTGGGAATGTAAATTGGTGCAGCCATTATGGAAAAAAAGTAAGGCAGTTCCTTAAAATATTATTAATAGAACTACCATATGATTCAGTATTTCCACATCTGGGTATATATCCAAATAAAACAAAAACATTAACTTGAAAAGACATATGCACCCCCATTTGTGTTGCAGCATTATTTACAATAGTCAAGCTATGGAAACAAGTTACATGTCCATCAGTGAATAAATGGATAAAGAATGTGTGACACACACACACACACACACACACACACACACACAGGAATGTCATTCAGCCATAAAAAGAATAAAATTGTGCCATTTGCAGCAGCATAGATGGACCTTGAGTGCATTATGCTCAGTGAAATAAGAAAAAGACAAATCCTGTCTGATCTCACTTACATAGGGGGATCTAAAACCAAAACAGATTGGTGACTGTCAGATGCCAGGGTCAGGAGGGCTGGTTGAAATGCGTGAATGAGGTCAAAAGGTACAAACTTTCAGTTATAAAATAAATAAGTTATAGTTAATAATACTGTATTGAATATTTTGAAGTTGCTAAGAGAGTTGTTCTCAAAAGTTTTCATCACAAGAAAAAAAAAACTTGTTAACTGTATGGTGTCAATATTAACTAGACTTCTTGTGGTGACCATTTTAATATATGCAAATATTGAATCATTATGTTGTACACCTGAAACTAATACAATGTTACATGTCAATTATACCTCAATAAAGTGTATTGCTCATAGCAACAGTAGTAGACAGAGTGACAGCTTGCACCTGTTCTGCAAACCCCAATTCCCACAGAGCGACATGACTAGGACCAAGTACTGCCTGCATGTGTAGGGGGGTGCATTATAGGGAAGGAGCCCTGAGGGTAGAAAGTCCCCATCTCATACAAGAATTTCTGGAAAACCTGCCCATCATCCTTTCCAGAGAGAATCCGTTGTTTCCCTGGATGTAAGCACATCTGCTCTGGGGGTGGGGGAGATGTCTGCAACGTGAGACATTGCTGTCTTCCCAAGGCTGCGTGCCTCCCGCAAACATTCTCGAAAACACAGTCCAGATCAAACTGGCTTCGTTGCTAGATGTTCAGAAACTTGAGCGATTTGTGGAGAGTTGTCTCGCAATACATATGCCAACACTGATACACTCGTGACTGGGAGAGGAAGGAGCTGAGCAAGTTATTATCGGATGCCGCAGTTTTTCTTTTCAGCCAAGTACCAAGTCAGATGATTTGCCAAGAGGAAAGGGTGCTGTGGCTGGAGATGGGGTTTTTTTCAAAGGCAACTGAGAATGCGAAAGCACCCAAGGAAAGCGTGAGAGGTATCTTGCTAAGGCCCAGAGAAGGCTGTTCCAGACTCAAGGGCCAACTAAGGTTGGTGACCATGAATGTGGTGCATTGAGAGGGCTCTGGATGGGGCAGTAGCAAAGCCCTCAGACTGGAGGATGGATAAAGGGATGGTGATTGCAGGGCAAGCACAAGGGAGTTTAGGGCAAAAGAGAAGTGAAGGACCATGAGATCTAGGCGGTGTTCCCTAACCCTTTGCACCTGGTGGCACACGGGGGTGGAGGTGGGGTGGAGAAAGCTTGCAAATGGAACTTGCAAGGGGGATAAGGGGATTGGTATTGTCAAACACCTGCTGCTCCATCAGGGAAAGTCGGAAGAAAGCTCAGATCAAGAGAAGAAAATAAACCAGATGAGAGTTAATACCCTGGGAAGCTATCCAGGGTCAACATAAGGCCGACTGTCTGGGTTAGGGGTGAGGGAGCTGGAAGGACTCAAGGCTACCATCAAGGGAATCAGTTTCTTAACAGCACGAGTCTTCTGAACTATAAACACCGAATACCGTACATTCATGCAGGATTTCTTACCTGGCAATTCCATGTATTCCTCTCTGTGGGTCTGAAAAGGTGCCTGCAGGCCTTAGCGACGCTCTGTACTCAGCCTCTGGGCCCCTCTCAGTCTGTCCCTGCCCAGGCCGCTGGTCCGCTGGGCCACACCCGGCCCCTGGAGCGGCCCTGGGGCCAAGAGGTCCTGCGCTCACACATGCCCCCAGTTGACGCTGCTTTTCTGGTCTCCGCCAGCCCAGCGGGGGCCTCGGGGAGGGGCGGGGACAACGCTGCAGGGCTCCCACCTGCCCCGCCAGCACCGGCCCACCAATCACTTGCCCTCCTGGCTCCCGCTCTCACGCAGGCTCAGAGGTGGGAAGCGTGGACCTTGCCTTTCACATATTTTTTACATTCCTTGATTACCTTCAGGGCCAGGTTTTTGAAACTTAGAACTTTCTTATCTGCATTTCTGCTGTAATAACCTTTCTCTGAGGAGAAGACTCCCAAGTGGTTCAGCCGCCATCTGGCTGGGGGGGGGGGGGGGGGAGGGGCAGGTGTAAGAGGAAATCCAGAGGGAGGTGGGGAGAAGCATCCAGCAATATGGAATTTATTATTTTATTCCAGTAAAACATCCAACCACACGGCCCAATGTCTGGCATCTAGCAGCCAGGGTAACTCTAGGCCAGCGGTTCTCAACCTGTGGGTCGCGACCCCTTTGGCGGTCGAATGACCCTTTCACAGGGGTCGCCTAAGACCATCCTGTATATCAGATATTTACAGTACGCTTCATAACAGTAGCAACATGACAGTTATGAAGTAGCAACGAAAATAATTTTATGGTTGGGTCACAACATGAGGAACTGTATTTAAAGGGCCAGAAGGTTGAGAACCACTGCTCTAGGCCCTTCTCCCCAGCTCCCCCTCAGCTGAATTTCTTTCCAGAAGTAACATAATCTCTCTCTCTGCAGCTGTGCTCCCACCATGGCTCTTACAGCTAGTGGCTGCCCTGCCGCCGCCTCTCCCTTCTGCTCAGCCACTCACAGAGGAATACACAGCAGCTGGGAAACGCTTTTCTCTATCAGGTCTCAGTACCGCCACCAGATTTCCTGACTTGACCATCAATCATGTATAATTACCACTAAATTCTGGGCTCAAGGTCTTATGTGGGTCCCCTGAATAAATGTGAACAAAGCCAATCTCAAGATGAATCAAACCCGACTGCCTTTGCTGAGTGCATCGTCTGGTTAACGTCATTAGGCGCCTTTCGGAATGAATGATCCCAGTCGGAATCCAATTGTGAGCTGAGAACAGAGCCCCGTCCAGCCCCTGTGGTCTCCCCAGTGGGCAGCCCAGACTGCTCTGGCTGGAATAGCCCTTCTCGAAGATTTCATTTGTGAATCCAATATTTCCTCTTTAGAATTCTCCATCAGTTATGAAATGCTGAGATGTAAGTTTTTCATATAGCACAGGTTCAAAATTTGAGACTAAGTTAATTTCTTTGAAGATCATTATTATTGCTGTGTATCAGCAAATCTTCCAACTCGACCTTTAAGTCAAGTACAGTTCCCTTGCTGATGAAATAACCCAGTGCCCATGCAGCCAGGAAGAAATGGGAGTAGGAGGGAAGCAAAAGTCTGAACATTTACCGCCAGATGAGAAAGCGCACGGTGCCACCAGGAGCCACGGATGTAGTGTTAGAAATCAGAGAGCCTGAGGTTGAGCTAGAGCAGCGGTTCTCAACCTGTGGGTCGCGACCCCTTTGGTGGTCGAACGACCCTTTCACAGGGGTCGCCTAAGACCATCTTGCATATCCGATATTTACGTTACGATTCATAACAGTAGCAACATGACAGTTATGAAGTAGCAACGAAAATAATTTTATGGTTGGGTCACAACATGAGGAACTGTATTTAAAGGGCCAGAAGGTTGAGAACCACTGAGCTAGAGCTTCAGTTTATGAAGGGCTTTCCTGAATGTCGTGGCATTTGCTTTGTGGGTTTACTCTGGCATTAGTATGGAGTTTTGGTAGAGAGAGAGAGAGTTGGGCTGGGGCCAGAGCCTGGGGTCCCCTCTTAGCTGTGCCACGAATTAGTTGCTGACAGGCCCAGAGGGCCTGGGTGCTGATCCCGCCGAGGAGGGCGCACTGCCCTCTCCTGAGAAGACAGCGGAAGTGGTGGTGGCTGGGTCACGCCCCCTTGATGGTCTCGGAAACTTTCAAGAAGGTTTCGTTGAGGCCCTGTATTCCTCAGGGGAGACCATGCGGGTCGGGAGCCTGACCAGTGAGCTCCCCCACCTGGTCGCCCTCAGCAGACCATGTGATGCGCCCTGCCCTCACCACACCGCCTGCCCGGCCTGCCCTGGCCTCGTCCTGTGAGTCCACAGTGAAGATGGGGGGGGGGGGGGGGAAGGAAGCAGGATTCTTTCCGACAGCTGCAGGAAGGGTTCCCTCAGCGCCAGGGCATTCAGAGGGGACCCTCCCGGCAGCTTTGGAAAGTCCCAGCCTGTCAGCCGCTGACATGCCCCAGGAACACGAGGTCTGACACGTGCTCAGAGGCTCTGCGGCGAGGCAGACACGCCTGCCAGGCTGGGCTGCTCCCAACAGCCCACGTGGGCGCCTTCAGCAGCCTGTGCCCGGGGCCGGGGTTCAGCCTGACGCGCACAGTCTCGGTGCTGTCTCTCCCCTCGGGGGCCAGGAGAGTCTACGCTGCTATTTAGTTTTTGCTTTTGTGAGGTTTTCAGTTTTGTCTTGAAAGCCGCCTCCTGACTGCGTAGGTAAGAAAGGCCCCTGACATGGGGCAGGTGAGGGTCCCCCTGAGGCAGGACTGTGAAACCACCTCTCACCGCCATCTCCCTTGTAGGTTTAACATGTGCTTCAAAAACCCCAAGTGCAGCAGCTTAAACAAGACAGAAGTTCACTCCTCTCCCACACTTAGGCTTGGAATTCGTGAGGTGGCCCAGAGCTTGCCTGGGCCTCAGCGGGTGGGGCCCGCTCTCTCTGCCTCACTGCTCAGCTGGGTGGCTTCCATCCCCAAGGCCACCTCCTGGTCCCAGACGGTTGCCCCAGCTCTAGCTGCCAGGTTCACAGCGCAGCCAGAGGGAAGGGAGGAGAGCAAGGATGCGGGCTTGCTCTCTTCCTAGCGATGCTTCCCAGCACCAGCACACACCACTTCTGCCTAGACTGCTGGCTAGAGCCCTGTCGCATGGCCAGGCCAGCTTCAGGAGGGTGGGGAATATAGCCTTTTATTCTGGGGACCCGATGCCTGGCTCCACATGGGGGCGTCTATTATTCAAGGAGAAGGAGGAATGGGTACTTTCGAGGACGCCCACCAGTGTTTGCCACACAGCCTCTGTTCCATTCCCCGCCACACACCTAGTTTCACACGACACATTAAACTACCTTCATCTTACTCTGTGCTCACATCCATCCCAGAGGTTGTTGCCACCAGACTCTAAAACTTCAGATTAATTTGGATCAAAATCTCCTGAAACTTCCCTCAGGGGCCAGCTTTGCATTTCCTACCGAAAACCACTGGCCTTTCTTAATCATACAATAGTATTAGCATCCAAGTTCCTAACTCCTTCACACACACACACACACACACACACACACACACACACACACACGGGTTCCTGAATTCTTGTTTTTCTATTCATTCAGAAAGAAATCATAACCACAGATGTTGCTTGTTGATAGAACCCCTGTGGCCTCCTTTTGCAGCCAGAAGGTGGTAATTTTCCAATCTCCTGTTTAAGAAGAGATAGGTCCCCCTGCCCAACAAGAATCACCAGAGCTGTCTGCCCTGACATCTCTGGGCTCTAAAAACAATGCCGTCTTAGTCTTTTTAAGGGAGACTGGTTAAACTATAAAAAGTAACTTTATAGCTAGAACCTGGGGAAATGAGTAAAAGAAAAATGTATGTATTACATATTATCTATAATCTTATTAGTCTCACATAAGCCCTGCTGTCATTGGGGTAATTGCCTTTCAGCCTTTTTTCGAATGAGCATAATTTCATAAAATGTGTACGTATATCTTTTTTGACATTATTTCCTGATATCCCTTATATTTCCACATTAGTTTTCAATAATCCCATTATTCTAATAACTACATAATGGAGTAGATACATCATAATTTATGTAATAGTCCCCTGTTGTTGGCATGCAGGTTGCACCCAATTCTTTTCCTTTCCCTGAGATAAACAATAGGAACTCTTATAAAGATTCATTGCCTATTCAAAAGAATGGGGGCTCAGAATGTTATTTTTAATAGAGATTTTTAAACTAGTTTGTTTTTATCACACAGATAATACCACGTGTCCAAAATGGCAACCACCCCCCACCCCAAGATATTTTGAATTTAATTTAAAAAAAAATAATTTGCAATGAATATTATACAAGTAAATATATTATTCACAACTCGGGTGTTCTTGAATATTTTCAGCTGAAAATTCTCACGAAAAATGATGTTAAGGTTGGTCAGGGCTGCCACTTTAGGAAAACATTTATTTTTATAGACGTGCATGGCATGTGGGGAAGGTCCACAGCTTGTGCCTACAGACACTTATGGTGTACAAGGGGTTAACGTAAAGAAAGCTACCCAGAGAGCAGGGCATAAAAGGCTCTCCCCCATGCCTGGCACTAGCCCGACCCCCAGTGCCATGCTTCTGTTTTTATTCCTCTGGTGGCCTCCCGTAACTTTAAACAATATTTATGTGGCTTTAAATATTTACATCTATGAGCTGGTGACTCCTGAATTTATATTGTCCTCTTGAGTGAGGATTCTATGTGCATCCGAGTCTAATGGATTTGTTTTATTTACTTTTTCTCACTTTTTTTGCAGCCTCTGGCTCAACACTCTCTGTCTCTTGTTTCAGATGCTATTAATCTTCTGGACTCCTTACTTGTATTTTTGTGGAATACCACTTCAAATCAGTTTTTGAAATGAATGTATGGGGATAGTAAACTTTACAGGTGCTTTCAGATTCAAGAAATGCCCCCAACACACACACACACACACACACACACACACACACACACACATTTGATTGACAGTTCGGCTGAGCACTGAACTCTAGAAATAAAGTCCTTTTTCCTCAGGACTCTGAAGACAGCCTTTAAGGGCACATCTATCTAACATTGGTGCTGGGCACTCTGATGTGACACCAGCCTGATTCTTTTTCTTTGGGATCCAGGAGACTCTCTTTACAGCAAGGTTTCTCAACCTCAGCACAGTGGACATTTGGGGCCCAGTAATTCTTAGTGTGGAGTCTGTCCTGCACGCCGGGGAATGTTTAACAGCATTCCTGCCCTCAGCCCACTAGATGCAATTATAATTTATTAACTGTGGTAACAGAACCAGCCATGGTTGCGTTGGAGCACAGAGGAGGGTTCAACCATGGTGGCAGCAGAGAGGGAGGGAGCTGGGTGACATTTGAGCTGGATCTCAACGAAGGAGAAGAGTCAGCCAGAAGGAGACTCGGGAGACCATGGTGGCTGAGTGAACACAGAAGCCTAAAATCCAACATTATACCCAGGAGACTTCAAGTAGAGGTGTGTATGGGGGCGGGTGGAGAGGAGGTAGTGAGATGAGGAGGGAAGGAAGGGAGGGCCACTCCTAGAGAGGGGGCTGTATTCCAGGACAAGAAAGTGCTCCCCAGCACTGTTCGGGTGCAGAAAACAACAAAATCATCATGCTCTCCTCTCCTTTTTCTTCCTTCCAGCCCACCCTCTGTTACTCTCTCTATCAAGGGATTTCCTTGACCTCAGTCATTCTCAGGTCTTTGATTCTCAAGTGATGAATTATTAGAGATTAATGATTCCACAGAGAATGTGGTTGCTGCTTTTCTCATAGGCTCCAGTGAAAGTCACAGCCAGCAGGGGTGGGGTAAACTGGGGCAGGCCTGGGGCATGTGCCCATCCTTTAAGCTGGGAAGGGAGTTGGAGATGCCAGTCAAATATGTCCTCCATAGGGAACTACTAAAGGGATTTCAGAGTGATGGTTGGGGGCAACAGTATAGAAAGTAGATGGGAGGGAGGAAACAGCAGCTAGAAAGATGGGTTGAAAGTCTTGTAAAGTCCAGAAAGGAGCTGACGAGGGCTGTGGGGCTACGGGAGAAATGTCACACTGAAGAGATGTGTAGGAAGAAGAATAAGCTCAAGGTGCAGGCTGCGTGAGCGTGGGCATGAAGAGGGGCGTCTAGGTTGACAGGCAGGTTTTGATTTGGGAGAGGGTGTCCCTTTGCCAAGTCACTGCAGACAGGCCTTCCCTTGCTCCCTGCAGCATTTGGAGCTGAAAAGCACCAGGAGGAAACAAAGAAGGGAGGAAGGCCTTAAGAGTGCCTGGGATTTTTATTCCCTTTCTCACATTTCCTTGCTTTTCTAATATAAATGTAAATTTTTTAGCAAGAAAAGGGGGGGGGGCGCTGACTAATTGAATCAGTGTGTATTAATTATGCATTAGTGAAGATTATGCCACAATTTGTTGCAGTCCTCACAATCAGTCTTCTAGCAGAATGCAGGGGTAGCGTATAATTTTTCATGATAATAGTAATATCTATTAAAGAAAAAGAGTCCTCAACACCACTCTTGCTAGAAATCTAATCAGGAGTCAAGTACTTGACAAACAGTCGGCCTCTGTGGCCAAACAGCGTGCCTGCAGAGGCCAGAGGCTGGGCTGAGGGAAGTGCCTGAGTGTGCGAGGGCTCCATCTCCAAGGACCACAGCCACGGGTTGAAACAGCAGAAACTCATTCACTCAAAGTTCTGAAGGCTAGCAGTCCAAGGCCAAGGTCCCGGTCTATTTGTTTTCAGGTGGAACTCTTCCTGGCTTGTAGATGGCCGCGTTCTCGCTATGTCCTCACACGGTCTTTCGTTGATGTGCCTGTGGAGAGAGCGCTCTGCTGTCTTTCCCTCTTTTAAAGATACGGGTGCTACAGAATCAGAGCCCCACCCTTAGGACCCCACGTAGCCTTTATTATCCCCTTATTGGCCTTAACACCAAGTACAGTCACACTGGGGGCTTAGGGCTCCTCCATATGCACTTGGGGGTGGGGGAGAGACACTACTCAAGTCCACAGCAGGAGGCCTACCCCATGTAAGCTTCTATTCTATGGAGAAGCTTTCACTGGGGGCTGCCTCATTGCTGACATTTCTGAAATTACTTCAGCAGGAATACAAGGTGATAGCTAGGGTGACTAAGGCTGATAGGACATTGTAGGCTTTTCCACCCTTTTGCAAGGCTCCCTTGGTGTTCCTTGTTCAGCCTCGGGACAGAGAGAGCAGAAGTGGACAGCATTTCCTCTGAAGCCCCCCCCCCCGCCTCCCCAAATCCAAACCTAGAGCTTGAACGTTTATGACATGGGGAGGTGAAAATGGGGCCACGTGGACCAGGCAACACCTGCAGGCCAGCAGAGGCCTGGAATGAAGAGCCAGAGGTCTTCACAGGAGCACATTCTTTAGGCTCTCAGCATCTCAGGCCTTTCATCTATGAAAGGAAGCTAATGATAGCATTCCTGCAGGGTGGTCATGCACATTAGATAATGCATGTAATCTAGCTGGCCTTCGAGAATTCAAGGCTTTAAGTTTTCTATTTTGGTACAGTGAGGACAACTCCAAGGGCTTCTACTCTACATGCTAAAAAAAAAAAAAAACAAAACAAACAAACAAAAAAACCTTGCTCAACAGGACAGCCAATTTAGAGATTCTGCCAGTTGCTAATTTCATCTTTTCTAACTATCCCCTCAAGATCCTGGGGCGCAGGAAGAACTCATCAGGCACAATTTGAGATAGACATAGAACAAAACATGGCCTTGTACCAAAACACCATTTTCCACTGATCTCACAGTCTCACTGGTAGACCACAGTGGCATTTTAAGAGCCAAGACCAATAATTCACTCAATGGCTGGGCATTTCCCTCCTCCAATCCACAATTGCCATGGTGAGGACCTACAGGTCCTTTAGAAAAGACAAAGAAGGAGATTCAGAGGTTGTTTTGTTGTTTTATCCTCAGCTCTTTCTTCAAGGTTATGTCCTATCCCTTCACCCAGGGAGCTCCAGATCTGTGAATCATCTTAGGCTTGAGAATTAGGTAAGAGACCTTGACCCTCTCTCATGATCATTCTAGCCAGCCTGCTGTTTGTGAGGTACGGAGTATTTTCAGCTGCACAATTTAAGGAATGCTTTAGTGGACTACCTATCCATTTTAGTTCCAGGGACATTGCGACCAATCAGTTTCCAACAAAGCTCCCTGAGGTCGAACCATTCTGATATGCCATCTGACCATTTGCCCATGGCAGAAACCATGTCAACCTTGCCCCTGGCAGATAAGTGCTGCTCTTTGGCCTTCCTCACCCCGAAAAAAAGGTGAGAGAAGCAGGATAGAGCAGGGAGAGAAAGCTAAGCAAGGGGGTCTTCGCTGGGCACTAGTTTGAGCCCGGTCCCCAGGGATTGCTGAAGCATCAATTGAACCACAGAGTTGGCACCACCTTGAGGCAAAGGAACCTACCTTAGATTCCTTGTCAGTCAGACTTTGGCTCTGGCTGCCTAGGAGAGCAATGGAGGAGGTGTAATCTCCCAGGAACATGGCTTCTGTTTGGTGGAAAGGGATTCTATGGAGAAGGCAGTAGCCAGCACTCAGCACTTCTGGGTGATAGATGTTCCAGCCTCATGAAGGGGAGCTTGGTATCGCACCAACAGTATCTGCCATGCAAACATTTGCTTCCTCAGGTGTTCCTCAATGCTGTGTTGAAGGAGGTATCTTCTGGACCCTTTTAGGGAACGTATGGACAAATGCACCAGTAGCACATGATAAAGTTACTCCAGTATTTCTTCCTATATCCCTAAGTCTTTGGATCCCTTCTGTACATCAAGGAATTTCTGACATCTCACCTTGCTTACTGTAGACCTAGACCCTACACTAAATTCAGGGAAGGGAGGATTGTTCAAAGACTCAGACCAACAAAGAGTTCAAGGAGCCAACGAAGTTCAGTATGGCCAGCTTGAGAGAGTGAGGGAGAAATGGCCAAAGACAAACAGAGCAATAAGTGGAGGTCAGGCAACTTAGGGGCTGGGGCATAATAAAGGAGTTGGGCTTTACACAGCAGCAGTGGGGGCCATTCAAGGGTTCTCCTGATCATGAGAACAGCACGATCACATGACTTCATCAGAAAATTTCACTCTGTGTGTTGACACTGGGAGTAGATCGAAGGAGAGCAAGACTAATCAAGGGGCGACCAGTGTGGAGGGTGTTTTGGCCATCCATGCAACAGATGGTGGGGTACTGGTCTTAGGAGCTAGCAAAAGCCATGGAGAGAAGGGATTAGGCCCAAGAGGTTGCTGACTGATTAGTGGATATAAATTTAATTACCGAGTCATGACTAGAATTGTTTTAATGAAATAGAATGAAATAAAAAGCACTCAGAGGACTTTGCATTTAGGAAGGGTAAGTATTATGTGGGTGTTTTGGTGTGTGTGCCTGTACATGCTTTGTGGTATGCTGAGCTGCCATCTAAAATGTATGTCCTGTGGGTCAGAAGGGTCTGGAGCCAACAGTGTAGGAGTGAGACCCAAACTGGATGACTGACAGGATGTGGGGACAAAGGGGGGGGCAGTAGCTGGGAGTGACCTGCAGTTTTTAGGCCACCCCAACTGGGGATCGAAGTCACTGAGGTAGAAATGGATGAGAAGATGGGACAATGGTGTTTTGTTTTTTAACCAGTTTAGGTGGACTAATACAGGTTAGACGCGGTGGGGAGGGAGGGTCCTTGGGATGCACAGTGCTCCCCCCAAAGGCATCTTGACAGGAGCGAGGCGGCTCCTCTGCAGCACATCCTGCCTTTGGAAAAGGTATCAGCAGCTCCTGGCTCCTCTGAGCAAGGCCTCCGATGGAGAACTTGACCCTGGTCCTGGCTGACCAGCCCACACGCCCCCTAACGGTCCTGCAAGGGAGGAGTCGGTGTCAGATAGGGGCCTCATAACTCACCCTGCTGCTGGGTGATGGATGGCTCTGCGCCGCTTGCCATTGATCCGGCCCCAGCCCAAGAGTAAAACAAGGGCGGCCGCACCATTTACACCGCAGCTGACACGCGTGTCTGCGAGGAGCTGCCAAGGCCCCCCGCCCCCGCCCCCAGGACAGTGCTGGTCGGGCGACATCTGCGTGGCAGCACACGGCTCAATTCCTCCTTCTCGCGCCCCTTTGTAAATTGCCTTTGTCAGCTTCTCCTAGCGGAAGCTACTCTCTTCATCAATCAGAACCAATGGGCTGTTGGAATGAAAAATTCCTCTTCCCAGCAGATGAAGAAATGGGTTTCAGGCCTGGGTGCTCCCTCTTTGCTCTGGGCAGCCACCGACAGGCTCCCACACTGAGTGCTGGGCTGTCAGTCTTCACCCCAACCCCCCAAACACACACACACACACACACACACACACACACACACACTCACACCCCAGTCCTGCCTGGGGCCGGCTGGGGCCAAGCATTCATCTCCCACCTGATAGTTTTGGTGCCTGAGCGGAATTCAGACTTGGTGCTTTGACTGTAGAGGATAGAACTACCCAATTTCTAGTCCTAATGAAGACAATATTCTTAGCACTTCATGTATCCATGAAATCATTCATTTGTTCAATGAAACACAGGCTGAAATCCTGCTTTCTGGAGGCCGATGCTAAGCCAGGCTCACATAGGTTGCCTTGGAGAGGATATGCGCACAGTTAGGCCAGGTGCCTCTGGGCCAGGCTGCCCAGGACTCCGCTCCGCTCTGCTGCTCCTGGCCAAGAGAGTCACTTAGCCCCAGATTTCTTCTGTCAGACAAGGATTGTATGGGCACCTACCTCACAGGAGTGACTGAGAAATAAGTGAACCTATGGATGTCATGCGCTTAGAACAGTGCCTGGAACATAAGTGCTATGTAAGTGATACCTATTATTTATTACTAGAGGCCCGGTGCACAAAAATTTGTGCATTTGGGGGGAGGGGGGTCCCTCAGCCCGGCCTGTGCCCTCTTGCAGTCTGGGACCCCTTGGGAGATAACGACCTGCTGGCTTAGGCCTGCTCCCAGGTGGCAGAGGGCAGACCCAATCCCTAGGTGCAGCCCCTGGTCGGGCTCAGAGCAGGGCCGACTGGGGAGTTGGGGCGCCGTCCCCTGTCATGCACAGAGCAGGGCGATCGGGAGGTTGTGATGCCACCCTCAGTCACGCTCTGGGTAGGGCCGATTGGGGGGTTGGGGCACCGCCCCTGTCACACTCAAGGCAGGGTCGATGGGGAGGTTGCGGTGCCACCCCTTGTCACGCACAGAGCAGGGCCAATCAGGGGGTTGGGGCACTGCCCCTTGTCATTCACAGAGCAGGGCCCATCAGGGGGGTTGGGGCTCTGTACCCTGTCACGAACAGAGCAGGGTGGATAGGGTGGTTGTGGCCCCACCCCCTGTCACACACAGAGCTGCAGTGCGATCAGGGTGTTTGGGCACTGCCCCCTGTCACGTTGATCCCAGTGCCGGGAGGCCTCGCGTCTCTGCTGATCCCGGTGCTGGGAGGCATATTACCCTTTTACTATATAGGGCAGAGGCCTGGTGCACGGGTGGGTGCCGGCTGGTTTGCCCTGAAGGGTGTCCTGGATCAGGGTGGGGGTCCCCACTGGGGTGCCTGGCCAGCCTGGGTGAGGGGATGATGGCTGTTTGCAGCTGGTCACACACCATTCAGGGTGGGGGTCCCCACTGGGGTGCCCAGCCAGCCTGGGTGAGGGGATGATGGCTGTTTGCAGCTGGTCACACATCCTTCAGGGTGGGGGTCCCCACTGGGGTGCCTGGCCAGCCTGGGTGGGTGAGGGGATGATGGCTGTTTGCAGCTGGGGGTGACTGAAGCTCCCAACTGCTTCTTTTTTCTTTTTCTTTTTTATTCTGGGCCAGCTTTAGCTTTGAGGCTTGGCTCCAGTTCTTAGGCCTCCGCTGCTGAAAGTAGGTTTCTGGCCTTTGCTTACAATGTTGCGATTCTGCTGGCTGAAGCCCTGCGGACTAAAGCTGGTTTCTGGGGTTTTGTTTAGCTTCTATATTCGTTACAATGTTTCTTAAACTGCAGGCTCAGAGGCTGGCAAGGCAGGAGGGGAACGTTAGTTTCCTCCGTCACTGAAGCAAGCAAGCCTCATGTTAGTTTCAAGCTGCCTGGCTGCCGGCCACCATCTTGGCTGGCAGTTAATTTGCATATTTGCCCTGATTAGCCAACGGGAAGGGTAGCGGTCATATGCCAATTACCATGTTTCTCTTTTATTAGCTAGGATTATCATCATTAACAACCACAACCTCATTATGTCCATTGACATTTGATTAACCCTGTGAGAGAAGAAGATTAAGCATTACTATGCCCATTTTATAGATGGAGGAACTGAGCCTCAAAGGCTTAAAGATGATAAGTGACTAACTCACAGACCTGAGGTCAGCAAGCATCTCCCGACTCCAAGCCTAATGCTCTCTCCACCTCAGGTCCATGTGTCTGTAGAGTTAAGAAGGCTCCTTTACCTGCATGATTAAAAGTAGAAGAAAGCACCCAGAGCTTACCACCCACAATATAATTTGACCAGCCTCCTCTGTGGACCATCTCCTCCTTGCAGGCAAAATAAAGCACGCCCCACCCCAAATGGGGGGTGGGGGGGGCGGCGCTCGAAGGAAAGGTCACTGCCCTGAGGGCCACCACTCAGACATTCCTGTTGGCCACCTGTGAACAAAGGTGCCCTGGAAGAGCTGAGTGAGAGGTTTCTTCATACAAAAAGGTTTCTCTTTCCACACATTTGCCTCCAGCAGAGATCATTTCAGAGCAGAACTGGAGCCACAAGTCCAACACTGCAGCTTCCGCATGAAACTGTGTTGAATTGTGCTGTGTGGTGTCCGAGGATCAGAGGCATTTGGCCTGAGACAGAAATTCTGCCGCTTCCCCATGACCAGGTTTTCACAAACAACCACAGGAGCCCCTGATCTCACTCGCTCCGTGGCTCTTCCCTGGGCTATTTCTGGCCCCTTTCTGAGGAACTGAAGCAAAGTTACATTTTAAAACCAACCATTAATTTATGGACGCTGGTAAGGTTTGTTAACCAAGCCAGACTTTTCCCCTTCACGATCAATGCAGATCTGGCGTGTCCTGCTAACAGACAGCCAGTTCCCTGCTTTCTGACCGCAGCCTCCACATCCTTTAAAAATCCAGCTTGTTTCATTAATCGGGCAACAGCTCAATTGACACCCAGTTTCTTGAGGAACAGATTTAATCTGGCCTGCATTTGATCAAAATCCCTCACCAAACCAGGGCCAGATGCATTTTATCACTTTCACAGTGCAGTCAGCTTTATCACAGCTCGGCATATGACAGGGCCTAGGGTGGGGGGAATGGAAGCTACGTGTCCATTCACCAGCCCTTGGACATTTCCAGACGTGTCCTAGAAACACTGAATTTCTGGCCCTCACCTCCTTGTGGTGAATTTCTAGAAGTGGAATTCCTGAGCCAAAGGGGCAGTTTCATTCTTTTTTTTAAGGCTAGTTAATTGATTTTTAGAGAGAGAGGAAGGGGGAGAGAGATAGAAACATTGATAAGAGAGAAACATCCATTGGCTGCCTCCAGCATGCCCCCTACCAGGGGTTGAGCCTGCAACCCGGGCATGTGCCCTGACCAGAATGGAACTGGTGACCTCCTGGTGCATGGGACAACACCCAACCAACTGGCCAGGGCTTCTTCTTTTTCTTGTTTTTAACGCGGAAGTTTCTAAACACATCTGATTTGTTGGTTGCAGAACCAAAAAACAAACAAACAAAAAACCATCAGAATATAAATATAACCAAAATATACCTATGGGAAAATACAATATTTCCTTTATAAATTGATTTAACAAAAGGTAAATTTTCTGAGGATCACAGTGTAATACAGTAATAATCTTATAGAAACCTTAAAACAATTTTCTATGTCCTCAAGCACATAAGTTGTTAAAATTTATTTAACAAATCTCTCATATTGTGAAAAAAAATTTAATTAAAATGGAACTGTAGACTGCAATTCACTCATACAGAGTAATCACCTACCCTGTCCTTGGGGATTAAATAATAATGCTAAAGGCTGTCTAATTACCAAGGGGGAAACTATCTCCTATCTATGTCATTAGTTTTCACCTCAGCCTTGCAAAAGGAGAAAATGCAATTAATTCATTTGCAATAACAAGTCTGAAATTGTAAGTAGAAGACCAAAATATACAATATTTTATACTCTGTAAGTGATAGATAATGTAAATATAAATTATGTCTAAATGGATTACATTAAGTTTGCAACAGAAGAACAATGAACGTGTCCAATGTAATGGAAATAAGAAACAAGGTAATTCAACGTAAGATGTCCCAGAAACTAGGGTGAACGTCGCTGTCAGAATCTCTGCCTCAACTCCACATAGACCATCCAGGCAGCTGTGCAAAGAGCGCTCAAACCCAAAGCCCGTGCCCACACACTCCGGAGAGGAGCGTAAAGCCTGTCGTTTGGAAGTCATGTTCTCTAATCTTGTTGAAATGATTTTAGAGTTGGATTCAGATGAAAGACCTTAGCTTTCCCATCTGAAATAACAGCAATACTAGTAGTACTAGTAATAATAGAAACACACCCTTAATAAAGGGTTATTTACCCCCCAAATTAGGTGACAATTTCCTCTCTGTAAAAGTCACTACTACATGATAAAGTGGAAACAAGAATAAAAGTAACAGATAACAGGAATACATGGAAACAGGAACCTGTGAAATGTAAAGATTTTACCTTTCTAATCCGGTCATATCGCTCTAGAAAAACTATTCCTAAACAACGGAGATTGGTACTTGAAACACCACAGAACAGGGACAGAAGCGGGCGACCTTCAGATACCAGAAACGTGCCCTATGTTAGCTGGGTTGAGCAGGACCAGCTTGTCATTTCACAGGACACCGCAGAGTACATTCTGGGGTGGAACTGTCTTGAACAGAACTGCTCTAGGAGTTCCCAAGACACCCTCCCTTTCCTTCCTCCCTAGGCCTCCCACCATTGCCTTTCCTTGGCTTTCGTCTTCCCTGGGACCGAGGACTTGATGTGGATTTACACCCTGACAGCCTCAACTTTCAATAACGTTTGCAGTTTTGATTATTACAGGACTGACCTTATACTTTCTAAATAAAGATGGTGCTGAAATTTAGAATAATGGAGGATTTTATGACATAACAGTGGCCGATGAACTCATGTGGTGCCCAGCTTTTCCTCCAGGAAGGATGTGGCCCTACTTAATAAATTTAAACAGAAACCAATAAATGGTGTTGTTTTACCTTTCTATACAATGAGACACTTGTATGGGGGCCATTCCCATGAGTTGTGACATTTCCATAAAGTTTAGCTCCCTCGGTGCCCTGGAATCGGACGGCGCCTTCTCCAGAGGACAGAGCACTGCTTCATCTGCTTGAGGGTTCGCAGTCTCAGGTGCTCGAGCTGCAAACTCAGATATCTGTCTCTTTGAAGTCACTCATCATCCTGTCAGAGCCGGCATTGATTGTCCATATGAAAAGAGAAAAATACAAGCAAACAACTTTTTAAAAATGTATCCCTCTATTTCCAACACATCATTAGTCTTCGCAGTTTCTTTAGTTGTCGTAATGCTCACCCATTGCTACGGTTTAAGCCTCTCATTAAAAATCTTTGTGGTCCTCAACTCCGAAGTCAGCACTTCTCTCCTCTGCAGGAACTGGCCCCTCCATGGTCCTAACAGACACTGCCCTGACTCTGCTCCATGAGGAGATAAGGAAGATGTTTTCTTATCAGCACACACGCAACACACACACCCACAGTCAGAGGGAGTGAATTTGTACTCAGTCATAAAAGACTGTAAAGGGAAAATGCTACTTCCTAAAGCTGTCGCCACAAGTCAGATCTCCTCATGGCCCTCTCTAGGGTGTTTGGGTCTCACCTCCCTCAAAATGTGTTTCCTTTTCTCTCCGCCTCCCTTTCTTCTACCTCTTTTAGAAGTGGAACTCTGTTGTGAGGTCTTTTCCTTCCCTCTGTGGCGAGGACACTTTTGCCCTCCCCTGTACCAGGGCACCTCTTTCACTGGCGGAAGTTTCCCAGAATCACTTGCTGAGAAGGAAGCTCTCTCCTTCCTAACCCATGGAGAGAGATCGTCGTCGAATGTGCAAACACAGCGAGGGGCAGAGCGACCAGTGATCTCGGAGCAGCCGCGTGCACCATTGTAAAATCCTGGCGCCCTCGCCTTCATGAAAGGCGGAAAGAAAGAGAAAGCAAACATACCCCAAATCCCACAGAAAGCAAAATAGGTTTCCATTCACTCAAACGGCAAAAGAAAGCAATTGTGTAGGGCTATGTATTTGGAAAAGCCACCTACAAATCTAACCAGCAAAACCGAATTGAGGTTTAAGTGGATAAGAGGCAGCATCTCACTGAAGAGTTACAACCGTGAGAACGTGTTCAGTAGGAGGTCACAGTGACAGGCCCTGCCTGCTGCGGAGAGAGCCCAAAGAGGAGGGGAGAAATGCATTGCCCAGGGCCACAGGCATGTGTTTACTCCCAATCACCCTCTGAGAATTCCACAGAAATTTCCCAAATTGCCTTCTTTTTGAGAAAATTGCGTTGCTGTTTACGTGGGCTGCTTTCTCCTCTTGACACGTCCCTGTTGGCGATCACTGTCGCAGACGGCGACACTTTCCTCCCTCTATCCGAGTCCAGGTCAGAGCAGGAGGGAGGTAAGTGACACGTCCATTCAGGACGGAAATTTCTGACAGAGGACGGGGGCTGCTGGCAACCCGAGAGGACCTGGGACCCTAAGAAGTGACCTTCTACTCTCGACCAGAGCACCCCATTTTCATTTGCTTTCAGTTTTCCCAGGTTTTTTCAGTCCATGACAGGAATGACCTTGAGTAGCTGGAAATCACTGCAAAGAAAACTAAAGAAGCTGATCCTCACTTTGTTCGCAGCCACCCTGGAATCGCCTTGTACAAGACGTAAGCACGCTGCTGTGAGGACACAGGGGCTCCGGGGAAGGGGCCTGGCACCGCGGGCACTGCCGTGGGCAGTGCTGGCATCGGGACACGGCTGCATGTTCTCTGTGCCCTCCGGGACCAGCGCAGTCTGACCCGCAGAGGTTTCCTGGACACTCCACGGCCTCAGGAATCTCGTGGGCAGTTGGCACACCCATCATGGCCCTGGCCAGGTGGGAAAGGTCTGGAAAGGGGAGCGGAGGGGTTTTTGAGGACCCCAGGCAGTGCTCCATGATAGTCTTGAAAGTCGCCTTCCCTTCTCTTCTCTCTGATTCCCAGCGGAGGAAGGACCCAGCCCAGCAGCTGCCCTCGCACAGGCCGAGACCTGCGGCTGGCAGGCTGGCTACCATTCCTACCCTCCTCACGCCTCTTATTAAGGCAAGTGTACTGAGGTATAATTTACACACAGTGAAATCCACTCCTTTTCGGCGCGCAGACTGGCAAATGCGTGCAGATGAACCACCACCACGTACGCAGGAGGTAGGACATTTCCATCGCCCCCGCCGTGACCTCCAGCCAGTGGTCAACGCGACCCATACTCCAGCGCCGGCAAACCGAGTGGCTCTGTTCCTGTAATTTTGCCTTTTTCAGAGTGTCTCATAAATAGAATCACACAAGGTGCAGCTGTTAGTGTTCGACTTCTTTCACTTAACAGAACGCTTTCAAGAGCTGTCCTGTCAGTACAGCGGTGAAAGCTGTCTGGAGGCTAAGATGCCACTGTTTTGTTTCATTGTGTGTCTCTTTCCATGTTTCATCCTCTAAAGCAGTCGCCACGCTCCTCCCGTCAATCTGAGCTTCTCATCCCCCCGTGATGCGCATCTCCCTCATCGGATCCCGCTGGCACAATGGGACGGATTCAGATCTCATTTTCTCTGTGAGGCCCACGCTGACCTCCCTCCATTCCCCAGCCCGTCCCGCAGGCACCTGCTCACGCTCTGTGCTCTCGCTGTCCCCTGCAGTCCTTAGAGGGCCCGCTGCTACCTCCGATAGTTAGCGGACTCGTGATATCTTTCACCTCTTGGGAACCTTGCAAAGTATTTTTTAAAGAAATATTTTGTCCCCCCTGTTCAATGGCAAACTCCTTAAAAGAAGGAGGTAGATGCTATTTTATTCATTACTGGAGGCCAGATGCACAAAATTCATGCAAGAGTAGGCCTTCCTTCCCCCGGCTGCCAGCATAGGCTTCCCTCTGGCACCCGGGACCCGGGCTTCCCTTGCAGCCCCAGCTTCATCTAAAAGGTTGTCCGGAAGGATGTCCAGAAGGACATCCAGTCTAATTAGCGTATTATACTTTTATTATTATAGATTATAACCCCCATAAAGTACCCTGCATAAAGTGCTTAATAATTAATTTCTATTTCTTCTGATCAAATTCTGCATGTTTAAAGATTCTTTTTCCTTTGTGCTGTGGCATTCAGAGCTCACCTGCAGCTGTGTGTGTGTGTGTGTGTGTGTGTGTGTGTGTGGTGGGGGGGGGGATGGGGGATAAAAAGAAAAGGAGGAGGAAGAGGAAGATCCTTAGCCTTTCCCAAGTGAGGCAGTTCCCTTGGGGTCTGCTATGGTCTAAATGTTTATGTCCTCCCTATATCCACATGTTGAAATCCTAATGCCCAGTGTCTTAGGATATGGTAGTAAGAGGTGTGTAAGTCATGAATGGGCTTAGCGCTTTGTAAGAGAGGCCACAGAGCTCCCCAGCCCATTCAAGCCTGTGGAGACACAGCAAGCAGCTGACGTCTGCAACCTGGAAGAGAGCCTCACCAGGACCCCGCCATGCTGGCGCCATGATTTAGGATTCTCAGCCTCCAGAACTGTGAGAAATAAATGTTTATAAGCCGCCCAGCCTTTGGTAATCTGATTACAGCAGCCTGAGTGGACTACGACAGGTCATTGCCCTCCACTTGGGGACCTGGTTCCCAATCATCTGGGGGTCCATGATGCAGACACAGTCTTTGTCTGTACCCCCAGCATGACCTCTGCACACCAAGCTGCCTGCCGCCAATACCTGCACCTCTGCCGCGCGCTTGCTGCCCCTTGTTGCAGGAGCCTGTGCACCATGAAGCCGCCAGTGCCTGCAAGTTACTGCTCACAGAGGCAGCCCTCAGCCAACGAAAGAGGGGGTGCTGGTGGGCCAAAATCCAGCTTCCTTGCCACCCCTTCCACGGTGGGATGACTGTGGTGTCCTACACGGTCCCCTGTGGCCCAGAGGATCGCACCCAGTTCCCCGCAGTGGGACAGGCCTGCTGCACCTTTTCTCGCGTTCTTCCTCTGTTTCGCTTCCCCACTCCCCACCGGGGCTTCCTAGGGTCAGCCTCCAAGTTACCTACTGGCATTGATACCCTCGTCTCTGGGTCAACTTTTGGAAGAACCCAAATCAAGACAATTTGTTTTGTATTTTTTTGGACACCTTTCCCCATCTGTCTAAAACACCAGTCGAATCCTTCTTAGAGGAAAGCCCTGGCCAAGGCCAAGGGAGGCGGAGGACTGATTTCTGTGGACAGGTATCAAGCTTTTCTGAGCGGTCCAATCAGAGCACTCTGGCTGCCTCTCACCCGGGAGCTTCCAGTAGGTTCTAGGTTCCATTGCTCATAAACTCAGAGCCACATATCGTAGCCGAAGATAATCCCCCGGGTCTGTGCTGCACACTGTGCAAGCCAGGCAGCCTCCAAGCCTCCGACGCGAGGGGCTGTGGACAGACCACATTTTGATAAAATCATCAATGACCTTCACCAAATCGTAAACCAAAGCAATTATTTACACACACAAGATTCACCCACGTACTTTCCTAACCTGAATAGTCAGAACTAGTTTATCTAACTGACGGGCAGGATGCTTTCAGAAAATTAGAAAAGAGTCTCGCAGTAGGGGTCAGTCTAGTAGCAGGTCAGACCTGCTCTGCAGTATCCACATTATGAGCCCCGTCCGCTTTTCATAAACATAACAAAATGTCCTTCTTCACTGGCCTATGGCATGCGAGAATCCATAAAGCAGCATGACCCAGTGTTGACATTATCTGCAGGTATAAAAACATGGTGTTCTGGGAAGAATTATGAATGCTTCACTGAGCTTTAGCAGGAGAGCCTTCTCTTGAAAAATGGAAATCAATGTCGAGTGTAACATGCAGCACTCTGAGCAATAAGGCAGAGTCTATGCACGTGGCAGGGCCTCGCCTGAAACCACAGGCTGGAGTGCATTCACCCCGGCCACCGCTATTACTAACAACAGCTGCAGCAGGTTCCCGAGGAAGAGGCCGGGAAGGCTGGGTCCACAGTGCAGTGAGAACCACGGACAACATACCCTGGCGTTGGTGTCAACACTTGTACTCGCCTCCGGTTATGTTAATGTCTAATGTGTTGTCACAAAGGAATTATTGAGACACTTGGTCCACTTACAGACCTGCACCTCCCCGGGTTAGTCTGGGAGACTCTTTGAATGCTGTCGAGCTCTGCTGGTGTTCATGTGGGTGTTCATGGATGCTCTTATTATCTTCTTCATTATTAGACTTGACTCTTTTGCAGAAATTTCAACTTTGGTGTATGCAGTTCAATGTTCACTTCAGTATAGAAGCTGTACTTCATTGATAAGAGTATCCTACTGTCCATCACTGTGCCTGACAACTTGTGGCCATCGGTTACTCACAACCTGGACTGGCACTCTCTACTGCACCATGGGCCACACGGGCTGCGTGCACGCCCAGGCAGCGACCAGCGCAGTCACCAGGGCAGGGTTATTGTGTATGCTTGTGTTTGGGTGGGAGGTGAGGAGCATCCAAAGCTCAGAAAATTTTTAAATTGTACCAGAATATGAATTCCAGTACTAAACATAGTCCCAATTTGGATAGGTCAGAGTGATTCTTTCCTACCTGCATTGTTCTCTTTGAAAATGAATCCATTAAGATTGAGCCTGCTAAACAGCAATGCTGACCTGTATATCCTTTCGGCTATCTTTGTCCATCAGAGCTCAGCCCTCTTGCAATTACACAGAGCTCTGAGTTTGGGTCTAACTAATTTATGTCTCTGTAAATGTCGTCCATGGAGATGACGTTTGTTTTTTAAAACAATTAAAGGCAGAGCAGATGCAATAGATCTTTAGAGGGGGGAAAAATTCCCAGGATAATGAAAATCAATTGGATAATGTTAATGTGGAAATGGCTTTCAGAAATGGTTAGAGTGGCTTATCATAACATTAGTCACAGGCCTCGGAGGGCATTAAGAAAATGTTACACATGTATTGGAGTACAGGGAGTCTTTTCTCGATCATACAACTTCAGATGCTGATGACCCGTCATTTGTCTTGTATTTGTTTAATGGCCCCAGCGCTCAGGATCCTACTTAATGGTGATGCTTAAGCTCCACAGATGTGCCAGGGCAGCCAGAGCCATTCCCCTGCACTTGTCTTCTGGGTCCCAGCAACAGGTCAAAGGCCACCCAGAATCATTTACCAGCTCAGATTAAAATCCCAGCCCGTTCAGGTCCTTGTGCTGTTGATCGTTCCTCCTCCCCTGTAGCATCTACCTGTTCCTCACTGTCTTAAAATTTCAAAGCCTCAAAGCTATCATTTAGAATGGAAGATCAGATAAAGAGCTTCCCAGTTAAGCAAAAGCTAAACGTGTTCATCACCACCAAACCAGTATTACATGAAATGTTGAAGGGTATTCTTTAATAAGAGAAAAAATAAGAAAAAAAGATAAAAATATGAATAAAATGGCAATAAATACATATCTATCAACAATTGAATCTAAAAATTAAAATAAATGGACAAGCAGAGCAGAAACAGACTCCTAGATACAGAGAACATTCTGACTATTGCAGGTGGGAGTGGGGTTGAGGGGTGAGTAAAAAAGGTTAAGGGATTCAGAAGTACAAATTAGTAGTTATAGTGTAGTCATGGGGATGTAAAATACAGCATAGGGAATATAGCCAATAATCCTATATAATGAAAGCCCAGCGACCATAACCACAGAACGACCAGAACGACCGCTTGACCAGTCACTGTGAGGTGCGCTGACCACCTCTCAGTCCCTTTCCCCGGCCAGCAGTTTCCCATCACCCGATGGTGAATGGGGACCCAGGGGTGGGTGGTGATGCGGGTGGTGCCAGGCCAAGGCCCCCGCCCCGCCGGTTGCCCCACACACAGAAGTTGACCTGTGGCAGGGGTGGGGCAGGAATGGCCAACCTCTTGGTCCCTCTCCCCAGCCAGCAGGCTCCGATCATCCAATGGTGAATGGAGAACAGGGGTGGGTAGTGGCGGGGTTGGTGGGGGGCGAGACTGGCAAGCTGGCAGAATGGCCAACCTCTTGGCCCCTGCCCCTGGCCTGCAGGCTCCGATCGCCTGATGGCAAACTGGGGACCTGGGTGGGTGGCAGCTGGGGGTGGGGCCGGCTGCCGGCAGCCTGGGAAGATGGCCCTGATCGCAGGCTAGGCCTAGGGACCGTACCTGCACATGAATTCCGTGTGTTGTGCCCCTAGTATTCTAACAACTATGTATGGTGTCAGGTGGGTATGAGATTTTGGGGGATGATCACTTAAGTTTTATAATGTCTAATCACTGGGGTGTACACCTGAAACAACTATAACATTGTATGTCAACTGTAATAAAAAAATAAAAAAATGATTTAAAAATATTCCAAAGCCTCCCACCATGCCTTTCCACAGTCGGATGCCTTTCACTTGCTGGCTTTAATTCCTTACCTTTCATTCATCCCCCACCAGATGCAGCCTGACCTGCCACTCCATGAGCACTGCTCTTGTCCAGTTCACAGGCGCCTCCTTGTTATGGAATCTGATGGACATCTTTCCATCCAATCTCCCTTGGCCCTCAGCACTTTGGTGCTGTCGACCTCCCGGGACTCCACTCGGATGGAGCAGATGCCAGCAGGTGGAGGAGGCAGCTCCTGGTGATGTTGAGGGGGATTCCCAGAGGTGGGATTTGCAAAGGACAAGGGTCCTAGGAGGACGTAAGGACTCAGTCACGGGACACACGTCGCCCCTGCAATCTGCCCACACTTGCAAGAAATATGAGCTGGCACCCTGTTGCAACAAGGAGAAACCAAGACTACTTTTTTCTTCTTTCTCTTCCTCCTTAAAATTCACCCATTCAAGTAAGGATAAGATGATAGTTTCCAGGCAACATGCAAAAATAAGGGCAGCATTCTTTGGATTTCTGGTAAGTTTATCAAGCAGATTATGCGTTAACTGATGGCACTAGACGGGTTAGCTACCATCTGTGTTTTTCCCTGCTTTTATCTCCAGTCATATGTGCTTCCTCCACATCCCCCCACTGCTGCATGAGCTTCCATAAATAACCATACTTCTTGATGTATAGGCTCCACCTTCATCCTTGCCAAAGAATGTCTCCACCCCAACACCGTAGCGGTGACTTCCATCCACGTAGCTTTCTGTGGTGCCCACAGCGGCGCGCACCCATTTGTGTTCTTTATGGTTTGCTTCTTTTACTTCCTAGACAGAGCTTCGGCATAGAGATATGTGAAGCCATAGATGCTTTCCTTTGGGATCTCCTTCTCATTTCCTCCTCAGCACTCAGGTGGCCACTTTGCGATTGCACCTTTTCCTGTCTAATGTCTGCTGTTGAGCAGCTCTCTCTGCCAGGAAGCCCTCCTTATGCACAGTGACGCTTGCCAAATGCTTTCATTCCCAAACCTTCTCCCAGCTCCAACAACTTTAATTCCTCTTTCCCGAGTCTGCCTTCTAGGGTCACCAGGAACACCTGTGTGCTTGGCTAGAGCACCATGTGCTTGCAGAATTGAGTGAAGACTGAAGTCATGTCTTCCATTAGGGCAGGCCGCCTCAAAGCACTCCCTCTTTTCTATTATGGTAAAGAAAAATGCTTTTTTATTCTAATTAAACAAAAAGTCTCAGAGACAAGGGCTTAACAGGCAGCATTCCCATGGTCACTCCTCCTCCCTCTCTCTCACTGCTCCCCAGCCATTGGGCCTTCCTGCTGTCTCTCAAACACCCCAGGGACCCTCCCTCCTGAGGACTTGGCTCTCAGGTCCCTCTGCCTGCACTGCTCTTCCTGCCCAGTCCCAATGGGCTCACTCTTCGCCTCCACCAACTTTACTCCAATATCACCTGAGCCCCCACGACCTGCACACTCTGTCTCAGAATTCACGCTGCCCCAAATTCTTGCTCTATTCCCTTGTTCGTAGAAAATGATATAATTTACTTACTTACTAAATTTATTGCTTATAGCTCACCTCCCCCAGGCCTCTCCAGGACAGCAGGGATGTTCGTCTCTTCATATCTCCTCACCACATATCCCAAGTGCTGAGAAAATGTCCAGTACATGGCAGGTGCTCAATGAATTCATTACTATATGAACAAGTTAATGAAAGGGAGCGGGGTATAAAAAAGTGAAAACATATTACTTGTAAGCAAATTTCAACTGGTTGCCTTTTCCTGATGAAATATTTCCAGCTCTATTTACTCTTGATGCTTTTTCACAGCTCAGTGAAAATTGGCCATTTGGAAACAGGATAAAAGTTTTAATTGCCAGAAACCCTAATTTTGACAAAGGATCATGTGGTGGGTGGGTTTTGAAAGGAGCTGGTGGCAGCCCAGGTGAAAGAACAAGGTTGGATGGATACAGATGCAGGAGCAGAGGTAGAGGAGAAAGAGCAGGGTGGCATTCAGGTCTATGGATGGCTGGACAGAGGGAGTGACCAATTCCAAATGAAGCCGTGTGTTCTTGAAAGGGTCCAGGCAGGAGAATGTGCCGTTGCTGCTGCTCCGTCGCCCTTGAGGAGGGAAGGACTTCGAGCAGAGCCAGAGCCAGAGCCAGAGCCAGAGCCAGAGCCAGAGCCAGACGGCCAGGAGACCCTGTACTGTTCCGGCCCAGAGAACACCAACCTCAGGGCAGACGAGCCTTTGTTAAGCAAACAATAGGTATGGGTTTGTGTTTGAATCAAGGTAGTGCAGGTGCTGCCACAGTGGTGCCTCCTGGAGGTGAGCGTGTGTTATAGCATCGGCAGTGACCTCAGAGTGTTTTCCCCTGCGCTTAGCCATCTCTGGGCTAGAACTCCTCATTCTCAAATTCCCCAAACTGGGAAGAGGAGCTTTGCTAAGCGGAGGACTGAGACCGTCCGAAGCGGCCTCTTGGCGCCTGGCTGTGCGGGCGCTGTGAGGCCTGAGGGAACAACACATGCGGCTGCCCTCAAGGTGTCGCCATCCAGGGAGAAGCAGGCGTGTACCTGACCACACAGCTGCCGTTCACAGGCTGATACAAAGCCTTTCATCAGAGAGTGGGAGGGAGGGGGTGTTTGGGTTGGAAGGATCGGGAAAGCGTTTACAGAGGAGGTGACGGTGAGGCTGAAACAGGAGAACTGGTGGATGTTAGAGGGGACTGCATGGGAAGAGACATGGAGATGTCAGGCAGCAAGCATACAGCGTGTTTTCTTTCCAATCAAATACATGGCACGCTTCAGGAGCAGTATGACAGCGAAGACAGTCATGTTCCAACTGGGGAGCACCCCAAAGTCCGGTCAGGCATGACCTTGATTCTGGCCGCAATGACAAGCCACTGGGTGTTTCTAGTAAGTGTTTCCCTGGGTCCGTTTAGATGCTGAGAACTGGAAACAGAGAAGAACCCATTTGGAAGGAGCTGCGCAGTCATCATGATTCTCAGGCGCAGTCACGATCGACACTGGTCATCAGGAGGCAAATGAACTATCACAGACGCCCAGGAGGTGCTCCCACTGCTCCAGGCTCCGGGTCCCCACGTGCAGGCCTCTCCAGAGCGCCCTGAGCAGGGACCGCAGGCCGAGATGAAGGTGTGCATCAGGCCCAGGAGAAACGGCAGCCATGTATCTGAGATTTATGCTTCCTGAATAGATTTCGTGCTGCAAATCATTCCTGTCAGCTTGCCAATTTCTTTTTCTGGCTTTACATTAAGTGAAAAAAACATTTTAAATACAACCTTTAAAAGGAAACATAATAGACAAACCGAGTGAAAAATAAGCGGACGGGAGCTGTAAATCATATTTCTAAAAGCCGTAAGATGAAATAATCACATCCATTTGAGAACCGCGGTCACCAAGGCATCACCTCATGTCTGGTTAGAGAGTCCTCTACATGAATAAATAGAGATGCTGGCAATTTTGTTGCTCTCCGTGTATGCCATCCTGGGCCTGGCTTCTGCAGAGGTTACAGGGCACGAGGAGAAAAATTGCTTTAAAAATAATCCTCTGTCATTTTTCAATTTCTAATCAAAACTGGTTACTTGGCTCAGAAAGTACTGGACGAGAGATAAATCATTTTTAAGAAAATTGAACTGTCATTAATTTTTTAACTTATGTGGTAGACATTTTAAAATAACATATACTTTACAAATGAAAGTGTGCCAGGAGCATTTGTTCTACAGGATCGGATAGGAAAACATGTTTAAAGGAGGGTGCCACCTGTTACCCTGCCTTGTGTGACATGTCATGTGCCTACATGCCTGGGCATACGTCATACATTAATAACAGACTGTGTGACAGATGCCCCCATTTCTGCTGCTTTTTGAAGCTGTAACATATTGTATTTAGTTATTCCACAATTACCTAGTCTCGTGTGGAACTACCCCAGTAGACTTAGCCAAAGCTAAGCACCAGCCAGTTCTGTGTCTATGACCCGAGCATGCTGGCTGGGGAACAGCACGGTAAGACCATGGTTATCTTGGTCTGCTAGGGCTGCTGTAACAGACTATCCTAGACCAGTGATGGCGAACCTTTTGAGCTCGGCGTGTCAGCATTTTGAAAAACTCTAACTTAACTCTGGTGCCGTGTCACATATAGAAACTTTTTGATATTTGCAACCATAGCAAAACAAAGATTTATATTTTTGATATTTATTTTATATATTTAAATGCCATTTAACAAAGAAAAATCAACCAAAAAAATGAATTTGTGTGTCACCTCTGACACGGGTGTCATAGGTTCGCCATCACTGTCCTAGACTGTGTGGCTTCCACAGAACAGAAATGTATTCTCACAGTTCTGGACACTGGAAGGTATGCGGCCAGGGCACTGGCAGATCTGAGTCTAGCGGGAGCCGCCTCCTGTTTCATAGCCTGCTGTCTGGTCCCTGTGTCCTCACATGGCAGAAGGGGGAAGGGAGCTCTCTGGGGTCTTTTAAAAGGGCATTAATTCCATTAATGAGGGCTTTGCCCACATGACCTAATTGTCCCCCACAAGCCTTACCGCCGAATACCATCACATTGGAAATGAGGTTTCAACATGCGAGTGTTTTGGGGGTGGTAGTAACACAACCGCTCAGTCTACAGCGAAGGTACGGCAGCCTCATCTGCCTCCTCAGGCCTCTCTGCCCTCTCTTCTGTAACAGGCAGTGCTGGGCTTAACAGGCATTGTGGTTTTTAACATTCCTGTATATGTTGACGTGTGCAGAAATACTTCATTCTCAGTTAAAAACAAGGCATTGTGTGTATGTGCACACATGCATGCTCACACACAGGCACACACCAGGGTGTTGAGGTTGCATGTGTCCTTAAAGCCCACAGCGCCATCCCAGTACTTGAGGTAAAATCCGATTCGAGTGCATCGTCAATCAATCCCCACATTTGTTTCAGTCACTCCACTCAATTCCACTTGCACACATCTTTGTCTTTACCTAATACATCTTTGGGGTGTCTCTACTTGGTTAAAAAGCAATGCCAATACATTTGTTTATTGTTTTAATACAGTTACCAGATAGAAGCACAGTATGTGCCTGCTGGTGACAATTTATAGACCTTGCTTGACAGCTCGGTCCCTTCACAGAGTGTGGGAGCTGTTTTATAGCGTGCTGTTGAATTCAGGCTTATCGTGCAGCATGGATGCATTTATTAGCTTACATCGAGGGTCCTCTGTTTACATGCAATCATAGTTTTATTTTCTTTTTGTCTAAACACTTCTGCTGAACACATTGTATCCTGCAGTTAAGGGTGCCATTTCCCTGCTTCTCTTTCACCCTGTCTGACCCATGCCCATTCGCTGAAGACCTCTGTGCTACAGGACGTGCATACCCCTTCCCACGGCATGATGAATCTGATCGAGTTGTGTCCTAGAGAAGGTGAACATATTGAGGCTGATGTGCAAGGGAAGCTGGAGGGGAGAAGGAGGAGCCAAGGCTCATGGCAGAAGGGGGGAGGGAGCTCTCTGGAGTCTCATAAGCAGGGCCATCCTCAGGTGAGAATGTTACTAGGAATATTAACATTATTAATATTAATACGGCCTCCAGGGCACCATGCTTCAGGCACCTGAACCCTTCTGGGTGATGTCCAGAAACTGCCATGCAAAGAATGAGGAGACTGCTGAGGAGCCTCTAGCCTCCCTCACTCCAGCCACAAAAAGGAATGAGTTGGGAAAAGGAGGGGGAAAACTGGACCTCTGTCATTCCTGAGAACAGAGTTAGAGTCAGGGTGGGGAGGTCCGAAGGGGTTGATTTAGCATTCTAGCAATGCGATAATATTGTGCCTGGATTTGCCCCTAGTGGAATAAACGGCCTTGGGGACTCAGTGGCACTGACGTTTCTATGGGAACGACAGCTGTTCCTCTCTAGAGGATGAAGTTGGCCAGATCAGTGGTTCCTGGAGGTGGCCCCCCTCGAGAACCACTGGAAGAATTTCTTCAAACTGAAGATTCCTAGGCCCCACACCAGTAAACGAAATCCGGGACGCTGAACACCACCCGCCAGGAGGCTGGGAAAGGGGAAGGGAAGCATGGGCCCTGTGCCTGGTGCGCAGTGAGAGTGGGAGGACATTTACTGAGCTTGTGTTGGCGGGAAGGAATTTCAGAAGCCTGTCATCTCCTTTCACTTTCTCATTTATTTTACTGTCTTCTTCTCTGGACATGCCGGTGTTGCAAATGAAAAAAAATGTTACTGCTTTTTCCTATAGAAATTCCAACTCTTTGGCCATTTTTAAGGTCGTATTTGACAAAGAATACCCTGTCGTCATAAAATCTGTTGCAAAGTAATCAAGACAGGGGCCTGAGAGCCAAGCAGGAGGTGGTTTGGGGCACGATTCCACAGGCAACCTGTCCTCCCGGGAGCTGCCACAGGCCTGGACTGTGCCAGCTCAAATTATTTTTGGATCCACCATTCTACAATTCTCACTTAAACAAGAGACAATGGAGTGACTGTCTTGACTTTTTCCCCCTAGAATTTCTTTTGCCTCCCACCATCTAAACATGACAGACACATTTTCTGGAGCGTTTTTAACACCCACAGCCTGGCATCTCAGAGGAGGAAAAAAACTCATGCACAATATATACTTAAAATAGTTTTAGCTTCTCCCATGAAGTGACATTTTATTTTACTCTTCTTAAAAACATTTAACTGTCAGCAATGGCTCATGTCTGCTAAATTCTGAAATTCCTATGAACTTACTAAGTTCTTCAAGACCATCAACAGCTTTATCCTAACCTGTTTGCCCAAGTCATAGCAGGCTCTGAGCAACAGGGGGTGGTTGTGAAACAATGAAGTTTGCTGAGAAGAGTGGTGGAATCTGCTCTCTAGACCCCAAGTCCTAATCTAGAAGCTCCAGATCTACCTGACATGGTACACATGGGATGGATGAGTGCCCTGGGGGGAAAATGTCAGATCCAAACCCGGGTAAAGTAAGAAGAGTTCTTACAATGATGTGGGCAGGGTGTTGGGAACTAATAAAGACATCCCCAGGGCTAGCAACAGAAGGGAGTCACCACCCTGGGCCTCAGATGGAAGGAACAGTTATAGAAACCCAGGAAGAGTCGCTGCAAAAAGAGAACTTCCTACCCAGACCTCGCTCTCTGCCCACCTTCCAGTCTTCTGCCAGCGAGTCCCATTAGCTGGACCTGTCGGAGCCAGATGGCAAGAGAGCCCATTGATTAGCCTCCTGGACCACAGAGCAGATGGAGAAGGGTGGACAGTGGATTCCAGGGCCAACAAAAAATATGCAGTAAATGGGCAGGTAGGGAAACAGAGGTGATCAACTGAATGCTCTTCATTTCTTTGATCATTCTGTCATTCATCAAATATGGACCTGTTAAGCACCTTCTATACTAGTAAACAAAAGCAGGTGAAGGTGATAAGTGATCCCTTCTCTCCAGGAGCTCTGAATAGAAGAAAAGAGACATAACCACGTGGAGAGTCATAAGACAAAAGCTTGCTGCCCTGGCCAGTGTGACTCGGTTGGTTAGAGCATCATCTCATGCACCAAAGGTTGCAGGTTGGATTCCTGGCCAGGGCTCGTACACAAGTTTCAGGTTCAATCCTCGGTCGGGTCACATGCAGGGAGCAACTGATTAAGGTTTCTCTCTCACATCAATGTTTTTTCCTTCTTTCTCTCTCTCTCTCTGCCCACCCCTCACCCCCTTTCTCTAAGATCAATCTATACTAATAATAGCCTAGGTGTTACGCCCTCATGCATCATGCCCTAACATTGTCACAAGATGGCCGTCACAAGACAGCTGCATGCACAGTGGAGGCGGGGCCCGGTGGCTGCTCTGTACAGTGAGGCCTGGGGGTCCTGCGACTCTGCGCGGAGTGGAGGAGGCCAGTCCTGGCATCTCTGCCACCTCTCGCAGAGGCGACAGGTCCTGGCGGAGGAGGTGGGTTGCTGCAGGGGAGGGCAGTTGTGGGCAATCGGGCCAGCAGGGGAGGGCAGTTGTGGGTGATAAGGCCAGCAGGGGAGGGCAGTTAGGGGTGATCAGTCTGGCCGGGGAGGGCAGTTGGGGACAATCAGGCCAGCAGGGGAGCAGTTAGGGGCAATCAGGCAGGTAGGCGGGCAAGTGGTTAGGAGCCAGCGGTCCTGGATTGCGAGAGGGATGTCCAACTGCCAGTTTAGGCCCAATGCTGCACTGGCAGTCGGACATTCCCTAAGGGGTCCCAGATTGGAGAGGGTACAGGTCAGGCTGAGGGACAACGCCCCCCCCCAACATGAATTTCATGCACTGGGCCTCTAGTTAAAAAATAAAGCTTGCCGAGTGTAGTAGGGGAGTAGGGAGTGTCAGAGGAGGTGGCAGTCAGTGTGGGCCCTGAGGGAATGGGGGTTCAGGGGGAAACATAAGAGGATTTTAACAGGCCTTTAGGCAGGGGGCCCGAAGCCTTCAGTCCCTGCCCTCAGCACCTCTGTGGAGTGACGGACTTTCCTAGTAAATTCTGTATGTTTTTATTGAGTACTTACAACGTGTCAGGTATTGTACATATAATATCTCACTGAAGCCTTATGAGGACATTGCTGAGATGAATATTCTTTTCTACATTTTATGGATGAGAATAAGTGAAACAATAGCTGGAGTGTCTTATCTGAGGTCAGACATCTAGTAGCAGAGGAGCTGGATTCAGAGCTAGGTGTTCTTGACATCAAATTCTAAGATACAACCTCCTTAAGTAACAAGGACAATAAAGGACTTAGAATGGTACCTGCCTTGGGTTGAAACATTTCCTCTGGTAACACCCCGACGTGATCTCAGATGATCGGAAGTGAGAACCTTTCTTTTAAGAAGCTGCTTGACTTGCAAAGTAGGTTGTGTTTTCATATGAGCTGCTTGCACTTAGGTATAGCATTGGCAGCTGAGGACATGTGTACTGGGTCTAACTTAGTATCATCCCTATTTAAAGCCCTCTAATGACTTCTCATTGTGCTTGGAATTAATTCCATGATTGGTATGGACAAGTGATCTGGCCTCTCCTACCTCTGATTCGATTCTGGTCTTTGAGTAAGTCTCACTCTTCCCACCATGGTTCTTTGCCCCAGGTGTCCCCTCCATCTAGAATCCTCTCCCCACGAATCTTCACAAACTGGCTCCTTTTGATTTTCAGCCTCAAAAGAAATGTCAGAGCCCTGGCCAGTGTTCTCAGTGGTAAGAGCGTCAGCCTGTGCACTGGAAGGTCATGGGTTTGATTCCTGGTCAAGGGCACATACCTGGGTTGCAGATTCAATCCCTGTCCCCAGTAACCAATCAATGTGTCTCTCTCACATCGTTGTCTCCCTCTCTCTCTCTCTCTCCCCGCCCCCCTTCTCTCTCTCCATGCTCCCTCCCTTCCACTCTCTCTAAATATCAGTGGGAAAAAAATATCCTTACTCCTTGGATGAGGATAAAAAATAATCAGAGAATTCTTTTCTGACCATGCCCCCCACTCAATCTCTCATACATCACCTTGTCTTCTATCTAACCCTGATCACTATGTAATATTTCTTGTTGGTGCATGCACTCTCTGTCTATGAGGCTAGAAGCTTTCAGAGCCTTGTGCCCTGCCAGAGATAAGCCCCTGCCTTGGACAGTGCCCGCTTCTTCAATGTCTGCCGCATGAAGGAATGAATTCATGGAGATGCACCCTGGTTCAAAAAGAAAAGTAAGAACAGCCTGGTGTATGCATGTGTTTGTCATTTACTAGTCCTTTGCCGTTTAGGCATTGTTCCTACTTATATTTCAGAATGAGCAAGGTGAAGTTTAGAGACGCCCAAGGACACGCAAGCAACAGAGCAGAACTGTAACGGGCACCTTTTGACTCCAAGTCTATTGAGCTTTCAAATTCACCATTGCTGCCTGTGTGAGTTATGTCTGTGATTATGCGGCCCCAAGTACAGTGGCTTAAATAAGACAAACTGGTTTTCCTCTCAGGTGTTAGGACAGAGTGAGCGTCTATGCCAGGCGGGAGGTGTGGCTTCCCTCTCTGGGTCCAGGCGTCTGCTGCAGGAGTTGCCATTTCCCAGCCAGGAGAAAGGGGCGGGAGGGAGTGGCTGCCTTGGCCTCCCTCCCTGTGAAGACACACTCAGGCGGTTGCTCGCCTCACCTTCACCAGCTACAGAGAGACTAGGAGATCTAAAGGCTACTTTGAAGAACATGTGTCCAATGAAAACGTGCTGAATTCAATTACTAAAGAGACGGCAACACTCCATGTGGGGGATAATAAGACGTTTAGGACTTAGATTAGTATCATCTCCATTCAGAGAATCTGGGGTTAAGATCCACCATTAGTTAGTGAAAGGGCAAAAGTCTCTCTCTCTTCTCTCTCTCTCTCTCTCTCTCTCTCTCTCTCTCTCTCTCTCTCACACACACACACACACACACACACACACACACACTCACACACACACCCACACTCACACAACTCAGTGTTCCAGGCTTGGATGGGACTTACTCCATTGTCATCCTTGGAATGTTATTCAGTCTTGACCTCATAAAGAGAATTCAACCAACAAGGACAAGGAGGGAAGTAGAGGCAATGTCCCGAGGGCTGGGACCCTGTCTGACCCTCTCACAGCAGAGCTTGCCTCCTCCGGGTGCACAGGGCTCCTGGGAAGCTTCTTTGGGGGCAGCATGTACTGACGAGTCAGGACCTGGGTCTCAGGTGGACAGGTGGAGGGGCTGAATGTGCAGGGGAGGCTTTGTAAAAAATGAGAGCAGGGTCCCGAACTCCCCAGCAACAATAACAAGGCCATTAGTAGGTACAGTGGCTCGTGTCTTCTCATACTGGGATAAGTCCTGTTTACAGTTGTCCCTGTGTGCTTATTAAAAATGCCCCAGTCTGGATGATAAACTATATAGTCACCCTACCAATAACCCTACGTTACCACTGGTACTGGGCCTTAAAAATGTTGGGGGAAAAGTCCTAAATCGTTTGGCTCAGTGGATAGAGCATCATCCTGTGGACTGAAGGATCCCAGGTTCAATTCCGGTCAAGGGCATGTACCTTGGTTGTGGGTTCAATCCCCAGTAGGGGGCATGCAGGAGGCAGCTGATGGGTATTTCTCTCTCATTGATGCTTCTAACTCTCTATTCCTCTCCTTTCCTCTCTGTAAAATTAATTTTTAAAATGTTGGGGCAAAAATGATGGGGGATGTTGAACAGCTAACTAAGGCAGGGGAGATGCCTAAATATGAGTCCCTGAATTTGCCATTGTAAAAGTCCCAATAAGAAATTGATCAATGGTTCAAATTAACAGGAATTCCATTCTGCTGGATAAACCCAAACAATCTAATTATAAAGGTTAATTTTATAATTCATTCTTAGATTACCAAACAGAATAAAAATGTCTTGAAGGGTGTTTTATGATTGAATGCATTAAAGATTAAAATGTCTGAGAACAGAAGCATGCATAGTTACAAATTATTCAAACCACATAAGGCTTTATAAAATTCTGTCTATGAGAGGCATTCAATAAATAACCCAGAATTCATCTAGTTCATGTTCATGCCCTTTGGTTTCAATGACATTCTCATTTTTCAAAACAATATTGAGTTACACCGCACATGGACTTTCAGAAAAGTTCTTCCTAGCTAATCAAAGTTTGCTCCATTTATAACACAATAATTTCGTTCCCCAGAGGTCATCACTGATACTCCATTTCTATGAACCTGACCCAAAAATCCTGGAGGGAGTTTGTCAAAATGACATTCCTCAAGGAACTTTGTGATTTGGAATAAGAAAGATGTAATTAACAATCACATTAAAGAAGTTTCTCCTTCTTCAAGTTAGAATGAAATATAGTACATATTCATTATCTAAGGATGATGGGTAAAAGGAAAAAAAACATGTTATAATAAATGATAAAAATTGAAAATGGCTCCATAGGATTTCATGAAATTAAAAATTGCAGATTTTTGGTGTAACTTTCCAACAAAAAATTGTACTTTAATGTAGACCACATTTCTTGTGATGCTTGATTTTCAGGACCTGATGACCACAAGGAGGACCTTTTAATAACAGTGTGCGAGGGTTTCATGGGTCTCCCTAGGGGAGTGTCTTAAACCTTTTCATACTCAAATATCCTCTTTGGGGTACTTAGCCAGTCAGCCGCTCAGGGGCCAATCTAGTTCCACCAGTGCCTCACTTGTCAAAGTCTTAGCATGTGTGATTTTGAGCAGTTCTCTACCATCACTTCCATCAACCTCTTCAAATCCTGCATCTTTCACAACCAACAATCCCGGAGTCCGAAAAACAAAGACATGGAGGGAACTGGTAAGAACCGACAATAATTGGAGCAGCATATGTGAATGGGAAATAATTTATGATGGTTGGTCCATTAGGTGATATCTTCCTTTTAAGCTCCCCCCTTGCCATCTCTATACCTGCAAGGCCTTACATAACAAACTCTGGACCTCCTTGTACTTCAGGCTTGAATTCTAACTCCATCACCGTATTGCATAGTCTTGTCAAGTCACTTTATCTCAATGACCCTCCGAGCCTAAGAAACTCAGATTCTTTTTCTGGGACGCGCGTTCTGCATATTTGTTTTAATGGTAATGTTCTCAGGGAGTGTGCTCATAAATTTCCTCAAGTTCTCAAAAGAATCCAAGCCACCAATTGTGAAGAATCTCAGATGTTCTCTAAAAGCTGCTTCTAGCACTCACATTCTCCTATGTCTGACTCTCCCTGGTTAGACTACCTGTGGGGGGTGGAAGTGGAGGACTGCATTAGGCCAGGGGGAAATATCTAAACTGCTACCTGTAATCAGGGTTGAAATATAGGTAGGTAATCCATTCAGTGTAACAATCTACCTCCCAGATACCCCCTGACCCTTGTTTTGAGAAACTAAATGAAACATTTTCAAGTCTGTTTCAGGGCAGGGAGAATGCCACATTGATGCAATGACGCATGTGCAGATCTTAGAGAAATACAGGCACTCAGCTGGAGCTGTACTTAAGGATTGGAAACGTCACTAAATAACCACTGTCCTGATTTGTAGTTAATTATGACTAAAATCATTGCAAATACTGGAACTAGAAAGACAGAAAATGATACATAGCATCTGGTGTGGGCAGAGCAAGTAGGTTTTCTGAAAATCGTAGTAGCTGGGCCTTTAATAGGGACTCCAAACCTTGACAGTGTTATGGCTGTAACTTGATTAAATACTAAATGCTATATTTACATTCTAAACTCCAGAGACCTCAATATGATAACCTTGTAACAGCGAATACAAGGAGAAGAAAGGAAAATTGCTTTGATAACAATAGTTCTACTTTGTAGGCCTCAAAGGATCTGAGTCTCATTTATTTATCTCTTCACTGGAAATGGGACTGTGGGTTGGGAAATCTGTTTTGACACTCCTGTGTTAGTGTAGGCCTGAGCTCATGAAATCTTGACTGACAATGTTCGACAGTGGAGGGAATAAGGCCCAGGAATTTAGGAAAATAGTTTATGTATTTTTATTAGGCATTCATAGGCAAATAGAGCCTATTCCTCTGACAGCATGAGGTTTGAGAACATTGCGGAAAAATTTAAAGCAGGTTATAGAGGCGGAGTTAATTCACATATAATCAGAGAGGACACAGAAAGTGGTTAAAGTGACTTCCTGTTTTTTTCTCAGCCATAGAAATTTTTGGATTTTCCAAAGGGTCTGAGAAACCAGATTTGTTGGGCTTCTGATCAGCCTTCTTTATAGACATGAAAAGTCAAATGAACAAAATGATTGAACTTGTATGAAAAACAGAGTATAGCTTACTAATTCAAGAATATGCCAGGATTTAGATGCACATTGAATAGAAATGTTGAGTGACTGACAACAGACATATTTTCTATTGCCAAACTTCCAAGAGCTTATTAAAATAACAGATTTTCCAAAATTGGTGAAAGTAAACTAATAGTTTCAGAAGAGACTTATAAGTTTTTAGGAGCATGTAGCTAGCAGTGGACATTTGTGGACACATGTCCACAATTGCCTTCCCAGCATGCATTTTCCCTCCTTTCATAGAGTTACCCCGATTTTTCACTGGGATCTGCCCCTTCCCCACTATCAGTCCACATCTATGGGACACCATCCAAGGATCCAGGGGCGGGCCTTGTGCTCAAACATGTGATCAGGCCTGAACAATGACAGCTCCACGTCTCTTCAGGCCCAGTGACTGGAAGAGTAACGGGTACAACCAAATGGTTGCAATACTATTGACTCTCTGGCCTGTTGGGGAAGCTAGTGAAAGAACCCTCTTTTCTAGACTTGGGCCTAGGAGGGTGCGGGGAGGTAGCTGCTGTAAGGACTTTGCCAAGCACCATCTTGAGGAGCCTGAGAATGAACCCTGTCGTCATCTAAGCCTCAGATCTCTCTCTGGTTTAGTTCTGAATCATGCACTGCATGTAATGATGATGTCTCTAAGGACCCCGTTAGTCTGGAATAGTTTCTCAGTTTTTCCCTTAGAAGTTCTTCTAAAGGCCTCACATTGGGATTTAATTTGTTCTCATTATGGATGATGTTTGTTCACTTTGACAACACAAATAAGGTGATATCTGCCAAATGCTTCCACTGCAGTTACCGTTCTACCCTTTGCAATTTTGTGAAGTACTTAAAAATTATGTAAATGTACTTTTTTATCAAAGTATAATTTACTTGTTTATTTATATATAAATGAATCCACAGTTTCCTATTTTATTTAGTGGGTTACAGTCTTTCATGATCATTAATTGATATACAAGTTGTTCCCAACTTGGCCAGTGAGAGTCCCTTCTGCTGCCTGTCTCCATCATTCTCTGGTCACTACCTTTTCTGGCTCAAGGTCTTACAGGCTCATCTTATACTTTTCCTGTCCTGTCCCTGGGGAATCAGCCATTTTACTGACAAGCCCTTATTCCTCTTAGTGGAAGTTTGTTTTTGGAGACCAAGGTGTGAGTGTCAGGATTATCATTACACCTAAGCATCTCAGTGGACAGAGGTAGGGGACGTTTGTATGCACACACATATCACATCTTTATTTCTTTATCAACATATACTGAAAACCATGAATTCACATGGACATGCCCAATTCCAATCAACACTACAAGGTTCATTCTAGTTTCCTCCTTCTCTACATTTGTAACTTCCTTTGCTGACAGTGACAAATCTGGAACCCGTATCAGCAATATTTTTATTTTATCAACCTCCCTGGATGTAACTCCCCCCCCCCCCCCCACCACCACTATCCTGCCCTCACCTCACTGGTTCTCTGAGCTGGGTTGCCCTGCCTGGACGCCATCCTCACCCAGTGTGGCATTGATGCTCTCCAGCAGAAAACCCCCCACATGCCTCCATCCCCACCTTTCAGCTTGGAATGTGATTACCCTGGTGGGCTATTCTCTGTAGGGACCCTCTACACACCTGTTGGACTCCAATACCGCACCCTATGGGACGTGAACATGTCATGCTATGCTGCCTCGCCATGGAGATGCCTGTAGGGCGCAGCTATAGGGTTAAGCCTCGGACTGACCTGTTGCAAAGCCACAAATAAGTCCCAGCTTAGAGGGCACAGTCCTCTTAGCATAATTAGGTTTGACCTTATAACTCCCTAGATCTTATCTGGGAAGCTAATGGGCTGAGGGAGATGCAGCAAGTGCTGCCAAAACAAGTGAAACTCACAAGAACATTGTAACTATGGTGACCACTACCTTGTTTACCTCTGGCTGTAAAATAAAGGCTCAGCTTGCCTCTGATCTCTCTCTGTGGCCTCAGCCAGGCTTATTCTCTTTGTCATTTCTCCATCCTTCACCGCCCTCACTCAGGCCTTCGAACCCTTGGCAGAGCTGGCTCGGCCCAGATGCCATTCTCTTTGATCAGAAAGAAGGAGAGAGAGAGAAATTTTGCGAGTTGCCAGGTGGTTTCCTGGTCCTCCCTATGCTTTCTGTTGAGGGAAATGGGTGAAGGGATTATGAGCACCTATAAAGGGGCAGCCTGGAAGTGCTTTCCCCTTCATGGGTAAAGGAGACTACTGGCCTGGGAACCAGCACTGCTGGCCTAATCTTAGGAGTACATAGCTCGGTCCCTCAACACCGACTGCACCCCATAGTGGACGACTGCACACATACTTCAGGGGGCTCCTGGCTCATGAGCCTGGCCTCCTTAACTGCTACCAAACATTCAAAGTAGAATGAATACCACTCCTCCTCAAACTCTTCCAAAAATCAGAAAAGAACACTTTCAAACTCATTTTACAAGGCCAGCATTACCCCAATACCGAAACCAGACATGAACACCACAAAAAAGGGAAAATTACAGGCCATTACTACTCATGAACATAGATGTAAAGATTTTCAACAAAATACTAGCTAACCAAATTCAACAATCCAAAAAGATATATGCATGCCATGTTTATTGCAGCATTATTTACAATAGCCATGATATAGAAACAACTTAAATGTTGAATCATGAATGAATGAATGAAGAAATTGTAGTACATACATACCATAGAATATTATTCAGCCATAAAAAGAAGAAAATCTTGTGATTTGCAACAACATGAATAGACTTTGAGAACATTATGCTAAATGAAATGTCAGAAAAAGACAAATACTATATGATCTCACTTATATGTGGAATCTAAACAAGCAAACAACCAAGCTCACAGATAAAGAGAACAGATTGGTTGTTGCCAGAAGCAGGGGTGCAGGTGGAGGTGGACAAAATGGGTGGAAGTGGTACAAACTTCCAGTTATAGAATAAACAAGTCGAGAGGATGTAATGTACAGCATTTTGACTAACTATTGTTAATAATTCTTAGTATAGGGTGTGCAAGGCCCTGGAAAATATTTTTGTTGGGCCCTGGTCTATACAAATAATTTAATTAAAAACTATATCATAGAACCCATGGGCACATGTGAGGTCTGGTGATTTATCAGTCAAGATTTAGAACAAATAATGAGCAAAGAAGACACATTTACATATTTGTTTATGGTCCCATCAGTGCCTGTGAAGATTTTTCATATTATCCAGGCACTATTTCTCCTGTCCAGGCCCAGGAACCATTATTTGTGTTCTTTACTATTACATGCACTTTCTGGGCTGATTTCATATCTCCCACAGCGAGAAAATGCAGCAGTGTTATTACGCGCAATGCCATGGCCGTTCAGGACCAGTGTGTATTTGAACAATAGAGGTCACCTTGCCTCTGCAGTCTCCTAATTCCATTTAGTTAATGCTGACCAGTCATCTGTGCATACCAACTTCCAGTGACTATCACTGATGACCACATATGCAAGTCTTACCCAGAGCATGAAGGAAAATGTGAACAAGAATTTATTGTCTAGATCAGTGGTTCTCAACCTTGGCTGCACATTAGAATCACCTGGGAATCTTTTTAAAATCCTGATTTCTGGGCTTCATCCTCCAGAAATTCTGTTTCTTTGTTACTAATGGCCCCAACCCATAACAAAGAAACAGAATTTCCGGAGGATGAGGCCCAGAAATCAGGATTTTAAAGATTCCCAGGTGATTCTAATGTGCAGCCAAGGTTGAGAACCACTGGTCTAGATACTTTAAATGTACTGCCTTAGCTAAGTCTGAGAGAATAAACAAAACAGCGTATCTTCCAGCTATACCTTCTCTTGACTTTCTTAGGCTGTAGTCGCTGCATTCCTAGAATGTGATCTCTTTCCCTGTCTTCCTCTCCCATCATATCATCAGGGAGGAGGGGCAGTAGGTGGAGGGAGAAAACCAGTTCCTTTTGCACAAGAAATGCCAGTCCTCCTCCAGCATAGTTTAAGACCAACCTGACAGCAGGATGTCACCACGACTGGAGGCAGCGGAGGACAGGGATGGGAAGGGCCGGCTGGTGTTGGGGAGCAATGGTCCCAAGTGTCCTCAGAGGAGAGGGGCACAGTCACCCCGGAGACCGCCCGCTGGGGGTGGGTAACTGCCCAGGTGCCAGCGGTGGGGTGGAAAGGGTGCAGGACACCTGCTGGCTTTACCTGAGTGCCACAGAGCGGGAGGCATGTCATGACATGGGTCCACACGTGCAGCTCCAGTCAAGACTTGCATGTGCTTGTTTCTGATGTGAGAGACACTCCAGTACCTCTGGGAGCCTAATCTTGCCCACTCTTGTGAAAGGAAAACCCTGCCAGTCAGTGGGAGAGTTGCTGACCTAGTCACCCTCCTGGAACCACAGCCTGGCCCCGGGGCCCCAGAATAGCCCCCAGGCGAGAGTCCTGGGACCCCTTCCGGAGTCTCAGTGAGCCAACTTGCAGGATACAGGGTGAGAGAGCACCCAAAAGGCACACAGGATGGAGGGCCCACACTGATCTCCGCCCAGCCACTCCCAGGCCCAGGAGGGGGGCCTGGAACATTTGAGGCAGGAGCTCCCAGGGCAGGAGCCCGGCTTGTGACGCAGGGCGGGCAGGCCTCAGGGGCAGTGCTGCTGTCCCTAACAGTGAACTTGGGACTCATCCTGACTGAGCCTGCGTCCAGCACAGCCAGAGCAGGTCTCACAGGAGGGCTGCCCTTGGAAAAGCAGAGGCCACTGCTCACTTGTAAAAGAGGAAAAGAAGCTGAGACAAGCAGGCCAGTTTACTCACCCCAATCCCAACCGGGTGACGCCTCGCCAGCAAGTAAGGGTGGCAGCCCCGCCCCCCCCCCACCCCCCCCTGTGTCTCAGCAGTGGCGTTCCCTACAGCTGGAGGGAAACGTGGAGAATGAGAAGTGTTCCCACCTGAACGGGAGAGGATCCTCAGTACTTGCGTACTGAGAGAAATACCACCTGTATCTGTTTTATAGATGAGGCAATATGGAGGCCAAGTAAGCTGCCTAAGACTTCATGGCTGGTACTGTGGGATTTCGGGTTTAAACTCAGGCAATCTGGCTGATGAAGAAAATGGGTGAAGGAAGGGGAGCAGGGAGAGAGGGAAGGAAGGAGGGTGAAAAAAGGCTAGTGCCTGTCACCTCTGGAGTAACTGGCAGGAATGGAAGGTTTTTTCCTTCCCTTATAAACTGGAGTGTGCAAATACTGCCTTAAGCTTCCCCCTTTCCAGGCTCAAGAAAGTCTGCAGAGAACAAGCCTAAATTCGTATTGCCATTTGAAAGGAAAATATTCTGCGAGGGTGCAAAGAAGCTGATCCTCACTTCTGTAGACACCTGACATTAGCAGGTCACTAGGGAAGGCTGTTACTCAATTTACAAGACAAAATGTTCCCTTCCTTGTGATTTATTTATTGAGACCCAGCAGGTTTCTTACTTCAGGACCATGAAGCAATCACCGGTCCTCGGCATTATTCATCAATGTTGTCATCATTACAAAGCTCAAAATTTCATCCTGTACTTTCATTTTAATAGAGGGCCTGCTGCAAAGAAGCTCTCAGAAATGCAAAGGCAGGTGAGACCGGCGAGAAGAGACGAGACGAGCCTGACCTCGAGTGCGTGCTGCTTCCCCGGAGCCTCCTGCAGACTTACAGGGTGGCCTACCGTGGCCCACAGGTGGGAGGTCAGACTGCAGACGTTTCTGCAGGGTCCAACAGAGAAGGGAAAAATCTAATTTTTTTAAGACATGAATTATGATGAAGAACAGAGTGTGACTCACCTTTTACAGTGACTTGGGAGCTCGGCATTACAGCAACGTAGTCTCTTAAAGCCTGCAGGGAAGCAAGCTGATCTAGCCGCTGCCTGAGCAGTTGTGACCCATCCAGACCACAGCAAACAGAGGTGTTGGGGGACCATGGAGAGAGCTGTGAGCTGTGAGCTGTGAGCAGGGACACCTTATACATTCCCAATGTCTCTCTCTGAGCTTGCAGTACTTCCTCCAGCCAGCTGATCTGAGCTGACAAGTTAGGCAAAGCCTATGTACATCTTGACCACAGGAGACCTACATGGTTTTAGGAGGGTCTCTGAGGAGTCAGGGAGTGAAGGTTGAAATCAAAACAGCTTTCCTAGGGAACAATGCCCTTTTTTGAGGAAAAGGAAAAGCCATATATACATAAATATACATATGTGCATTTTTTGCCAACATGGTAAAAATGTTAATAATTCTTAAATTATCAAATCCACTACAGATAGATGACAAGTGGGGGTTTGTTATGTATTCTTTTAATTTCTCATATATTTTAAAATGTTAATTAAAATTTTAAAAACATTGACATTTCTATTTTAAAATCTCTGAGTTTAACGTTTGTGCTCTCTGAGTGTGCCAGGTATCTGCTGAGAAAGTTCCAGTTGCTGGAAGCTAGAGAACCACTGACATTTGCTTTTATTTTGGATTTCATTCCAGTTCTCCTGCTCTGCCATTCTGTGTTCTCCTTCCCTCCCCACCCAAACCTTTCCTAATTAAAACTGACCCCAAAATGGAAGCAGACAAAAATAGCAAATGTCTTCATCTGCTAATTTGTCATTCTTTTCCCACTTTGTCTGCTGGCAGCTCAGGACCCAGGCACAAAGCAGGTTTGTAAGTAAACACAAACCTATTTCTGATCTAAACTTAGCGGCTTTCTGGACTCCCCGAGGATTGCACAGGGTGAGAAAGCAGGAGCCTAGCTGCTGGGGAGTGGGAAAACCGCGGTTGTAGTCAGACCTGAATTCAAGTTCTGGCTCCAACGTGTCTGGCTGTGCCAGCCACTGCCTGCTCAAGAGAGGATATATTTATATATATATGCAACTTAGTTAATTTTTCATTAGTTCTAAGTACAAAGCAGTCTATGAATAGACAAGCACCTTCTGCCAAGTTGCTTTGGCAGTGCTCCCCCAGCCTCCCGAGGTATCTGTTACTGGAGATGATGAGGCCGTGCGTATTCATTAACCAAAAGGATTAGCTGTCTGGGACAGAGACTAATCAGGACACAACAAGACCATGTACAGCGGATTTAGCATGACTGTGGTACTTGACATTTACTCCTATTCAATCACAGCCTGCTTTCTACCCAAGTGATACCAGTCTGTAGAGACACAAGAGTTCCCTCTGACCAGATCACTGTTCTTGCTCATTTGGAGATGTGGATAGTGGTCACTTGCACTTTGGGTACCACAGGGACTGACCAGGAGAAAAAGGATGAGACAGACTTCTCTCTGCAGTGAACTTCAAAGTAACACAAACGTCTGCATCTGCTGAGATCATTTTTATTCCAGGTAGGAGAATAAATCAATGTTTAGGCTACTCTCCTTAGCCTCCTTGGGCTTATTCTCTGGTTATTAAGACAGGTAACTACCAATTTCTGCATAGTTTTTGATCCAAATGTTTAGTGTTTTCATCTCCACTGAGACAAAGTTATAAAAAGCTATTGAACTTGCAGGTTAGGAGCTGAAATTTACTTCATTTGTACTTACCTTGAATATTAACCCACCTATGATCCCAACTCCCTTACTAGCTGGGTGACCCTAGGCAGCTCTTTAACCTTTGGATGCCTTTTGGAGAATAGTCTAGCTCTACGAATGTTCGTTAGGATAAACTAAAATAATGCATATAAAACCACCTATTAAAGTTTCTGGTGCATGTAGGATGCCCTCAGTAAATGTTAGCCATTTCCCTTGCTGTCCTACATTTTTCTGCACCTCTTCTGTTCTTTATAACCAGAGTTTCCTTAACTAAGAGACTCACTCAAGTTCTCTGCAATAATATCTGTGTATGTGTTATTATAAAGGATGCCCGAACAGTGTGGGTGGCAGAGGGTATTGCACAGTAAGATGAGATGCCTTGGGAAAGGACAGCTATGGCTGCTTCTATGTTCTAGTGTTCCATCCGTAACGAGGCTCAGCTTCCTTCTCTGCGCCACAGTTGGCGTCCTTTTCAATCCACTTTTAAAAATATATATGTATTTTTATTGATTACTGAGATAGAGGGAGAGGGGAGAGATAGAAACATCAATATGAGAGAATCATTGGTTGGCTGCCTCCTGCATGGCCCACACTGGGGATGGAGCCTCAACCTGGGCATGTGGCCTTGACCAGAATCAAACCCAGGACCCTTCAGTGGATAGCTGATGCTATATCCATTGAGCCAAACCAGCTAGGGACAATCCACTTAAAATTTTATTTTTTGAGAGAAAGAGGGAGAGGGAGAAAAACATTGATGAGAGAAAAATCATTGATGCCTTCTGCACACCTCACACTGGAGATGGAACCTGCAACCTGAGCATGTGCCCTGACGGGGAATTGAACCGTGACCTCCCAATTCATGGGTTGACACTCAACCGCTGAGTCACACCCGTTAGACTTTCAATCCTCTCTTGATTTCTTTTACTTGTGGTTTCAAGTTGCTCTTAATTTTGGCTTCCTCATGTCTTGGCTACTCACAACTTTAATATCTCATGCAACCCTTTTGTTTCAGCCCCATTTCCTACTGGGAATTCCTTATTTCCCAACATACATTAGCAATAGAACCTGGCTGGCCGGTCTTGTCTTTAGTGCTTGGTCACTGGCCAACCTCTGAATACACAGGCCTTGGGTCTTCCCACCACAGTCTAATCAGCTCTGGCTAGGAGTGAGTTTCTGTGCCCTGCAGTGTCCCAAAGTCTGTGGGTGTTGGGAGACAATTCATGGGTTTCCTGTGTGTCTGGAGTCTTCTGAGAAACAGGCACTGACAGCTTTGTTTTGCCTTTTCAAAGCGTTTATATAGGAAAGTTTTAGAAGACAGGTATGTTATCCTCCCCTACCCCCAGGGCAGAGGACAGATTTGTACCCTAACCAAGATAACAGATGTCTTGCTCTGGCAAAGGCCAGGCTGGCTTGTCCAGCAGCTCGCAGACTGGGGCTTCCTAAGCTCAAATTTCAAGTAGAAGAGCCATGGCAGGCACTGCGGTGAAGCCATCTAATAATGCAGCTCTGCACTCCCCTTCCTCGTCATGGCGTTTCACCTACATATGGATTAAACAAGCTCTCATGGGTTCTCCAAGGCCTTTATTTTGGGGAGGAAAATGCATTATACAGCAGTGGGAAGAGGGAGACACAAGAACCCAAATGGCTGTGCAACTTTTCTGCCCTCCTCACCAGATGTGGCACCTTTCTGTGCCACGTTGTTGCTAAGGTAGGCAGGGGCTATCCTAAAAGCTGCATCGCGTAGCACTTACCACGCTGGCTGCAACAGCCTGTTTTCACGTGGTTCACTGTTGTGAGAGTCAGGATATGGCAAAGCTGACAGTGGCCCTTTACTGAGACAGTTTTCAGTGTATGTTAGACCGGATCCACCAGCAGGTTACCCAAATATTTTGCACCAGAGGCTACATACCCAGTAGGAATGCAATGTTTCGGAATTGCCTGTTCTAAGTTCCATTTCCTGGATGCTTAAATGTAAATGCCTTAGAGTACAGCGAATAAAGGGGAAAATTAATAAAAACATAGCGCAGGAAACAAGGCGAACCACTTTTCAGTTTGCTTCTGTCCATTCTTCTCAGCCCCATCTCTGAGAAACATTTTTCAAACTTCCCTGGTTCTGAGACATCATGACCTGCTGGGGCAATGAAGCTCCTAAGAGATCAACCAATAGATGAAGCAACATAGCTATACATCTGTGGGTCTGAGGGTAGTCGCTGACGATCTCCCCTTGGGGGCTCAGCACTTATTCATTTTCCCTGCTCTGGTTGTTTCTCTCCTCAGGCTCTGTGAGCCCCTGGCCAAGGGGAAACCCTTCCCATACAGTGAATCCAGCTGCTGGGGGGCGTGGGACACATGACATGTAATAGTCTCCTCACTATAATGCACACTCCAGGAGGCCAGGGAGTTTCACTATTTTGTGCCAGAGTAGGTACTTGATAAACATTTTTTAAATGGACAGAAGCTCAGGATATGTAGTTAATTTGTTAGGTTTGATGAAAGTGTCTTTCCAGCAAATTCAGGGAGGATGCCACACTGATGTCCTATTATTTTCATAAGCTAACTTGTATTTAATAATTTTTTAACATCTTTCAGGTGTTTGTATGTGGGTGTAGTCAAGGTCTGCACTTTTTTTAAAAAGGTTTTCTATTTATTTATTTTTTAGAGAGAGAGCAAGGGAGAGGGATAGAAACATCGACGAGAGAGGAACATCATCGATTGGCTGCCGCCTGCACGGCCTTTACTGGGGATTGAGCCTGCAACCAAGGTACATGCCCTTGACCAGAATCGAACCTGGGACCTTTCAGTCCCCAGGCTGATGCTCTATCCATTGAGCCAAACCGGCTAGGGCGAAGGTGTGCACTTGTGATTCACCATCATCCAATCTAGGCTAGAACTTGCGTTCCAGACAAGATTGGTTTTGTAAGCTCCCAATCCCTATGTTCATCTACCCTAAATGTGAATTTAAACTAAAATTAAAAATTTGACCTTCTGTAATGGTACCAAACACAGGGTACTGCAATGCTAGGGTTGACAGATCCTGGGTCTAGGTCAAGAGGAGGAATTCTTTGGTAAGGCCAAAGGCTAGTCAGTATGATGTTATGTAATGAAGCCCCTTACTACAGTTGTCTCTAACAGTTGAGTCCTCTTAACAAGAAAATGGGAATAAAAGACAAATAGAATTAGAGCATAGCTTTAAATGCCTGGAAAGCACTTAAAATAGCATTTAAGGACTGAAATCAAAAGGAAACCCTGTCAAATGTCTCTTCCTACTGATAAAACAATTTGGGGGTAAAGTCTCTCCTCTTTGGAGTGACTGCAAATGTCCCTGGCTTCTGAAGGAAGAAATGCAGATACTTTAGCACCTGTCTAGGTGTCTGCACTAGTGAGCTCTCACTGGTTTGATGTCATACACCTATCAGGGCACAGAGAGTCTCTGCAGAATAATTTAAGGATCCCAAATCATCAGGCAAAAGTAGTTCTCACGAGGTCTTAGTGGTGACTAAGAAACTTCATTAACCAGGCCATTAGAAATTTGGTAAGGGGTACATTACTTAAGGCAAACATGCCTCTTTATAGCTATTTAGCAAAATAAGTAAACACTAACAAAACAGTTTTTTAAAAGAAATTTGAACAGACACTCCTTCCACTGCCCACCCCCATTTTTAAAACTCAGACTATATCTCAAAAAACTTAATTATTAATGTTGATCAGGTAGGATGCTCCTACCTAGGAAGGTGGCATGAACCAGAAAGAACCCTCAGGCTCTGGCTTAAGAACCAGGACTCAAATTTTTATTTGTAAAGTTGGGACCACCTCAGATTCATTATGAATTATTAGCTAAAACAGAGAGCCTAACAGAATGTCTAATTTTTAGCACTTCATAAATGGGAACTAATCTTATAATATAAAAATACATTTTTCAATGAATCTTATTAAGAAGAAATACTGTGTTATAATCACAGGAAAAAAAAAAGAGAACTTTGTGGAGAATGTCAGTTACAGTGAATGATTATGAGGTAGTATCTTTTTAAAAAGATAAAAAAGACAAAGACCTCTCCTTTCACTTTCCACTATTAAAACTATATACTGATTATAACCAAGATGCAATAAATTGCCACATACAGGCATGTAGTCTTTTAGCAAAATTACTATTAAATTTTATTTATTATGATTTAATAAAGATCACCTGTCAAATTCTTTTAACTCCTGAGAAGGGACTAACATAGTTTTTAGGTTTTCATCTGAAATGTTTATCAAACCTAAAGGTAGTGTTAAAATCAAACAAGGATGGACGCAAACCAAAGAACATTTATTAAAAACTTTATTCATGCACCAACCAGTGGTAATTTAGATTCGTTACTTTATAGAGAAAACAGAAGCAGAGAGGATTAAGTGACCTGTCAAGGTCATATTACTTCAAATACCACATATTTGAGAGGAAAAAAGTAAACTCTAAAAATTAGAAAAATGAACTCGACAATGATCACTTATCAAATTGTAGGTCAGATTAATAAAGGGATGGCATGTGAGCAGTTGGAAAAGGAGGTGGTTTCACTAAGAATGAGGTATTTCCTGCTAACTTCATTTCCTTTCTTAATTTTAGCAGGCAAGGCTATTTCCATATACAGTGTAATCTGCCTGTCGGCCAAACATGATAAAATTTCTTAGTGTTGTTTTAGGAAAGATGAAGAAACATGAGCATAAAAGTGCCTGGTAGTTGCTTCAACAACTATATTCAAAGTACTGACTAATGGATCAAAGTCACCTGGAGGGCAGTCTATAGTGGCATTCATCCTGTTCTGGTCAATATTTATCAATGATTTGGACAACACCACTAAATACCAAAGGCATGCTTCATCAAAATTGGACTGACACAGGCTAAGAGGAAGAATCAAGAGGTCATAAGGACCTTTATAAATTAAACTTAGTAAGGATGAATTAAGTAATTATTAGGAATGGATTTGACTTACCAGCAATGCCTGTAAAGTTCACAAGAGACAACAATGTGATATGCCTGCCAAGTAATGTACAGTAACGAAAATAATATCAACATAGACCAGTCATAGGAAAATCACTCTGAATTTGGCAGTAATGCTCCTGGACCCAGTTCTAGTCAGACCACAGAGGAACCATGTTTAGTTCTGAGACTACATATATATAATTTTTATTGATTTCAGAGAGGAAGGGGGAGGGAGAAAGAGAGAGATAAAACATCGATGAGAGAGAATCATTGATTGGCTGCCTCCTGCACGCCCCCCCATTGGGGATCGAGCCCACAACCCAGGCATGTGCCCTGACCAGGAAATGAACCTAGGACCCTTCAGTCCACAGGCCAAACTGGCTACGGCTGGAGCACCATATTGTAAGAGAGGGACTGAAAGAGCCAATGCCAGGCTGGTCTGGAATAGTTACCATGAAAGATCTGAGAAAAGTGTGAAGCCTGAAGAAAGACATGAAGAGATGGCAATACACAAGAGACAGGACCTTTCTATGTAATTTCACATGTGTGCTATTTATAAAATCATTTGGGTGACAATTCTAACAACAAAATCCATCTCTTATAGGGAGTGCTGAGTGACTCCAACTCTGGAAGCAGTGGCTTCAAAAATATATGACAATTATAAATGGATTTTGGCACTAGAAAGAGGTGTGCCATTGCTGTTTCTGTGACTGCATTTTTCTAGAAAATGTTTATTATATTAAGGGAGAATCAAAGTGATTACAGTTTTCTAATTTAATGCAGACATGATGGTTCTCAGTTTACCCTTCTGAAATGGGTGAGGTTTTTGAACCTTTTGGAAAGCACGAGGAACCCTCCTAAACAGTATTTGACAATACTGCCATACCTGATTTGGAGAAGCCACTGAATCGAGGCGGTGTCCATCCTGGAACTTTGAGGGTGTCTGCAGTCCTGAGTTAGTGTGGAAGTCAGGCTCTGCTGAACACACAGGACTGCTATGATGGTTGGGCAGGGGAGAGCAGGACTACTTCTTCAGAGCCCTTCCAGAAGCAAGTCCACCAGCCACTTCTACACAGCTGGGCCTTCTTAGATCACAGTTCAAGGACTATAAAATCATGTGCTTGGGAGCCTGCTCCAGACTTCCTTGACAGCTGTATCCTTTGCCATTAATGTTAAATCCTCCAGGGGTTACATTATAGAAGTGATACGACTGCCCAATTAAATATTAGAAATGACCACTGAGTATATCCTGTTTATTGTTTATGATTTACAGAAAATGAGAGTGGAGTTGTAGAACAATAAACCAATCATTACATTTAGACCTGGGCTTTTGAAAAACTTGCATTCCATTTGAACAGTTCTTACATATTTAACAGCTTATATATAAATCCAGATCACAAATAATCTTGAGAGTTAGTTAGCTTACAGATAAACAATTAAGCAACACAAAAGAAAACCATATGGATCTATCTTTAAATATCAGCATTTATATTACAAGAAGAAAATGTAAAAGAAAAATTATTAGGTCAAGTAACTTAACATATAATAGAGAAGTAAGGGAAAAAACATTTTTATTATTTATACTTATTTCTAATTTACCTTCATGTAGTCTTAACTTTTTCAGAAGGATCCAAAATCTGATCAAACAATATTCTGGTGTCTGAACTTGTCAACCTCAGCTTTTATCAGCTTGTTACAATGAAAATACCTAAAACCTCAATTTTCTTTTAAAAAATTTTTATAATCCAACTCTTATTTAACTTTCTTCCTTCATAACAGCTGTTTATAGGTAACAGAGAGCCAAGAATGAAGGACAGAAACAGATGGAAAGCAAAAAGTACAACAGCTATCTTAAATTCAGCTCTCAACGCTGCTGGTTGAGTTTGGAACCAAAACTGCCTAACAACTGGCAGATAATAGCTAAATCTTAACAGGCAAAGAAGAAATATTTTCTTTGGGACAACTGCTATCTAGGAGAAAAAAACCAAGCTCCCTTAATACTGCCTAAATATAACGTGTGGCTTATTAAAGAGAAATCTGTAGCAGTCAGTTTAACCAGTAACTGATCAATATTACTTAAAGGGAAAAACAACAACATAAAAAAACACTAGCCACAAATTTCTGGAAACCAAAAAAGAAACAAACAAAATCATACTAGTCACAAATTTTCACAATATACACATGAGAATTCATTTTAATCTGATTTGACTCCTTGACACTAACTGATCAATGAAATATGGTGTGGAAAGATCACAGAGTAGAAAACAAGCAAAGATTAGTTTATACAACAGAGACTATGTACATCAGAAGGAAAACATGCCAGCTAATGCAACATTAAGGCCTGAATGTAAGCATTTCCAAAGTCACAGAAGCCCCAAAGAACCCCCAAGTTACAAAGTCACCACATCACATACATGCAATGTTCAGTTTGTTTTACTCATAAAAGGATACACAGTATTTGCTGTAAATACCAGACACATTTACAATATATGCAAAAATTAGAATGCAAGTGTTATATTCCTATATATTTAAGCCTCAAATATGACAACAGTGAAAATTCACTTATTTTTAAGAATGAAGAAAAGAGATGGAATATAAATACTCAGAGAAATTACACATATAAATGTAATTTTGCATTTGGGAAGCCACATAAATATTCCTTTTATATGTCCAAACTAAATTATAAATTTTCTACTCAAATGGATGTACACTCACTATGTGCTTTACTATTTTACTTGCTCAAATGTGGTATTCTAACAGCCATCATTCTCTGGTGTTTGATATCAAATCATATTCATAAGTTAAATATAGCATCCATGTTTATACATAATTGTCTATTGGTTGAGATCACCTAAGCAGAAAGCTGTGCAGTCTTCGTTGGGGGTTATGTAATTACAAAGATGGCCTTGTAGGTCAATTTCCCATAAAAAGAATAAGGAAAACTGACTTCCTTACTTTTGTAGAAGAAGCTTTTGAACAGAAAACTCTTTTAGAGGGTAAATCTGAGGTCAGGATCTTCTTTTCTCCTTTAAACAAAGGAAAATAAGAAAGAAGCTGTGTTACATGTTAAGTTCTGTTCACACAGTCACTAGGCAATCATATAATCTACTTCCTTTTCAGCCATGGCTTAATTTGGCTTAATTTGAAACTACTTATTTTTATTTTAGTTCCAGGTGAATAATTTTACCAAAATAAATTAGTGTAAAGAAACAAATACTGATAATGTGATATAAATAATATTTGTTCAGGAAACTTTAAAGAAATAAATTATAACATAGTAAAGTTTAGATATGTTGTAAAAAAGGTATGATCAATTTTGTCCTATACCCCATCAATTTTATGCTTTATACAAGTCAGAACAGTTAACACAGTTTTTTTAAGGATTCAGATTTTCCTTTAGGATACAATAGAATGAGTGTTAAAAACCCTTTATGCATGTTTTCAGACTTTCTAAAATATTTCAGAACCAAAATCATCTTACAATAACTATGCCTAATAGTTATTAAACAAATGTGCCAGGGGTGTTCTGAACCTTCAAGTATCATTTTAACCAAGTAGAAAGAATTTCTATAAGGCCATCTAATTCACCAGGCGCTGAGCACACTAGATAGTTCATATGCTTTACTAACCTGACTTTAAGCACATCCAACATTAAAAAAATAATTTATCTTACTACCTAACCATTTCCAGGGGGTTACATATAAGATTTTGAAATTTTGTGATGCTCAGCCACAATTTTAACCAGTTTGAAATTCTTTAAAAGTCCTAATTTTAAACAAAGATGGAAGACTATAGACACCTTCCTAAAAACCACTCAGTATTATAAACCAAGAGGTTTTGATGTAGCAAAAGCAAAGGGACCAATGGAAAAGCATGCTTTAGAATTCTTTTTATTTCCAATGAAACCAAACTTTACTACTGTTGTGATTATAGTCTTCACATTTGATGCAAATAGGAGAGCTAATTATAATCACTTAGTGGCAATATTCAGACAAAACCAGTAACGCGTGCCACACAGATAATTATTTCTTCTGGAGAGAGTCAAATGATCAGCTTAACTTTTACAATTAATATCAACACCTTCAACTAAAAAAAAAAACTGGATGTACTGCTTCAACATTCAGCTTGAAAATGTTAGTACTTTCTGCAAACCTATACTAGTTTAGAAAGGTCAATATTCTCTTTCTAAACTATGGCATAGACTATATATAGCATTTTAATATATTTATATATAATTATTTGCACATCAGGTTTAGAAGGAATTTTCAGATTTACTTTATAGAATGATCTCATTCAAGTGTTAAGGTTTAAGGAGCGTCTGCAGTACTGTCATTTGAAGGTGGGGCATCGTGACCAGGCTCAGAGGAAGCAGCTGCAGATGCTTCAATAACTGCAGGTGGGAAATGACGACGGCACACAGGGCATGTTCCTGACTGGAGGGAGAAGAACAAGTTCATAGCCAATGAGAAGGCCTTAACTACCACACAAGTATCTTAAAGACAAAACAATATCATTATCCTGAAAACAAAACAGAAAACTTAAAAACCAAATAAACGTCAAACCTACACAGTACAGAAAGGAAAATCTTTGATGCTATTTCCTTTTATCCCAATAAGGCACTAATTCCTTTAGGGTAAACTGTGTCTCTTAATCATGTTTGTATCTTTTACATCACTCATCTTTCATTTAGTGACTATTCATTGAGAGTCCACTACACTCCCTGGTTGGCAATGGTGCTGCTGTAGGGAGTGAGCAAGGAGTCACAGGGCATGTCCTCACCTATACTGGTGATGATACTGATGATGATGTGGCGAGTCAGATGCTTTCTAAATGACAAAACAAATCAACCACAGACCTGACAGGGAGGGTGGGACAGGGACAGCAGCTATAATGGGAGTACACCATTGTAGGAACAAACGATTCCAGAGATATGTCATCTGATGTTAAGATTATTCTTTTGCAAGTCTGGTCTTTTTCCCAAAGCAACCTCCCTGATAGAAAGCGGGTTGAAGAAATCATGCTGTTAAAGGTGACCAAGATTTGTATCTTGGGAACCTTCTCCCTAGAGGAAAGGCTTCACACTAAGCTGTTTCCTGACAGGAAAGAAACTACAGAGATTATTGCCTTGAGTTATAGCCAAGTCAATGACAAGTCATGACTATACAACAATATGTTTACAATTCAAGAATTTAATCCTGCCAACATTTTGTTGGGCACCTGCCATACAGATTGGGGCCTTAACAGCAACATTTTAGAGTCAGATAGATGTGTGTGGTTTCTACACAAGCACATACTAGCTGTGTAACCTTGTACAAGTAACAATCATTGGAAAATGAGAACAAAGATACCAATGCAGAGTGGGAAAAAGTAGGGTTACAGTTGTTTGTATGGAAAATAATATAATAATAAATAATAATACAAGAATAAACTCTGTTTCATGTGCTCACAATTATAGACCCATTTTTGCCCCATCTTGTATGTCCCAGAGTTATTGTGAGGAATAAATGGGAAAATACACATGAATCATCTAGCACAGCGGTTCTCAACCTGTGGGTCGCGACCCCTTTACAAGGGTCGCCTAAGACCATCGGAAAACACATACATAATTACATATTGTTTTTGTGATTAATCACTATGCTTTAATTATGTTCAATTTGTAACCATGAAATTGGGGGTAACCAAAACATGAGGAACTGTATTAAAGGGTCGTGGCATTAGGAAGGTTGAGAACCACTGATCTAGCAGTTCCTGACACACAAAACACTAAATCCTTATTAAGGCTTTGGTACTATTGTAGATGTTTAAAGAATGGGGATATTAATAACAGAAAAGGTGAAATTTAAGCAGGACTATCTAATCTTGCAGGTGCAGAGGAAGACCACACCAGGCTAAGCAAACATGAGCGAAGTTACAGAAGTAAATCTGCAGAGGAGGCTGGGAGCAAGATCACAGAAGGCCTTAAAAGCCAAGACAGAAACTTTAGAATTTATAAAAGAATGGTGACATTTTCTGCATTGGATATTAAAAGTGTTAAGTAGAGTTTTGACTTTTAAGGGGAGCAACAGCAAGAAAAGAGAAGGGAGAGAGGAAGAGGAGGCGAGGAAGAAAGGAAGGGGAAAAAGAAGGGAGCAGTTACAGGAAAGAGAGAGTTATTTTCATAACTAAGCAGCTGGGAAAGTGATTTGGGAATTTCCACTAAACTGCATGTAAAAATTCTTTATGCAAAAATAGAGGTAACAGAGATTTAAATAAAACTCTATTTTTCTTTAAGTATATAATTCAAATATACTTAAAATTTTGGGATAAATATTTTAGGGTAATATATGAAGGTTTGAATATAAGATAGTTGGTAGTTTATTAAACATTTCTCATGTAAGAGACACTGATACATATTATCAGAATATCGGTATATTGTTACATTACTCTGAGTAGTGCCAAAAGCTTCTTTGCTTGAGGTATTTCTAAAAACACCTAATTTCTGGGATATGATTAAATATGTTAAGTAGTTCAGGTTGTCTACACTGTTTTTTAGACAATGTCAGTAAAGTAAAATAGTTTGATATTATCATTAATCTGTAGTCATTAAAAGGTAACTGACTTTAATTAAAATGAATTAAACTGAACTCAAAAGTACTATAAGTACGTAGTGAAATAAATAGGATTAAAAGACATTACTGTCATCCTTAAGTTGTAGGAGAAAACTATTAAAATATTAAAGGAAGTAAATATAAAACTTACCTTCTGCAGCCAAATTGAGACACAAGGTTTGTGAAAAAAATGGTGGCAGGGTAACTCTGTTGCTATATCATCTTTGATATACTCACTACAACAGATTGGACAGCACTGCTCCTGACCAATAGCTAAAAACAACAAGGAATTAGATATATTAATCCGATAAAGTTCAATTTTAATAAAACTGAAAATCAACCTATGAACTCATAGATGATGCCTGTGAAAGACAAATGAACCAGACTTTGATCAATAAATTGTCAAACATGTTTCTAATACATGACGATTTGAAATTTAATTAACATTGCTTTTGTAGAAAGTTGACTAGGGAACATTTGTCCCAACCTATCACTTAATAATTAAAAATATTCTTCCACTAGGTAAAAGTTTTTCAGAATCTGGTTTCATAGAAAATTTAGTAAGAGTTTATAATAGTACTTTATCTTCTAGGTGCATATAATTATATACTTAAACACGCAATGTGTCATTCAGCATTAGAGATCAACTTTGCCCTTCTTACCAGTGTGATCCTCAAGAACAAGTGTCTCTGGAAGACCATCAATGCTCTCCTTACTGGCTGGTGGATTGGCTACCTCAACATCTACTGCAAGAGACTCTAAATGTGCCAGGGCAGTCTGAAAATAAAAGTCACAGTTCTTTGTTAGGAAACACTTTAAAGCAGTAATAGAAAACTATTTTTAAGGTATCTTCCGAACTTATATCCACCATTAGTCTCTTCTGTTAGTTTACTTTGCTTCAGTCCCTTGCCCTTTTGCCTCCTTTCAAAAGGAACCATCATCACCACCATCAAACAAACATCAAAAACATACCAAAAAATAAGAGCCCTACTTTTCATAAATATAACAAAAATCTATTTTGTTTCAATAACCATCTACTTGTCCACCCTATTTATATTTTCAGAAGAGTGGCTACCTCATTCAACTTATGAGTTTCTTATGGGATCAATACTATAAAGAATGTAAACATTTTGAACAGGTTCAACTCATGAAAGATAAAATGTAGCCATGGTTAATAGATGTTCAAGGTATGCAACCAAATAATGCATTCGTGAATAGCAATATCTACTACTATCTTAGAGTCAGTACACCCACATTACTAGCTCACTAGTATTTAGTATTACTAAGTTATCTGGGTTATGAACTTTATTCAAGGGTACAGAATTTTATTTTTATATAATGTTACTATTCTAACAAGGAAGGAAAGAACATTAGATATATGATCATCTAACACAAGTCGCCATCATCCTTTTGTGAACTGATACACTTTCCTGGCTACAATTAGATTAGAACTTCAGTAGGACTTATATACACAAGTCCAAAAAGGTGGAGACAACCCAAGTATCTATGAATAGATAAACAAATGTGCTAGGTAAAGGTAAGTATATAGTCAAATTCAGAATACTCTGATACTGTAATATAATGGTGTATTAACCAATTTAGGCAAGTATAAAGGTTAAAGAACAACAGTATTAAAATAACTATTACTTAACAACAATTTGTTAAAAAATACACAACATACAAATAGGCAAGTTGGGAATTCAAATGTGTGCAGAAAAGTATATATGGAACCCAAGTAGTGAAAGAGATGTCTGTTTTAGTTATCCATGATTGCTGCTCAGATCCAAATTCACAATTTTTGTCAGCTCTGTGAAAATGAATTTGGGCCATTTAAAGAGTTTCTCTTCTGACATCTGTTATGTTGTTAAGCTTGTTCACAGAGGACACTAAGGAGGCCCTGTAAGAGGAAAAGGACTTTGCTTCTGATCCCAGTGTGCCACTTGGCAGGCTTCTGTGGCAGGTGTGGCTTTCTCTAGCACCAGACTCCTGCAATATGCACAGCTTCTCAATGTCTAGCTCTGGAAATGCATGCAGCAGAAGCACCAAGTGGCAGGTAGATTCCTCAGCATCCCCTTGGATAGTTTAGTAGCAGAGTGCTTCCAGTCAGACATCTCCCTGTGAATATAGCTTTCCCTAGCACCCTACAGGGCTGATTTCAAGCCAGCAGAGCACCAGTGACTTCTCTGCCACTCATTAAGCCACAGCTATGCCATTTTCATCAAGGTCTGAATCCCAGCCCTGGAGTGGGAGTGGTGACCCTTCCTTAGGTGACCTTTGCTCTACAGGTGGTGACTGCTCCTTTTACATGGTTTTTCTATATTCTTTAGAATTATCTTTATTCCTTACTAAGCAATCCCTTGTTACTCTAATCCCATTATAGTTAACTAGAGGCACAGTGCATGAAATTTGTGCATGGAGAGGGGGGGGGGTCTCAGCCCAGCCTGCACCCTCTCACAATCCGGGACCCCTCAGGGGATGTCTGACTGCCCGTTTAGGCCCGATCCATGCGGGACTGGGCCTAAATCGGCAGGCAGTCAGACATCCCTCTCGCAATCCGGGACCACTGGCTTCTAACCACTTGCCTTCCTACCTGCATAATCACCCCTAACCACTCACCTGCCTGCCTGATCGCCCCTAACCACTTTGCCTGCCTGCCTGATCACCCATAACCTCTTGCCTGCCTGCCTGATTGCCCCTTATGTACTTCCCAAGATAGACTCTGCAAGAATTCATCTGTGTTATACACAAACAAAAAGAAGAAATACTATTTTTAATGAGTCCCATTTTTGGGGGGGGGGCGTGAGGGGGTTATTCCAGGTTAACTGTATTTTCATAACATGTTTGTCTTAATGGATTCATTATTCTTTTCTAATGATTATCTACACATTTGCAGTGCTAATAAATACATGGAATTTCATATATATAAAAATAATTTATTGCCTTGATACTGACAAATATTTAAGGTGATCTGGGATCACTTATAAGCAACAAGAACAAGAGAAACCATTTTATAGCCACTACTATGAAAATCTATAAAGATGTAAAAATTTACATCTGAGGGAGTACAAAATATTTTCAAAAGTTAGAAAGACAACTAAACAGCTTAAACAGCCTAACTGGAATATATCTAGGATTAAAGTAATGCATTCCTTTGTCAGCACAAAATTTAGTTTCTAAAGAATAAAACAGGATTTAGTTTTTAAAGAATGGAGATTTATATAACAAATGATTTAATAATGACCAGATATGCAAGATAAGTACCAGTTGGTTGACTACTAATTTGAATATATCCATTTACTGAGAACCTACCCACTGTACCAGGTATTTTGCTAAGTGTTTAAACACAATTTCACAATAACGCATGAAGTAAATTTTTTTATTCTCATTTTATAGAGGCCTAGAAGCTTAAAAGAGTTAACTCTCCAAGGTCACATAGCCTTAAAGAATCTATCTCAAAAACCATGCTCTTAACCTCATGTTTAGCTTCCTAAGGCTTTCACCTCAGTATATGCGAGGTGCTCTGTTAAGTATGTAAAGACTTTTCAAGGGGCCCAAGGGTAAGCAGGGTCTCAAAGAGACTCAATTTCAATGAACTTTCTTATGTAATTTTTCCTCAAACTGATCTGCCTAATAATGCTTCTGCAGTTAAAGAAACATGCTGCCCTGTTCTTACATTCCTCTTTCTACTAACCATCCCTCACTTTATAAATAAAAACATACTTCTTACCCATCCAAAGGAGCAATTTGAAATACTTGGGTCAAACTGAATTCTACGGACTGAATAACAAATCTCTGTAGATGGCTTCCAATCCTCTGCTTTCAAAAAAACTGAAAGAGGATCTAAACAACTTGCCAAGTTGATGTAATTTTAGCAAGACTTGAGTGAAAAGGCTATGATAAATTTCTTCCATCCCTATCAACTTACATGAACAAGGTCTCTCAAGCTTATATTCATAAAGATGAAAAAAAAAAGAAATAAAATTGATGCTGAACTATGTCTCATTGTAGGAGTAAATAAAACTCACTGATAAGGTAACTAGGGAGAAAAAGCCTCCATTTCATTAAGAGATGCATTTTACCAGAAAAATTTTACTTTATGTTTAAATAATTATTTATCAAAACTATTATATGCAATATAAAGATAACACATCATAGACTTGTACACTTGAAATCTATATAAGTTTATTAACCAATAAATTTAATTAAAAAATAAATTTTAAGTGAACATTTGTTTTTCATCACTACTCCTAACAATTTTAACTCAACTTACTTTACTTTTTACATTTAAATTCTTAAACATATTTTTACTGCAAAGAGGTATCATAGGATAAACAATATTACTTAGAATTTAGGCTATAAATTTTTAGATGTCAATATAATGGCAGGGATACTTTTTCCCAAAATATTTGGGAGCAAGTAATAAGCTTCAAACCTTAACTATTTTGCCCTATTCTCATTCAAATTTGAGACACAGCTATGAAGCAAATGTTTATTGACACTATTTTCTTAACAACCATTACCTGAAAAGAAAGATCAGTCTACTATTGAAAAATAACAGAAATAAAAACAAAGAGTTAGGGCTGCATGAGGAAAAAAACAAAAACAAATAAAAGCACAGTTTGTCTTATTATTTGTTTTAGTTTCACTTAGAGAATGTTAGTGTTAAATCTAAAAGAAAAAATCATAAATTATACATTTTAGCTTCATTTTTCAAAATGATTAAATAAAAAGACAGAAGGCAAGACAAAAAACTTAGAAATCAAATATGCTATTTATTAAAATGTGTATGCATTAAGCAAAAGATATTATTTAGAATCTGTATGAACAAAAAAAGGTAAGTGATTTGTAATATATTCTTAGAGATTTTCAATTTCATTTCACAAATATACCTGTGCATGTGTGTGTAAAATTTTCAAATTCACAGACCCATATAATTTAATAGAGGAAAGTGTATACAGTGGGGCCTTGACTTACGAGTTTAATTCGTTCAGAGACCGAGCTCGTTAAGGAGCTTAACTCAAATCACTCTATCAACTCAATGCAAAAAATCGGCTGAGAGACAGCTGGTATCTCCAAAAACTCGTTAGTCGGGACACTCGTAAGTCAAGGCCCCACTGTATTATAAATGTAAGCAAAACATTTTCCATTCTGTAGTAAAAATTTTAGGAAAATTGGCAGGATGTCAAGTATACACACACTGGTAGCAATCAGTAATCAGTACTTGTTATTAAATTGATAAAGAAATTATTCACCTTTTCTTAAGAGCAGTTAAAAATATTTTACTTTTTCTTATTGTGCACCCCACCAACATACATGGGCATCAGAGTCATTAAAATACCTCCATAGCCTGGGCTAAGCGTTCTTCTAGTGCCATATAGGTGAGGAACTGAGGATCCACATAAGAAATAGCTTCAGCAACTCCTAATCCATCCGCAAAGCCATCAAACAGACTGGAAAAAAAAATACGACCCTGATTTGGGAAATCTTTATGGTGAAGACATAATTATATTAACACTAGAGGCCCGATGCACGAAATTCGTGCAAGGGTAGGCCTTCCTTCTATAGAATGGAGCATCATAAAGGAGCTGTAAAAAATTATTTTTACAGCCCAGCCAGCGTGGCTCAATGGTTGAGTGTCAACCTACGAACCAGGAGGTCACGGTTTGATTCCCGGGCAGGACACCTGCCTGGGTTATGGGCTCAATCCCCAGTGTGAGGCATGCAGGAGGCAGCCAATCAATGATTGTCTTTCATCATTGATGTTTCTATCTCTCTCTCCCTCTGTCTTCCTTTCTGAAATCAATAAAAAGATATGTAAAAAAATTATTTTTACAAAATTTTCAAAATGTGCAATAGATAAAAATGAAACCAAAATTGCCTCCTGACATACACAGATGATCTAAATCAGTGGTCACCAACCTTTCGGACCTCACAGACCACCAATGGTCCGTGGATCATCTGTTGGCAACCGCTGATCTAAATAGATAATTCTGTCATCTGCTGAGTTCTTTGAGGAATGAATGACTTTGCACATGGAGAGATAAGACACCAGAATAAATGAGTTCAGTAAGAGGGCAGACAGAAGAAGATCAGCAAGGCTAGGACTAGGTGAAGTCACTGATTTTCCATAATGTTTGGGAAGCCAGAAAATGGGCTCTGGAGAAAGGGAATGTTTAAGATAGAAATACAGATTGTTTTTGTGGCTGTGATAAAATTCCACTTGTACTTCCACAAAATGGTCAATAGAAATCTGCTCTGCACATATAATTCTCCACCTCCCCACCTCCCCATGGAAGTGAGAACAGAAACGGTAAGAAGGAGATGTTGAGTTTCGTGTATGGAGAAGCACAAAGTAGCTACACACACAAAAAGAGAAATTGAAGATGTATAAGATGGCTTAAAACAATAAAATTTGTGGAGATATCAGGGGATAGAAATGAGTTTTTCTTATCTTTATTTTTCTAAATTTTCTGTAATGATATTTTTACTAGAAAAAACAAGACATTCTTTAAGACATTTCTGTGCAGACATGCAAAACATGGGTAGTACTAAGCCATATTTTTCCTAGAAAAAATAACAAAAATGATCAGTTGGAACATCCTTTCCTCCTCTCAACAATTAGCTGCTTACACAGGGCTACTGCACACTTGAAAGATACTCTATTCTAACCATCATGAGACGTAATGCACTTAATTCATGTTACTTTTATTTGAAGCTATTCTTTGTCAGCCTAAATCTAATACTTACAACATTTCTGGGTAAGTACTATTATAGTTTCTATTTAAAATATATAAAGAAGGAAAATTATATTCTATGATTCTGATCCAATCACAGGTTTTAAAATTCTTCAAATAATGTTCAGGACCTTGTTTAAAAAAACAACAACAATACACACAGGATTATACTAAGTGCTATATTTAGCATATAAGGGTAAAATATAAAAGCTGGAAATCTCAAACCATGAGTGTATAATTCACTGGGATATAATAAGGTGAACTTCAAGAGAGCTAAATGTCAAAGATGGAAGAGGTCATTGACTGGAATAAGTAGGAAGGTGTCCCTGTAGGAAGTAAACCTATGAAATGAGGTTTGAAGAAGATGGGGAAATAAGAATACTTTTTAGCTACCAGAGATTCAGTTTTCATAATTTAAAATCATGAACAAATTCTACTCAATGAACAATTAAGCATGGTGATAACACTGCTACCTACCTCCAGTCCACATCTAAATCTTCACTCACACTGGAGTCATCCTCAAGGTTATTGTTACCATCCAACATGAAAGCCTCTGGCTGTGCAAATTCATTAGCCTGCTCATTTCCCTCATCACTGCTGCTTTCATTGACTTCATTGTATTGCAACCAAGGAATTTCTCCCTCTTCCAAGGATGTCTGTTCCCTAATAGAAACATTTTAAGATAAAAAATATATTATTTTAAAACACATCATACAATTGTCCTTTAAAGAGTTCTATTTAGTGCAAGCAGATTCTTTATCCTTTGAGTCCTAAACTCTTGGTACTTATGATTTTTAAAAATCTGTTTTCTTTAAATGTAAAATTATTTAAAAATGAAGTAAATTTGCTATAGGGTCACATATATATAGAAATAAGCTCCTAATTACATAAGGACCTACTTATTTGATATATAAATTATCTAATCTCCTATATTTCTTCTTTTTGTAGGAGAAAAAAAATTAAAAAATTTACCGTAGATCATTTAAATTCTTAAACACTACTCTTGAATAGTTCCCTTCAGTTAAAATAAAATCCAAAGTCCTCCATCTGACCTACAAATCCCTACATAAAACATGCTTTCTCCTTGGCCCTCTTCTCCAACTATTACCTCTCACTACTCTTCCCTCCATTCACTACATTCCTACAATCACTCTACTCTGGGAAGAGATGGAGATCATTTCCATCCTGGGGTCAATTCTTCTATGTGAAAAATTACAGTGGGGCCTTGACTTACGAGTGTCCCGACTAACGAGTTTTTTGAGATACCAGCTGTCTCTCAGCCGATTTTTTGCATTGAGTTGATAGAGTAATTTGAGTTAACGAGCTCCTTAACGAGCTCAGTCTCGGAACGAATTACACTCGTAAGTCAAGGCCCCACTGTATTTCACCAGATTTTTTAGCACAGCTACTCACTCCTTGATATTCAGGTCAGAGTAATATTACCTTCTCAAAGAGGAAACTCTCCAGTCACTGGCTACCAGGTTACTCGGCCTTTTAATTATAGACTTTACTCTTATCATTTTCTTATTTGTCAATATTTCTCACACTAAAAAATAAGCTCAGACAGACAAATAAAAAGTACAAAGAAAATAAGGAAGAGAAGCAGTACAGAACAGCATGAAAAAGGGCTATTCAATACATGATATTGGGACAACTGAGTATCCAACTGGAGAGAGGGAGGTTAAATCTCTTAAGTTATTATTTACTCTTAAATAAATTCCAGATATACTTTTAAAAAATGCATGTGCACTCCCACCACCTCTAAAACAATAAAAGTACTAAAAGAATCATGAGGAAAATTTTTACAAAAAAAAATCTGACATTCTAAGCATGATTCAAACCCTTGAAGCCACAGATTGTTAAATTTCACGACATGCACGTTAAACACTCATGGAAAAGTCAGGACACCAAAAATATGGACACAAAGATCAAATTGAGAAAAATTAATTATAATACATAAGAAACAAAAGGCATGTCACAGCGGCAATAAACTAAAATAAAGGTACTTTATGAATTTATAAATAATATCATTATACTGGTATGATTTTCTTATTCATTTTACTTAACAGAAAAATACCTTTTCGTATATCAAAAGGATCATAGTATTGCCAGGGCTGAATTTTAGTTTGGTTAAGTTTTAAGATAAGAAATAATGTTATGCAAAAATTTATATATCTCAACTTTTAAGAGCAGCTATAATTAGAATTCTATTCATTTTAATATGCAAATTTAACTTTGGGGGTAAAAACATATGAAAGGGATGTAAACAATGTCTGCTTATAAAAATCAACACATTTTAAATACATAGAAAACAGTATCTCTTTATATACCTAAACTCGTAAATGTTTCTTTAATTTCAGTTCCTAAACTATACTTCAGAATAACAGGCTTGTAAGATTTAGTATCTAGTACAGCCAGTCTAGTAAAATCAGAGAAATTAGCATGACAATATACTTTCCTCAAATATATAAAGACTAGAGGCCCAGTGCACAAAACTTGTGCATGGGTAGGGTCCCTTGTGGCTGCTGGCTGCTGGCCGGGGTCTTCCTTCATTCCACACTGCCCCCTGACGGTCAGTGCACGTCATAGTGAGCGATCAAACGCCTGAGGGGACACTCTGCATATTAGGTTTTTATATATATAGATAGTGAATATTTTCCTTTTGTGCATAATTAGGTCTAATGAAAAATTTAACCCCAAATAGGTTTAAAATATAAAATCAAACTAAAAATTCCTAAGCAACAGATCTTTATGCACACCTTTATGGAAGCACTCACCACACTGTATTGTAACTTTTGTGGTGACTCGCTTGTCTCCTCCTAGACTAGGGGTTTTTCAAGGACATATACAGTGTTGTTTCTCATCACTGTATCTTCACCCCCTAAAACAAGTGCTTGGTACATAATAGATACTCTATCTTTGTATTGCAAATGTAATAAATCCTTAAAAAACAACCTAGTAAGCCTGGAATAAACCTTGAAATTTCTGCTATTTCTAATGTATTCCTACAAAAAATACGTTTCTTTCCTATTATACAGATATCAAAATTACCTAGCTACTCTGTACTTCAGGTATCTATATATATAAAAGGCTAATATGCAAAGTGTCCCAACGGGAGTTCAACAGGGAGTTTGTGATCATGGTATCTCCCCTGCCAGGTAAGTATAGGGAGTATGATCGCTCGCTATGACATGTGCTGACCACCAGCTTGCGGCGTGGAATGAAGGGAGGCCCTGGCTGGCAGCTGGAAGGCCCCAATCACCAGCCAGGCCTAGGGACCCTACCCATGCATGAATTTTGTGCACTGGGCCTCTAGAATAATTAATATAAAACTTAAATATATTGGTGAAAATTATTTAGTTTAAGATATTTTAATGTATGGGTTTTTTAATTCAAAGAAGAAAACTAAAATAATAAGTCATCATAATGAATCTAAATAACTTATAACATGTCATTAATACTCCTACTATATAACCAATTCCTGGCTACGTATTTTGCTTAAACATTTCATTCTGTCTTTAATAATTCATCATAGCACAGTTATAGAAATAGAAAGTAAGTGGTATGGCATATGCTTTCAACATGTTATACAAAGTTTATATAAATTCCTACCATTTCACATAAATTTTCGCAGGCTTCAAGAGTGGCAATGTGCTGGATCAAAGTTATCTTGATAGTATAACAAAAGGAATTTTGCTCTTAAAAAAAAAAGAAGATTCTGAACAATGGGGTCAAAGTATCTTTCATTTTGTGTAGCTAACAACAGAAACTAGTATCTCCATGGGACTATACGCATACAATGTAAGTTTTAAATGCTTCAAAAACCTTGAAAATATTTAGGACAATATCTCAATCTTCTTTCTCTCCACATATGCATTCATACATACACACACCCTAGCTAACATATTCACAAAAATTTAGAGCTTTAATGGTCTTTCTTCATTCTGGCAACTCAAAAATCAACAAAATGCCATTATAACATTATACAGTAATATATCAGACTTTAAAAAAAGACGTTATCTAGTCATGTCTCCAAATGGTTCATTCTTTTGCAATTCCATATTTGGAAGATAGGAAGTCTATATCTACCACTACCACCACCAGAGTCACAGGCATTTCAACTAGGAAGGGACACTGCCAACTTGTCCTTCCCTTTTGAGGATTTTTCAGCACAGCTTAGAGAAAATGAATGCCACTACCATGCCCGAAAGCTGAAAATACCTCATCATGTATCCCCACCACCTAATCCCAGTGAAAATCTTAGAAGACCACCAGCATCATCTATTCTCCTGATTACAGTCTACACTGTTACCCCAAATCTTCAGACAGACTGTTGCTCCTTCCCAGAAAAGGATTAAAGATCCCTACTCCTCAATAGAAACTAAAATTGGTAACATTCTATGAAGAGAAATATTAAACTTATTAAAATATACCAATAAGCTAATATTGAATATTTTAAAGAAATTTTCATTACTGAGTTTTAAATTTGCTGTCCTATAATCATGCATCATAGAATTTTCTGAGAAATTAAAATGAAAGACAGAAAAATCAAATTAAAATGAAAACACTAACTATTCTGATTTATAAATGTGAGTAACTTCCTTTAGCTAATAAATCAGCAGTTGTAGTATTCATTATTTGCAGCACAGAATTTCAGATGTTTGGGTTAATGCCAACACTTTAAAGGGCCAAGGCTTTCATAAAATAAAGCTATCTTATAAGAAATTTATTTTATGAAAATCCTGGAGAGCATATAACATTCCTAATTAACTAGTATTTAACTAACTGGTTTTCATTTTACAGTGGGGCCTTGACTTACGAGTGTCCCGACTAACGAGTTTTTCGAGATAACAAGCCCGTCTCTCGGCCGATTTTTTGCTTTGAGTTGTGAGCTAAAATTCAGGTTACAAGTCAGCTTCAGATACCCCACCACTAGTTGGCGCAGTGAACATCACAGTGAATGCCACAACATCAGCCCAGCATCACGTGTCTCACTCGTTCACTTTTTGACATACGAGTAATTTGAGTTACGAGCTCTGTCACGGAACGAATTAAACTCGTAAGTCAAGGCCCCACTATATAACTCAAGACACATATAAGTAGCTGCCAAGCTTTAGGTATAAGCTCACTTTTAAGAATGATGATTGTCTAGCAAATTTTTAAGATTTCAAATCCCTGCCTTATAAAGGGAAGTAACTGAAATTTGAAAAAGGAGTCAAAAATCCTGAAAGGCCAAGTGCCCATCAGTAGATGAGTGAATAAAAAAGCTGTGGTACATTTATACCATGGAATACCATGCAGCAGTAAAAAACAAGAATCTCTTACCCTTTGAGACAAAATGGAGGGAACTGGAGAGTATCATGCTAAGTGAAATAAGTCAGTCAGAGAAAGACAAGTGTCACAAGTGTCATATGTGGAATCTAAGTAACAAAATAAACTGATGAACGGAGTGGATCCAGAGACATGGAAGAATGGAACAGAGTGTGGAATCCCAGAGGGAAGGAAGGGGAGGGTGAGTGGGTGGGAGGTAACCAACCAAAGACTTGTATACACATATGCATAACCCATGGACACAGACAATAGGGTGCTGAGAGCCTGGGGCAGGGTTGGAGTGGGACAGGCTGGAGGGGGTTAATGGGGGAGGGGGAGGGGACATATGTAATACTTCCAATAATAATTATTTAAAAAAATTTTTTTTAAATCCTCAAAGGGAAGTATAGCTTACAAAATCAAGGGTACCCTGTTCTGTCATCCAGTTGCAAAGATGGAATCCCACCACTTAATTTGAAGAATTATTTCTTTACTAGAGGCCCAGTGCATGAAAATTCATGCACCTGGGGAATGAGGGTCCCTCAGCTCAGCCTGCGCCCTTTCGCAGTCTGGGAACCCTCAAGGGATGTCTGACTGACGGCTTAGGCTTAAGCTGGAAGTCAGACATCCCTCTGGCAGCCTCCAGGGAGCGAGCCTAAGCCTTTAGTCCAGCAGTTCTCAACCTGTGTGTTGCGACCCCTTTGGCGGTCGAACGACCCTTTCACAGGGGTCGCCTAAGACCATCCTGCATATCAGATATTTACATTACAATTCATAACAGTAGCAACATTACAGTTATGAAGTAGCAACGAAAATAATTTTATGGTTGGGTCACAACATGAGGAACTGTATTTAAAGGGCCAGAAGGTTGAGAACCACTGCTTTAGCCGGATATCCTTAGTGCTGCTGCAGAGGCGGGAAAGGCTGCTGCAGAGGCGGGAAAGGCTCCTGCCACTGCTACTGTGCTGGCCAGCCATGGGCCGGCTTCTGGCTGAGCAGTGCTCCCCCTGTGGAAGTGCACTGAACACCCAGGGGAAGCTCCTGCATTGAGCTTCTTCCCCCTGGTGGTCAGTGTGTGTCAGAGCGACTAGTGGTTCCACCATTAGGGTCAATTTGCATATTACCCTTTTATTATATAGGATTCTAACATATTTACTGTTGAGTAACAAAAATTTAAAGAACATTTACATAAAGTTTGTAAAGCCACTAGAACAGCTGTAAAAGCCTAAAGGAAAACACACATGTGATTAAATTAAAAAAAACACACACCACAAATTTCAAATGGACACTCATTACTTATTGACCAGCAACTAATTACTCAGTTTACCTAAAAACTTTGTTACTCTGCTCTCTAAAAGTCTATTTCCCACCTTTTCTTTTCTTAAACTTCACAACCTTCCTGTCCTAACCAATTCTCAACATCTAGTAACAATGAGAATACTGAAATCACCTAAGAGACTCATCTTTCTTCCCACTAGTAAATCTACAGACTCACCTACACTTGTACCTACCTACTATACAGTGGGGCCTTGACTTACGAGTTTAATTTGTTCTGAGACTGAGCTCGTTAAGGAGCTCGTTAATTCAAATTACTCTATCAACTCAATGCAAAAAATCGGCGGAGAGACAGCTGGTATTTCAAAAAACTCGTTAGTCGGGACACTCGTAAGTCAAGGCCCCACTGTAGTTACAATGGAAGAGTCTCTGCTTCTAAAGGCCCTCTCCTTGAAATCTGGATCCCAACCCTTATTGTCTTCTTTAGGACTTCACCTTATCTTTCCTATAATTATCTGTTACTCTCCTCTGGAACATTCTAGAAGCAAACAATCATGCATCTTGTTTTTTGGGCAGTGGAGACAAAGCTTTGCTTTCCTAGGCTGAACATCCACCTGTGATTCCTTTCTTTTTATAAAGAACTGGGTACAGTGACTGTCTCTACTTTCTCACCTTCAATTCCTGTTATTTTTTAACTCTTTTTTTTTTTTTTTACCCAATGAAGAATGTATACAATCTACTTATGTTAGAAAGCACATTATATTGAACTAGAGGCCCGGTGCACTAGTTCGTGCACAGGTAGGATCCCTAGGCCTGACCGGCAATCAGGGCCAATCTGCGGGGTGACCAATGGGGCCATTGGGGGGCCCCCACTGGCACCTGCCTTGGCTGGCCTGGGGCCTGCGAGCTTGGGGCAGCTCCTGAATTGGGCATCCCCTGGTGGTCAGTGCGTGTCATAATGACCAGTTGTTCCACGGGTCATTCAACTGCTCGGTCAATTTGCATATTAGGCTTTTATTATATAGGATATCCATTAACCCAACATCCAGACCAGGAAACTAGAATATTACCGACTATTACCACCTTTTACTCTACATGTTGGCCTCAACCCCCCAAGAAAAGAACTATTTTGATGCTGCTATTGTCATTTCATTGCCTTTTGAAAAAAGTTTTCATTACCTTTGTATGCTTAAAGAAGATATTTACTTCTGCTTGTTTTAAAGCTTTATGAAATAAGATTCCAGAAATGATTATTTTCACTCAGCACTGTATCTCTCTGCATTCATCCATGTTTATGTATGTAACTGTGGCTCATTCATTCCCAATGCTGCATAATAATACTCCATGTATGAATACAGCATCAATTTTTCTCGTATTAATTAATATTTGGGTTATATCCAGTTTTATGGCTTTCATGAAAAGTACTGCAAAGAACACTCTTATAAACAACTTCTGAGCCATATGGGGAAGTTTCTCCAAGGTTTGTATCCAAAAGTGGAATAAATGGGTAGTCTACCATGCAAATGTTACAGTTATTACATAATTTCATTGAATTTGACCTACTTTGTACCTTAACAAGCAGTGTGTAAAAATTATTCATATCTTCCAAACCCTGACATCAAATTTCCTGATTTTTGCTAATCTAATGGGATAGTAAAAAATGATACCTCCTTGTGATCTTAGCATACAATCCCCTGGGTACTAAAGATCTAAGCATCTTTTGATACGTTAGTATCAAAAGCATATTTTATTCACCACTAATATTTCCTCTTCAGTGAGTTATCTGCTCAAGGATTTGGTCATTTTGCAATTAGATTGTCAGTGTTTGTTTCTTTACTGATTTCTAGGAGTTCTTTATACATTCTGAACATTAAGATTTTATGTTCTAGAAATATATTCTCCCAATTTTTTTCTTTCCTTTTCACTTCCTCTTCTTTTTATAGCTTTCTACCCTTTATTTTCCCATCATGTCATGATAAGACCTCCAGCAACAATGGCTATGGAAATAGTACTAGTAAGCACCCTTGTCTGTGTCTGTTCCTATTTTAAGCGGGGATTTTTGAAGTCTACCTTACTGAAAATGATTTTATTTTTTTACTAGAGACTTTTTATCAAATCAAGGAAATTCTCTTCTAGTCCCAGTTTCTGAATTTTTATTATGATGAGGTATTAAACATTATTAAGTGATTTATTTTCTCCATCTAAAGAATCTACATATGAATTTTCTCCTGTATTTTGCTAGTGGTGAATGACATTTATACTTATGTGAAACTACCATTGCATTTCTGAAATAAATTCAGATTTATAATTGAGTTTTACCTTTTAAAACATTTCCAAAGTCAAATTTCCAATAATTCTGTTTAAGATTTTAATATGTATTTTAATGAAAAAAAATATATAATTTTCTTCACATACTCTTGGTATTAGGGTCTACTGACCTTATTAAAATGATTTGAAGAAATAATTTTTTTCTAGTCTTTAGAAGAATAGAATGACATGATCCTTAAAAGTTTAGTTTAAGAGAACTGAGCTCTAAAACCCTCTGGGTCAGTTGTTTTTCTCCATGGGAAGATTTTAAATCATTGATTACCAAATTGAATAGTTATAGTATTATCAGGCTTTGTATTTCTTCCTGTGTTTTGATGAATTATATTTTTCTAGAAATTTTTCAAATTCTTATAAGTTTTCAAAATTTACTGGTACAAAGTTTACCAGTACTCTTTTTAATATTCAATCTTTATTATTTTATAGCGGTATCCACTTATTTATTTCAGTCTTATGCCTTGTCCTTAATTTCTTATTTACTATCCAAATGGATTGTCTCTTTCTTAATCTTTCAAAGTTTCAACTTCTGATTTCTTTCATCTCTGCTTTTGTCTTTCCTAATTTTAATCTACTTTTCTTTGATTATTCTAACATTCCTTTTCTATTTTAAGTTAAATGCACAGCTCAATTTTCAGTTACTATTCTTTTTTAAATATAAGTATTTTTAAAATTTCCCTTTAAGTACCAATTTCATTGCATCCAAAAAAATTTGACTGGTGGTATTTTCATTATCATTTACTTGTGAACATTTAAAATTTCTATTATTTCTTCTTTAGCCTCCTGATTATTTAAAAGAATGGATAATTGAATTTATTTCTAAGTTAATAGCATTTTGGTCAGAAAATATTGAGGGCAGGAAAATGACACTGAAATGTGTTAATCTGTGCTTTGTAATCTAGTACAAGTTTGGTTTTTATATGTTTGTGTATTCCAAAGGATGCAGTGCTCATTAAACCATGCTTAAATGAGTTGTTAAAATATGCTAAAGATATATGAATTTTTTTAGAGCCATGAATTACCAGTAAATGAGAAACGTATTTAAACATTTCCCAATAGTAAGTTTGTCAATATTCTCTAGTTTGGTCAAATTTTGATTTATTGTAAGTCTATTTCATTAGAAGTATTCAAATTAAAATTGCTACATTTTACTGGTAAATTGGACTTATTACATAATGACTCTCATGTTCCCCAATAATGCTTTTGTGTCTTTAAGTCTACTTTGCTAATGTTAATATACTACCATTTTCTTTTAGTTAGTATTTGCCTGAAATATCATTTTCTACCCTTTTATTTTCTTTCTATTTACTTATGCTTTTTGTAAACAGCATTTAACTTAAAGAAAACCAACTGATCTGAAGCTTTTATAAGCAGGGATTAGGCAATTTATATTTATTGCAGGACTTGTTTCTATATTCTATGTTTTTCATCTCTATTTTCTGCTGTTTTTTGCTTTTTTCTCCCTTTCTTTCCTTTTATTCAAATTGACTTTAAGTGTTCTTTTGCACACCTTGATTCCTTTCTTTCCTCCTCTACAGGTTTCCAGTACATATACCTTATAATGGTTAACCTTGAAATTTTACCATACAAATTTAAACTACGTCAAAACTTAACTTTCAATCCTCTCCCAAACAATACATTTCACCTCTGATCTTCTCCTTAACAACTTAAGTATGATTGTTGTCCAGTGTTTTAGTTCTGTACTTCTCACCTCCCACTTTTATTTTTTTAAACAAATTAGTGGGTTTTTTTTTTTAGATATATATTTTTTATATATTTTATTGATTTTTTACAGAGAGGAAGGGAGAGAGATAGAGAGTCAGAAACATCGATGAGAGAGAAACATCGACCAGCCGCCTCCTGCACATCCCCCACCGGGGATGTGCCGCAACCCAGGTACATGCCCTTGACCGGAATCGAACCCGGGACCCCTCAGTCCGCAGGCCGACGCTCTATCCACTGAGCCAAACCGGTTTTGGCTAGTGGGTTTTATTATTATAGGATATCAATGTAGGTAGCTGATTTACAAATGTGTTTTTGTTTATACCCATATAATATTTATATTTAATTACAATCTGGGACATTTTCCTTAAACTTGAAAGTTAAATATCCAGTTGCCTACATGCCATTTACACTGTATGTCTGTCCAAATGGCACTTAAAACTTCCAAAGAGTTCCTACTTCCCAGTTCTCTCCCCAGACTTCTCCATCTCAGTCAGTGACATTAGCATCTACCCAATGCTCAAATCAAAACACCCAGCCATAATTGACTGATTCCTCCTTCATCTTACACCTTATTCATCCTTTAATTTATAACTCAAAAATATTCTCAAACCTCTTTTCTTTACTTAATCCTCACTTATCATCCCCTAGTCCAAAACCAAATTTACCGCTTCCCCCGTTTACCTTTAATCCCTTTCCAATTCAATCTCTATGAAACAGCTAGTGATCTTTTAAAAATGTGTGTCAGATCAATGACTTCTCCAGTTAAAATTTCACTGATCTCTGAATAAATTCTAGATGCTGTATGTCCTGCATAGTCTGGTTCCTGAGCACTTCATCTCATTCACTTCAGCTATACTATCTTCATACATACAAAGCCCTTTCCTTTTCAGTGCCTCTGCTCTGACCTTTGTTTCTGCCTAGAAAGCTCTTCCTCAACTGCTAATTCTTATCTTTCATATCCCAGCTCAGAAGTCATTTTTATGAAAGTCCTCCCTGAATGTAGGCCCCTATCAGTTACTTCCTATCAAATTAGTGTTTTATTTCCTTCAGACTAAACATCACAGTTTGTATCATGTTTGTATCTTATTTGTCTCTCCCACCATAATGTGAGCTTCACAAGGGAATCTTCTTTTGTCTTGTTGACTGATATATATTCCTGGGAACCAGCACAATGCATAGCACATATTAAATGCTCAATAAATATCTGCTGAATGAATAATTACTACCACAAATTACTATGCCGGGGTCCAACCCCAGCGGGTCCAGGGGTCCCCAGAGGTGTGGACGGAGTCGGCGAAGAAGGAATGACATGGAGACAGCGTTCAGTTGATCAGCAGCAGGATCTCTAGCCAAGTTCTGGTCAGGATCTTCAGAGAGGTTCTGCTTAGGATCGCCAGCCAGGTTCTGTCCAGGTTCTCCAGCCAGGTTCAGTCACCAGGTTCTAGTCAGGTTCTCTTGCCAATTTCTGTAGTCAGGTTCAGTCCAGGATCTTTTGCCATGTTCTCTCGAGCGAAGTTCTTCTGTCTGTAGGTTCTGTGTAGGTGCTGTCTTCTTTCTGTCTCCTAAGTTCTGTGTCTAGGTTCTGAGGCCAGTTTCTGTCCAGGATCTTTTGCCATGTTCTCTCCAGCGAAGTTCTTCTGTCTCTAGAGAACGTTCTGTGTAGGTTCTGTGCCAATTTCTGTCTCTCTCTCTGTCTCTTGCTGTCTTGTTACATCTGTATTTATACCAGTTGATTCAATCCTATCAATCTCTATTACAAAGGTTAGGGCGTTTCTTATCTCCATTCCAGGGAGTAAAGATTATGTAGCTTAAGCATGATTGTTCATAGTTAAAGTGATTAATTACCCGCCTGGCACTTAGTTAAGAGGTTTTATTCCCTCCCTAACTTCAGGGGAAAATCCCTACCTGGGGAAACAACCTTTCTCAGAGACCTTGGTTAAAACACATAGTGCCAAGAAGGTGAGCAAACATATTAAGAACAGTATGCCATATATGCCAGGTCCCTTGAAACAGCAAGCATGGACCGGCTCCCGGCAATATGAAACAATAGTATTAGTAAATTAAGTAATAGTGATTAAAGATGACAGAACATATAATCTTGAAGAGCAAGAGTCCACCTCAACCTACCAATGTGTCAAAACCAATTATATTTGTAAATTTCTTTCTTTACAGATTTTCTAATGTTTTACTCCCAGATTTTCTTACAGAATTCATCTCAGCTGGAAATTTATACCCTTTGAGAAATACTAATTTTAATATTAGTCTAAGCTGAAAGATTTTTCCTAAGAAAACATATTCTCCAAAATCGATCCCATGAGACTAAATATTAGAACCAACTAATTATCATAGAAAAAAATTAAAATTATCACAAAGCTACTCCATCACCAGGCTAGGTTTCACAAACAAATACTAACAACATGTAAGGTAATAAACAAGCTATTTAAATAAGAAGCTATTTAAACAACTTTAAAGGAATGAATAAGTTATTTAAAGGAATAAATAATCTACTTAAACACCAAGAATTCAAAAAGAAAAAAAGGAAACATAATCTTTTAGCAAAGTATCAAATTGTTATCAAGACAGAAAAAACTAGCAACAATTCGCACAATGGCTCTCAATATTAAAATCCTATGTAAAATATTAGCAAACAAAATCCAGCAGTTCACTATAATGAGAATAAACCATGATTATGTGATCATGTTGAGTTTATTTCATGAAACAAGCGCAATTAAATATTAAGAAATACAGTAGCCCTAACCGGTTTGGCTTAGTGGGTAGAGTGCCGACCTGCGGACTTAAGGGTCCCAACTTCAGTTCCAGCCAAGGGCATGTACCTTGGTTGCGGGCACATCCCCAGTAGGGAGTGTGCAGGAGGCAGCTGATCGAGTGTGCAGGAGGCAGCTGATCGATGTTTCTCTCTCATCGATGTTTCTAACTCTCTATCCCTCTCCCTTCCTCTCTGCAAAAAAATCAATAAAATATATTTTTAAAAAAATACAGTAAAAGAATTATTCTTTAAAAGTGAAAAATCTTATGATCATTTCCTCTGATGCTAAAAAGACTTTAATAAAATTAGCAAGCATTCTTGCTAGAAATCTATAAAATAACGGAGGTACTTCCTTAGTGCAATTTAAAAAAAGTGTGTGTGTGCGTGAAATCAACCTAAAAGCCAGAATCACTCTTACTGTGGAAATGACTAGTGCAAAGGTTGGTAAACTGTGGCCCATAGGTTATTTCTAGCCTGTCACTCACTGATTTATATAATTAAAATCTTGTTGCAAGACAGCTATACCCATTCATTTACTCATTGTCTATGGCTACTTTTACACTACAATGGTAGAATTGGAAATATTTGCTATTTGGCATTTCACAGTATATAGCCACTGTATAGCAATTATAGCTCTAATTCACTCATACCTAACTCCATCAAAGTTATCTTTTCAGCCGAAACCGGTTTGGCTCAGTGGATGGAGTGTCAGCCTGCGGACTGGGAGGTCCCAGGTTCGATTCCGGTCAAGGGCATGTGCCTAGGTTGCGGGAACATCCCCGGTGGGGGATGTGCAGGAGGCAGCTGATCGATGTTTCTCTCTCATCGATGTTTCTAGCTCTCTCTATCTCTCTCCCTTCCTCTCTGTGAAAAATCAATAAAATATATTTAAAAAAAAAAAGTTATCTTTTCAATGACCAAGTTTTCTTTAGTAAAGCGAAGTGGAAACACATGCTGTATTTTAATAGAAGGTACTGAAATTGCCTGTATTTTCAATGTGACTGTTCTTTGTACCACACTAAAACCATAATGAAAAAAATCAGTAGGACCTACTGGTCCTACACAGGGCTTATAAATGCATTTAATAGCATACTCAACATCTGAATGTGATATATAGCATTCTTAAAACAATAGATCTCAATGTTAAACATACCCTTCCTGAAGAGATAATTCTTGGTTTACTTCAGGACTACTGCTATCACTGTGTAGTCCAGGTTCATTTTCATCTTTTCCTGGTAGAGTCTCCCAACTTTCATCACTTGAGGACTGATCTTTTTCTGTACCAGAAAATCGATGAGGCAAAGAAGCAGACCATTCTCCATCACTGCACTCTGAACTGGAAATTTAGAATAGAAAGAAAATAAATTGTCATTATATGGTATGCACATTTATCTTTTGGAGTGTTAACCAGGCATCATGGTATGGACTACTGATGTCACACATTCTTCATCAGCTGCTAATTTTTTTTTCAGCTGCTAATTTTTAAAATGAATAAATAAATATATTCAGCAGAATGTAACTTTTTTAAAATCCTCACCTGAGGACATGCTGGGAAGGAGGGGAGGGGAGAGGGGAGAGAGGAGAGAAACCTAGAGTGAGAACGAGAGAGAGAAACCGAAACGTAGGGTCTGTGCCCTGATGGAGAACTGAACCAGCAACCTTTTGGGGCCAAAGGGGTGATGTTCCAACTGGGCAGAATGTAACCTTCTCAAATGAAGGTAGCATATGGCATGGCGAGTTATGGAATTATTAATTTATTAGTTTCTTCATGGAAGTATGTAATTCCATAGTGCCAAAATATAGATTCTTCATATTTTAGACATAGTAAAAATTTAAACTTAACTTGGTAATTATAAGTTAAATGCTATATAAAACAAATGATGATATTTATTATTCACCTGGACTGATTAAAACAACTTTCTAATTAAAACAACTGTCTAAACATGATGAAATGTCTTCTATGAATAAATTTCTACTATTATCATGTTTTAGAAGCTTAGCTATTTTTTCCTTCCTTTTTCACAGACTTTAAAATGAAGATACATTCAAATTCATATAAAGTAGCACTGACAAATCTTTAGTGAAGTTCTTTGGTAGGACTATGAACCCAAAATATATTTCAATTCAAGAGAATATTTAGGTAAGAAACCAAAACATATGCTAAGGGGTTAATAAAGAACCTCAGAAAATTATTTTATTGGTTATATTTAATCTTGGTTAATCTGGTTACATTTAACTACTCTTAAAAGCACCAGTCATACTACCAAAGGCAAAAATATTACTTACTGATGTTAAAAAGAAATCAAAAGGCCAAAAATTATTCCTCTTTAAAAGTATGTCCCAGAAATTAATATGCATTTGTGATATAAGTGGTAGAAAGTAATACATGAACAATTTTCTATTAGTATTTCATTCTGAACATTATGACAAATTTCAAACTTAAGGTCTATCTATACTAATAAAGAGCTAATATGCTAATGGCCGGGAAGCCATAACGTGTAACGACCGGACCATTAGCATATTAGCTGGGCTAAAGTGGGGAGGTGCCCAGAGGAGGCGGGACCATCCCATGCCAGGGAAGGCGGGGGTGAGAGCCCATAGCGCCCTCCCTCACCAGTCCTTCGCCACCCACCGCTCACACTCAGAGCGCCCCACGGCCCACCTGCCAGGGGAAGGAACACAGCACAGCAGGCAGGAGGCTTCCACACTCTCCTCTGGCACCATGACAGGGCAGAGCCGCCGTGTTCCTCGGAGACGGTGTAAAAGCAGGGAGGGGCCCAGAGAAGGCGGGACCATCCCAAAGTGACTCGAGGGACTGAGGGCGGGCCTTGAAGTGGCCAGAGAAGGCCAAGGGTTTGGGGGCTGGGCCAGGCGCACTGGAGCTCTGTGTGGACAGGTTTGGGTGTCAAGGCAGGGCTGCAGGTGGGTGGGCGGCGCTGTGTGATTTCACGCGCTGGGCTCCTAGTTATTAAGTTAAAAGTCCAAATTGGCTCAGATGGAGCTAGTCAGAAGAGACTGTGTAACTGATTACTTTTTTTTTTTACTATAAAAAAACAAAAACAAACAGAAAACCAAAGAACCTACCACAGGCAATTTCCTTACCAAAGAAACAAAATACTATATTTATATATTTTACATCAGGTGAAAGTTCCATCTATGACAGCCTCTTTTTACCCCTGGTAGTGGAATGCCACATTGCTAAACACCAGCTTTGAAGTAAGACAGATTTAGGTTAGGATCCTGGCTCAGTACTTACTAATAATATAAGCCCAGGCATTCAACTTCCCTAAACTCACTTTTCCTCATCTGTAAAATGAGAAAATTAATATTTACTTTTCAGGGCTATAGTAATGTTTAAATGAATACTATAGATAAAATGGCTAGCACAATTTTTGGAAAAGGGTAAACATTTAATAAAGGTGGCAGTTACTTTCTTCATTATATAAGCTGTTTGCTTAGACCTTTCACTTGGATTTCCAACCAGCACACCACCATTTTTCTGTTTTCTATACCTAAGAAAGTCTATATCCTCTGGTTTGTCTTACTAAATGGTAATATCAGCCACGTGGTTATCCAATTAGCTTTAATTTTAGTCTCTTTATACCAGAGGTCAGTAAATTCTGCCCTGGCCCATGAGTCAAATCCAGCCACCTGTCCATTATTTTTATGAGCTGGAAGCTAAGAATGGTTTTTGTGTTTTGTTTTTCATGTTAAAAATGTTACAAAAGTGCCTACACAATATCCTCGCTTTATCTTTTGGTTCACAAAGCCTCCAGGGGTCTGGAGGAGACATGGGTCGATGGAAGAGAAACTGTAGAGCAGGAAAGGGTGAGCAAGCTCAGTAATCTTTCCTCATGGCTCTGAGCAAGCTTAGAAATCTTTTTTGAATTGTACCTGCTTTCTACAACTTTCTGGTTCTTTCCCTTTTACTAGCACTGTAGTAAAAGAAAATGAATACGGAAAAAAGTCACCTGACTGTGGAAATCAGGTAACTGTTAACATTACAGAATAGACAAATAATACTGAGAAATAGATTTGGTGGTGTTTAAGAAGAGTGGGTGGCTGTGAGTATGGAACATTTACTCTGAAAAGTCAGCAATGAAAGAGAAAAACAAATGGGCAAGTAGTTAATAGAGGGAGCAAGATCAAGTGAAGGTTTTCCCCAGACTTAGAAAAACTGGAGAATGGGAGGTGGAGGGGAGCAACCTAGGAATAAGGATAATAGATAAGTAAGGTGTCAGATATGACTGCAGGTACAGAATGAGACAAGTTACCTCTCTTCACTAAAAAAATTGAAAATAGAAATACTGAGATATTCTAATATAAGGAAGAGGAAAACAAGAAAGTTCATGGTTAACTATTTCAGTATCTATAGGAAAGCAGGAGACAAAGTTATCTACTAAAGAGTGACAAGAGTGCATAAAACTAAAAGCAAAAAGAGAAAGAAATTAAAAATAAGTTTTCAAAGAGAATAAGCAACAGAACAAATAGGATATGAAATAATTGTGGGTTAGAGGACCATTTGTTCTTGATTATAAAAACACATGAGTTAAAAATTTAAATTCTCAAAAGAAAAACTAAATTAAGTACCAGTTTAATTTTCATATGCTCTAGTACTATCTCCCATTAACATTTAGAGCTATATTAAAAAGCAGACCACTATAACTTATTATAATGTTACACTTTTTACACATTCAATTGTGACCCAAAAACTTTTTTCACATATGGAATGAAATTATGTGATTTCTAAACAAATAATTTATGTACAAATCATAGCTAGAAATAAGATCCAGAAGTGAAACCAATCAAAAGCAACTTCTTCACAAAATCCCTCAAGGAACTGGTTAGTTTGTCTTCCTCTATACAGTGGTCGGCAACTCATTAGTCAACAGTACAATGACTGAAATTTCTTTTGAGAGCCACATTTTTTAAACTTAAACTATATAGGTAGGTACATTGTTATTAACTTAACTAGGGTACTCCTAAGGCTTAGGAAGAGCCACACTCAAGGGGCCAAAGAGCCACACTTTGCTGACCACGGGTCTAGGACATTTCACCACTGCTAACATTTAACTATATTGTAATAGAGCGATACATAGAGTTGTTTAAATATACAAGCCTGCTTAATTTAGTAAATAAGGCCCAAAATGGTATCTTTTTTGAATTGTACCTGCTTTCTACAACTTTCTGGTTCTTTCCCTTAATATCAAAATATTATAATCTGTAACCCCCTAGCATGCCTGTAGAACAGTGGTTCTCAACCTTCCTAATGCCGCGACCCTTTAATACAGTTCCTCATGTTGTGGTGACCCCCAACCATAAAATTATTTTCGTTGCTACTTCATAACTGTAATTTTGCTACTGTTATGAATTGTAATGTAAATATCTGATATGCAGGATGTATTTTCATTGTTACAAACTGAACATAATTAAAGCATAGTGATTAATCACAAAAACAATATGTAATTATATATGTGTTTTCCGATGGTCTTAGGCGACCCCTGTGAAAGGGTCATTCGACCCCCAAAGGGGTCATGACCCACAGGTTGAGAACCGCTGCTGTAGAACAAAGCCGTTTATCCCTAATTTAATCCTAAACTTTTATGAACTTGGAAATAAGATGAAAAGGTGTGCTAAAATGTTAGAGTGTGTGTTTTAAGACCTTTGTCTTGGCTGCTCATAGCTATCTTATTTGTCTCCATACAGGAAGATCAGAGATCTTTCTTCATGGCTCTGACCTAACTTATATAGAAGAGGAAAGGAGCTTAATTTAGTCTCATGATAATTACCGGTACATCTTGTCTTCTTCATTAGGATGGTGAACACCAAGGAAACAGAAATAATGATCATTTGCATTTACAGAATACCCAGAACAAAGTCTGACACTTAGGAGGATTTCAATAAATCTTTTCTGAATATATCAAATTGAAATAAACTAAATAGCTAATACTCTTTTTATTCTCCCAATATCAACAACAAAAAAAGCTGTCACAATATTTTTGTCTGAGGTAAGTTTTTTACCTTTTAAGCAAGGTTAAATAGGGACAGAAAAAACTGTGAAAAAGCCCTCAAGTGCTGTAAGAAATGGTTAGGAGAACAGTTAGGCCCAAGGTTAAAATGTACTGACATGGCTAAAAGGTCCTTTTAAACTCAAGATCTGTCCTCAACAGTTATTAAAGTTCTCAGGGTTTATTTCAAAAAAGCAGGATATTAACCTTAGCTCTTTGGTCTAATTCCAAGTCTGGTAATTATATGCTGCCTATTAAAATTCCCCTTACAGTTCTAATTTAATAAGGTGGTGCTCAGTTCCTGTCAAACAGCTCAGAGCAACGCTACCAGCTACAGTGCTTTTCCCACAGATTGTAATGTTTCAGATGTGATTAAGTGATCATTTAAATTTTTCAGGGAAGAATAGGTTCATACATTCATTAACCCTTTTCGGTTCAACGTGGAGGCTGACTCAACGTGGAGGCGCTAGGAGCAGGTCCAACGTCGAGGCTGAGGTCGAAACCACAAACCGGTTCAACATTCAATCCCATCAATTAATTTGGACCAGACTGTTTGAATTCCAAAAATAAAATTGGACCGCAAAGGGTTAAAATGCCTTTCCACTGATAAAGAATACATACACTATATGTTTCTAAAGTGGCCAAAATTTCTGTATCTACATATATCACAGTAAATTTTAGTTATACTCTTGATAAAGGAGTTCAATTTGTAACTGTTATAATACAAACATAAAATATTTTTCAAGTACATCATCTATAAGTTTTACTAAACATTGAACACTCAAAAAAATCATGCAGATTCAAAGCAGAAGCTATTTGTACTTTCCTTCTCAAAACACTTATTTATGGTAGAGTGACTGTGTTCCCAATTTCTCCAAACTGCTAATATCAAAACTGAGCAGGACTACCGTAAAACATCAGGTAGATGAACAGTTGGCAAAATGAAACTAAACAGGAGCTACAACTATTAAATTTCAATCTTTATCTCGCATCATATTAAAGGCATCTGGCAACTGTGATCCTTTGCAGGGAACAAGAGCAGAGGAACTGAAAACACTAAGACAGAAATAGAATTCCTTGTTAAAATTGTAGTGACTACTGAAATGAAGTCCTAAAACATATCTTAAGATTTATAAATGAGCCCTAACCGGTTTGGCTTGGTGGATAAAGCATTGGCCTGCAGACTGAAGGGTCCCAGGTTCGATTCCAGTCAAGGGCATGTACCTTGGTTGCGGGCACATCCCCAGTAGGGGGTGTGCAGGAGGCAGCTGATCGATGTTTCTCTCTCATCGATGTTTCTGGCTCTCTATCCCTCTCCCTTCCTCTCTATAAAAAAATCAATAAAATATGCTTAAAAAAAGATTTATAGGTGAAAATATAAGTGGAATCCTAAATAGAACCATTACACTTATTCTGTGGTGAATCTTTTAAAAAAATCCTGTTTCTGGCATTTCAATATGTTTTTTAAAAGTGCTCCAAAATTACTTTAACCATTTAAGCACAGCCAACTACAGGTTCTATAAGTCAATGTATTACTAAAAAGTTAATAAAAAAAAGTTTCTATTAAACTATAAGTACTTTTCTCATCTGTATAATCTGTTTGTAAAATAATCTATTATTGTTCAGATTAATGACATTTCACTTAAGGAAAAAAATTATAAATACATATGCTAATACAACACCATATAACTATTAAAAACCCAGAGTTATTCTAAGCAAAGAAAACACTTCCATTCACAAAAAGAATCAATTTAAAAGCCAAGAGTCAAGAAAACTACGTTTTCTCTTTAGGTTGGCAAATAGCATAAAAATTTTAACTTCATTAGATGACATTACGCCTGACTATTAAAAGCAACAGAAGAGGTTTTTATTTTTGATTAGTGTGTCCACAATGGAGAGGGCACAGCCAAATTAAATGACTTTCTTCAAAAAAAGCAAAAAATGTAATGGGAAAAAATGCAACACGCTTATACTTTCAAAAAGATAAATTATCTAAGACGAAGTTGTTTTATTTTTTAATAGTAACTTCAAGGTAAATGGAGTTAACAATCCAAAAGTCATAGGAATAATTATGTTTTGTGATTTAGATCCCCCTCCCACCCACCCCCATCCCCCCTGCCCTTGAGATTTAGAACATTACCTAACAATTCCCAGTGGGTCTAAAACAGCACCCAGTAATCAAGCACTCATAATACTGCAACAAAATTTATAAATACTTGAAAAAAAGGCCTCATTTTAGTTCAGACCCAGAACTGCTGTCAAGTAACTTAACATCAGGTCAGGTTTTGCTGCCAACATCCATTTTTAGAACTTTGTGGATTTTGGATAAAAGATTGTGGATTTAAACTGGAGAAATGGAAACGTCAGACAAGTTTTTAACTATCTTTACCCTTAACTTAAAAAACAGTAGGTTACAAAAATATAGTCTATTAAGCCTTAAAGTTTACACACTTCCATGATAGTACAGGTATTATATTTCAACTGTTCCTACAAGTTAGTTAATTCATATGTCCAAAGAAAATAACACCAAGCTAATAAAATCTTGAAATTGCTTTGTAATTGATCATAGTTAGGGTTTCAACTAGCTTAAAAGGACATTTGGACTCTGGGATAATAGACTCAGCAACTGGACAAAGAAATTCTCCATTTCTCTTTCTGTTGTCTTACATTTTGGAAAAATAGAAAAAAAGTAGGTAACAGGTATCAGAATGCTTATTATAAGAAAAGTTATGGCCCTAGCCGGTTTGGTGCAGCAGATAGAGTGTCAGCCTGCAGACTGAAGGGTCCCAGGTTTGATTCAGGTCAAGGACACATACCTCGGTTGCAGCCTCGATCTCTGGTCCCATTCTGGGCAGCAACCAGTTGATGTGTCTCTCTCACACCCATGTTTCTCTACCTCTCTCTCTCCCCCTTCCACTCTCTCTAAAAATCAATGGAAAAATATCCTCAGGTGAGGATTAAAAAAAACACAATATACTTAGACTGGTTTTCCACAGAATTTTTAAAACTATGATAAATGTTCGCCTTGCAATTCATTAATTGCGATACAAAGAATTAAAATAATTAGTATCTATTCTTTTGTAATAACAATCACCTGGTTATAATTTCTGTGAACTCCTGAAATACCTCAAAGACAGTTTCTGTAAAAAACTAACCACTACTTTGCATGTATGGTTAGCACTTGGTAAATAAGAATAGTTAAACCTGGCCAGTGTTGCTCACTGACCTACAAACCAGATGGTCACAGTTCAATTCCTCGTCAGGGCACATGCCCAGATTGTGGGTTCAATCCCCAGTGCAGGGTCATGCAGGAGGCAGCCAATCAATGATTCTCTCTCATCACTGATGTTTCTATCTCTCTCTCCCCCTCTCCCTTCCACTCTGAAATCAATAAAAATATACATTTTTAAAAGTATTTGATGTTAAAATATCTAATTCCCTGAGATGCCAGAGAATACATCCATCAAACATCATTGTACTAGAAAGAAATCACTTCGCTCACTACACGATCTGACGAAGTATTGAATAAAACCTTACCTGTCTTCATCTTTGTCATACAGTTGGTAATAATCTCCACAGCCATTCCAAAAGGTGTTATCCATAACTCCTTGCCTTCCTGCTGTGGCTCCACTTTCTGATGTTATTTGGTTATTTTCTGTTTCACTCTGTGTAACTCGTGCAAAAGGTAGATCCAAGAACATACAATCATGTTCTCCATCGTAGTCATCACATTTTATCAAGAGGTCATCTGAGCCATTTTCCTCAACTTCCAAAGCCTCCCTCCACCTCTGAACACTTCTTTGTTTAGCCTCATGCCTATTAAAACCTGATTCTTGGTTCACCTGGCTTGAACTTACCAGTTTTCTAACTTTAGGCCTCACTACCTGTTCAGGAGAACTCCCCTGCTTGTTGTCCCTATCCCTGGTATTTTGTTCACTGCAAATATGCCCCAGAGCACAGGCTGTATCTTCAGTTGAATTTTCTCTCTTTCTCTCCTGGCTAGTATTATTTTGTTCTTTCTTTCTAATAATCTCCTCTTCAGAAGAGGACCTCTGAAATTCCTGATTGGTTTGACTGACAATGTCACCAGTAGAACTTTTCACTAAAGGAGCTGAATCAAACTCTTCAAAATCATCTCGTTTTTCACAGCTAAAAGCGGGAACTGGTGGTAAAAGACCTGTATTTGCCTCTACCTCTCCGTTTTCCAACTCAAATATTGTACTGCCCAAAGCTTCCTGATATCTACCACCTTCCACAACTTCTGAAGATGGCTGAAGACAGTCATTATCCTCCTCTCCATGTCTGCCATCTGGATCATGAGAGTCAGTATGAACCAATGCAATTCCATTTTGGACACTTGAGGCATTACAGGCTGCTGGAGTATATTCTCCCTCAGAGTTATTATGAAGATTTGTACTGCTTCCTAAGGTCTCCCTGCCTTCCCCACTATGTTGTACTGCAGCAAAGGATGGACTGCTCTCAATGGTCTGATTCAATGCTGTATCACAAATGGGAATTTCTGTTTCACTTTTTTCAAATAAAGGATTGTTGGGTAAAGAAGACTGAACTTGATCCAATGGACTGGAACCTTCGTAGAGAACAAAAGAAAACATATTTGGAGAGATTAATTTAGATAAAATTCAATTTAATACTGGCTATTTAAGTAAAAATCATATCAATTATTACCTCTTTGAGATTATAAAAGAATTTCTTTGACAGGTGCTTCTATGTACCCTTATTTTACTGGGAAGGCAGAATGGTTACCCTATGAGTTCATTTATGCCACTGTGTAGTCACTGAGTATCATCTCGCATATCTTTTGCAGGTTTTCCACTAAATCCTAATATTTAAAACATTCTGTAAAGTACATTAAAAGCAGAGGCTAATGAAAGACCAAACAATAAGGCTTAAGTGAAGTCACTGCCCTCCCAGTTCTTGGGTTGTGCAATTCAAACTTAACTTTTCTATTACATGCAGGTGCAAAAAAAAAAAATTCAAAAGTACTTAACACATTGTATGCGGGAAACGTGTTTACACGTTTTACGTATTTATACGTTCTACCAGTGTAGTCGAGCGTGGGACACGTATTAATACGTTTTTTATAGACTAGCGGTAGAATGCGGGTAACGTATAAATACGTAAACTAAAGTTATCGTAATTTTACTGAACATTGCCATTTGCGCAAAAAATTAGCAAAAATGGCCCGCGCCACCTGTTAGCGCGCGGTAAAAACTACCCACAAACAATGTGTTAAGATAGATATAAGATCAGATTACAGATATAACAGAAATGAGACTGCACTGTGTTTGATGTCAATTCAGAAGATTATATCTCAGTAATATGGCTATAATGAGTTAACTTTAGGTATGTTACAGCCATGAATGAAAAACAATGAAAAAGTCAATGTTAATTCTCTTTGCCACAGTTTGTCAGAATCTTGATACAATAATAAAATCATATCAAGTCTATAAATTACTTTAGCATGAGTATCTTTTATTACTACTAATGGGATAATAAAAATAAAGACATGAAATTTATTGAACAAAAATTTATAAATTATAAATAACTGAAGATCAGTCTTGTCCTATCACCAACAGGCTTCTTTAATAGAATGACCTTACATAATAATTCAGATTTTTATATGTATGTAAACTAGAGGACCGATGCACCAAATTCATGCAAGATTAGGCCTTCCTTCCCCCGGCTGCCGGCACCTGCTTCCCTCTGGCACCCGGGACCTGGGCTTCCCTTGCAGCCCCAGCTTCCTTCAGAAGGTGTTCCAGAAGATGTCGGTCTAATTAGCATATTATGCTTTTATTATTATAGATGACAGTAAACATAATCTAGAATTATCAAGTTTGTTCAAAACAAGAGGAAGATGGCATTCTAGTCCAAAATCATGTATTTTAATACATGAATATCTGCAAAATACTTTTCAAACTACTGAATGGTTAAGAAATTTTAACTAAGAATTAGTTGACATTTATATTTTATAAATGATTTTTAAAAAAAATCAAATGAGCCAAGCTATATTGCTTCAAGAGACAATTCTAAAAAACAAAATTTAAACTTAATATGCAGGGAAAAATATACTCAGTTAACATTTTAAAAATGTATTTGATTAAAACATGATTTCCTCTGGTTGAAGGATGTGACAATGTAATCACTGATATGAAAGTGTAGTTATATTTTGATAATTGGCCATATTCTATTTTCTTCTATGTTTAAATATTAACTAGTGGCCTGGTGCACAAAAATTTGTGCACTCGGGTGGGGGGGGTTCCCTCAGCCTGTGCCCTCTCACAGTCTGGGACCCCTCCGAGGATGTCCACCTGCTGGTTTAGGCCCGCTCCCCAGGGGACCGAGCCTAAGCTGGCAGTCAGACATCCCTCTGGCAGCCCGGCAGCCCTCGGGGGATGTCCACTTGCCAGCGGGGAGCAGACCTAAGCTGCAGTCGGACATCCTTAGTGCTGCTGAGGAGGCAGGAGAGTCTCCCGCCACCACCGCTGTACTGGCAGCCACCAGCCTGGCTTGTGGCTGAGCAGAGCTCCCCCTGTGGGAACACACTGACCACCAGGGGGCAGCTCCTGCATTGAGCTTCTGTCCCCTGGTGAGCAGTGTGTGTCATAGTGACCAGTCATTCCCAGTCGTCCTGCTGTTAGGGTCAATTTGCATATTACCCTTTTATTATATAGGATATTAATTCAATAAAAATTTAAATTAATTAAAAATTTCATGCCGAAGCCGGTTTGGCTCAGTGGATAGAGCGTCGGCCTGCGGACTGAGGGGTCCCGGGTTCGATTCCGGTCAGGGGCGTGTGCCTGGGTTGCGGGCACATCCCCAGTGGGAGATGTGCAGGAGGCAGCTGATCGATGTTTCTCTCTCATCGATGTTTCTGACTCTCTATCTCTCTCCGTTCCTCTCTGTGAAAAATCAATAAAATATATTTTAAAAAAAAAATTTTCAGAATAGAATTTCTTCATAGAAATGTACAGCAGTTTTACTCATAGACACACATAAAACCCATTCATAATTTCAAATATCACAAGATTAATTCCTTCTGTCTTATTAATAGTTTTTAAATAATTCTGTGGTACATACCTGAGGAATTTTCCTTTGGAACATCATCTAGTTCCAACACTTCATAGTCATCACCAGCTCGACCTAAGCTTCTTTCATGCCTTGTCATACAAGGTTTAAAACTGACATAGGCATGTCTTCTTCCATATCTCCTGCCTGTGATTGTCTGATATCCTCCTGCTGGTTTGGGCCAGGCAGCCTTGCTGGATTCTTGATCCATTGCTGAAAAACAGAGTTAGAAATAAGAGTCACAGCAATGACTTTCATACTGGTGATTGGTTGGGGTACTGTTTGAACATATATGCTACTTGTCAAATCATATGCTATTAAACATCAAGTGTTCCTTACTTTTTTTGTAAATTAAGTTTCATTTATTTACTAGTAAGCAATTCAAGAGTGTCAACCAATTTCTAAAAATTACTTATATTGAAATCTTAATGTTTATGTAATTATACTCTCTCAATACAGATTATTTAGAAAATAAAACACAAAGTAAAAATAAAATAATCAACACCCAATATTTTAATATGCAAGCAGCTCTCATTTTCTCAAGTGTACCTTATTAATATGTACTATGTTATAAAAGTTATGTGGCCTCTTTACCCACAAAAATATCTTTTAAAGTTTGGTTCCTTTAAGGTATTTAAGACTTTTATAATGTAACCTACCAAAAAGATATTCATATGCAAAACTGCTATAGTGCAAAAGCTCATTAAGGATTGGAAAATGATTCTCCAAATTATCTCAGAAAAGTACCTTACATATAAGTGCTCAATACATATCTGTTGATTTCATTACTAGCACATGATATGATGATGGTTTCAATTACATTAAGAGGAATACATTCCTGTCAAAAGTAACAGTTAACTTCTTTAAACGGTATATATAATACCAAAAAGAACCAACTGGACCCACAATAAATAAGTCCAATAAGTTAGGGCCAGATAAAATTCTCTAAAAAGAAAATAATGATGAGCCAAGTCAAATACATGCTACCCCACCTTTCAAAATTACCAATGGTATACATTATGGTAAGAAAAGCCACCAACATTTGAATAACTTGAATACTAAGTTATGATGATTGAGAAATATATAGTAGTAAACAGTAGCATCTTTTACTAAATATGATATTATTTTATATGTATTAAGTATAAGTTTACTTAGTCAATTCGATTTTATGTATACAATGCGGGAACTAAACAAAATATTATCCCACAGTATATGGAATAGTCAATAAATACGATAGTTACATATTTTTATTGCATTAAAATAAGAAGTATAATTGCTTCCAAGCATGAAAGAAAAACAAACATGTACTTATAAAATACAATAGCAAGTATCACATTATGTTATTTAATCCCCTCAACAACCTAATAAGGTAAATACTGTAGTTTATTTTAAAGATAAAAAAATTAAGGTTAAAATTAAGTATTTAAGTAGTTTGCTCCATAATACAATAATATGACTCCAGATCCAGTGCCCTTAACAATAACTCCAAAGAAATAGTCTCCAAAGTGAAAAGTACAATTGAAGCCAAGGGTATGTGAAAGGAAAATATAAGAATTTCTACTTGCACTTATTTTCATATAAAAAATTAGAAATGCAGCTTTATAAATATTTAACATATGGAGGAAAAACTGGCCTTAAGACCATAATCACATGTCATGTATGACACTGAGGTATCTGGAGGGAAAAATATAAAGTCCTCAATGTAGAGATACTTTGCTTACCTGCTGGCTCTTTTTCAGTAAACTGTGACATATATGGCAGTTTTTGTGTGTCCAGTTCAATGGAATTTTGGATGTGACTTAGTTTTTACTCACACAGTAAATAAGCTGCAGAAGATTCCTACAAAGAAACAATGGATTAAACAAAATAACAACACAAGCACAAAACAAAAAGGCAAAAATAATACTTCTGCTTCTAGTGAAACCTTTGTTAGCTTTATAACAACAAAAAATATGATCAGACAAGTTAATAAAAAAAACCTCATCTATATATATGGCTAATATGCTAAGTGTCCCTCCGAACATCCGCTATGACGTGCACTGACCACTAGGGGTCAGATGCTCAATGCAGGAGCTGCCATAATGAGCACTGGCCATTTACAAAGAAATGGCACCGTAAACCTGGTGCTGACAAAGCAACACTCGGCTTCTCCCAAGTGGGACACAGGCCCCAACACCACCCCGGAGCCACAGCCCACCAAATCACAGCCAACGTTGCCGAGACCCCATGGCACAAAATGCGGCCCACAGCCCAGCCCAGCCCAGCACAGCCCAGAAACAGTCGCTGTGGGCACCGAGTAATGACGCCCACACATAGCAATGCCCAGCTTCTAGCAACTTGCCTCCAAACATTTTACACTTTAACCAAATGTCTGTGAAGCATTTTCCTGTGACTCATCTCATTTGATCCTCACAGAAGTCCTACAGTAGGTAGATAGGACAATCAGTGGAATCCTATTTTCTTTTTATTAGCTGGAAAACGGAGATTTAGAAAGTTTAGAAACTTGACCCAACGGAAAAGAAGTAAGAAATGGTGGACCTTGAAAATGACTTCAGGTTTTCTCACTGCATAGAATATAGTCAAACACTGCTGCAGTTACATATTTTACCCTTTGTTCTCCCTTCGTGATCTACAATAATAACCTGCTTCATATTGATATTTACCACTGTGTTGCTGACAATTATCTGAAAGAGAAGTTGAGGTGCTTCACTGGGCTGGAAAAAGTTTAGCTAAATCAGAAAGCAGGTCTAAGCAAGTTTATTCTATATATATATATATATATATATGCAAGGCTAAGTTGACTTGAGTATGCATGATACATATAAAGCTCTCGCTAGCGCCAATCGCACGTGTGTGTTTCAATCTGTCACTATCGATCGTGAATTTGGTTGACACTTCTATTATAGAGAAAGGGTGAATAGCGGTATTAAAATATTTCTTCTGATTAATTCCCTTTCAATGTGCACTGTGCCACTAGTATAACTATAAAATGACCATTTGAAAACAGTTTTACATATCCTCTTGAAAAATCTTGCTGTAAGTATATTTCATCCTTAAGACTGACAATAATAACAACACACACAATTATTAAGTAAATAAGCAAATTTATTTGGAGAAGTGCTGACTGGGGTATGTGATCAAATTATTTGGTACTCTAGTACACTATGTTATATCTTTGCTTCTCCATCAAGCACTATATTGTTCTTTTAGCCCTGGTTTATTAAAAAAGTTAAACCTAAGAATACAAACTTAGGCTTATGGTGATTAATGTATAATGTATACAATGTATAATGTATGATAAGTAATGTATAATGGCTTATGACAATTAAAAATTAATGTGTGTAAATAATGATATACTTACGCTTTACATTAGTCAATTGATCATTCAAGTATTTTAATCCCAAATAAGAACCTAGTCTAAATTAGAAAAATCAAAGTCTACCATGTAAGAATATTAAAAGACCCTCTGCAGTTTTGAAATTAATACACTTATTTACTATTTCAAAAGTTGCCATCTGTGCTCTTCTCAAAGTTTGATAAGGACTTAATTTTTTATTTAAATACCTGATTTAAATATTTGAGCTATTGCTAACTTCCTATCACCAACTCATATTTATTAAAAGACGATAGTTCTGTAAGTGAATTTACGTTATCTGTCTAGCTATGGATAGCTATTAACATACATAGAGTATACACATATCTATATATATAAAGGCCTAAGCAACCGTTACAACCAGTTGACCAGAACGACTGATCGCTATGACATGCGCTGACCACCAGGGGAAGGATGCTCAACGCAGGAGCTGCCCCCTGGTGGTCAGTGTGTTCCCACAGCAGGAGTGCCACTCAGCCAGAAGCAGGGCTCATAGCTGACAAGCACAGCTGCAGCGGCGGCAGGCAGCGGCGGCTGGAGCAGCAGGGAGCGTGAGTGGCAGGGCACCCAGCTGCAGCTTGGGATCCTCCCCAGCCACCTGCCACTTAGGCACTGCTACATCCCTCAGGGGATGTCGGACTGCCAGTTTCGGCCTGGTCCCCACAGGCTGGCAATCCAACATCCCTTGAGGGGTCCTGGATTACGAGAGGGTGCAGGCCAGGTTGAGGGGCCCCATCCATGCATGAATCCATGCATGAATCCGTGCACGAATCCGTGCACTGGGCCTCTAGTAAATTATAAATTTAGCAACAAGTTGTAATCCTCTATCTCAGTGGTCGCCAACCTGTGGTCCGCGGACCACTGGTGGTCCATGGGATCTGAAAGGTTGGCGACTGCTGCTCTACCTGAACTGAGTCAGACTGTTAGCAATAGATAAAGGGTGAAAATATATCTAAAAAATCATACTGGCAAAAATAAAAGCTCTAATTAATACTGTTTTAATAAGAAAAAAATCTTAACTAGAATCCTTATACATTTACAGTACAATAAATGGCAATCTTAAAGGGTAACTATGAACTTAAGTTCATGAGTATTTTTTTTTGGAATAAGGCTTTATTCTAACATGTTCCAGGGCACTATTTGCAGTGCTGATACAACAATAAACAAAATGAACAAATATTCCTGATCCCTAAAAGCATCAACAAACCTCTATTAGAATAATGTGGTGGTTTTAAAACATACCCATAAATTATTTAATACTTCACCCTTCAAAAAAGCAGAGCCTAATTTGCTCCCCTTAAGTGTGATCTGTACTTAGTAACTTGTTTCTAATAAAGATAATGTGATATAAGTGACAGTTCAGGATCTAAAAAATTAGGGCACAAAAGGCATTGTGGCTTCATCCTTGTTTGCTCTCCCTTTGCTCTCTTTCTCTGAGGGAAACCAGCTGTTACATCATGAGATCACTCAAGAGTTCTATGGAAAGGTCCATATGAGGAGTAACTGACAATTCTTGAGGAATTGAGGTCCTCTGGCAATAGCCATGTTACTGAACCAGCTAGGAAGTAGTTGCTTCATCCACAATCAAGTCTTCAGATGACTGTACTCTAGGCCTAAATCTTGAGTGAAACCTTATGAAAGACCTTGAGCCAAAACCACCCAGCCATGTTGCTCCTGAATTTCTGACACACCCAAACTATCTACACTAATAAAAGAGAAAAATGGTAATTGGCGTACGACGATACCCTTTTCATTGGCTAATCAGGGCTATATGCAAATTAACTGCCAACTAAGATTGGCAGTTAACTGCCAACTAAGATTGGCAGTTAACTGACAACTAAGATTGGCAGTTAACTGCCAACAAGATGGCGGTTAATTTGCATATGTAGGCACAATGCAGGGAGGCGAAAGGGAAAGCAGGAAGAAGCCCCCTGCCACTGACAGTGATGGGAAACCCAGGGGGGAGCTAAGAGCTGGGGGCCACCTTTGCCCTGCCCCCCAGCCATGATCGGAGAATCAGGCGCCTTTGCCGCCCTGGCAGTGATAGCAGGAAGTAGGGGTGGAGCCAGCGATGGGAGCTGGGCACGGTCGAAGCTGGCAGTCCCAGGAGCTGGGGGTCCCTTGCCTGGGCCTAAAGCGAAGCCCACGATCGCGGGGCCGCTGCAGCTGTGGGTCCCCGCTGCCGGGGCCGGACGCCTCAGCCAGAGGCATCCTGCAGGGGCGGAGCCCATGCAATCGTGGCCCCCCCACCCCCCGCTGCCACTGCAGGTCCCCGCTGCCCAGGCTGGACGCCTAGGCCAGAGGCGTCAGGCCTGGGCAAGGGGCCGATCCAGTGATTGGAGGGTGATGGGGGTCAACGCCTGAGGGCTCCCAGTATGTGAGAGGGGGCAGGCTGGGCTGAGGGACACTCCCCCCCCACACACACACCCAGTGCACGAATTTTGTGCACCGGGCCCCTAGTCTACACTAATAAAAGACAAACATGCAAATTGACCATACCTTCGCTGTGCCTTAAGCCATGCCCACCAGCCAATCAGAGTGACTATATGCAAATTAACCCAACCAAGATGGCGGCTGGCAGCCAGGGAGCTGGAGTGAGCAGGAGGCTTGATTGCCCCAATGATGAAGGAAGCCAAGCTTCCCGACTGCCGTGGCGGCTCTGAGCTCCACTCAAAGCAACAAAGTTTCAATTATAGAAGATAAATAAACTCCAGATACCTGCTTTCAGCTGGCCATGGCCACGGAGCTGGGGCGAGCAGGAGGCTTGGTTGCTCCAGTGATGGAGGAAGCCAAGCTTCCCGCGGCCGGCTGTAGCCTCCGCAAAAGGCAACAATGTTTCAATTATAGAAGGTAAATAAATCCCAGAATAAAAAAGAAAAAGAAAAAAAGGAGAGGCTGGGAGCTTCAGTCGCCGGGGGGCTTGGCCAGCCTGAAAACAGCCCTCAGCCCCTCACCCAGACTGGCCAGGCACCCCAGTGGGTACCCCCCACCCTAAAGGGAGTGTGGTCAGCCTGAAAATGGCCCTCAGCCCCTCACCCAGGCTGGCCAGGCACCCCAGTGGAGACCCCCACCCTGAAGGGGGTGTGACCAGCCTGCAAACACCCATTAACCTCTCACCCAGGCTGACCAGGCACCCCAGCGGGACCCCCACCCTGATCCAGGACACCCTTCAGGGCAAACCAGCTGGCCCCCACCTGTACACCAGGCCTCTATCCTATATACTAAAAGGGTAATATGCAACTGACCCTAACAGCAGAACGACTGGGAATGACTGGTCACTATGACACACACTGACCACCAGGGGGCAGTTGTTCAATGCAGGAGCTGTCCCCTGGTGGTCAGTGTGCTCCCATAGGGGGAGCTCTGCTCAGCCACAAGCCAGGCTGACGGCTGCCAGCACAGTGGTGGTGGCGGGAGCCTCTCCTGCCTCCTCAGCAGCGCTAAGGATGCCGGGCTGCAGCTTAGGTCTGCTCCCCGCTGGCAAGTGGACATCCCCCGAGGGCTGCCGGGCTGCCAGAGGGATGTCTGACTGCCAGCTTGGGCCCAATCCCCCAAAGAGTGGGCCTAAGCCAGCAGGTGGACATCCTCCGAGGGGTCCCAGACTGCGAGAGGGCACAGGCCGGGCTGAGGGACCCCCGAGTGCACAAATTTTTGTGCACTGTGCCTCTAGTAAGACAATAAATGTTCTGAGCCATTAAGTCTATTGTAGCTTAATGCATTATCCTACAACAGATAATACAAATAGTGAAAATTACATGTTCTTAGACACTGGATTTTATTATAGTTCCACCTATTACTAGAACAAGATTTTCTAAAACCATCTCATGAAAGTATATTTCTCCCTTTAAAAGCTCTATTTCTCAGCATGCAAAGTGCCATGTTGTGGTTGACAGCATCAAAAGGAATTATACCAGCCCTAGCCGGTTTGGCTCAGTGGATAGAGCACTATCCTGCGGACTGAAGGGTCCCAGGTTTGATTCTGGTCAAGGGCACATGCCCAGTTTGCAGGCTCAATTCCCAGTAGAGAGCATGCAGGAGGCAGCCAATCAATGATTCTCTCATCATTGATGTTCCTATCTCTCTCCCTCTCCCTTCCTCTCTGAAATCAACAAAAATATATTTAAAAAAGAAAAGGAATTATACTGGTCTTTTGCTTGTTGGGATTATCAGAACTGCTGCTTAACACCTATACTCCACCTATCACCTAGAAGAGACTCATCAAATAACTACTGAATCAGGGACACTTACTTCTAGAATTTAAATCTAACTGATTCAAATGAAGCTTTACACAGAGGAAGATAGAAATTAGTTAACTTCCAGAAGCGTTTCAACTGAAAGAGTGGTTCTATACTCCTGTGACCCATTTGCTGGGAGCCAGAAATAATTCTCTATTTTTTTTCAAAAAAAAGGTGAGGTACAATTGACATATAACAACATTAGTTTCAGGCATTCAACATAATGATTCAATATTTGTATATATTGCAAAACAATCACAATTAAGTCTAGTTCACTCCCATCACAGTAGAGTTACAAATTTTTTTTCCTGTGGTAAGAAGTTTTAAGACCTATTTTCTCAGCAACTTTCAAATATGCAATAAAGTATTATTAACTACAGTCACCATGCTGGATATTATATCCCCAGGACTTACTTTATAACTTTTGAACCCCTTTTGAACCCCTTCACCCAACTTGTGTGTATGTAAAATCACACTTCCCCAAGAAGATCTTATTGGGGGGCAGGGAAGGGAGGAAGGGCAGTTTAAAATAATTTATTTTCTCATAGTTCTGGAGACTAAAAATCCAAAATCAAGATGTTAGTAGGGCAGTGCTCTCCCCAAAGGCTGTAGGGAAGAATCCTTCTGTACTTCTGGTTGGATGCCAGCAACCCTTTGGGATTCCTTAACTTGATACAACATCATCTTTATCCATTCATCCATTGATGGACACGTAGGTTGTTTCCAGCAATGAACATGATGGGGTCTTTTCAAGTTAAATGTTTTCGTTTTCTCCAGATAAATACCCCAAATTGGAATTTCTGGGTCATATGGTAATTTTCTTCCTAATTTTCTGAGGAATCTCCATGTTTCCTATAGTGGCTGTACCAATTTACATTTCTACCAATAATACACAAGGATTCTCTTTTCTCCACATCCTCCCCAACACTTGTTACTTCTTGTCTATTTCATAATAACCATTCTAATAGGTGTAAATTGATATCTCATTGTGCTTTCATTTGCATTTCCCTGACAATTAGTAATGTTGAGCATCTTTTCATGTACCTGTTGGCCATCTGTATGTCTTCTTTGAAAAGATGTCTAGTCATATCCTCTGCCCACTTTTAAATCTGATTTTTTTTTTTTTTTGCTATACTGGGTTGTAAAATTCTTTATACATTTTGGATATTAAACCCTTATCACATACCACTGAGTTGCAAATATTTTTCCAATTCAGTAAATTGTCTAGAAATAACTCACCTTTAAAGTGTCTTTTCTTGAATCATATGAATGCATATTTTTAAAAATTGTTATTAAATTTACTGGGGTGACATTGGTTAATAAATTACATAGGTTTCAGGTATCCAAACAAATAAAACAATTTTAACAGGGTCTTTTCTAGAAATAGATAAGTTAGTTGAGAAACAATACAATTTGATCCAACTATTTAAAAGGGAAAGTCTTGATTACTCTCATAAGCCCATTATATTCTCCAATATTTAGCTTTATATGTCTCGAAATATCTTAAAAATGTTTCTCAAAATTCCTTTTAAAACAAAATTATATAATTATCTAGCCTACATTTCCTTTTAGTAAAAGAATTCGTCACAAAATTTTGATAATTATTACATTTGAGCTATAAATTCAGAAATACAGACTTCATGACAAAATGAGTTTATAACAATGACAAAGGCTACTAGAAAACTTTTGTATATATATTGGAACCAATTATACTTCAACTTAACCTACAAACATTATTTCATCTATTTTCAGTTGCTAAGGCAAAGTAACTATTACAAGAGATTAATAAAACATCTATTTTTTTTAAATATATTTTTTATTGATTTTTTACAGAGAGGAAGGGAGAGAGATGGAGAGTTAGAAATATCGATGAGAGAGAAACATCGATCAGCTGCCTCCTGCACATCTCCTACTGGGGATATGCCCACAACCCAGGTACATGCCCTTGACTGGAATCGAACCTGGGACCCTTCAGTCCGCAGGCAGAGGCTCTACCCACTGAGCCAAACGGGTTTCGGCAAGCATCTATTTTGAATAACAATTTAAGCTTGTATTTAAATTATTCTCACTTTTACATACCTTTTAATCTACCTCTAGACTTATCATATCTTCTATCCACAAGCACAAGTGGTTGCTTGTACATATACACAACCGCAAAATAATCAAGTAGATGCAATTAGTAGATATACAATAACTAAGGGATGAAGTGATAATACTAGTATTCCTATACGTAACTAAACAACTGGGCACATTACTAAAATTGATTACAGAAAGTCTCAATCACTAGATTTTGACATTATAGACTGCTACACAGAAAACTTACAGAATATGACTCCCAAATTCTTCAGTCAGACAACAGTAGAAATTATAATTAAATCAGAGAGAAAAAAATTAAAGTACAAATGTTAACCTTCTGAGATGAAATGGGTTTGCTATCTCTGGTAATACTCAGAGGTATTCTGATAAAAAGCTAACCTTGCTGTAGCTGGTTTGGCTCAGCGGATAGAGCGTCGGCCTGCGGACTTAAGGGTCCCAGGTTCGATTCCGGTCAAGGGCATATACCTTGGTTGCGGGCACATAACCAGTAGGGAGTGTGCAGGAGGCAGCTGATCGATGTTTCTCTCTCATCGATGTTTCTAACTCTCTATCCCTATCCCTTTCTCTCTGTAAAAAAATCAATAAGATATATTTTTAAAAAGAAAGCTAACCTTGCTTAAATACTATTCTTCTCTGAAAATTTTTCGTAAACTATTATAAAAGAGGAACAATAAAGTCAGCATTGATATAGTGAAAATTACATTAAAAACATATGTGAAACATAAAATATATGTAATCAGGAACAGATATTTGGATAATCCCCAAAGTTTATACTTAAATACCCAAAAAATGTATTTCCAATTTGTTATGGTGAACCCTTTATCTCACCAAATGTTTTTAAGTTATGTTGTTTAAAAAATGTTATCAAACACTGCTTTAAAAAAATCTACCTACAGAGAGAAATCTGTAAAGAATTGAATGAGCATATACCCAACACACTATAACAATAAATATTTTCTATGGTTTAATGGAAGTAAAATTGGCTAAGGCAGAAAAAACAATTTAAAGGGAGTCAAAAATAATTGAGATAAAAAAATAAAGTCCCAATCCATTAAAAAACACAAGATGAAGAATATTCCTCAAATTTCTCTTTCATTTAGATAAAAAAATATCTGATTCAGATGTAGCACAAATAAAAAGGGCCCACCCTCCTTTGAGATACACAAGTCAAATTAGTGCAGAATAAAGCAGCAGCAGAGATTTACTTCCACATCTAAGCCAGGAAAACAAGAAACAAAGGTACAGGAAAATAGAAAATTCAATGTTGCAATTACATTTAATAGTAAAAGTAAAAAAAAAAAAAATGTGCTCAGAATAAATTAAATATCTAATATTGAGACACTTAAATGTGTGTTAACTACCAAAAAAAGGCATATATGAGAGCGGAGGGGATTAGGTGATAAAAAAAATTAAAAGAATGGCATAATGTTGAAACAAGATGTTGTGTATTTGGAGTTTTTTGTACTCTAGAAATTTGTTTGGAAATTTTCATGGTAAAACTTTTAAAATATTTCCTTTTCTTTGCACTCATTTGTTGAAGAATTAGTTATTTATAATAATAAAGTACAAAACTCTTAAGCATACATTGTAGTTCAATTAATTTTTATACACATATACGTATGAATAAATACCACCTAGTTCAAGATATTAAACACTATCATCACTTCAGAAGATTTTCATTTGCCCCTTCTAAGTAATCAACTCCTCCCAACTCAGAGGCAACCACTTTCCTGGCTTCTATTACCCCAAATTATTTTTTTCTATTTTAAACTTCATATAAGTGGAATCATACAGTATAAATTCATTTGTGTCTACCTACTTTTGTTCAACAAAGTATTTCTGAGATTCACTGCTACAGACACATCTGTACATGGTTTTTATGTTTTACCTTTCTTGGGTACATAAAATCTGAACTCACAGTAGAGGGCTATGTTTCGCTATAACAGCTACTGATAGTTTTCCAAAATGGCTGAAACAATTTATATTCCCACCAGCAAAATAGAAGAGCACCAGTTGTTTCACATCCTTGGCAACACTTGTATTGTCAGTCTCTAATTTGGGCCATTCTGGCAGGGGTGTGATGGTTCTGCATTGTGACATTTCCCTAATAAGTAATAATGTAGAGCACCTTTACCTATGCATATTGGCCTCTTAGACATCTTCCTTTGTGATATCTTCCTGTAAAATATGCTCACTTTTTTGCATATTTTAAAAATTGGGTTGTTTGTGCCTTTTCCTTCTTGATTTGTAACAGTTACTTATACAAGTCCTTCATAAGATTTATTTATTATGAATAAATTCTTGCAGTATATCGCTTGCTTTTTCTCTGTATGATTTATTGATGAATATAAATTCTTATGTACTCTAACTTATTAATTTTATGCTCTAAGAAATTTTTGCCTACTCCAAAGTCGAGATATTCTCATAGATTTTCTTCTAGAAGCTGGATAATTTTAGCTTATACATCTAGATCAGGGGTGGGCAAACTTTTTGACTCGAGGGCCACAATGGGTTCTTAAACTGGACCGGAGGGCCGGAACAAAAGCATGGATGGAGTGTTTGTGTGAACTAATATGAATTCAAAGTAAACATCATTACATAAAAGGGTACGGTCTTTTTTTTTTTTTTTTTTAGTTTTATTCATTTCAAACGGGCCGGATCCGGCCCACTGGCTGTAGTTTGCCCACGGCTGATCTAGATCTATTATCTAACTCAAATGAACTTTTAAAATATAATGTGCCTTTTTTATACAAATATCCAGTTTACCTAATAGTTTATTAAAAATAAATGCTTTCTTTTAACTTCAGTGAAGTTTTTGTCATGAACCAAGAAACTAGATATGTGAAGGTCTATAGGAAGAGGTCAATGCCGCTGACTAGTCAGTTATTGCATGTTTTAAAAATTAGTGTGGCACATCAGTGTGCCACTGCACACAGGTTGAAAACTGCTGTTCTAATACAAAATATCTTAATTAATATTACTTCATAACAAGTCTTGACATCTGAGACATTTACATTTTGATATAAACTTTGGAATCCATTTAATCAATAAAAAATTCTGGGATTTCTACTGACACTATAGCTCAATTTGGGGAAAATTGGTATTTTAACAATACTGAGTTTCCTACTACATACAGATGGAATATTTCTCCATTTATTTAAGTATTTTAAAATGTCTCTTAGCACTGCTTTGTAATTTTCAGCATAAAAAATCCTGCCCAATTTCATTAGATTTACTTTTAGGTATCTTACATATTTTTATGCTATTCTAAATGTACTTTTCTAATTTTATTTCACATTATTTTGGTTGTGTTAAAATAAAAAATAGAAATCAGACTTGAATATTCCCTGAACAGACAAAACCAGTTTAGTCATACAAAGAAAGCTTAATCTAGCTTATTTTACCCGGCTAAATTGACCTGGGTCGTTTTTGGCTTATGATAGCCCTGATTTACAATGCTTTGACTTACAATTTATCAACTTTATGATGTGGTGAAAGCAAAATGAATTCAGAAGAAACTTTACTTTGGATTTTGATCCATTCCCAGGCTAGCTATATGATACTCTCTTGTGATGCTGGGCAGGGGCAGAGAGTTGCAGCTCCCAGTCAGACACATGATCACCAGGGTAAACAACCAATACTTTACAATGTACTCTGTTGCATTTCTTGGGGATACTGCATTCAATAAATGACATGATATATTCAACAATAGGCTTTGTTAGACGATTTTGCCTAACTGTAGGCTAATGTAAGTGTTCTGAGCACATTTAAGATAGGCTAGGTTAAGCAATAATGTTTGGTAGGCTAGGTGTATTAAATGCATTTTCCACTTATGATATTTTCAATTTATGATTGCTTTATAAGGATGTAATCTAATCATAAGTCAAAGAGCATCTGAATTGTAAACAATAACATTTTCACTACATTACCTACTTTATAACAATACTAGAGGCCCGGTGAACAAAAATTTGTGCACTCGAGGGGGGGGTCCCCTCAGCCCGGCCTGTGCCCTCTCGCAGTCTGGGACCCCTCAGGGGATGACCACCTGCTGGCTTGGGCCTGCTCCCCGGGGGATTGGGCCTAAAATGGCAATCAGACATCCATCTGGCAGCCCGGCAGCCCTCGGGGGATGTCCACTTGCCAGCGGGGAGCAGACCTAAGCTGCAGTCAGACATTCTTAGCGCTGCTGAGGCAGGAGAGGCTCCCACCACCACCGCTGTACTGGCAGCCGTCAGCCTGGTTTGTGGCTGAGCAGAGCTCCTCCATGTGGGAGCGCACTGACCACCAGAGGGCAGCTCCTGCATTGAGCGTCTGCCCCCTGGTGGTCAGTGTGTGTCATAGTGACCAGTCATTCCCAGTCGTTCTGCTGTTAGGGTCAGTTTGCATATTACCTTTTTACTATATTGGATAGAGGCCTGGTGCACGGGTGGGGGCCGGCTGGTTTGCCTTGAAGGGTGTCCCGGATCAGGGTGGGGGACCTGTTTGGGTGCCTGGCCGGCCTGAGGGGCTGATGGCTGTTTGCAGCTGGTCACACCCCCTTCAGGGTGGGGGTCCCCACTGGGGTGCCTGGCCAGTCTGGGTGAGGGGCTGAGGGCCGTTTTCAGAATGGCAGGCGACTGAAGCTCCCAGACTCTTTTTTTTATTATTTATTCTGGGATTTATTTACCTTCTATAATAGAAACATGTTGCCGTTACTGGCGCTCCCAGCTCTGAGGCCACAGCCGGCTGAAAAAGCAGGTATCTAGGGTTTGTTTAGCTTCTATAATTGAAACATTGTTGCTTCTGGAGCTCAGAGCCAGGCCGCGGCAAACGGGGAACCTTGGCTTCCTCCATCACTGGAGCAAGCAAGCCTCATGTTCGCTTCAGCTGCGTGGCTGCCGGCCGCCATCTTTATTGGAAGTTAATTTGCACATCACCCTGATTAGCCAATGGGAAGCATAGCGGAGATACGGTTAATTACCCTTTTTTTTTTTTTATTAGATAGGATACCCCTGAGCCTAAATCCATGTTTTGGTTTGAGTGCTCCTGGTTTACAAATTCTTTTTGGTGTGTACTAGTATATAGTAAACTTTTACTGATTACTAATACTTCAGTGATTCATTGGTTTTACTTCTGTTATTTCTGAACTTTTGACATTACATGGCATCAGAAGTGGGATCCAAAGTCCTCCAGTGACTCCAAGGTATCAGATAAGCAAACAGGTGCTGGTAACCCACAGACGCCACTGAGCTCACTGCTTTCTCACCAATACTGGAGTTTGAGACTAAGTCTCTCTTTGATCCAAGCTCCATTCTTTTTGTGTTTTGAACTCTCTGACTTATTGTGTATACCTGTGTTTTGTTTGTTGAAGCTTCTTGGTAAGTCATCCGACTCTATGCCAAAGGGGGAAAAACACAGTTGGGAAACAAGGCTTTTTGTAATAAAGACATCTTCGGACATCTAAAGGCAAAGATGAGTTCTACCTGGTCGATGGACCAGAATCTTTGCCTTTTGGAAAATGGGTGAACTTTTGAAATTGTAGTGGCCACTCTGAAGAACCTTTAACTTAGATAGGTCCACCTTAAGAAGCATCCTTAAAAGAGAGGATTCCAAACCACAATGAAACAATGAAATGCATTCTTTGAATAGAAGCTTTTAATGAATCTAAAAACAGTTTTAAAAGGATCCTCACAGTATGCAAATAAAAAATCTTCAGTAAAACACTGGTCATCTGAGCAAGTTACCTTAATTTAGTGCATCTGCTAGAAACATAATCTGTATCCCACTACTTTTGAGTTTTATACAGGATACATGGATAAACATTTTAAACAAAACTGTAAGATCTCTGGTTATGTCTTTCTATATGTTTATGTCTGTATGTTATAGACAATATTTTTCTATCTCTAAATGGTATTGCCAAAATGAATTTGTAAAAAGCTCTATTTGTCTTTAAAAAATTAAGTACACACACACACACACACACACACACACACACACACACACACTAGGTGTACCAGTTAATAATGCGGATTTTTTTCAACAGCTGGAGTTACACATGTGTTGATATATATGTGATTTGATATGTATGCTATTTTGTTGTATTGACAGCAAGCTTCAAAACTTTGTATGTCAAATTTTCTGAAGGTGCTAACATCATAGATATTTTTACACTTAAAAATGTCAAATTTTGTGCCCAAAAAAGAGCATTTGCAGGAAGTTTTAATTCATTAGTTTATTTTGAAGAAAAGTGCTGCTGAATACAGGAAGCTTATGGTGAACGTGCTCCATCTCAAGATACTTGTGAATGCTGGTTTATACGCTTTAAAAGTGATGATTTTGATGTGAAACACAAAGAACGTCCACGTCAACAGAAAAAGTTTGAAGACCAACAATTACAAGCATTATTGGATGAAGATGTGTGTCAAACTCAAAATCAACTTGCAGAAAGATTAAACATTGCTCAGCAAACAATTTCCGATCATTTATAAGCAATGGGAAAGATTTTAAAGGAAGGAAAATGGGTGCCACATCAACTGAATGAAAGACAAATGGTAAACTGAAAACTCATCAGTAAAATGTTCTTCAATGGCATAAAAGAAAGTCTTTTTTGCATTGAATTGTGACTGGGGATGAAAAGTGGATTTATTTTGAGAATCGCAAATGCACAAAATCATGGGTTGATCCAGGTCAATCATCAACATTGACTGCAAGGCCAAATCGCTTCGGAAAGAAGACAATGCCCTGCCTTTGGTGGGATCAGGAAGGTGTGGTGTATTATGAGCTTCTAAAATTAAAGCATAGTGATTAATCACAAAAACAATATGTAATTATATATATGTTTTCCGATGGTCTTAGGCGACCCCTGTGAAAGGGTCGTTCGACCCCCAAAGGGGTCGTGAACCACAGGTTGAGAACCGCTGTTCTACTGGGACAGTATCCACAAATTACCTGAAAGATGGGGAAATGTGTAGCTAGTGATGAACATTACTTTGATTAAAACACTTTTGACGTTTCTCTTGAAATTATCATGTTTTCTTTGATTACAAAATCTGACATTATTAACCAGTACACACACTATTCTCTCAGAATTATAGAAATTAATCCCATTTTTTTTTAAATTGATTTCAGAGAGGAAGGGAGAGAAGAGAGAGAAACATCAATGTTGAGAGAGAATCACTGATGAGCTGCCTCTTACACACCCCTACTGGAGATCGAGCCTGCAATCCAGGCATGCATCCTGACTGGGAATGGAACTGTGACCTCCTGATTCATAGGTTGGCGCTCAACCACTAAACCATATTGGCTGGGCAGCCCAAATGTTTTTAAGTTCACATGATCTAAGATACTCTTTGATTAAAATTTTAAAAAAGGTTAGTTTACATTTTTTGGCTTAATAAAAACAGGTATATCTTCAAAATTTGTCTAAAAAAAATAAGATGATGATTAGTTCTTTAATATCCAAACCAAGCATAATTATTAAAAGCAAGTACATTAGTTAAACAAATAAAAGTTTATACTAAGTTAAACCAAATAATGGATATTCATTTATATCTAAAGCATTTCCAAGATAAATATTAAATGCTAAACGTAAGATGATCTACTTACGGTTTTTAGATTTTTTTACAGAAGATACTTGGGTCTGTGAATAAACATGTCTTGTACTAATATGAAACTTTTACTATGAGGAAGAATATACTTCTAGTATAAAATGTGTTTACAAATTTTCTATCCCGTAATTGCTCATTTGTTTTCCACTAGGTTAGGGGTTAAAAATTCTAATTAATAAACTAATTAATATGTAATTAAAACTACCAGAAATAATAAGGGTGAAAGAAAAATGAATGTATATGAAAAGCAGGAAAAGAAAATAAAATGTGCTTTTTTTGGGTAAGGAAAATATGGACATGTTTTGTTATGTTTTGTAAAGGAAAAAAGAAAATTTTGTCCTAAGATAAAACGGCTGTTACTTGTAGGACAATAGCTGAATGGATAAAGAAACTTCTTTGTAGAAAATGAATATTGAGAAAGGAATTTTATGTGTAGTAATGTTAAAACTAGAATCTATTTATTTAAGTTTAAAGACAAGGGAGAGTTTTAAAATACAAAGTATCCTGGTGCAAAATTAGAATTTGGTTTCCCCTGGTGAAAGAAGGAAGTTTTTTGTTTTGTTTTGTTTTGAAGTCTAGTAGTTTTTTGATGGAGTCTTTGGGGTTTCTATGTACAGTATCATGTCATCTGCGAATAATGAGTTTTACTTCTTTTCCAATTTGGGTGTCTTTTATTTCTTCTTCTTGTCTGATCGCTATGGCTAGCACTTCCAGTACTATGTCAAACAGGAGTGGTGAAAGTGGGCATCCCTGTCTTATTCCTGTTCTTAGGGGAAATGGTTTTAGTTTTTGCTCACTGAGTATGATGTTGGCTGTGAGTTTGTCATATATGGCCTTTATCATGTTGAGATATGCTCCCTCTATCTCCACTTTGCTAAGAGGTTTTTATCAAAAATGAAAGTTGGATTTAGTTGAATGCTTTTCCTGCATCTATTGGTATGATCATGTGTTTTCAGATTATTGGCCTGCTCTTAATGAGAAATTAAAAACAAAAACAAAGGGTTGTGATTTTATTTAACCTTTAATGTAATCTGCCTTGGAAACAAAGATTCTGTGTCTTATGAAAATATTTCCTGGCCTTCATAATATTTTTATCAAGTCTTTGATTACTGAGAAAAATCAGTCTTCTCTCTTAAAAGAAGAAAATTCTTTTACAACTATGTAACTTTCTGTATTTTGAAATATTTTGTCACTTTGGTTGAATGGTAACTAAGTCGACTGAATAATTTCTGAATGTGAGTGTATGTAGATGTATGTGTGAACTCTTAGAAGATCTTTAACCATGGCCATTTTCAAGTATTTTCTCATTTACAGGGTGTTACTATTTCACTTTGATGCTTTTGGAAACTTTTCCTGCAAAAGTTCTCCATCTTCAAAGAAATTCATGGAAAAGAGCCTGACAAGTTACTCAAACGTAAAGGTTTCCAATAACTAAGATCGTAACACTGAATGGAGGGTAAGAATTTTTTAATGGAAAACTGACTGATTCATAAAGCTGCTAACCCACGATGAAGCAAAACAAGAACTACATAGCACTGAATAAGACAATAAAGATGATTATAATTTTTATTATCATTTCAAACATTGCTAGTTCTTTAATGTTTTGTTTCCAGATTTAAAGGACCCCCTTTTTGCCTCTTTTATACCAGGTATAGAGCAATTTGATAAAGTGTACCTTTGTAACAGAAGTTGAAAAATCTACCTTTTGCTCTCTACCTGATTCCTCCAGAATTCAGAAACTCTTATTAAATATTCCTATTTTTCCTGACTATATATGTATTTGCATAAATCCAATAAAAATCTGTTCTCTTTGTAACAGGACACAATTGAACAAGTCCTTAGCTTGGCTTCCTATCCCTAAGAAGCTTTTGAAAATCCAATCTGAGATTCTTTATGAAAAGTTCCAACAAAGCAGACTTAAAAGAACCTATATGGTCAGTCACTATTCTTTCTGCACTTACTACTACTGGTACATAAATCGCCAAGGCAAATTTATTTTCACTAGACAACATTGCACGCAAATTAATCTCACTATGGTTACCTTTTCTAGAAATGGAGATGATTATAAAGAGAAAAAAATGTATTTCAGCAGTACACCTTTGTGAATATCAGATTCTAGTGCTATTGTCTTTGAAGTTGTTTTCTACCTATAAACTGGATTCTGAATTCTTCCAGTTTCCTCCAATATTTGGCTAGAACTTTCACTCACTATGTATGATGTTAGCTGTGGATTTTTTGTTGATACTCTTTTAAAAATTAAGGATGCTTCTTTCTATTCCTATTTTGATGAGGATTTTTAACACAAACAGATATTGAATTTTGTCAAATGATTTCTCTGTATCTACAGAGATGATCCTATGGTTCTTCTACATTATTCTGTTAAAGTAGATCAGATTTATCTTAAAAATATTAAATCAACCATGCATTCCTGGGACAAATCTGTAATATATTATCCCTTTTTACGTATCACTGAATTACTTCTATATGTATGTTCATGAAAAATATAAGCCTATAATTTCTTTTTTTGTGTGTGTGTCATATTCTTGTCAGGTTTTCCTATCAGGACTATGTTAAAATCATAAAATATTCTGGAAAACATTCTCCTTTTTTTAATTCTCAAAAGAGTCTGTATAAAACTGATATTATACCTTACTAAATGTTTGGAAGATTTACCAGTGAGTCATCTGGGCCTGGGGTTTTCTCTGTGGAAAAGTTTTTTAATAAATTCAAATTATTTAATAGACAATGGACAACTCAGATTTGGCATTTCTTCACATATCTGTTTTGATAATTTTTTGAATGATGATGATCTTTCACTGGAGTTATTAAGTGTATTAATATAAAGTTGTTCATAATTTCCCTTTGTTAACAATTTAATATCTATAGACTCTGTAGTGATGCCTCCCTTCTTATTCCTGGTATTGGTAATTTGTGTTTTCTCCCATTGTTTTATCAGTTCATTACACATTTATTATTTTTAAAAAGTTTTCTAAAACTGTTGATATTTTCTATTTCATTGGTTTGTACTTTGACATTTACTATTTCTTTCTTTCTACTTTCTTTGAGTTTGATTTCTCCTTTAAGTTGCAAATTCATATTGACTTTTAACCTTTTGTCTTTACATGCATATAAAACTATAAAGTTCTTTCAAAGCACTACTTCAGTTGCATTCCACAGGTTGTTTATTTTACTGTTTTTCAATAAGAATGTTCTCTAATTTCCATTATGACTTTGTTTTTGATTCATGGACAATTTAGAAATGTCTTGCTTAATTTCTAACATTTGGAAGCTTTGTAGTTATTTTTCTGTAACTGAGTTGTGATTAATTCCACAGTGGTAAAAAAGAAAAAATGCACTGTATAATTTCAATCCTTTGAAGTCTGATACTTCTTTAAGAACCAGAATATTTTGGCAAGTGTTCCACGTGCACTTAAAAATATGCAGTCTTCAGTTGTCAGATACAATATTTTATAAATGTCAATTACACCAAGTTAATGAATCATGTCATTCAAATTTTCTATTCTCTTACTAGTTTTTTAATATAATTGTTATATCAGTTACTTTAAATAGATATTTAAAATCTCTAGCTATAAATGCATATCTATATTTCCTGTTATATTATCTTCTATATTCAGAAGTTGTATTACTAGATGAATACATGCTTTAAGGATTTTTTAATCTGGGTAAACTGACCCACTTATTGTATTTTCCTCTTCATCACTTATAATACTTGTTTTGCCTTAAGTCTATTTTATACAATGTTAATAGAGCTTTCTTTTGGTGAGTGTTTGCAGACAATACTTATTACATCTTTTTACTTTCATCCTATCTGAGCTTTTAAAGTATTTTTTTCTATAAACAGAATATATATTTGGATTTCACTTATTTTTAAGCCTAAAAATATTTGTATTTTCACTGAAGCATTTATTTAAACTTAACATAACTGCCAATATAAACGAGTTTAAGTATCATCTTGCTATTATTTTCATTTTCCTTATTCATTATTTGTTCCTTTATTCTTCCTTTCTTGACTTCTTCGGTATGATTCCATTTTATTTCATCTACTAGCTTATTTGATATACCTTTTAGTGCCATTCTTTTTTCTTTTTAACATATTTTTATTGATTTCTGAGAGGAAGGGAGAGGGAGAGATAGAAACATCAATGATGAAACGGAGTCATTGATGGGCTGCCTCCAGCACGCCTCCCACTGGGGATTGAGCCTGAAAACCAAGTATGTGCTGCCCTGACCGAGCAGGAACTGACCCATGACCATAGGTCGGTGCTCAACTCCGCTAAGCCACACTGGCTGGGCTAGTGTCATTCTTTTAATAGTTCCCCTAGAAATTAAAAAATGCATCCTTCCTGAATGCTGGATGTGATTTTCTAGAGCAGGGGTTCTCAACCTTGGCTGCACATTAGAATCACCTGGGAATCTTTTTAAAATCCTGATTTCTGGGCCTCATCCTCCGGAAATGCTGTTTCTTTGTTATGGGGTGGGGCCACAACATTAGCAACAAAGAAACAGCATTTCCAGAGGATGAGGCCCAGAAATCAGGATTTTAAATATTCCCAGGTGATTCTAATGTGCAGCCAAGGTTGAGAACCACTTTTCTAGAGACCCTGGATAATTTACTTCCCTCTAAAGGGTTTCTAATTTTCCTTTTATCAGGCAATTACATTGCAGGTAAAGATAAAGTGTGGGTTAAAGAGTATAGAATCTTTTTTGTAGACTTACATAGTTGGAAACGCCTCATAGAATATGCTGTTGCCTTTATTCACAGAACTGTGTGTTAGATCTGTGGGAAGGAATTACAAGACAGCTGCAAAAAAACAAAAAAAAAAAAAAAGAGTACAGAATCTCTGAGAATTACAGATATATAAAGTTGGCAGTCACTCACAGGCTCTTATCCACAGATCCCTACTCGGTGCTAAAAAGATTGGAAACAAGCTGGGAGACTAAAGAAGCTATTTTTCAGTGGCGGAAGAAAGGAACTGACTGCCAATGTGGGAAAAGAATGAAACCCTACCTAAATTCTAACTCCGATGGGGGGGAGGGGAGCATTAAACCACTGGGAGAAGGGCAGCAACCAGTCCTCCATTTTGGCTAGGGGATAAGTAAAAGAGAAAGGGCCTTTGCTGGAGCAGGGTTCGGAAACAGATCACAGATTTCAAGAATGAAGATGAAAATTCAAGAAATAAAGAACACATAAACAGAGATGAAGAATGTATTTTATGGGCTCATAAAAAGACCAGTCAAGGAAAGTATAAATGAGCTTCAAAACAGGTCATGAGAAATTACCCAAACTGAGATACAAAGTACTTTTCTAAAAGTGTGTGTGTGTGTGTGAATGTGTGTGTGTGAGTGAGTGTGTGTGTGTGTGTGTGTGTCAAAGGAGGGGTGTTGGGGAGGAGGCAGTAGGGGGAGGACAGAAAACAAACCCTCCAAGAATTGTGGAACTGTAGCAAATGAAGTACCTACCACGTGTGTCACTGGAACCCCACAGGAAAACAGTAAATGGGACAGAAAATATATTAGAAGAAAAATGCTGAGAATGTTCTAAATATGATTCAAAGATCAAACCATAAATCTAAGCTCAGTGGTGAACCACAGAAGTCAGGATAAATACAGAACACATACACACACACAACAAATCATATTCAATCTACTATAAAAACAAACAATTAGGGGAACATTTAATGGAGAGAGGAATTTCAACTAACTTATCAGAAACAATGCAAGCCAAAGAGTATACAGTGTCATCCTTAAAGTGATACGTATGAGAAAAACATGTGAACACGATTTCTGTACCAAACAGAATAACCTTTCTAAAGAAAAGGTAAAATAAAGCATTTTAAGTCAATCCAAGAAACTTTGTTAGCAGTAGATCTGAACTGCAAGAAATGTGAAATAAAGTTCTTCAGGCAGAAAGAACAGACACTTGATTCTACAAAGATCTGAAGACGTCTAAAAATAATTAAATTGAAGGTAAATGTAAAATATTTTTTCTTATTTTTAGTCACTTCAAAACAGAACTGTGTACAGTAGCACTGATAGAACGCTGTGAGACAGAAATATTCTATATCTTACACATAGCTACTAAGACTTGAAAAATGGCTACTACAATAGAGATAGTCACACTGGCTAGTGACTAACATACTGGACAGTGCAGGTCTAAAGCAAACATAATAGCGAGATATCATGAATTTATGGCATAAGTAAAAGTATGACAATAATAGTACAAAAGATAGGAAAGAAAAAGTGTAAATATACTGTTATAGGGTTCTGACACTATCTAAAAAAGTAGTATTACAGTGCTTGAATACAGACTGGAATTAAAGATGCATAATGTAAATCACAGAGAAAGGAGTATAACTTTTTAAAGAAGCAAAATAAATATGAGTAGTAAAGAGCAAACCAAGAAAAAAAGAGCTAAAAAATAGAGACCATAAAGCAGATGGGTTAAATAGAAAATAAGATGGCAGATTTACATCAATGATTACATTAAACATAAATGGTGTAAACAACTGAACTAAAAAACCAGACTGTCAGGATGGACTTAAAAAGTGAGCTGTCTACAGCAAACCCACTTTAAATATAAAGGCATAAATTCAAAGTAAAAGGATGTATCATGCAAAACCTAATCAAAAGAAAGGTGTAGTGGGAATATTAATTTCAGATAAAGTAGACTGCAGAAGAAGAAATATTACTGAGATAAAGAGGAATATTATATAAGACAAAGGAGTAAATTCAAGAAGACATACAACCCTAAATATACATGCACCTAACAAGAGAGGTTCAAAATACATGAAGCAAAATTTGTTAGAACAAAAAGGAAAAATAAATATGCAATTATATTTGGAGACTTAAACTTTTCCTATGGTGATCAACAAGTAGGTAGACTCCCCATAAGGAAACAGACAACCTAATAAGCACCATCAATTAACTTGACATGACAATTATAGCATATTTAATATAAAATATTGAAATTAACCTTTAATATGTAATAAAGAACTTATAGAATACTCTACCCAAAAGCACAATCCACAATATTTGGAAGTACACATAGAACATTTACCAAGTCTAACCATATTCTGCCATAAAAAATATTTCAAAGAGTTTAAAAGAAATTATATATTCTATATTACTTGCTTATAACAAAATTAAACATAAAAATCAATTACTGAAAGAACTAGGTAAAATCATCAAATATTTGGAATGTAAATAATATACTTCTATTCTAAATAACCCATAAGTCAAAGCAAAAGTCACATAAGAACTTAGAAAATCCTATATAATAAAAGCCTAATATGCAAATTGTCCTCTCAACTGAGAGTTCAACCTGGAGCTCAACCGCTCACTATGACGTGCGCTGACCACCAGGGGTGGCGCAGAACATGACAGGCGTAGGCAATGCGGTGCTGGCAGCAGATGGCAGTGGAGGCACTCCCGGCCCCAATGGGCCTGGACAAGAGCAGGATGGCGGTGGGATGGTAGAGCAGGTAAGCGGTGGGATGGTAGAGCAGGTAAGCGGGGGCCCAACTGCCCCGCCGATTGCCCCATAGACGGCAACCAGTGGCAAAGGCAGGGGGCAGGGCCGCCGCCCTGCTCCCAGGTGCTGAGGGAGCCAGACAGGGGGCCTGGCCCCAACCGATCACTCTGCAGACAGCGACCAGCAGCCGGTAGGCCCTGATTGCCTGATCGGGGCCGGCCCCGGGCTGGGATGGGGTACTGGGGTTGGGTGGCAGTGACCAACCTCCCACGGCACCTGGTCAGGGGGCTGTGACTTCTTGCCAGCTACCTGGGGGCAGGGGTGACAGGGGCAGAGGTGCAGTGAGAATGCGAGGTGTCCACCGAGCTTACTCTCACTCTCCCTACTATCCTCCCCCAGGACGCCAGGGCTCACGTTCCAGGGAAGCCCCTGTACTCAGGTGCCGGGTGCCCGCGAGGTGCCTGTCACGCACCCGCACGGCTGCTTCTGGGTGAGCCGGCTGCAGCCTCCAGGACTGCAGGGGCTCATAGGGCTCCCCGTGGGTTTGCACAGGAGCCGGTGGACAAGGCCAGCCAGGAGAGAGCGCACTACTCACCCGGCTTCTGTGCGGCACCGCTGGGCGACCCAGAGGCCCACGTTGCGCCCTGGCCTGTGGTGTCCAGCTGTACTCACTGCATCTCTACATGGGGACTCAGGCTCGTGACTCAGGCGGAGAGGGGCGCGTGGGGGTCCGGGGGCCCAGTTGCTGCCCAGGGCCCAGAGATCAGCGACCTACCCTTCCACGGCAGATGCTCATGTTTCAATAGCAGGCTAGGTCTAGGGACTGCACTGGTGCACAAATTTCATGCACCAGGCCTCTAGTATCAACACAGCAAAATTTATGAGAATATCTAAAGCATTGCTGAGAAGGAAAAGAAGGTCAATGGCCTAAGCTTATACCTTAAGAAATTAGAATAGAGATTTAAACCCAAAGCATACAAAAAGAGATAAAGAGCAGAAATCAATTAAATTAAAAATGTATTTTAAATAGCAATAAAAATTAAAAAAACTGGATCTTCGGAAAAACAAAACATTTTTGATAAACCAGAAAACCTACTAATAAAGACAAAAGTGAGGACACACTGTCAATATCAGTAATGTAAGAAAGGACATCACTACAGATGCTACAGACATTAAAAGGGCAATAAAGAAATATTATGGCAATGAATAGATGAAACAGGTACATTCCTTGAAAGATACCAACTATTAAAGCTCACATAGTGAGTAAAGGTCACTCACATCGTCAAAGACTTCTGGAAGCTTTCAAAAACAGATAACCCTAATCATCCTATACCTATTAAAGCAAATAAGTTTATCCTTTAAAACCATTAAAGAAAACGCTAGACCCAGATGGGTGGCTTACAAACTCTAGTGAACATTCATGAAACAAGTATTAAGCCTATCCAAAATTTTTCAGAAAATACAAGAAACACTATATAAGGCCAGCATCATTTTGATACCAAAAAAATTTATGAAAAAGCATCTTTCATGAAGATACAAAAAAGTATTCAACAAAGTATTAGCAAATTAAATCCACTAATATATGAAAATGATAATACATCATGTCCAAGGGAGGTACACCTAGAAAATGCAAGGTTGATTCAACATTTGAAAACAAATCAATGTAATTCATCATATTAACAGACCAAAGAAGATAAACCATATGACCACCTCAATAAATACAGCAAGAAAGTTTGAGCAAACTCAATGACCACTCATAATAAAAACTCAGCAATCTAGGAACAGAATAGGAACATCCTTAACTTGATAAAAGACCTATTACACTTACTGTAACTATATATAGTTGGTTGGTTAAAGGCCCTTTATACTTAAAGAACAAAAGTTTTCCTCGTAACATCAGGAACAAGACAAAATATCTGCTCTGACCACTCGTTTAATATCATGCTGGAAATCCTAGCCAATGAAATACGGGAGGAAAAAGAAAGTAGGTTGTACACACAAAGTGAAAACAAAGAAATAAAACTGTTCTTTATTTGCAAATGACATCATTATTTACATAGAAAAATGCCAAAGAAACAACAACAAAAAACCTTACTAGATTTAAGTGAATTTAGCAAAGTTGCCATATTCAAGGTATACAAAAAACAACTGTATGTCTATACTATCAATGAACAACTGCATACTAAATTTTAACTGGTATCAGAAGTAATGAAATACCTGGGTACAAATCTTAACAAAAATGAGATTTTTTTCAGTATACACCTGTATGCTGAAATTACAAAATGCTGATAAAAGAAATCAAACAAAGTTTAAATAAATGAAGATATCATGTGTTCATTAATTGGAAGACTCAATATTGAGATGTCAATTCTTAATTGGTGGATATATTCAAGACAATCTAAATGAAAATCTCCTCGGCACTTTTTGTAGAAATCCTATCACTTCTAAAAAAAATTATCGAAAAGCAAAAGAACTAAATGGCCAAAATGATTTTGAAAAAGAATGAAGTTGGAGACTCATTATCTGATTTCAAGACTTATTAAAAAACAACAATAACCATAACCATGTGGTACTTAAAGATTTTTTAATTTACAAGTTGAGTCTAAAGTTCTTCTGGAGAAGAAATGCATAAAAACAGTAATGAGTAACTTCGGGGGGAAAATGAGGAAGAAATGGTTATCAAAATTTAAAGTATGCATACTGTTTAACCCAGCAATTCCATTTCTAGGAATCCATGCTCCAGAAATAACCACATATTGACGGAGGAAGTTTTCTGAAGAGTTGACTTTGAAGGTAGAACTATAGGAAGGTGTAGAACAATCTTATATTCTCCAGTACTGTTTTTAAAATTTACAAAGATTTAAAGTTTGTAATTAAAAACATTAATACATTTAAAAGTTGGCTTTAAAGAAAGCATTTTTGTGATAGCAAAAAGAAACTAATTTAAATGTCTTTCAGTAAGAGATATCGTTAAATAAATTCTAGCCTATGCGAACTAATGAAATATCACTTAACCTTTAAAAAAAGTATTAGGGAGACCTATATGTAACAAGTAAAGATGTCCAAGATATATAATTAAGTAAAGAAAGCAAGTGATATATCAATGTGTTTGGTATACCATCCTCCCAAACAACTTTATGTGTATGCACATGTTTAAAAGTGCATTTAGAAAGATGAACGTAAATTGTTAACTCTGCACAGTAAAACGGGACTGAGGGATGAAACGTTCACATTTCACCTAGTCATTATTTTTCTATATTGCTGAATTTTACGTCGTTTGCATGTCTGCCGTTAATTTTAAAAACTAAAGGTATTGCATATAAAAAGACACGAGTTTCATAAGGCAATTGAAAACTGAAAAAAAAAATAGCTCAAACGTTTATTTCTTTAATCTTCATGCTTATTTACACTCTTCAAATGGTCTGTAGTCTTCAGCAGAGGTGACTGCCATTTTAAAAAATTTAACTGATCCAATAGTTCATGATAAAAAATAACAACATATTAGGCCTTTTGTGATAATCGTGAACTTCACAGAACCAGCAGATTCACAGCAGGGTCGATGAGCATGTAAATAAAAATAAAAACACGATCATGTCTGGAGAGGGGCACCTCCTACACAGATTTCTTCCTCGCTGCCACAAAACTCTCTCCTCCCCTTTTCTTTAACTTGGTCTGAGAGGCTTTAAACTCACCATTTTGAATGTGCGCAAAAGGATGTACAGCAGCAATCTCTGGGAGGCCACAGCTGAGGCTGACTGCCAGAGCGGGCCCTGACCTGGCATCGTTAGGGGGAGAAGCACTGAGGAAATGGGGCTCCGATCGGGCCCAGCGCGACTGCGTGCCCGGGCCTCGGGTGAGCTCGGGAAAACGCGCACACAGCCGGCAGAGCCAGGGCGACGGACGGTTCCTCGGGAGAGCGGGCCGCAGGCCTATGGCGTAAGATGGACCAGCTCTACGCGGGGAGACTGCAAGTGGGCAGAGAAGGCGGTGGGGGTGTCAGTGCGGGGAAACTCATTCAGTCGCCAGTGTGGGGAGACAGGCAGCGGGGTCCTTGGCCGAGGCACCAAGGACAGCAGAAGAGGCCACAGGAAAAGCGGACGGTGGAGACCTCCGAGACCAACCGATGTCATCCGCTGGGACACGAGTGCGGTGCCGGGTCCCGGCTGGACCGGGCCCAGGAGGCGAGGAGGCCTCTAAACAGCTATCAACCCCACCCACCATGGCCGGCGCAGCGGACCAGAGATAGGCCCCGCTCCCTCTCGACAGAAATTAAGAGAGGAAGGAGGTAAAGGCAGCAATTTCCTCGCCCGACCCTCCTATAACCAACATCAGAACAAGCCAGATTAAAAAAAAAAATCCCCTCACCGAACTGTGCAGCGGCTCCGGAGCGAGAACAGCGCTCGATCCTCCACCCGCCACCACCGCCTTCTTCTCCGCCTCCGACTCCTCCCCCGCCTAACGCGCAGTGGCAGGTGGCGGAGCCCGCGGTGGCGGCGGCGACGGCGGCGGAAGCAGAGGCGGCGGCGGCGAGTCCCGCCCCTCGCGCCGCAGTAGAGGCGGAGGATGGCACGTAAACCCCGCCCCCAAAACAGCACCGACCAATAGACTTAAAGGACTCCTAGTGGGGCTGGAAAACGCACGTATCCAATCGGAACCTCGGGAGTGGGCTCACGTCAATGGATGGGACGTGGCAGAAAAAGGGGGAAGGGACTTCAGGCGTCTCCGCACCCGGGTCCTCCCTTCTCGGTCGAGGGGACTGCTCGGATTGGCCGGAGAGAGGAAGGACGAGGCCACACTGTTTCCCAGCCCACGCCCGCGTCTGGGCCCGCCTCCTCTCCCTGCGGCACTGCGACGTTTGGGGCGGGGCGAGGCACCGTCCTGGGCTGGCACTGCGCTGCCTTTTGTGGTTAGGGCTGGGAGAAGAGGGTGGGGTCTCCAGGAAAGGGAAGGGGGTGTGGGGAATTACGGCAGGACTGGCGCAGCTCGGCTTTCAGAAATTTGTACAGCAACCACCAAAATGGAGGCATTAAAAGTCAATCCTAATTCGACTGGGAACCTGATTAACAAGGTTAAGTCTCTTGGCATAACGTTCACTCCGTTGCAGTTCAGATAGGAGCGGTACAAGAAAAAAATAGACGGAGGAAGGGCACGTTTGCCCACGCAGAGGCCACGCCCATATACCCTGCAGTCTCACCCCGGCTCCTTCGTTTCTGAGTCTGTTGGATCGGGGGCGGGTTCTAGGAGAGGCCTGCGTTTCCTCTGTAGGGCCTTGGCCCGACCCGAGCCCTCCAGTTTGCATCTTGAGGCTGATAGGTTGTCATGCTGGGAAGGAACAGCTCCCATCACATGCAACTAAAATAAACACGACAGCTGTAGTCCCTAAACACCTTGCTTAATTTAAACTCGGCCAACAGTTGAGTTAATCATGTCAATGATGCTAAATTGTTTCTTCGTTCCGCACGAGTCCTCTTTACATCCTGAACATGTCCGCTTCTCTAATTACAGTCCTGTTCTCTTCCCATCTTATTCCCAACCCCCACCACACCCTCCACACACAAGCCCAGCGTCCAGGATATATTTAGCGCACTTCCTCCACCAAGAATTAAGAGCCCTATTACTTGTGCTGTCCTGGAAACTGCACAAATCTCTTCCCAGTAAATCAAAACTATTCCTTTTTTTTTTTTTTTTTTTTGGTCTTGATGAAAACAAATTAGCCAAAATTTACTATAGAAATTTAAGTTCTGAGAATTTGCTAGATATATTGTGAAACCAAATCTAAATCTCAGTCCATCTCTGTAGTACATTTCTTACGAAGGAACCATTTCCCACTCGATATTTATCTGCTTTATATATGTTGCTCTAGAAACTGGCTCTTTTTTCATCCCAATCTCTCCCTCTTGAAAAGAGAATTCACACTTTAATCACACTTCCCTAATCTCTCTTTAGGATATTGCATGTTGACCCAATTGGTTATACTAGCCTGTTAGTTGGGGAAAGGTTTCCCAAATTTCAATCTTTTTTATACCATATCTGTGCATACTACTTGCAGTATTATTTATTATTTTCTTTACATAAATGCATTTTTCCATTTCTTTAAGAGGGAAACTTTATAAAAGTATTATAAATGGAAAACCTCCATTAATTATCCTAAATTGAAAGTAAGTATAAGTGAAAAAAAAACCATGTTTTTAAGTTCTAGCTAGAAACTATTGTCTACTGGAATCTCTGCGCCAAGGGTAGGTTACCAAACATTAGACATATATTAAAGACCAAGCATGCAAATGGCATTTTTATCATGATGTAATCAAAAGGATGGTAAAATAGAACCAAAATAGGAATCACTTTCTCACCATGTGAGTCATTGTTTTTAAATTCTGAATGCATGTGCCAATTTAAGTCATCTAAGGCATCAGAACTGATCTCTGTTACTCTCTGGGCAATCTGCATACCTCTCTAGGCTCAATTCCAATTTAAATATTGGGAAAGTAATAACATCTACCATTGAGTCATTGTATAGATTAAAGTAACCTAATCAATGTAAAGCATACCATCCTTAGCATGTAGTAAGTACTAAATACATATTAGCTTATATATTGAATTATGTGTATAGACAGATAATATGTATTATTGACTTATATGTATTATTCTTGATTCTGAGGTGAGAAGAACTTCCTAAGGCAATGGGTTGAAGATATCACATTATGTAATGCAGTGGTTCTTAAAGAGTGATCCCCAGACCCACAGCCTCAGCATTACCTGGAAATGTTTTAAATATGCAAATTCTCAGTCATGTTCAACCTCAGGCCTGAATTTGAAACCCTAGGTGTGGGGCCCACCAATCTGTATTTTACCAAGCCTTCCAGTTGATGCTAATGCACATATTATAATATAATGTGTGCATTATATTAGGAGGAGGCTTGGTCAAGGAGTGAGAGGGCCTGAGTTCTAACCATAGCTTTAGAGTGACATCAGCAAAAATGAAGGCATAAGGACCTCTGGAAATCATTTTCTTCACAAAGCAATGAGAAAACTGGCAAAGTCATCAAAATCAACTTTTTCAGAATTCTGGAAATTAACCAAAGGCTTGCAGCAGTCTAGGAAGCATTTATGCAAGAAAACCAGCTGAATCTCAGAAAGAACAGTGAGCTTTGTGATGTTGTGACTTGCTCTAATCCAATTCCTTTGTCTCTAGTTCTGCTCTAGTATTGAAAAACAATAGCCCACAATTATGGTGAAAACCAGCAGCCTGGCAGCTACCAGATGAGGCAGAAATAAACTCTTTCAAGCCTAATTCCAGGAGAATAGTCATTATTTCACCTATCTAGGGAAAGATCTCACTTGTCAGATTGTCTTCACTTGATTTGATTCAGAGCCAACCCCAGTGCAAAAAGCATTTTCCCTAGAAGCATTTATCAAAAGTAATGAGAAGGAATTGATTAACTTTGCTGCTGCCCTAGACAATGCAAACAGTTGGGGCAATAATAGGTTAACCAAAAAGCTTGAATGAAAAAGCTGGATGATGTCTGCAGGAACTTTGAAAAGCTCCAACATATTCATGGGTATCCAGAAACCCACAAAGATGACCAGGGCTGAGCTAAATTGTGCATAAACTCAGGAAAGACCAGAGAAGACCCTAAACATTTACCTTAGGCTGACCTTGAGAAGTTAAGGCTAAGAGAAGTTGGCAATTGCCTGGCTTAATGTTGAAGCCATGCCCCAGCATACATACATACACACACACACCCTCAACGAACACCGGGTGACATATTGGTTCCAAGAGTTTAAGGAAATCTGTCTAATTATTAACTGGGCACTAAATAACCACGCAGAATCGTCCATGGCCACACATGAAGAACACAGACTTTATAGAAGTCTGAAAACTCATTCAACAAATAAAAAAACAAGTATTATAACAAAGAGCAATAACAAAACTCCCTGGACAGGAGGAAGAATCTGATTTCCAGAATTTTCACATCATATTTTTTAAATGATTGGTTTTCAACAAACCAAAAGTTGGTTCTTCAAAAAGATGAACAAAATTGACAAATCTTTAACTAAAGGTAAAAAAGAGAGAGGAGACTCAAATTCCTAAAATCAGTAATGAAAGAGAAGACATTACTACTAACCTTACAGAAATAAAAAGTTATTATATGGGAAAACTGAGAACATTTGTGCCGGGGTCCAACCCCAGCAGGTCCAGGGGTTCCCAAAGGCGTAGACGGAGTCGGCGAAGAAGGAATGACACGAAGACAGCGTTCAGTTGATCAGCAGCCTAGCCAGGATCTCCAGCCAAGTTCTGGTCTCGATCTCCAGAGAGGTTCTGCTGTTTATTGTCTTGTTACATCCGTATTTATACCAGTTGATTTTAATCCTGTCAATTTTTATTACAAAGGTTAGGGCGTTTCTTATCTCCATTCCAGGGAGTAAAGATTATGTAGCTTAAGCATGATTGTTTGTAGTTAAAGTGATTAACTACCCGCCTGGCACTTAGTTAAGGAGTTTCATCCCCTCCCTAACTTCAGGGAAAAATCCCTACCTGGGGAAACAACCTTTCTCGGAGAGGTGACCTTGGTTAAAACACACAGTGCTAAGGGGAGCAAACATATTAAGAACAGTATGCTATATACGCCAGGTCCCTTGAAACATATGCTGTGCAGATGTTTCTATCCTGTAGCGACTGTGTCAAGCAGCAAGGATGGACCGGCTTCCAGCACATTTGTATCCTAATAGGTTAGAAAATCTAAACAAAATGAACAAATTTCTAGGAAGACACAAACCACAACAACAGACTCAAGAAGAAACAGAAAATCTAATTTTAGCCTCGTCATTTATGCACTGAATGAACTTAGGTTAGTTATTTAATTTTCCAGAGCCTTAGTTTCTTGAGATAGAAATAGAGATAATAAAATTATACCTTTGTGAAAACATTTCAGTGAGATGATAAATATAAAGATAAATAGTTAAGCCACTGTAACAGATAAAACCCTCAAGTCTCAGTAGCATAATACATTATTTATTATTAAAAGCCCATTCAGCAGGATGGATGGGAAGCTCAGCTTCACCTTCAGGAGCCTGTACCTCCAATGCATGGCATTCACTATAAGACTGAGCGCCATTATCCAGCCAGTAGAATAGAGGAAGTAAAAGAATGTGAAAGATTTCTGAGGTTTTTAGTGACCTAACATGGAAAAGGCCTAGTGATTAATGATCATGATCTGCCAGCAGATCACCTTAATTTTAGGCTATGTTAGGACTAGTCTATTTCAGTTTTGTCTTTACTCTTAGGAAGTAGCTCTTATTTTTGGGTGTGGTACTAACTCTTAGAATGTTACCCTTCTGGGGTCTCAACTGAAAGCTAAGATATTTACCAAGGTCTCTCTCTCATATGGCAGGACTTAAATTCCTATCTTTGATATCCAGACCATATGCCTGCTGAAATCTCTACTCAGCTCTTCATAATCTCAGTTGCTGTTTTCTGCTGGGTTTCTTTTTTTTTAACTAAATCTTTATTGTTCAGATTATTACAGTTGTTACTCTTTTTCCCCCCCATAGCTCCACTCCACCCAGTTCCCACCCCCTCCCCTCCACCCTAACACCCCCCTCCACTGTCCTTGTCCATAGGTGTATGAGTTTTGGCCAAACTCTTCCCGCACCCCCCACACTCCCTTCCCCCTGAGAATTGTCAGTCCACTCCCTTTCTATGCCCCTGATTCGATTCTATTCACCAGTTTATTCTGTTCATCAGATTTTTTATTCCCTTGATTTTTAGATTCACTTGTTGATAGATATGTGTTTGTTGTCACTTTGTTGTTCATAATTTTTATCTTTACGTTTTTCTTCTTCTTCCTCTTCTTAAAGAATACCCTTCAGCATTTCATATAATACTGGTTTAGCAGTGATGAACTCCTTTAGCTTTTTCTTATCTGTGAAGCTTTTTATCTGACCTTCAATTCTAAATGATAGCTTTGCTGGGTAGAGTAATCTTGGTTGTAGGTTCTTGGCATTCATCACTTTGGATATTTCTTGCCACTCCCTTCTGGCCTGCATAGTTTCTGTTGAGAAATCAGCTAATAATCGTATGGGTACTCCCTTGTAGGTAACTAACTGTTTTTCTCTTGCTGCTTTTAAGATTCTCTCGTTGTCTTTTGACCTGTTTGGCAATTCAAGAAACCATCACTCCAGTTCCCAGATCCCGAACCATATCATATAGACCAAAATCCACATCAACAAAATGGATGTCTCACTCCCTAACTTTGGACTGTCACAGAACTCCAGATTAGATTTTCCAACCAAGGCTTGCAGTTCAAATAACCAAAGCAGAGCAAGAGTAGCTTTGGCTTGTGCTGGGCCCCAGCCCAAATGGTTTTGATTCAGTAAATCTGGGACACAGACTGAAAAACCTCACTTTAAAGGGAGTTAGCAGTCTTGCTGAGAGAATCATAAATATTAAAACACAAAAATCTTGCTTCAGGGTCATTCAATTTCTTTAGGGGAGTGAAAAGAGACTTCACTTTTCTGTCTTAGACACAGACATTTGTTTTATTTTTCTGTGTGGAGTTTCATATAGTTAAATAGTCCAATATAGTAGCCATTAGCTACATGTAGCTACTGAACACTTGAAATGTAGCTAATCTGAATTAAGATGCATAGAAGTGTAAAATACACACCAGATTGTAAATTTGGTACAAAAAGAGAAGAAAATATTGCAGTAATAATTTTACATTGATTACATGTTGAAATATTAATTAAAATATATCAAAATTAATTTCACTGTTTCTTTTAACTTTGGCTATAATAACATTTAAAATTATATATATGGCTCATGTATATTGCTCTGCACTTATATATAGTTTTCAATGACATTTTTTTCAGTTTTGTGTGTATCTTATTTCGACTTTCCATAGTACTAATATCTAGCTTTCTGAAATACCAACTATATTTTCTTTAAGATTTTTAAATTGATTTTTTGAGAGAAAAGATGGGAGAGGGAGAGAGAGAAAAAACACACACATCAATATGAGAGTGAAACATGGATTGGCTGCCTCCCGCATGTTCCCCACAGGAGATTAAGCCCAAAACCTGGGCATGTGTTCTGACTGGGAATCAAACCAGCAACCTTTAGATGCATGGGACAAAGCCCAACCAATTAAGCCACACTGGCCAGGGCTGAAATAGTAGCTATCTCTGTTCTTTGTTTGCTAATTTCTATGTCAGCTATAATTCCTTCCAAGTATTCTTGAGTTTTTAGCTTTTTTCTTCCAGCTCCATCAGTTACATTCCTCCAGCTGGTTTCTGTTTTCTTAAAATTTGTTGAAAGCTCTCATGTGCTGATGCCCTTCCTCCTATTATCTTCATATTTTAGGGTTTATACTTTTAAATTTCTTTAATATTATTTTCAGGAAGAAGAGATAACTTAGAAGATTCAAGAAGAAGAGGAGATAATGTTGTTTTGAGCATACTAGACTTTTCATAATAGTATCTACACTAATAAAAGAGAAAAATGGTAATTGGAGTACGACGATACCCTTTTCATTGGCTAATCAGGGCTATATGCAAATTAACTGCCAACTATGATTGGCAGTTAACTGCCAACAAGATGGCGGTTAATTTGCATATGTAGGCACAATGCAGGGAGGCGAAAGGGAAAGCAGGAAGAAGCCCCCTGCCACTGACAGTGATGGGAAACCCAGGGGGGAGCTAAGAGCTGGGGGACAGGGCAAAGGCGGCCCTGGGGCCGCCTTTGCCCTGCCCCCCAGCCATGGTCGGAGAATCAGGCGCCTTTGCCGCCCTGGCCAGTGATAGCAGGAAGTAGGGGTGGAGCCAGCGATGGGAGCTGGGCACGGTCGAAGCTGGCAGTCCCAGGAGCTAGGGGTCCCTTGCCTGGGCCTAAAGCGAAGCCCATGATCGCGGCGCCCCCCACTGCCACTGCAGGTCCCCGCTGCCCGGGCTGGACGCCTAGGCCAGAGGCGTTAGGCCTGGGCAGGGGCGGAGCCTGCAACCGCGGGGAGCTGGGGGTCCCCTGCCCAGGCCTGACACCTCTGCCAGAGGCCTCAGGCCTGGTCAAGGGGCCGATCCGGTGATTGGTGATCGGAGGGTGATGAGGGTCAACTCCTCTGGCCGAGGCATCAGGCCTGGGTGGGGGGCTGAGCCAGGGATTGGGGAGATATGATGGTCCCCTTGCCCAGGCCTGAAGCCTGGGTCAGAGGCGTCAGGCTTGGGCGGGGGGTGGAGCAAGCAATCAGAGGGAGATGGGGGTCCCCTGCCCAGGCATGATTCCTGGGCCAGAGGCCTCAGGCCTGGGCGGGGGCCAGAGCCAGTGATCGCGGGGAGATGGGGGTCCCCTGTCCAAGCCTGACACCTCTGGCGGCGGCGTCAGGCCTGGACAAGGGGCCGATCAGGTGATCAGAGGGTGATGGGGGTCTACGCCTCTGGCTGAGGCATCAGGCCTGGGCAAGGGGCAGAGCCAGCAATCGGAGGGGTCTGGGGGTCCCCTGCCCAGGCCTGACATCTCTGTCAGAGGTGTCAGGCCTGGGCAAGGGGCCGATCCTGCGATTGGAGGGTGATGGGGGTCAACGCCTGAGGGCTCCCAGTATGTGAGAGGGGGCAGGCTGGGCTGAGGGACACTCCCCCCCCTCCACACCCAGTGCATGAATTTCGTGCACTGGGCCCCTAGTAATTAACATAATAGACTATTATGTTAGTCAAACTTAGAGGACTTCCTCTGAATTGTATACTGGGGAAGTCTTCAGCACTGCCTTACACATAGCACTAAAAATAGTAGAGATTCATTTAAGTTCTAATAAATCTCATACTTATAAGATAAAAAGACTTCATAGTTAAACTGAAAGTGATGAATTCCATTTCCTTATTATGGGAAATGTATGAGTTAGGGTTGTAATTAACCAAAACCAGTTAATTAAAGAGAAAAAGGAAATTATTGAAAAGATATTGGGTGGCTTCCAGAAGTGTAGAGAAGACTGGAAAAGCAAGCTTGGAAACTGGCAGCCACAAATGGAGGCTGAGCATGCACAATCATAACCTAAGGCATGAGACATAACCAGACTGGTGAGCACACTGCTGCCCCCAGAACACCAGATGATGCAGCCCACACCAACACAGGATGGTGCTCCTGACAACTCTGCCAAGCAAAATTGGCTGCTCTTGTTGCCAATAAATTCTCCCTTGACTATGCTTCTTTACATCACTAACTCCTGCTTCAGAGTCCTGAGAGGACTTTGAGTACCAGAGCCTAAGTCATGTACCAGTAGAGGGTAGGAAAGAAGGTACTGGCACTTTTACTACTAAAATGGGAACCTCTGCCTCCCCTATAGGTTTATATAGTAGGGAATTCCTCAAATAGAAAAAAGTTTAGATTCCAAGCAGCAAAAAGAAATGATAAATATCCACTTCAGAGCACATAACTATTTTTCAGAACCAACATTCAGCATAAATTTCAGATATGTGAATGTTTAGATATCGTTTAAATATATATTCTCCTCATCATAATAATTGCAAAATATAAATAGGTTGTGTGATCCACTATAATATATCAGATGATTAATAAAAAGATTTTTAAAAAAAGAAGATTTAGAAGAAAGAATTGATATCAACAGGCCTAGCTCCTTACTCAGTGTAGAAATCTTACCTCAAGATTCATTTCAACATTTACAGTATTTGGGGAGCTCATTGAAATAGGGTTTCATTCCAACTCTGAATTGTTAGAAGTGGACTATTAGAAATTTCCTTTTTATATAAGATGAAATTTTCCTTCTTATAAAATCTGCCTACAAGTCCCAAATCTAATGGCTTTGGGTATTCAAGAATAGAGCCCAGTACAGTAGTCCCCTTTATCTGTGGTTTTGCATTTTGGGTTTTCAGTTACCCATGGTCAACTGCAGTTAGGAAATATTAAATGGACAATTCAAGAATAAACAATCCTATATAATAAAAGCCCAGTGACTGAAAGGTAGAATGACCAGAACGACCGGTCGACCAGTCGCTATGACATGCACTGACCATCAGGGGGCAGATGCTCAATGCAGGAGCTGCCCCCTGGTGGTCAGTGCACTACCACAATGGGAGTGCTGCTCTGCTGACTGGGATGAGCGTCTGCTCCTGCTGTGAGACCCAGGCAGACGGGGCTGGAACCCAGCTGTGACCATTGCCTCCTTGCCCCAGGTTCCTCCTCCTCACTCCCTGCCACCTCCTCTGGATGCCTGCAGGCCATGCAGCGCTGCCACCAGGCTTGCAGAGCTGACCCCGAAGGCTAGGAGGCAGGTTCGTGGCTGCTGCCTCTCAGTGCTATTGCCCCTGGGCCCGGCCCCAACCCAGTCCCATGGAGAGGCGAGTGCTCCAGCTCCACAGGAGATGCTGGACCAGGGAGCAGCCACTCAGAGGGTGGGTCCACAGCCGCTCAGCTGACCTGGATGAGCAGCACTCCCATAGCCGGCCAATCCCCACAGGCCACACCCCCCACTAGTGCACAAATCCCGTGCACTGGACCTCTAGTTTATGTGTGTTGTTCTAAACAGCATAATGAAATCACACACCATCCAACTTGTCCTGCCTGGTACGTAAATCATTCCTTTGTCCATCACTTCCACACTGTATTTGTTCCCGCACTTTAGTCACTTAGTAGCTATCTTGGTTATGAGATTGATTTTCATGGTATTGCAGAGCTTGTGTTAAAATAACCCTTATTTTACTTAATAATGGCCCCAAAGTTCAAGAGTAGTGATGCCGACAACTCAGATATGTCAAAGAGAAGCCATAAAGTGGAAAGGCATATATGCATAGGAAAAAAACATAGGAAAAAAGGGTTTGGTACTATCTGTGGTTTCAGGAATACACTGGAGGTCTTGGAATGTATTCTCCACAAATAAGGGGTGACTACTGTAGTTAAATGTTTTTTAACTAGCGGAGTCAGACCAACATTTAATTTCTCGCTTTGTTTCTTACTGGCTGGGTTACTTCTCTAATTCTGGTTTTCTATAACTGGAAAATGAGGATTATACCCTAAAGCAGTGATGGCAAACCTTTTGAGCTCGGCGTGTCAGCATTTTGAAAAACCCTAACTTAACTCTGGTGCCGTGTCACATATAGAAATTTTTTGATATTTGCAACCATAGTAAAACAAAGACTTATATTTTTGATATTTGTTTTATATATTTAAATGCCATTTAACAAAGAAAAATCAACCAAAAATATGAGTTTGCGTGTCCCCTCTGACACGCGTGTCATAGGTTCACCATCACTGCCCTGAAGAGTTATTGTGATGCACAAGGAGATAATTAAGTGCTTATGTCAGAAACTAGCACATAATAAGCATTCAATAAATATCAGTGATGATAATGATTGATGATGATGATGATGGCAGCATTTCTGGAATTTAAGGTCAGCTGCCATGGAAATGCAGAATGATAGTAGAGAAAGAACACTGAACTGATGTGAGATTTCCATTATAATCTTGATTCTACTTAACTAATTCTATAATCTAAAAGAAGTTATCATATTATCCTTTTTGCACAATTACATATTTGGACTAAATGCTCTGAATAAGATCTCTTGAAACTCTAAATTTCTGAGATTCTATATATACATCTTGTCAATGGTTTTTCATACTGAGCATTACCAGTTCCCTCAACTATACCTAATACAACTTGATTAACAGATGCATCATAGCCTCTGTCACCTTTCATCAGCAATGCTTGTCAGTACTTGGGCTATTTTATTAGTAATCTTGTTTCTTCAGGTAACTGAAATTCTCATCCATATTTTAAAAATGAAAAAACATAAAGTCATGTGTACAAAATACAACAATATGAAATTATGAACTAAATGGCTTGCATTAACTCTATGAAAAGGAAGTACTCTAATCTTACACAAGCAAAAATTGATGATCTGTTTTAAAATGTCTTAAATACAGGTCTCATATTCCTTGAAATATATTCTACATATAATCTATATGTTTGGTCTATAAACTAGGAGGAAAATATATGCCTATTTTTTACCACTGTATCCTGGTGTTAGTAAAGTATACTTTCTCATACACACACACACACACACACACACACACACACACTGTGAAGAAAAAACCTACAACATCTGGACAACCTTAAACCTACCTCAAGCAAAGACTGGCATTACCTCTTTAAGTGCTCATCTTGGAGTTGTGTTATTTAGAATTTTGATTGGCACTTCAAAAACTACATGGTGCTATATATTTTGCTAAATCAATTTAATTCAGCCTTTTCAGCCATTACCAAATCTTTGAAAATTCAGTGTTACCTGAAGTTTGCCAAAAGTTTGGAAATGTTGGCTTAGAGGTGGGAATAAGTACCAAGAAATTGCTTTTGTAGTATACCCCCTAATTTTGTTTTGGAAAGAGCCTAAGACACTGAGAAGGAGAGATATTTTGGACTGCAGAGGCATCATTATATAGATGTTAAGCAAGCAAACATCAGCTTTATTCAGCCATACATCTCCTTTTCCTCTAGCCCAGATGGTAAAATGACTCATATGTTCCACTGGCCAGAAAAACAAGGGAGGCAGAAGAGGAGCTGTTATAATCCAGATAAAAATGGATGATGTTTCAGAAGCAAGAGGAAAATATTTCTAGGCAGTGATGATGATACATTGATAGTACCTGTTATTACTTTACATTTCTTTTCAGATTCACAGCTTGAGCTTCACATTCTAGAATTTGAGGAGTACCTCTGACCAGGAATTCCTTTTATCTTTATCATGTAAGTTGCAAACATTTTTGACCTTCAATTAACCTAACTTAGTAATTTCTCTTTGTGAATCTTAAACATCAACATTCAAAAGTGTGATTTATAAAACATTACTTTCCTTGAAAGTCACTTAGCAATTTTATGTGATGCATATTCTAAGTTAAATAATGTAGCTAAGATGAATGTATAATTCCTTCACCAAGTAACTGGGGAAAAATAGCTATGGGACAGGAAGAACAATGAGATAGATAATTAAAGGGTCTGATAGACAAAATTGAAGCGAGTAGGATAAAGAAGGCATTGTGTACACTTGCTTCTGTGGTTGTCATTGTGGGAGGTTATGCTGAGTCTGTGTGTGGGTGGTTTTAGTTCTGTCATCACAAAAACAACAACAACAACAAAAACCCTTGAATCTTGTCTCCTTCCCCAAGGATCTGGAGAACTCATCGCTTTCTAGGAAACCAGACTAGTCTTCACTAACTAGAAGTTCAGTTTCCTATACAGGAGTGCGAGGGAAAAAACTAGGTAAGATTTGTTCATAGCTGCTAGTGGCATACTGTGTCTCTGAATCTAACTTCCTGTTCCATTTCCTACCAAAGCCAATAACCTGAGCTTCCTTAACTACAGTTCCAATCAGATTAGTCTTCATTCCTCAAAATGTGATAGCTGCCTCTTTCTTGTAACATTGGTAAGATCTTCCACTTGCGCACTGAGGGACAGATATATACTCCACAGCCTCCTTTCCTGTTGCTACTTGTGAAGTCTATTTAATGCTACATGCTAGACAAACTTAACATTCATAAAATACGCGGTTTATTATGATCCACTACAACCTAGCAGACTCTGTTATTATTACCCCAAATGACTCTCCCTACTACAGTGGGCCTTGTTTTGCTTGCCTAACATATGTTCTCCTTCTCCTGGAAATAATATCTAGATTTTTCATTGGGAAAGAACCTCTTCTCATTACACATAACCTTGATAGGTCCCTCAATCAAGGTGTTCATCCCAGCTCTGGCTAAGGAGTAGAGACATTCCTCAAGGCAAGCCAGTCAGATTCTATCTCTCCCTGGAATTTAAATCTTGAGCAGCATAAGAATAAAACAAAGTTGGAGCTGATTCATCAAGATAGTGTTTATTAAAAAGGTTATCAATTATTTATTTTCTATATATCCAGAACTGCTGTTTTACATCATTTTTAATGCAAAATTATTTGTCTTTTCTGTAATTCTATGAGCTAAACTTATATCCACCTAATAAATTCTCTATCTGCTTACATTAGAGATAATTTCAATTGCTTGTAAACAAAGAACACCAATGGACCCAATGGTAGGTAGTATAATGGCTTCCCAAAGATATCCATATCCTAATCCCCTATTAATATTATTATGCTATATGGCAAGAGGGAATTAAGGTTGTAAATGAAATTAAAATTGCTAATCAGCTGACTTTAAGATAATGAGATTATCCCAAGTGGGCCCCATGTAATTACACAGTATGTAAATGGGTGAAAGGGAAGCAGAAGAGTCAGAATGAGAGAGAAAACATGACCCACCATTGCTGGCTTTAAAGATTGATATGGACCATGGGCCAATTAATGTTGGCAGCCTCTAGAATTGGGAAAAGGTAAGAAAACAGATTCTCCGCTAGAGCCTCCAGAAAAACACAGCCCTGCTGACATCTTCATATTACTCCGGTGAGACCTATTGTAGACTTCTGACCTTGAATATTGTAAAATAACCTGCATTATTTCAAACCACTAATTTTGTGGTAATTTGTTACAGCAACAGTAGGAAACTAATACAAACTGATAAACTATGACTATGTATATCCTGTATGTCCTTCAAGGCAAATATCACTTTCTCCATGAAAGCTGTTGTTTTTAATTAATTTTTAGTTGGAAAATATTTCAAATGTTTATAAAAATTTAGATAAGCTTATGATAAATATACATGTTTACCATTCAGTTTTAAAAATAATTTTATTATTTATATCAATAATATGTAATTTTCTTATACATCTTTTTATAAACCTATATAAATCTTTCAGCAACTCACTTCTTTTCACTGAAAATTGTATATTTGACTTTTATCCATGACAAAATATAAACCTAATCAACTTCTTATAATTTTGGTATCTGGTAAGATATAAGCCAGTGATGGCGAACCTATGACACGCGTGTCAGAGGTGACACACGAACTCATTTTTTTGGTTGATTTTTCTTTGTTAAATGGCATTTAAATATATAAAACAAATATCAAAAATATAAGTCTTTGTTTTACTATGGTTGCAAATATCAAAAAATTTCTATATGTGACACGGCACCAGAGTTAAGTTAGGGTTTTTCAAAATGCTGACACGCCGAGCTCAAAAAATACCCCCTCAAAATGTGGAAAAAAGGAAACCCCCTCACAGTGCTGGTGGGAATATAAATTGGTTCAGCCACTATGAGGAATAGTATGAAGGTTCCTCAAAAAATTAAGAGTAGAGCTACCACATGACCTAGCAATCCTTCTTCTGGGGATCTACTAGAAAAATTTGAAAACACATATTTATAAAGATATATAAATGTTCATTGCATCATTATTCACAGTAGCCAAGACATGAAACAACCTAAGTGTCCTTTAACAAATGATTGGATACAGAAGATATGACTCATATACACGCGCATGCGTGCGCGCGCACACACGCACACACACACTGAATACTACTCAGCTATAAAAAGATGAAATACTGCCATTTGTGACAACATGGATGGATCATGCTAAGTGATATAAGTCAGATGGAAAAGGACAAGTACCATATGGTTTCACTCATATGTGGGATATAAAACAAAAAAGCAATAAACAAACAAACAAACAAACAAACAAAAAAATAAATGAACTCATAGTTATAGACAACAGAATGGTGGTTACCAAAGGAAAAGTGGTTGGGGGAGGATAAAAAGGGTAAAGGGGGTCAAATATATGATAAGGGAAGGAGGCTAGAGTTTGGGTGGTGAGCACACAATGGAGTATACAGATGTTATATTATAAAGCTGTCTACCTAAAATTTATGTAATGTTATTAACCAATGTTATTCCAAGAAATTTAATTTAAAAATTAAAAACCCTTAAAATAGAGCAGCTTAAAACTACATAAAGGTGTATTTCTTTTTCACATAATAGTCCAGAGGTGGGTGGTACAAGGCTGTTCTGTCATCCTCAACATGTGGTTTCCATCTATAGGATAAAGCTGGTTCTGATTAGCTCTTCCCACTTCTCAGTAAAATAGACCTAGTAGAAAGAAAGTCAGCAAGAACAGAGAATACCTGAATCCTATCAACTAATTAAATATAGTTGACATTTATAAAACATTCCACACAATAGAATACATATTGTTTTGAAGTGTATACTTATCAAGTTAGGTCATACTCTGAGTCATTAAACAACTTTAACAACTATAAAAGAATTGCAGTCATGCAAAATATATTCTCTGACAATAATGAAATCAAACTAGAAATCAATAAAAGATGAGTGACAGGAAGATCTTTAAATACCTGGAATTTTAAATACATTTCTAAAACTATCAGTCAAGAAATAATTCTAAAGGTGAATAAAAAAATGTTAGACTAAATAAAAATGAAAATACAACTTAGCAAAATTTGTTAGATGCTGCTAGAGCAGTGCTTTGGGAGAAATTTATAGTATCAAATAATTACACAAGAACAGAAGTTTCAAATAAATAATCAAAGCTTATACCTCAAGAAACTGGAAAAAGGAAAACAAAATAACCCAAAGTAAGTATGAGGAAATAAATGATAATGTTGAACCATAAATTACTGGGACTGGAAGCATAATAACAACAGAGAAAAAAATTAATTACAATAAAAGCTGTTTTTTTAAAAAAAGATTAATGAAATTGACAAATCTCTATCAAGACTGGGAAAAACAGAGAAGATGCCAGTTACCAATATCAGAAATTCAAGAGGCTATATTTACAGATCCTGCAGAAATTAAGAGAATAATAAAATATCACCACCAAAAAACCTCTACACACATAAATTTAATAATTTGGACAAAATGGACAAATTCCATAAACCAAAAGATGAAATATATAATGAATAGTCATATAACTACCAAAGAAATTGATTAGTTATTTAAGACCTTCCAAAAAAGAAATCTCCATGCCCAGATGGTTTCAATGGCCAAAGCTGGACCAATATGAACAACAAAATAAAATAGTATTGGATTATAGCCCAGAGTATAAAGTAATGATCCATGAGTCCATACTGATATAAATAATTGATTAAATAAAGTAATAAATTAGAGAGAAGAGATCTGTCTGTGCAGAAGAATTCCAAATAATTTATTTGGGTACTCTACCCTTCTCTGAGCATAACTCCCCACTCCTCAGGTGCAGACTGGCACAGTGACTTCCATCTAAACAGTATACTGTATGAAAAGGGGGGGAAAGGAGTACCTTTATAATGGAGAAACCTGACAATCACCACCTCAGCCAGATAATCAAGGTCAACATCAATATTCATAAATCATTTGCAGATAGTATGTACCCTTGATATGATGTGATGAAAATCACAATTTACTTTTTGTGGTCTTCCTCCCCCAACCCATAACCCCAGTCTTATTATGAATAAAATGTAAGACAAGTTCTAATAGTGAGGCATCCTACAAAATACTGGCCAGCACTCTTCAAAATTATCAAGGACATCCAAGACAAGTAAAGTCTGAGAAACTGTACAACCCAAAAGAACCTAAGGAGAAAGATAACTAAATGCTGAATTCTACCTTAGATGTGATCCTAGAACAGAAAAAGGACATTAGGTAAAAACTAAGGAAAACTGAATAAGTTATGGGCTTTATGTTGCCAATAAAGAGAAATATGTGTAACCAACTGATGGGTAATAGCCTTAGAAATTTATCTTTATATTAAGGAAATGCAATAGACAGGGGCAAAAATGTTAAGTTGCCAACTTAAATTAATTATAAAAGATATGTCCATAAAATAATCAAAGCAGAAATTTGTTCTTGGCCTAGATGGCATGCAGTACTTTTGGATCATCCATCATGTTTTCTGTAACTTCATTGGTTTTCAATATTTGATGTACTTTTATCTTAATAACTGTATGGTAGTGATGAGCATCAGATGAGGATAAATTTGTATCTGAAGCAAGTGAATAATGTCCTAAAACCTTTTTGTGAAGATTATAGCCCACATTTGAATGAAAGATCCAAACATGTTAACAATACCAAAAGAATTACAGTATCAACTAAAAACTGTTCAGGTGCTGTTGTCTGCACATTATTTTTCTTTTCTTAAACTTTCCATGTAACAGGTAGTGATACATCTCAATTGTAGATGTATCAATAATTTTAGGCAAAGCTTAAAATTATGAAATGTCATTAATTCATTTGTAATTTTATATATTGACTATTTGCCAAGTTAATTTCATTTTTCACATGACTCTTATTTCAGAGCATTTTTTAAAAGCTCACAATATGTTAGTTGTAGGAGATAGCTTGTCTGCTAGAAGGAGTCTTGAAAGGGAGACATCCTTTTATTTTGTTTTTGGATCATATAGACAAGTATTCTGAATCTAGAAGCTGGAGTAACACTATCCTCTTGGGTCGAATATGGCAGTAACTCCTGGGCAGCCATTGGGGTTGGGAAGGAGTGATTTAATTGATTCAACTAAATACCTAAAACTTTTTTTTTTTTTTTGGTTGTCAATCTTTTAATGTACAAACATAAAAAAAAAAGACAAAGCAGAAAGCAGTTCTACATTGAATGAAGAGAGACAATTACATACAGCTACCGACTCACAGCTGGATATTGAATCACTACAGCGCCTGCTAGACCTTAACTCCGAGGCTGAACTGTTCCACCCTCACAGAAGAATCAGAGCACTAAGCAAGGCCAACATTCCCAGGCCTTCACTTCTCATCGTCCTTCTAAACCAAGAGGTCAGAGCAGATCTAGGGAGGGTTGCACTATTACCCAGGAGACAATAAGAATGGCACTGGCGACTTCCCTGACTGCTCGGGACTCTGTCACAGAGAGACTTTAAGAGGCCCTTGTGTATACAGGTATTTTGGTCTGAACTATAAGGTTTACAGCAAATACAGGGTGGGTCAAATGGTTCCAGGCCAGGGAACAATTGTCACAAATGTCATGTCTTCAGTGAAATAAGGCATATACTGCTGCCCCCAAATACCCTGAGGCAAGGATGGCTGCCTGACCAGTCCATCCACATGAGACTCAAACCTGGGACTTCGCAAAAATCAAATCTGGGTGCTGATGATCCTCCTAGTGAAAGCCAATGGCCCTACAACAGAATGCTAGAAAGTCTTTTCTTAGTCACCCTTGGTTAAAATGACAATTCAGGCCCTAGCCGGTTTGGCTCAGTGGATAGCGCATCGGCCTGCAGACTGAAGGGTCCCAGGTTCAATTCCAGTCAAGGGCACATGCCCAGTTGCAGGCTCGATCCCTAGTCGGGGGCGTGCAGGAGGCAACTGATCAATGATTATCTCTCATCATTGATGTTTCTATCTCTCTCTCCCTTTCCCTTCCTATCTGAAATCAATTAAAAAGAATTTTTTTTTTCCAAAAATGACAGTTCCGGTCATTTGGGAAAGCAGAGAAATATTAACCACCCCTCCTTTCATGTTTCAGTAGCCAATAGGAATCAGGGCCCTGAAAAGCCACAAACACTTTTTCTTCACGATTATGAGCAATTGCAGCAACTGGCCAAATGTGTTAGTGATAGGAAAGCTGGGAGCGACCCATGTGAGTGGGTCTCACAGCGGGGACTTCATGGCCATAGCAGCACACTGGCTTCATGACTGCCATGCTGGACAGAGTGCCTGCTCTGCAGCCTGTCTCAGCAGTACCCAGCCATCCACAGGACCGAGTGGGAGTGCTACGAACAGATGAGTCTGTGTCCCACAGATAATGGTATGAAGTGACTGTTAATAGGTACGGTTTAAGCAGAACTTTTGGAGACAACTCCTCCAGATGGTCTATTATTAAAGTCTTAAGAGCTCAGAGCCGAGGATGATTGAGAACTTCAGAAGAATTAAACAAAAAACCCAACAACAACAAAAAAGGATGGGTAGAAGGTGTCAAAGACATAAGAGCTCTTTGTAGATGCTGACTGGTTCACTTTGTCCCCAAGTTCATCTTAGAGCTCAAGCGAATTCAACACGAGACAGACACATTAGTCCTGAGTCAAGGGCAAAAACTTCTGGTAGTAGCTCTTGGTGACGTCAATCATCAGCTCCAGGGTACATTCTGGAAGCTCCCCTGAGAAGAGTCCTGGGCAGCCTGAGAAGACAGTGAATGGTGGGACCACCGTTTCTGGGGGTAGTACTGTGTTGTCAAGAATTTTGCAGCAGTCTTTCAACACACACCGGCGCCCAATCACACAGTTCCTGCCAACATGAACGTAAGAGCCAATCTGAGCCGCGTTGACCACATAGTCTTCCTCAATAAAAACATGGTCCCCAATATGTAAAGGGAAGAATGCAACCCCTTTGCTGAATTTCTTGAACGGCGGCCTTATGACACTCCGACTTTTCACAACACAATGACGTCCAACTCTTACATTTGCCAGATCCCCTCGGATAATACAGTCATTCATCACAATGGTCTTGCCATTGAGAACGATGTTCTGACTTCCGCACAACACCGACTGGCGACTAACTTTGTTCCCAGAGGCCGTCTCGATGTACTCGGACTTGTTGTAGAGCAGCTCGCCCAACTCCATGGCCACCAAGTCCTCCAAGCATCTCGGGCTCCAGCCAAAGCCTATCCGCCGCTCAGTCCGCCGGGGATGCCGGGGATCAATACCTAAAACTTTTATGTAGCAATCCAGTCCAGTGAGGAAACAGGCCATGTGACCTAGATGCCTTCAGCAATCACTGGGTCATGTGAAACTTTGGGAAATCAACAACTCAAAGAAGTAAGGTCTGGGGTCCTATTTGGCTAGTGAGGATATTACCCTTTTATTATATAGGATTGTAATCATGAGGTTAGAATCCACTGATTGGCCAATGTCAGAAAACATACTATCCTTGGAGACTAGCCAGCCCAGCTGAGAATAGCTACATGAAATGTGGAAGAGAGATAGTTGCTCAAATGTTTAAATTCAGGATCGATTCTGAAGAACTGACAGGTAGCCTTATTCAAATGCATGAGGGCTTTCATAAGAGAAACTTACACACATGGGCAATGCAGCTGCTCCCAGTGGTAGCCAGCAGGGGAAAAATCCATACCCCTCCAGGACAGATTCTCTTTGTATAGGGTGTTAATAATAAAACCATTTAGTTAGTAGTCAGTAGACCAGAATGAACAATGCATTCCCAAGTTAGCAGATAACATCAGGCAGTTATCACACTCTGTACATTCATTAGCCTCCTTCCTGGGTGCACACTATTTATCTTTGGCATTCCCATTTTCTGTGTAGTCAGCCAAGCCTGAGGCTACAGAGAGTTAAGAGTCTGACATTGCCCAAATATCTTTGCTGCTGGAGCCACATTGCATCTCAGTGAGTTCCCCTACAGATACTAAGATGTATAGCTTTTGGGGGTGGCAATGGTTGCATGGTTGAGTTTCTGGACCTGGACTGGCCTTGATACCAGCAGCCTTTGAGCTCTTGGCACCAGTGCAAACATAGCACCCAATATTAGTGGTGGCAATAGCAGCACTGATGGTAGTTCTTTAGATCATGCTTGTCAGAAGCTTGGCTACAAGAATGGTTCTCCAGCCTTTACAACAGTTCTGTAGCCTACAAGGTAGTCTTTTAATAAACACCCTTTCTGTTTAATCCTCAGAGTCTGTGGTTATAAGTAAAATTCCAACTTTAATGTAAAAATGTTAAATATAAAGCTGGAAATTCCATGGGCCCTGACATGAAGGTAGCTTGTTTGAAAATGCAATCAGCATAGAAGAAAAGATGGTTGAGAGATCAAGAGTTAGAGACAGAGATTTGATGAGTACCTGGATCTAGGCTTGACAGAAACTAATAAAAAATAACTTATTTATTGGCTTACATATATAATATGTAAGATATGTAAGCCAATAAAAGTTTTTTCTTCCCCACAAATCATTTTGGGTTGGATTATCTGTCATTGCAATTGAAGACATTCTGATTAGTATAGACTCTTGATTAATATCTATTTATATCTATATTTATAGCAGAACAGTCAAAGAATTTATGGGTGTTTTAAAACCAGCACAGTCACACAGTTGGTCAGTGACAGAGTGGGATTCAAACCCAGCAAGTCTGAATCTTACCTACTATGCCAAAAGGAATTTGTAAATCAGAATATGATATATATATACATATATATATATACATATATATATACTGAAAATTAAAGACATTAAAAATGATACAGAGCAATGATTTTCAACTATTCTTTTTCACAGATGAATAAAACTTTTAAACAGATGAATAAAAAAATAAACTGTATTGTTTAAAAAGATCTTATTGATGAAGGTGGGATATAGGCTGGATGGGAAGAGATAGAATTATGTCCACTCAGCCACACTCCACACCCTGAAAACCCTTCAGGCATTCCTGAGGAAGCAATAGGTCTCATCAAAGTGCTGGTTTGAAACTGTCTATACATGAAATCCCAGGGTTATGTGAAGGTGTTCAATATACTGTATGGTACTGGTGACAAAAGCAAATCAAAAGGCAATATATGCATCGTGGTCCTATGTTTTGTTAAAAACACACCCACACATATATCAGAAAAATAATATAAGGAAACACACAAAAATATTAATGGACCGATGGGCTTGCAGATGACTTAAATTTTTAAATTTGTATAGAGAAAATAGAGGCTTTTTGCTAAGTTCAACCTTTCTGTGAGATGTCTTCCCTTATACTGAAACCACAGTCTCACTATCTTAAAATAATATGTTGACAAGTCTGTGCTGAATAAACTAATTTTTTGAAATTCTGAGTAAACTGAGAGACATGTCAATGATGTCTGGGAAGTTATGCATTTAGTGTAGATGTAGCAGTATGCTGACATTTGGGTGTATTTCAATCCTGCACTAAACTTAAAACTTTTGGTTCTTGCCTCTTATTCCATTGAATAGAAACCCCCAAATTGCTTCATAGCTTTTAAACTAGCCAAGCAATATTTGCCCCTTTCAAAAACATGGTGTTTGAATAGACGTCATGGCTTTTAGATGCAAATAGATAATTTATTTGATACAGAGACTTCATCTCCTCTCTCATCAAAGCCCTTTGCAATCTCCCTGAGATAGATGTTCAAGCATAGTCATTTAATCTGTTCTGGTTCAGTGGTGGACAAAATTAGCCTATATGCAGATAGCATTCTTCCACATTTACATGAAGAAGAGTAAATCGTTATCGGGCCTTCAATAGCACCACTAAAGATTTTGCCTTTCTGATGAAAAACTGTAGTGTTGTGTGTGTTTTTTAAGTCACTGAAACAGGCTGAAGAATTCAAACTCTATTTTATTCTCCCCTCCAGGAAATTACATCAGGATTTGTATATTTAAAGACTGCTGTAATGAGAAAAGTCACGGTGTGTGGAATTTTAAAGGACCTTAGAGATCATATGGACCTGTTTTGCTGGTAAAGAACAGACATTGCAAAGGCTGTGACTTGTCTGGGGTCCACAGTACACAGTGAGATAACCACACTAGAGTACAGCTTGCCTCGCTCTGGGGCAGCTCTTGTTTAATCATGTCACACTACTTGTTATAAGAGAGCTCCCTGAAACTTCCAAATGGGCTTGAGATCTCTGGCATTTCCATGTAGTGATTTTTTTTCTTATGGGAATATGAAATTATTAGGTCATGATTATTGTTCTTTAGCCAAATATGCCATCTTTTCTGAAAAAGATGTTGTATGTCTGTAGTGAGGGTACCTGAGTAATACCTGTGTACCTCCTGCAATAACGCTACAATTGAATTTCTTGTTGAGGTTATAGTAGCTATTGATTGAGAATTTATAGGGAATGGAGTATGAAATGCTCTATCTGTTGGTATCCTAATAATTCTTTCTTATTGCAATAAAAATAAATTTAATACAAACAGGAGGTAATTCCAAGTTTAGGAGATCCCTACAATTGTATGACAGCATTCTAGGATTTAAAGAGCAACTTTATTTTATATATTTCTCTTATTGGTTCTTTGATGTTAGCACAGATGAGGACAATGAGGTCCACAGAAATGAAGGGACAGGACCACATCACATCCTGGCTCTGCATGAGGAGCTGCTCCTTGGCTTAGTCTGTTGTTGATGCAGCTCTAGGACTTCTACAGACATGGAAACCATCAGTTCAGAAGAATATAAAGATTAAACAGCAGAAAGCATTGGGTTAAGAGCAAAAAATCCTGTGACCTAGAAAGTCAAAACAGGGTCAACTACATACACTGTCCTCACAGGGTTAGCTGCTTCTCGTTCTGGCTTTTGGACATGAGTTTGTAACTTTGGGAGACTATTCTTTTTCTCAGCTGGCATAAAAAAATGAAAACGTTTATTTTTAAAATTGTATTCAAAAAGGGAACAAATGCTTTTCATACCATTTAATGTCATTGGGGCATTACATTAGAAAGCAACTGGCTTTTGACATGCCTTTCTTATGGTTGATAGACATAAAAAGCAGTACCACTGGAAATGAAGGTCTCCACCAGGCGGAGAAGTGAACTTTAAAGGTCTGCTGCAGAATACTTCCTGCATCTGGAGAAAGGTTTACAGATTGCCAATCTGCAAAGCTGTCCTGATGACCTTCCCATACATCAAGGTGGCCTAAAGCAGAATGCTACACTGGCAATAGCCAGCAGATTGGACACGAGGTTACCAGTTAGGGCATCTGATAGTTTTCACTTCTGTTTTTATTTCAAATTACTCCTAGGCCCATTTCTTTTAGGTTTAGTTTAATCTCTTTCATTTTCTATAATTCCCATGGCTGATTTAGCAAAATTATGTTTTTCTGGTAAAAATTTCCTTTGATATTATTCATTCTTTATTCAATATTCACAAGTGATTTTTAAGTTAGACATTGAGCTGATCATCAGTGTGCAACTCTTGTCCCTCCTTTATCTAGGAGTATCTTTCTATAAATATACTCTTTTTCCATCTAGAAATCTTACCCTCTTTCTTTTCTACAGAACTGCCCCTTATCCTGCAAACTCACCTCTTCTGAAAAGGCTTTCTTAGCCCACAAATTACATCAGTGCCAATATCTTAATTTATGCCCCAATGATAATAGATGAGCTCACTCGGGACGAGCACCGCATGAGAAAACAGAGTAATTGGTCTGTAAGGAACACACAGAGTTAGCAATGCCTGCTGGGGAGATAGAGAAGGAGTGGCTAGAGAGGTAGGAGAAAAACTAGGGGAGAAGCCCAGGTATGGCCATTTCTAGGTGTTGAGCATAGTAAATTCTATTTACTGCTTCAGGGAAGACTAATGAGCCAAGAACTGAGAACCATCATTGGTATATATTTGTATCAGCCTGTATAAACAGAGAGTAACACCAAATGATTCATAAAAATCTAAGAACAGTGTTTATCCACAGAGGAGAGTAGGCCCTGGGCAGATGAGAAATATGGATGGAAGATTGCCTTTATATTTTGCATACCTTCTAATGTTTCTGCATTTTGAATTATGTGAATGTCATATTTTTAATAAGTTGAATTAATGTTAATTAGTCTAGTTGTAACTCTTATTAATGTTCACATCAAATTAGGAAAATAAAAACTTCCAACATTTTGTATATAAATAAAAATTGAATTTAATGGGTCAAATGATTTAATCAACACATAAATGAAATTTGTGTAATAAATCTTTGATAAAAATCATTATTGCATTTGTTAATTATAATGAATTGGAAAACAGAAGATGTTTTCCAATCCATTTTAACTGGGAATCAAAATATCCTGAAATTACATAAAGCATTTCTTAGAATCCTTTCAGTTTATTTTTAAGTAGGTAAAGTAACCAAAAAAATCAAGATTTGCATGTACCTAATCAGGGATCAAATCTTTATGTTTATCATGGAGTTTATCTAAGAATTAAGAATCTTAAAAAAGACATCTTTCCATTTGGGGAATGAAGTATTAAAGAAAATGATAGATTTATTCAGTTTTCCAAGGAATACTTATCATGTTAGTGTTAAAAGATCACATAGATAGGCTAAAGAGTTTTTCCTTGTTTTATATGTCATACTAGAGGCCTGGCGCATGAAATTCATGCGGGGGGGTGGGGGGGTGTTCCCCTTGGCTCAGCCTGCACCCTCTCCAATCCGAGACTCCTGGGGGGACATCCCTCTCACAATCCTGGACCGCTGGCTCCTAACTGCTTGCCTGCCTGCCAACCTGATCACCCCTAACCACCTCTGCCTGCCGGCCTGATCACCCCTCACTGCACCCCTGCCAGCCTGATTATCTCTAACTGCCTCTGCCTGCCAGCCTGATTATCCCCAACTGCCGCCCCTGCTGGCCTGGTTGCCCCACACAGCCTGCTGGTTGTTTGGTTGTTTGGTTATCCCTCACTGCCCCCCCCCCGCCCCCCCGCTGGCTTGGTCTCCCCATGCAGCCTGCTGCTTGGTCGTTTGGTCGTCCCTCACTAATCCCCCTGCTGGCTGGTCGCCCTACACAGCCTGTCTAGTCGTCCATTTGGTTGAGATGGTTGCTTAGGCTTTTATATAGATAGATATTTTAGCATTAAGGTTCTTAGTGCTGCCTGTAGAAATACGTTTTTTTAAATGTACTGGTCACATATGGTAATTTCTGTGTATTAAAGCTTTCAAAATGTTCCTATCCCCTTTTTTGGTAATTTTTATTTCTTTCCATATCAAAACTCCCTTGTGGGGTCTTGGGATGACACCCAACCTGCCAGATTCTCCTTTCCTGGATTATTTGTAGCTAAATAAGAGATTGTTTTTCACTGATTTTAGCTGAGCAGACCAAAATGAATTCTAATTTATTTTTATATTTTTGTAAAAATCCAGAGTTAGGAAATCCCCTGAAGTTCAGAAAAAGTAATAGTAACTATTATTTTCAAGAAGTATATAAAATATCATTTTTTACATACCAACATTTCTATTTTTTCCTCTAAAACTTCCAAACGGATTTTCTAAGGGCTTAACAGTTTTTAATGTTTTAAGAATAACACTTTTTTCCAATGGTTAAATTTCACACTTTTACCTAAGAGAAATCTTTAGAATATGATAATGGATGTGTATTACATTTTAATTTAGTAATTCAAAATAGTGATAAAGAGACATACTCCATCTTTAGAGCAGTTTTGTGAAGTTTAGTAGGCATATATGAACCCTTAGGGAAAAAAGTGTCAAAAGCCCAACACTTGATTCATCCCCTATTGTAAGCATAACCATATTATAATCTATACTTTATTAACAATAAGAGAAAATAAACTGATTTTTATAATTTTGTTTTTTTTATAAGATAAAATCCCAAGCAAGTCATGTTTGCCACTATTTATATTGAAAATTGTTTGCCCAATTGAGTTAGGACAGGCTAGGCTACCCTACAGTAACAAAGTAATCCTGAAATTTCTATGAGTTAACACAACAAAGGTGTATTTCTTGTTCACAAAAGTTCTAATCCAAGAATGACATTGTCAGCTATGTAGTGACTCAGGGATTCAGGCAACTTCCATCTTGTGGTTCTTCCATCTCAACAGGTAGCTTTGAATGCTGTGGCAGAGGCAACTTTAACTTCACTTATAAACCATTGGCCAGAATTAGTTGTATGCCCACAACCTGCCATTTTTTCTTGTGTTTAGGAAGAGAAAATAAAGTAGAACTAGGTAAACACAAAGCAGTACGTTTGCCATGGTTTTAAGTGCAAGCCCTTTGTACTTTTTCTAGTATTGAATATCCTTGGAAAATGGGGCCCTCTCTGATTGAAACCAAATTAGAAGCTGTTATTCATCTCTGATTCCTTCTGGTCATTATGGAAAATGTTTCAACAAGCCATGTGCAATCAGGGAATATATGAACACTGCTGGCTTATTATTGCCTTCAAAATTTATCATAATTTGTTTTGTTTTGATTGGATATTGCATATGAGGAGGGACTGGAGATGCAACAATGAATCAATTTATAGTCTTGCCAAGCAGAGAGTCTCCTACCATGACTTTGGTTTAGCTTTTAAAAATATTGCCATAAAAAATGGTTTGCATGCCTCTAATAATAAATATGGTCTTAAAACTTTTACTGCATTAAGTATTTAATGGAGTTGAGAACCTACATCAACAAAAATGAAATTATATCTAATAAAAATAGTCTATAAATGTCATAGAAATAAATGAGGTATTTTCATAACTTAAAAATCTCTCTCTTCTGTGAGTGTTTTAAACCTAAAATAAGAACCAAAAATGTCCCCAAATTTTATCATTTCAGTCTATTTTGAACTCTACTATAATGGTATTTTTTTAAACCAAAGTTTTCCTTCTAAACTGTGAAGTGTCGTGAGAGAAGGTGGAAATATTTTGCTGTTGGTTTGTTTTATTAATGTGAAGACATCCTGGGAAGAGAAGAGAATCATTGGCTATGTATCTAACATACCTAGACATTTTCTTGGCACACAGGGTACTTGGAACAAACCATATAGCTGTCATTTGAGGTCTGTGGGTTAACCTACTGGGTACAACATAAGAGTTATATATGGTAGCTGGCCTGGCAGGTCTGAGCATTGGTACAATATTTATGCATTCCAGCTTGGTTCCTGGACTCTTTACAGTCTCAAATAAGTAACAGGTGAAATCCAGAAAACAGTAACTTTACTGTTGGAAGTGATGCAAAGTCTTGCTTTAGCCAAAATAATAAGTAAATGAACCAACAGACAAAGAAGCAAGAAAGTATTTTTTAAAAATTCCACAGATTTATCTCACATTATTATTAACAACATTAATGGCAAAAAGTAATAAAGAATGAATGAAAAACATAATGCAAAACACATTTTGATCTCCTAGTGCCCTTTGACTCAGAAACAGTGAACTGAAAAGATCAAGAGTTTTGTTAATTCCTGCAGTCTTTAGTTGCAAGTCATAGCTGTGGATCAGGGTGCCAAGAGAAATTTTTGCATGAGAGCAGAAGAGAACTCAGAAAAGGTAGCTCTCTTCTGTAAGCTATTCTTCATAGTCTCAAAATATGGACAGAAGACACATATCTTTGCAATGTCCTGAAACATAATCCACAGGTATCATTACACTCAATGGTCAGAGAAGCCAAGATTGATCTAGCTATGGAACACTGTCTGGCCAATACCATTCATGCAACCAAATTAGCTTAAGGCTTCCAGTGGCCAGTATAGCCATTAGAGTCAAGCTGGGCAATATGATGAGAGGGATTTGGGAGTAGTCTGGAAGTCCTTAAACGTAAGGCTCAGAGAACTAGTCATGGACATTCTAGTTGGTGGTGAAAGTTGTGGACCTTGATTTGAAGATCAGGCACCTGTAGAAGACATACCAGCTGTATATATTTTTAAATATATATATGTATATGTATATTAAATACATGTAACTCCCAGGCAAAGTGAGATTAATAGTTAATAAGACTGTACCTATAGTAGACATACATATTAGTTATTTTCATAAACACCCTAGGGAACATGACAATTATCCTAATAATATTTCATAGTCAGGGATTGTTTAATAGGGACTGATTGACACCCTTAACGAGATAGGTTCCTCAGTGGCTTCTCAGCAGTAAGCCTGGCTTTGATATCTGAAGTGTAGTGCCTGCAAAAAGTGCTTTGGTAGATCAATAATATGCTGAGTTGGGTAACTGCCACCAGAGAAGATCTTTTAGGAATCATGTATTTACCCATCAAGCCATCTTTTTACCCATTCAAGAATATCTCCTGAATACCTACATTGTGCAGGCATTTGTATGAGTGAGATCTATTCCTTGTCTTTCAGATGTCTACAACTTAGAAAGAAGATAAATGATCAATGTAAGGCAAATGTACAAGTAATTTGAAGAAATGAGCAAAGTTAAGATTCAGTTGTCAAGAAAACCACATTATGTTTTGACAATTTGAGCAATGAAGATAGTGAGCTGGAAGGGTTGTATAATCAAGGAACCCTCTCAGAGAGTTTCAAGGGCTTATTGCCATGACTCCTTTACTGAAATTTTCCACCCCAGCAGAACTGACCACCCCTAAATTTATCCTCTATTGTCAGTTACCTACAAGGGAGTACCCATGAAACTATGCAGGCCAGAAGGAAGTAGCAAGAAATATTCAAAGTGATGAATAGCAAGAACCTACAACCAAGATTACTCTTCCCAGCAAAGCTATCATTCAGAATTGAAGGTCAGATAAAGAGCTTCACAGATAAGGAAAAGCTAAAGGAGTTCATCACCACCAAACCAGTATTATATGAAATGCTGAAAGGTTTCCTTTAAGAAAAGGAAGAAGAAGAAAAAGGTAAAGATACAAATTATGAACAACAAATACACATCTATCAACAAGTGAATCTAAAAATCAAGTGAATAAATAATCTGATGAACAGAATAAACTGGTGATTATAATAGAATCATGGGCATAGAAAGGGAGTGGACTGACTATTCTTGAGGAGGAAAGGGGTGTGGGGGATGCGGGAAGAGACTGGACAAAAATCGTGCACCTATGGATGAGGACTGTGGGGGGGGGGGGTTAGGGCAGGGGGGGAGGGGGACCGGGAGGAGGGGAGCTATGGGGGGGAAAAAGAGGAACAACTGTAATAATCTGAACAATAAAGATTTAATTAAAAAAAAATAAAGAACATGCCAGTATAAAACTTGCACAAACTAGAATAGTTTCTGGAAGGCAATTTGACAATCTCTATTAAAATTACAAGTATCTACTCTTTGATTCAGGAATTATATTTCTAAAAATGTTAGGATCAATATTATCATATGTGTGAAATGATGAGTTGGCAAAGTTGTTCAATGAAGCATTATTTGTAAGAGCAAAATATTGGAAACAACCGAAATGTATAGTCAGTATGTTTCTGTTTCAATCTATCCTATATAATAAAGAGGTAATATGCAAATTGACCATCACTCTAACACACAAGATGGCCGCCCCCTTGTGGTCAAAGATGGCCAGCAGGGGAGGCAGTTGGGGGGGATTCAGGCCTACAGGGGAGGCAGTTGGGGGTGACCAGGCCTGTAGGGGAGGGCAGTTGGGAACGACCAGGCCTATAGGGGAGGGCAGTTAGGGGTGATCAGGCCGGCAGGGGAGGGAAGTTAGGGGCAATTGAGCCAGCAGGGGAGCAGTTAGGCATCAATTAGGCTGGCAGGGGAGTGGTTAGGGGTGATCAGGTTGGCTGGCAGAAGCAGTTAGGGGCAATCAGGAAGGCAGGCAGGCAAGCAGTTGGGAGCCAGCAGTCCCGGATTGTGAGAGGTATGTCTGACTGCCTGGTGGGATCGGGCCTAAACGAGCAGTTGGACATCCCTCAAGGGGTCCCATATGGAGAGGGTGCAGGCTGGGCTGAGGGACACACACCCCTGTGCACGAATTTTGTGCACTGGGCCTCCAGTCCTATCTAATAAAAGAGAAACATGGTAATTAGCGTATGACCGCTACCCTTCCCATTGGCTAATCAGGGCGATATGCAAATTAACTGCCAGCCAAGATGGCGGCCGGCAGCCAGGCAGCTGGAAGCGAACATGAGGCTTGCTTGCTTCAGTGACGGAGGACTCCAACGTTCCCGGCCTGCCGCTGCCGGCCTCTGAGCTGCAACTCTAAGCAACTATGTTACAAATATAGAAGCTAAACAAACCCCCAGAAACCTGCTTTAGTACGCCGGGCTTCAGCCAGCAGGATCGCAACATTGTTTCAAATACAGAAAGAAAAAAAGGCCAGAAACCTGCTTTCAGCAGTGGAGGCCTAAGAGCTGGACCCAGAGCTAAAGCTGGCCCAGAATAAAAAAGAAAAAGAAAAAAAGGAGTGGTTGGGAGCTTCAGTCACCCACCAGCCTGAAAACAGCCCTCAGCCCCTCACCCAGACTGGCTAGGCACCCCAGCGGGGACGCCCACCCTGAAGGGTGTGTGACCAGATGCAAACAGCCATCATCCCCTCATCCAGGCTAGCCAGGCACCCAAGCGGGACCCCCATCCTGATCCAGGACACCCTTCAGGGCAAACCAGCCAGCCCCCACCCATGCACCAGGCCTCTAATATGCCTCCCAGCACCGAGATCAGCAGAGCCGCGAGGCCTCCCGGCACTGGGATCAGCATGACAGGGGGCAGCGCCCAAACCCCCTGATCGCCCTGCAGCTCTGTGTGTGACAGGCGGCGGGGCCACAACCTCTCTATCCGCCCTGCTCTGTTCGTGACAGGGGAAGGCACCCCAACCCCCTGATCGGCCCTGCTCTGTGCCTGATAGGGGGGAGCTCCCCAACCCCCTGATCGCCCTGCAGCTCTGTGTGTGACAGGGTGCGACGCCCCAACCCCCTGATTGGCCTTGCTCTGTGTGTGAGAGGGTGCGGTGCCCACTCCGCCCCCCCCCCCCCCCCACGGGCCCTGATCTGTGTGTGACAGGGTAGAGCCATAACCTCCACATTGGCCCTGCCCTGAGTGTGAGAGTGGCGGCGCCCCAACCCCCTGATCGGCCCTGCTCTGTGGGTGATAGAGGGCGGCGCCCCAACCCCCTGATCCGCCCTGCTCTGTGTGTGACAGGGGGCGGTGCCCCAACTCCCCTATCGGCCCTACTCTGTGAGTGACAGTGGGGAGCTCCTCAACCCCCTGATGGGCCCTGCTCTGTGTGTGACAGGGGGGAGCTCCCCAACCCCCTGATGGGCCCTGCTCTGTGCGTGACAGGGGGGAGCTCCCCAACCCCTCTGATGGGCCTTGCTCTGTGCATGACAGGGGGGAGCTCCCCAACCCCCTGATCGACCCTGCTCTGTGAGTGACAGGGTACGGAGCCCCAACCTCCCTGATGGGCCCTGCTCTGTGAGTGACAGGGGGCAGCGCCCCAACCCCCTGTTTGGCCCTGCTCTGTGCATGACAGTGGATGGCACTGCAACCTCCCCATCGACCCTGCCTTGAGTGTGACAGGGGGCGGTGCCCCAACCCCCCAATCGGCCCTACCCTGAGCATGACTGAGGGTGGTATTGCAATCTCCCAATCCGCCCTGCTCTGTGCATGACAGGGGGTGGCACCCCAACTCCCCAATCGGCCCTGCTCTGACCCCGACCAGGGGCTGCACCTAGGGATTGGGCCTGCCCTCTGCCACCTGGGAGCAGGCCTAAGCCAGCAGGGTGTTATCTCCCAAGGGGTCCCAGACTGTGAGAGGGCACATGCCGGGCTGAGGGACCTCCACTTCCCCCCACCGAGTGCACAAATTTTTGTGCACCGGGCCTCCAGTATATATATAAAAGCCTAAGCGACCAAACGACCAATCAACTGGTCACTATGACGTGCACTGACCACCAGAAGGCAGATGCTCAATGCAGGATCTGCCCCCTGGTGGTCAGTGTACTCCCACAGCCAACCTCCTGCAGCCCCTCCCCCACAGCCAGTCAACCTCCCATGGCCCTTTCTAGCTCCCCACACTCCCCCACCGCTGGCCAGCCCCAATCAGCCCTGATCACTAGCCAGGCTGAGGGACCCGACCCGTGCACGAATTCGTGCACCAGGCCTCTAGTAAATAAACAATACCACAAGATACTGTGGAATACTATGTAGCCATAAACAGAATAGGGATTCTTTCTTTTATTGTATTGAAATAGTAAAATATGCTAAGGAAAGACAAGAAAGGTACAGAACAGTAAAGAATTATTCTTTACATGAAAGAATGGAAAAAAGAATGTATCTGTGTATACTTGTATATGCAGAAGGTATTCTTGGAAAACAGAAAAAGTTAGGAACATTGATTTGCCCTGGAGCAGGGGAACTGGGTAGCTGAGACTCAGAATGGGAAGGAGAATTTTCATCGAGTACTCTTTTATACTTTTGAAATGTAAAACCTTATGACTATATGGCTTATGCAAAAATAAATAAGTAAAAATAAACACACTATAGCAGATGCTGAGGTTCCTGGCAGGGAACCGCTGGCTGTTGTCATGGTCACCTGCTGCAGCTGTTAGAGTGGTGTGGTCGCCTACAGTGACATCTGCTGGTGCTTCCCAACAGCTCTTTTAAATCAGTGTTTTTCAAATTGCTAGTTTAAAAGTCAACACTGAGGTATATCACCTCACCTGTCAGAATGGCTACCACCAACAAATCAACAAATGACAATTGCTGGTGAGGATATGGAGAAAAGTGAATCCTACTACACTGCTGGTGCAGCCACTGTAGAAAACAGTATAGCGTTTTCTCAAATAATTAAATATGGAACTGCCATTTGACCCTGTGATCCCAATTCTATGAATATATCCTAAGAAACCCGAAACACCCAATCAGAAAGAATATATGCATCCCTATGTTCACAGCGGCATAATTTACAGTAGCTAAGATCTAGAAATGGCCCAAGTGCCCATCAGTAGATGAGTGGACAAAAAAGCTGCGGTACAGTTACATGGAATACTATGCAGCATGCAGCAGTAAAAAAAGAAGGATCTCACCCTTTGAGACAGCATGGAAGGACCTGGAGAATATTATGGTAAGTGAAATAAACCAGTCAGAGAAAGACAAGTACCACATGATCTCACTCATATGTGGAATCTAAAGACCAAAATAAACCGATGAACGAAATAGATCCAGAGATATAGAAACATGGAATAGACTTTGAATCTCAGAGGGAAGGCAGGGATGGGTAGGAAGAGATTAACCAAAGAACTTACCTATATATATAAAAGGATAAGTGACCGACTGTACATCTGTCTGACCGTCCAACTGGCTGGTACATATGACACACAATGGCAATTTAAAAATAAATGTTGACGTGCACAATACATACAAAGCTCTTGCTGGCACCAATTGCATGTGACACCAAAATGTATCTAAAGACCAACTATTGGCACATCGTATCTCTGAAGCTGAAAGAAAATGATGTTGTCAACAGAATATTACTTACTTACTAGAGGCCTGGTGCACGAAATTTGTGCATGGGGTGGGGGTCCCTCAGCCCAGACTGCACCCTCTCCAATCCGGGACCTCTTAAGGGATGTCCAACTGCCTGTTAGGCCCAACCTCTAACTGTCCTCCCCTGCAAGCCTAGTCACCCCCAACTGTCCTCCCCTGCAGGCCTGGTCTCCCCCAACTGCCCCCCCTGCAGGCCTAGTCACCCTCAACTGTCCTCCCCTGCAGGCCTGGTCCCCCCCAACTGCCCTCCCCTGCAGGCCTGGTCGCCCATAACTGCCCTTCCCTGCAGGCCTGATTGCCCCCAACTGCCCTCCTTTTCAGGCCTGGTCTCTCCCAACTGCCCTCCCCTGCTGGCCTGATTGCCCACAACTGCCCTCCCCTGCCAGCCATCTTGTTGCAGCCACCTTGTGTCCACATGGGGACGGCCATCTTGTATGTTGGAGTGATGGTCAATTTGCATATTACCTCTTTATTATATAGGATTAGTAAATTTATATATTATTTTCATATACATTTTACTAATTTTCTTTCATCTCTGACACTTCTATTATAGAGAAAGGGCAAATAGCAATATTAAGATATTTTGTATTTTAATTTTATAATACTACATTATATATACTATTTTGACATGTAATTTTTTGCAGTAATGTAATTACTGCACGAATCTTTCTTCTAATTAATTTCCTTTCAAATTGCATGAATCTGTGCACTGGGCCACTAGTATGCATATAATTGAGAAATTCAAGGACAGATTGGACCCAGAGGCTAAAGATATCATCAAGTCTCTCTCTCAGTGTGCATCAAAGCGACCGGTCATTCCACTGTTCAGTCAATTTGCATATTACCCTTTTATTATATAGAATTGTAATCATGAGGTTAGAATTCACTGATTGGCCAATCTCAGAAAACATACTATCCTTGGAGACTAGCCAGCTCAGTTGAGAACAGCTACATGAAATGTGGAAGAGATAGTTGCTCAAATATACATTAAAGGTGCTGTCACCTGAAGGAATAGAATGACAAAACATGCAAAACCAATAAATGTGCTTGTCAAATTGTAATCTGTACAATGAAAATGCCAACTTATCTAAGTACATTTTCTTTAGTTAGTACCTTACCTCTATAAGAATGAATCATTTAAGATAAAAATGTCATACAGGCAAGTGAGATTAACATTTCAGTTTTTAATGAATTGAATTCATTATTCAATTGTTCTACATATTTCTGGCTTCTCCATGATCTGTTTTCCCTCAGAATTCTATTTAGATCTCCCATTAACCAAGTCTAAAGAGAACCAAGTAAGTTATCAGTACAATCATTGTTTTTTGACGCATTGATTTTAGTCAAATATTTTAATCACAATAGAAATTTAAAATTTATGAAAGAAGACTAAAATACACTTTGAAGAGCATAGTTCTCATATTTGCTTTTGCTCATTCTTTCTCAGAAAACAAAAGTGTTTTTAAAGAGAAACATCTTAACATATCTGGTGTGATTTTCTATTTATCCAGTTTAAGCCAAAAGAAGAAAAAGAAAAAAGAAAAGAAAAATGGGGGGCGGGGGAGGGGTATCATCTGTTTTTCTTTTTTATGTTTTGAAAGATGGGTCTCCAAAAGCTATTTCCTAATATATGTCAATGCAACATCTGCTAGTTCTTGATAGCCAGAAACAGCCATGCTGGCAGCCCCTGCAGAAGTGCCAAGGTATTTCCCATTAGAACTGTCTTCACTTTGGAGTTGTCAGTACTATTTTTCTCTAGGGGTAGTATATTTCCCTAAGTTGAAGTAAACATGTGAATTGGAAGCACAGAGCAGAAAGAGTAAGTAGGATGATGCATTTATAGTTAGGTAGAGGTGTAGCAGAGAAAGGCTTCAGAACGCAGTACAGTTGACCCTTGAACAACAAGGGGTTTGAACTGTGCAGGTCCACTTAAATATGGATTTTTTCAATAAATACTGTAAATGTATTTTTTCTTCCTTATGATATTTAAGTAACAACTTCTTTTCTCTAGCTTACTTTATTGTGAGCATACAGTATATAATAAACATATCATACCAAATATGTGTTAACAATGTTCAACAGTAGGCTATTAGTAGTTAAGCTTTTGGGAAGTCAAAAATTACATGTGGATTTTGCCTGGGCAGAGGTTGACACCCCTAACTTCTACTTTATTCAAAGGTCAACTGTATTTGATAACAAAGACCATGTCATAGGTCACAGATTAAACTGCTTCTCTTGGTAAAGCATGTTTCAATATACATCTTAATTTCTCCCTTTTATTCAATATCAAGGTTGCAAGTAGAATTAAGATATATTAACCAGAACTAAGGATAACCAACCATGTCCAAAGTTTCCCTTACATTTCTTCTCATTTTTTAAGCCTTTGATGGAATTTAAAATGCACCAAGGAGCTTCCATTTCTGTCTGAGAATTCATAACAGAATTCTACCTTGACACTTATTTTGAAAAAGAGAGCCTAAGTGTTGGTCTTGAGAGAGATCAATATTTTCACCTGTCCTAAAATAATCTGGTCTTGAATTTAGCAGTTCAATAAATTTTCAGACCTAGCAATTTGGGGCCTCCAAATGATTAGTGTCATTTGCTCCCATCAATACATTCTCCCCACCTGAATGACATTATTGCCTTTTGTTTCATTGGACTTGAAAGAAGAGGTATCACTGTGGGCTTGTCAAAGTCAAGGCTATTGTTATATCCTCAATGTCAAACCCAGTCCTTGATACATAGGTAATGTGGAATGAATGAGACAATCTGTCCCGAATTTCTGAGATCCAACATTTGCTCTTACAGTCCTCAAATTTGGGTATCTTAACTTGTCTTACCTAAATTATAAAACACCAAATTGACTGTGATGAAGAAAGAAGAAATACGTTCTAGAGCTTGGACTTCCATAGGAGAACTTTAATAGTAGTTCTCTCTAAATAAATTTGGAAACTCACGTGTTCTCTACAGCAAATATCATTTATGACAATGGCCATTCAGTGGCTTTTTAGTGAAGATAGTGGTTTTGAATATAAGTATAGGGATTGTGGAAGGAGAAGGAGCTTTGAAGACTGATATTCTGGAGTTGAAATCCTGGATCCTTACAAAGTTATTTAACTTCTACTTTCCTATCTTCAAAAAGGGATAACAATACTACCCTGCAGGGCTGTTGTAATAAATTGAGTACAATAATAATATTTTTTAATTTTGTTTTATTGCTTAAAGTATTACAAAGAGTATTACATATGTCTCCTGTTTTCCCGCCTTTGATCTTCCCCCGGCCTCCCCTACCCCCCAGTGTCTTGTGACCATTGGTTATGCTTCTATGCATGCATATAAGTCCTTCAGTTGATCTCTTACCCTCCCCTCAACCCTCCCCGGCCTTCCCCCTGTAGTTTGACAGTCTGTTTGATGCTGCTCTGCCTCTGTGTCTATTCTTGTTCATCAGTTTATAATGGTCGTTATTATCCATAAATCAGTGAGATCATGTGTTATTTTTCTTTCATTGACTCGCTTATTTCAATTAGCATAATGCTCTCCAGTTCCATCCATGCTGTTGCAAATGGTCTTCTTCCTCTTCTTAAAGAATACCCTTCAGCATTTCATATAATACTGGTTTGGTGGTGATGAATTCCTTTAGCTTTTTCTTATCTGTGAAGCTCTTTATCTGACCTTCAATTCTGAATGATAGCTTTGCTGGATAAAGTAATCTTGGTTGTAGGTTCTTGGCATTCATCACTTTGAATTTTGCCACTCCTTTCTGGCCTGCATGGTTTCTGTTGAGAAATCAGCTGACAATCTTATGGGTACACCCTTGTAGGTAACTAACTGTTTTTCTCTTGCTGCTTTTAAGATTCTCTCTTTGTCTTTTGCTCTTGGCATTTTAATGATGATGTGTCTTGGTGTGGTCCTCTTTGGATTCCTTTTGTTTGGGGTTCTCTGCACTTCCTGGACTTGTAAGTCTATTTCTTTCACCAGGTAGGGGAAGTTTTCTGTCATTATTTCTTCAAATAGGTTTTCAATATCTTGCTCTCTCTCTTTTTCTGGCACCCCCATAATTCGGATATTGGTACACTTGAAGTTGTCCCAGAGGCTCCTTACACCATCTTCATATTTTTGGATTCTTTTTTCTTTTCTGGTTGGGTGTTTTTTGCTTCTTCATATTTCAAATCTTTGACTTGATTCTTGTGATCTTCTAGTCTGCTGTTGGATCTCTGTATGATATTCTTTATTTCAGTCAGTGTATACTTAATTTCTAGTTGGTGCTTTTTCATATCCTTGAGGGTCTCACTAAATTTATCGGTGGTTTCTAGAAAATTCTTGAAAAACCTGATAACCGTGGTTTTGAACTCTATATCCAGTAGTTTGCTTTTCTCCATTTCTGTCATTTGTGACCTCTTTTTTTGTCTCTGAATTTTGGCTGCTTCCCTGTGTTGATAGAATGGCTTTCTGTGCTAGGTGTCCTATAGGGCCCAGTGGCTCAGCCTCCCCAATTACCTGAGGTGCACACTCTTGGTGAACCCCCTTGTGGGCTTTGTGCACATTCTTGTTGTAGTTAAGCTTTGATTGTTGTAGGTATCGCTCGGAGGAATTGACCTCCAGGCCAATTGGCTGTGAGAATCAGCTGTGTCTACAGTGGGAGAACTTCTGTGCTGGAGACACCCTTATGGGGCAAGACTTGCTTCAGTGGGGCTTTAGTGCTCACTGAGTCTGCCCCCTAAGTGTGTCCCTTATGAATCTGAGGAGTTGTAATCTGGATGGTCCCACTCTGACCACTGGGTACACTGGCTCTTGGATCTCTAAGGAGGTGCTAATTTAGCCTCTGCCTGAGGCTACCCAGCAGGAGCTATGGAGAGATCTGCAGATTCCTCTTCTCTTCTTTTTTTGGAGGCTTGGAGGTTCCCAGATGAGGCCCAGCAGTGAAGCATTGCAAGCTGCTGTGGGGCCTTGGGCCTTCTTTTGGAAGTTCTGGGTCTCTCTGACCCACCTGCAGTTTGTTAGGTAATTTTAGATTGCAAAGGGCCAGGCCATTCATATGCAAAAGCCTCTGCACACAGCTTGGGTGGGGTGGGGTCTCAGGGAATCAACAGGGCGGAGCAAACAGCTATGGTAGATCCTCAGTCCTACCCTAAGAGGCCCCGCATCTCAGTGTCCTGGTAATCGCTGTAAGCACTTCTGAGAGAAAGCTGCCCTCGAGTTCCGACTGATGCCAGATAGTCCAGTTTCTGCCCGTATGAGTCTGGGTCCCCAGAGACTCGCCTGGAACTGGAGTTCAGAGCAGTCGGGAGCTTGAGACTCCCTCCCGATTGAAAAAGACAACCGCGTCCTCAGTTGCCAGCCCTTTCCATGTGCGCCTCTGTACCTCTGCACTTTACTTCCGCAGCGCCTCTGAGTCTCAGTGTGCTTTCTCTTTCCTTCTAGTTGTAGAATTTCCACTCAGCCGGCCTTCCTGTGGTTTGGATGATGTCCATTTATCTTTTAGTTGTATTTTTGAAGTGGTTGTGCGAGGCAGCAATTTCAGGTGTTTACCTATGCCGCCATCTTGGTTTCTCCACATGAAGTATCGCAATAATAATTTTTAAAAAGCTTAGCAAAGTCCCCGGTACTTGTGGTTACTCACCAAGTGGTAGTTATGATCTGTATTGTAACCCCTTTGGATATCAGCTGTTGTGATATTATATAGCACAGAGAATAGACTCAGCTACATATAACTCAAACCCTTTCAAGCTTTATAAGTAAAACCTGAAACGGTTAAAGAGAATAAAACAGGGCAGAGAAAAACTTATTGTGCTTAGCAGATATCTTACAGAAAGCCTGCAACCTTGAACACTGCATGACCCAGATATCCACTAGCCATCTGACGCTGGGAGGAACCAAAGACAGATCAGACCCTTATGTCAGCAGAGCGGCTTACAGCCAGCAAAAATTAATAAAAACCTATCTCTCCTGCTCTCTTCACTGACTCCATTTTGTTGGACTCAGCCCACCTGCACCCAGGTTCCTGGAATAAAATCTCTTTTGATACATTATGGCCTCATGTCATAGGTGCACAACCCTGGCCCACTCCGAACCATTCAAAACCGATCTCTGTCCAGTGCTGTGTTAGTCATTGTGGCAGAATGGTAAATGGTGCTCCTTTTCCTGTTGTATCTTCTGCAGCAGGACTTAACAAGACCTAAGTTTTGGGCAAGGTCATTAAAAGGTGGTCCTAATAAAAGTTATGCCATGAGGCCTGTGAGGCAAACCCAGGTAGTATTAATGATAGTGAGGTGAGACATGCTTAGTATTTCACACCAGGTTCCCCCTGTGGGAATTACATCTTCCCAATTTATGAACTATTATACTACAAACACAAGTATATAGTATTTTCATTGTGTAAGTCATAGTCAGAGACTGAACAGAAAAGTCTAAAGTGAATTCTTAATGTGATGCAAAAGCAGGCTTCTAAGAGAGCCCTCCCTGCTTCTCTTCATTACTTCTTTCATTCCTTAGGTGTGCCAGGCATTGTGCATACAAAGAATCTTTACAGTTGATGGGACAGGGATTCCAATATTTTTTTTTCTATTTTGACCTATTCTGAAAAAGGTGAAAGCCATTCCATGAAAAGTTAAGTGCTATAAAAATACATTGATTCTTCGTTCACTAGAGAGATGCTGTGAGATATGTCCTTAAATTTTTTTGACACATGAAAAGATTAAATATAAATAATTCCAATTTCAACTTTAGAGTCTATTCACTGAAGTCTTTTAAAAAAATAATAGTTGCTGTAATCCTTCTTAATACAGTGAGTAGAGTGCAAAATGCAAATCTTCCATACTGAATGAGTGAATTAAAGTCATTTCTTGGAAATTATTTGACAGTATGAGCTATAAGTAAGGGTGAGAGTTATAGTTCTACTCAAATGTTTAGCTTCCTATTATTCCAGCAATAGTTTATCTCCAAAGTTATTGATTAAAGTGGCACATTACTTACAAGTTCTCCTACTTTTAGAGAAAAAAAGAGGCCTACAGTTTTCATATTGCTACAAGTAGAACATTTAAATGCAGAGCCAATACCTTTTAATATACAAGGTGTTCCCCCCAAAAAAATTTATACATACTTCAATAGCTGATAGCTCAATTTTGAAAATGAAATGTATTTTAATAAACACTGCCTTTATAATTATTCAAAGTGTGTATACATTTTGGGGGGACACCCCATACATACATACAGATAGATACAAATAGATTTCTCTGAAATATAACAATTCTCTCTTGAAATTTATTTTTGGGATCACACATTCGCATAAAAATGACATCTGCAGGACACTGTTTATCTGGAAGTCCTCTCACAACTACCAAAGACAAAGAGAAAGTTAAAGTAATTTTGAATGTTGCTATTTCATGAATTTTTAGATAATTTGCTTCCTGGAAAGAACCGAAGACCAATATTGATCTGATTCATTATTTTGCACAATTCATGTCTTATAAAAGTTAATGATACTATCCAGTCGAATTACTTAAAAATGATCTATCATTATTTTCTTAAAAAGTTCCTCTTTCTGTCATGTATATTTTTAAATAACTTGCAATTCACTCTAGATTTTATTGGATTTTATAGAGGTAGATATGATACCATGGCTAATAAACAAAACTAAATCCAAATTATAATTTGGATCCACAGCAATACCCTTCATATACCCAAGGGTTCTCACACCAGTCCTATGAAATGTTTTATCTTTACCCCTTTTTCTTTGTTTTCTATCATGGAAAAACGTACTATCTTCTTGTTTATCTGGGCTTGAAACATTAAATTGGTTTTCTTTCCTGCTTTTCTTCCCTTTGCTACATAACAAACTGCCCTAAAACTTTAGCATAAAGCAATAATAATCACTTACTAGTATGAATTGTTCACAAAAATCTGCAATTTGGGTAGGATCCACCAGGGACAGCTTTTCTCTGCTCCACATGGTGTCATCTAATATGGATCAAGATGGTTCATTTACACTGATACATTGGCTCGAGGCTGGGGGCTCATCTGGGCTGTCAATTGGGGGCCTCTGTTCCTCTCCACATGGACTTTTCCATAAGGTTTCTTGGGCTTCTTCACAGCACAGAAGCCGAGTAACAAAAAGGAGTGTTCCAAGAGGCCTGGGAGGAAGCTGCAAGACTTCTTACGACCTAGCCTCACAAGTCTCAACATGCTACCTTTCCCACATTGATCAAGCAGGTCACTAAGACTACCGAGATGGAGGCTGTGCATAGAATAAGGAGCAAAGACTTTGGAAACATTTTTAATCTATCAAGTTCTGCTGAATCTACTGCCACAACATCTCTCAAATCCATTCTCAAACTTTTATCCATCCATTCATTTCTTGAGCAGAGCAGGCAAAAAACTCCCAAAGAAAGAAACAAAAAACAAACAAACCAAAAAACCCAAAACCACCACAAAAAAACTGCATTGGGCAGTGCCAACAGAGCAGGAAAAGAGATGATGTAAGACCTTTGTAACAAAGTATTTTGAAAGAGTTGAGGCACTAGGAAAGCTTAAAGAAATAAGACACTTTTAGCTGTGGTCCCCACCATAGTCATTGCCATCTTTTATTTTTATAATCATCTTGTAAACCATTCACTAAACCCTCTACTCTGTGGAGTAATTTTTAATAACTGTATATGGATATTTATAAAGAAAAAAATGAGGAGACATGTTTGTGGATTCCTTGGATTTTAAAAACATCTGGTCAACAAAAACAAGTTACCTTCCTCTTTGAAATTCTAAAAAGGAATAGAAAATGAATACTGGTTGAATGTATTAAATTGTTTTATGGTCAATGTTTTATAGCTGAATTATGTTTTTAAATGGGCTATAGATACATTTGCCCTCAGTGTAATCAATGTAGATGGGAAACTCATGCCTGTTTTGTAAGATGTGAAGTATGATTTTTACTGCTTAAATTATTTTGGATGTATCTCATTGTTGAATCTTTGTTTTTATGGCAATTAGCTGGAAAGAGCTACAGTTTATTTGTTTTGCTGTCTCTTATTTAGGACTGCGACCCTCAGATAAGAGACTAGTCTTAAGAGGGAAAGTGATCTGTGTTACCACAGATCCTTATATGAAACTAGAAGCCTGATGCACAAAATTCATGCAAGAGTAAGCCTTCCTTCCCCCGGCTGCCACCACTGGCTTCCTTCCAGCACCTAGGACCCAGGCTTCCCTCGCAGCCCTGGCTTCATCTGGAAGGTCGTCTGGTCTAATTAGCATATTATGCTTTTATTATTATAGATAGTTTCCAGGAATGCATTGTGGACATAAAGAAAGCCTACTGGTACTACTCCAGGAAGTATAAAGTATACAAACCAGTATTTGAGTGAACAGTGAAATGCACCTTGCAACCAACCACTGGATCAGGTACAAGACAAATAATAATTCTAATGGAACTTGGGGAAGACACTGAATGTAACTCAATATATTGCTGCCTAACTTACCTTTATTTATGACTCTATAGGGGGCTAATTGTTTTCTTCAACCCTGTAACAAAAATAATTAGAGGGACCAGAAGAGCAAGAACAACTTGGCTCTCAGTGAATTCTCAATAAGTGATTGTTGTACAGCATTGAGACCAATTTATTACTTTTAAAATTAACACAATGCTATTGAGACAAATGATTTTTGAAAAGTATTTCCAAGCCTGAATTGGGTAGATAATTTCTTAGACGGATCAACTTATATCCAACTATACCAGTAAAATATTACTTGAGCACACTTCCCCATTTTATTTAAAATTTTATTTCTAGTTGGGTCATTTTAAAATCTGAAAACTTAAAAATTTTTTAAACATTTACTTTAATATGCTGTGTTTACAAAGCAATGCTAAGTGAAAACATTATAACGGAAGTATATTTTCCAAATTTTCTATAGAAACTAGAAAAAAGATTATAAACAATTCTGTGGGCAACTTTTAGAGTATTCCAACTGGCAAATTCTTTTTTTAAAAAAATATTTTTATGGATTTCAGAGAGGAAGGGAGAGGGAGAAAGAGATAGAAACATAAATGATGAGAGAGAATCATTGATTGGCTGCCTCCTGCACTCCCCCACCTGGGGATCAAGCCCACAACCATAACTTGGGCATGTGCCCTGACCAGGAAATAAACCATAACTTCCTGGTTCATAGGTTGATGCTCAACCACTAAACCACACTGGCTGGGCTCTTTTTTTTCTTCTTAAATTTCACTGAGGACATGCTTAGAGAGAGGAAGGGAGCTAGATAGAAGGATGGATAGATGATAGATAGATAGATAGACAGATAGATAGACAGATAGATAATAGGTAGATAATAGGTAGATAGACAGAGAAACATCGATGTGAGAGAGAAATATCAATCAGTTGACTTCCGTGTCCTGACTGGGAATCGAACTGGCAAACTTTTGGTGCACAGGACGACACTCAACCAACTGAGCCACTCTGGCGGGGCCCAATTAGCAAATCTTTAATCCTAATTTAAGATTAAGCCATACTTAATCCTAATTTAGCAGACAGGCCATGTAAACTAGAAGATGAGAGATCCATATCATAGTCTTCTAAACCTCAGCCACAGTTGAACTACTGACATCCAGATACTTCTCAAGTAAGTGACTATTCCCTAAAAGTTATTTTCTTTTTTGTAGTAAATGATCACCTTCTTCCTGTTGATTCTCATAATTTCCTCCTTTTCTTACAAATCTGAGATAGGGAACAAAGTTCGCATTTTACTTTGAAATTTTCTCTGACTCAAACCAAAAGGCATGTGAACTCCATGATTTTGAGGAACGATGACACAGGATAGTTGATTTAGGGTGAAGATATGTAGGAAGGGATAAAAACATCTCGTTTCTCATAAAAAATAAATGAATCACTAAAACCCTCAAGTATAGCATAAATAACTTTCCTGATGTATTTAAAGTTCACATAATAAAAACAGATTTGCACCATTAAACTTAATTGACCGAGAACTAGAAAAACTGTGAACTGAAACTAGAAATATTATTAGGGAAGAATATGAAAAGACAATGCTGGACTTAAAAAGCAGAGAAAAGTCAAATGTTTGACAGAAGAAACACTAAAAATTGTTAAGGATAGGTGAGAGGCAAAGTAAAATATGACAAACCTGGCTTAGAATCCTGAATGCTGTTTTCCAGTGATGATCACATAGAGATAAAGAGAACAATAGTCAATGTACGAAGATAGAAGAGAAGAACAAAAAGGGAAAAAGCAAGTTTCTCTACCAGAAGATTCAAGAAACAAAAGGGAAATTCAAACCTAGATTGGGAATGCTGACTGACCAACAAGAAAGCACATTATCTGACCAGGAGAAAATACAGGAAAGGAGGAAACGGTATTCTGAAAATCTATATGGCAGAGATAAAAGGATGACAGATACCTTTGAAGCAGATTCCCATGAGGAAGAACCTGTAATTCTTGAAAGAGAAGTGAAAGCTACCCTGAGAGTATTGGGAAGAAATAAATTATCAGGAGTAGAAGGTATAGTGACAATTATTTCAAGCCATAGAGATGGAATCTGTCAAAATCCTAACAAGAATATGCTAACAAATATGGGGGAGGAACAATGGTGTATAGAGAGGAAGCACTCAATATACATTCCAATCTTAAAAAAAAAAAAAGGAGATGCCAAGAAGTGCAGTAACTATAGAACCATTGTTCTAATTTCCCACACAAATAAAGTAATGCTCAGGTCATGCAACACAGGATTTATCTTATATGGAGCAAGAAATGCCGGGTGTTCAAGCTGGATTCAGAAAAGCAAGAGGCACTCACAATCTAATTGCTAGCATTTGTTGGATGCTGGAATTCTCCAAAGAATTTCAGAAGAAGGTTAGTCTATGTTTATAGACTAGAGTGAAGCCTTTGACTATATGGAGGATGGAAAGCTATGCGTTATTCTGGAAGAAATGGAAATGCCTCAGCACTTACCTATCACTGGGATATAAAGTACAGCATAGGAAATATTATAAACTAAAGGCCCGGTGCATGAATTTGTGCACAGGCGGGGGGGGGGGTCCCCCTCAGCCTGGCCAGCAATCAAGGCCTATCAGGGGGCCACCTGGCTGGGGGGAGGGACTGAGGGAGGTTGGCCAGCTGGCCTCCTGATCGGGGCCAATGGGGGTTGTTCTGGTCGTTCCGGTCGTTCCAGTCGTTCCAGTCATTCAGTCGTAATGGTTGATTAGCTTTTATATATATAGATAATAACTATGAATGGCATCAGATGGATACTAGGCTTATCAGTGACCACTTTTTAAGGTACATAAATGTCTAATCACTATACTGTACACCTGAAACCAATGTAATATTGTATGTTAACTGTAATTGAAAATAAATTTAAGTAAATAGAACATACTTTACTATTTACTATTACTATTGTTCCCTGAATAAAATAAAAAAAAACAAGATAATACTGTAAAAATGACTACAAAACACCCAACTGTGAAGCTATTATGGAGAGCTGAACTGTCAGAATGCTTTTCTTATTTCTTTAAAAATAAAACTTGTATGTTGGAGAAAAAGTTTAATTTATAACATATTTAAATATATAATAAATACCCATGTACTTGATATTCAACTTTATAAAATCTCAACATTTTTCATATTTTTAAAATATTTATTCTTTTATAAAAGAAATGAAAAAATTGAAGTTTCCTGTGTCTTCCACTCCACCCTGTTCAGAGATAATATAATCATGCACTTAATACTTATCATTTCTAAGAATATTCTTATAATTTGATAAATAAAATCTATAAGCAACTTTTCATGTTTTTTAAGCTTTATATAAATTATAAAATAATGTAACACTATAAAAACCACACTTTTTTATCCATTCACTTATTAATAGAACATTTAGGTTGTTTCAAATTTTTGCTATTACAAAAAATGTTGCTTCTATAATATATATCTAGAAGTGGAATTGCTGGTTTGTTTGTATATGAGCATCTTGAACCTCACTTGATGACTGGTTGCCTAGAGAATAATGACCAATTTACATTCTACCAGTAGTATAGAGGAATTCCTTATTTTACACATGATCACAAAACTTAGAGATAATAGATTTTTAAAGTTAACACCAGTGAGACAGGTGAATTTCTGTAGTTTTAGGCTGTATTACCTTAATAATAGTGAACTTAAACATCTTTTCATATTTGTCATTTCAGTTTCCTATTCTATAAATTGACTGTTCATCTTTATATTGGTTATTTATTTAAGTAAATTTTATCTGTAACAAGTACACATGTATTTGTGTTGAAAATATACCTGCCCAGGGCTTGTCTTTTTGCTTTATTTATGGTATTTTTTCATGTATGTAAGTTAATATGGGAAAATTTATCATTTTTCTTTTTGTTTTGTGCTTTTGGTCTCTTATTTAATAAATTCTTCCCTATTTTGAGAAGAAAAAAAACCACAATACATTTTCTTCTTACAGTTTAAAGATATGGTTGAGAATATCTAGGTTCTTAGATGTCCTGGAATGTTTTTCACTCATGTCACATAAAGATTTAATTTTATTTAGATTAATATTTTCTCACATGAATAATCAATTCTCTCTTCTCTTTGATTTTTGGGAAACCATGATGGATTTTTTCCGGGTTTTATATTTTATTTTGTTGACCGAGTAAGGCAAGTTAACCCCATATTGTTCTTTTTTCAAATTAAACAGATTTTAAGTCATGTGCTACTACATATGAATTTAGTATCAGTTTGTTATCAGCTTGTAAATTTATAAAAATAATTGTATTGATATTTTGATTGTAATTGTATCTAAAATGTAGATTAATCTGAAGAAACTTACATCTTTATGTTATTTAGACTTTCCATCCATGAACATTGTATATCTGCCTTTTCCCGGATGTTTTAATGCTATTTAATAATACTGACAATTTTCTGTATAAAGGTCTTTCACATCATTTTTAATTATTCCTGAGTACTTTATACTTTTTGTGCCTATTGTGAATGGGATATTCTCATATGTTTTCCAATTGGTTTTTATGAGTGCCTCTACAGCAGTGCTAGTGATTTTTGTATGCTCATCTTGAGAAAAAAGCTTTGAACGTCAACATGCAATATATACTAACAAATTTTTATTAAAAAAAATAGATTTGACATTCATTCTAATTCTGCTAACGTCATGGTTCTCTCAAGATGAGTTAAAATTACCTGCATAGGAGTGCTGACTAAAACATTACATATCTTTGCTTTACAATCATTACAGTATATTAGATCCAGTTTGGTAAAAACTTAATGACCCCATCTAGTGGCAATATGAAGTTCTAAGCAAATTGGAAAATGCACTTTCAGGTTTTATTGAATAGCTGTTTGTGTTTAAAAAGTCATGATAGCAATCAATATTCTTGTTGGAAGTGTCCAGAAACAGCAAGGATTAATTTGACACATCAAAATTAATTATGCTTGTAGTCTTAAGTGTTTCTGATGTCAAGATTAGAATGAGGTATGCTTACAGAGAAAATTATGTACAACCTCCCATGCTGGAGCCAAATTGTGAATGTGGAGATTTAATTTTCAAGATTGTTATTCAGGGAGTTATCATAGGTCATGTTCACATAATGTTTTAGAAATAACTACCAACAGCTGGCCAGAGTCAAGACATACAACCTTTATAATAACACAATCCTCAGAGTCTGCCCTACAAGGACTATTTTATGGTTAAGGACCCCTTTAAATTAGGCCTAGTTTTATACTTTATTAATTAAAATTTTTATTTGTGTTGGAAATAAAATTTTATGTTTAATTGTACTCAATTTCAAAAACATAGCGAAAACTTATTAACCACTTGAAAAAAGTACATTTAACTCTAAAATAAACTCAAGATGTTTTTAAATGTATATGAACAAGAGATTTTAAAAGTGTAAGATTAAAATATATATAAAAACTTATTTAATTTTGAAGTGTGGAAGACCTTTCTAATGATAGACAGAACTTCTAAGAATAAAGGCCGATTAAAATCTTCTGTAGAACAATAAAAATTTAAATTAAAATAAGTATCATATCTTTGATAAAATTTTTGAAATGATGTTCTGTGTTAATACAAGTGAAGACTGAAGACATCAAAAACAGGCTTTCCTGAATGACTAGTTGAAAATATGTTTGAAATGAACTTTCTCAAGGGAAATTAAGCAATGCTACCAAAAACCTTAAAATACCCATAGCCTTTGCCCCAGAAATTCCACTACTCAGAATAATTATGGGCAAGCAACAAAGATATGATCACAGGAATATTCTTTAGAGTCATGAGGGTAAACTATCATGATGGGATTAGTGCTTTTATAAAAAGAGACAACAGATAGCTTGGTCTCTCTTTCTCCCCACCACGTGAAGACACAGCGAGAAGGTAGCCATACACAAGCCAGGAAGAGAAGTCTCACCAGGAACCAAACTGGCCAATACCTTGCTGTGGGACTTCTAGCCTCCAGTTCTGTGAGAAAATAAATTTCTGTTGTTTAAGCCACCTCGTCTGTAGTATTTTGTTATGGCAGCTTGAGAAAACTAATACACATGAGATGATAAGATTTATTTTCTTCCTTTTTTTTACTTATCTGTATTTCAAAATGTTTCCCAATAAATATGTTATGTTTGCAATTTTAAAATATATTATAAATTATATCAAATAATATTACAGAATATTTCCAATGACTACAGATGATTCAGTGAGAAACTCATCATTAGCAAAATAAATTATTCAAACTTGATTTATGATTACATTGACATATCTTCATTAATTTTCTCCATACACTAATTATTTGGCCTATAATTATATTTAACAAAAACAGATTGAGTCCTTCTTAATTATAAAGACCAAAGATTTGATAAGGTTTTTAAATATACCACTGAAGAATAGGTTTATTTTCTTCCCATCTAGCTATTCTAGAAGTTACTTGGAAACATTGACCATTTTCATAATGATATTTCCAATTAGAATGAGTAATTAGCATTCTGCCTTAGGATTACATGCCTAATAATGATGAAATTATACATTTTCTTGCATTACTAGACATTTTCTTTTTTTTTAAAATATATTTTATTGATTTTTTACAGAGAGGAAGGGAGAGAGATAGAGAGTTAGAAACATCGATGGGAGAGAAACATCGATCAGCCGCCTCCTGCACATCTCCCACTGGGGATGTGCCCGCAACCCAGGTACATGCCCTTGACCGGAATCGAACCTGGGACCTTTCAGTCCGCAGGCCGACGCTCTATCCACTGAGCCAAACCGGTTTCGGCGACATTTTCTAACTATCTTACCCATCCATCCTATTTCCCTTTTATGCCATCAAATTTCTTTTTTTAAAAAATCTTTATTGTTGAAAGTATTACATCTGTCCCCTATCCCACCCACCCCCATTGACTTCCTCTAGCCCACCCCTGACCCCCACACCAGGCCTTTACCACCCTATTTTCTGTGTCCATGGGTTATGATGCCATCAAATTTCTAAGAAACAATTTACTCCTTTTACTTTTATTACAATTATATCTAACCATAAAGCAGAGGTGAGATCATGAGTTCCTCCATAGCAATATGTGATGTCTAGTACATCTACACACACACACACACACACACACACACACACACACACACACACACTTTTATCAGTTTTATTTTCATCTCAATGTCCCAAGCTAACACTGGATATGCTGGTGAGAGGATGGATGGAGGAAGCAGGGATACATGTTTTATAAATGGCAAGTTTTCATTGTGGCAGCCAAGGGTTTGAACATTCCTGGGTTCTGAGGAATGTGGAATCCATTTCCAGAAAGCTGAGAAATACTTGGCAGCAAGAAATTTCTCCTCAGGGCCAAAACTCACAATCAGTGCATACAGAATAGTCAGAACGACTAAGCCTGTGATGTACATTTACCTGACATCTTTGAGCACTCTTCTTACATTGTGATATTTTCCCAAACTCTCACATTTTCCCAAAGAGGAAGCCAGAAAACTTGCAATTCCAGACTCCTTGCATTAGGGGGCAGGCATGTGACCTAACTTCCTCTAGTCACACTATTGGGAAAACATACCTGGAGGGAGCATGTGAGGAGAGGTAGAGGCACCTAGGAATATTGGTCTTTCAACCGGCCAGGTGGGTGGAAGGACCCAGTTCTTGGGGCAGGAGTGGTGCAGTCCTGAGTATTGTAAGTGCTGCCGTCCTGCTGGAAAGGAGAAGTTGGCTATTGCTCAACTGTGTTCAGATTGATCATCAGCTAGTCTGGGAACTGGCTAATAAATATCCTTTCATCAATTCCTCTTCTGGTAAAATTTGCAAAAGTGGATTCTGTAGATTGCAAGTAAGCACTCTGCCCACTATATTATCCCAATCAAAACACTCCCTCCCTCCTCATAGCAAATCAAAGCAAAACAAAGCTCAACCCTAGTAAAACTTCCTTGCTCCTTGTTTAATTATCACCAAGATCAACCATCTTTATAGATATCAATAAGAAATGTTAAAATGTAAATCAGTGCTATTTATTTATTTACAGAGCTTTGGTAACTAAAAAAAGAAAAGAAAGAACTTTCTGGCCAAAGCTCCTCCTCTCTGCAGTGATCAGCAGAATTCGTTCTTCCTGTTTCCTTGGTTTCAGAACTAATCCAAGAATTCAGACAGAATTTGTGAAGTTGACAACTTCCTTATTAACACAGTTTGACCTCTGCAAAGCCTCTACTCATGTACTGGGTGCTTAACCACTTACTTCCCAGTTATGCAAACATCCTTAAGTTCTACTTCATATTGCATGCAATGTTGACTATTACAGGAAAACATAGGGATCAGCCAACAAATACCTTCAATGTAAGCATAGACACCAGCAGGTGAATATTTTTATTAGGTGCAATGTGTAGCCATGATGAAAAAAAGGGAAATAAACTGAAATACATTCCCACATGAAAGGACTGTAATTAGAGAGGCGACTGTACTCAGGGACAAGAGAGGAGCATCAGACTCAAGTGGCTGATATTGAAATGTTTTTTCCAGCTTTATTGCGATATTAGACATAAAACATTGTGTAAGTTTAACATGAATGGACATATATTTATATTGTAAAATGTGAAATTGGAATTTAAAGAGATTGTGGGTGTATAATAAACATTTCATCATATGTTAAGAGTGATGATTCTAAAAAAAATAACTTTTTTCACACTTGGAATACTACACCACATAAACATTTATATTTTATGAAGGTTATTTTCAGCTAAAATTTATTGGACATTTAGTATATGCCAGCATTAGGACTTTTCATCCTAAAATTCATTTATTAATCCTGACAGGATGAGGCAGATATTGTTAATCCAATTTTGGAGACAAAGTGATTGCCAGAGAAGATAATTAATTATCCAAGATAGTACAACTACTAAATGATAGGGGTGGGACCTGCCCCAGGTCTATTAGACACCAAAACTTGCTATGCTGAATTATGAAGGTTATGCAGCAATACTGAACTACTGCCCAAGGTTGTATGCTAAAAGATAAAAGAAAAGTAGAAAATTATATGACACAACTATGTGAAACTTTATACACATATGGACCAGGGTTTGAAAGGGAGTGCGTGTCATGTGCCACTGGCTTTTGTGTCCAAAAAGAGATTGAGTGTGTGTGTGTGTGTGTGTGTGTGTGTGTGAACGTGAAGGAAAAGTAGGAAACTTGAACTCATTTACTAAACACATAACACATAGAATACATAGGTTCAGAACTCATAGACCATTTTCTATGCAGTTGTTCAGAACTCATAGACCATTTTCTATCCAGTCACTGGACTATTGGAGTTGTGTTTTTCCCATATGTTTTTCCTAAAAGCTGCTACATTGTTTTTTATAATAAAAAGAGATAAAAATAAACCATACACAGAAGCAGAAAAGTTCAGGATTTCAGCCCTTGAGAAGTGCTGAGCTAGTCAAGGCTGAGGAAGACGAGGTCGGTCCCACCCCATTGCGTCCAGGGCACCTGCCAGACTCTGCCTCAGCTGCAGCCAAGTTTGGATTGAGTCTATAAGGTCACTGAGCAAACAGTTCTAAAAGGTCATGCTGTCTCATTGATAATCAGGGACCTGTAGGAAAGTAAACATCCCTCTGTTCCAAGAAGAGAAACATGTTAGCCTATGACCCTATAGATGAACCCTTCTTATGACTGTTGAAAAATTGCTTGTTGTTGTTTTTTTCCGTAAATCAGCGATTTGGCAATCCCTTCACCGGTGGGGTTCCTCACCATGCCTCACCATCTCACAGACTGGCTTTCAGTACCGCCCCTTTACCAAGTTCTGTCATATGAGAAGTATCCCGTGCCCTCTTGCTCTCTAATGAGTAAACAATGGAAAGAGAAATACAGAGCACATGTAAACATAGCTCTGAAAGAGAGGGAGGCTTCCTGAAGGTGCAGTCACTGAAGTTAGGCCGTGAGGAAGAACATGAATACTTGCGGGAGAAGGGTTAGGAAGCTATTCTGAATGAACAGAGAACAAAGGCTCAGAGGAAAGACAGTTCAAGGCAAGCATTCCTCTGAAGCTTCATTTATTAATGATAATTGTAATTATGTTTAATGTCTCAAGGATGACATGCTTGATGGTGTAGTCATTTACAGATATGTGATCCTTGAGTTCTACTAGCTAATGCTCTTCAATAAACATATTCAGATTAACCTGGAAGAACAAATAGAAAAGCCTTGGGGATTTATGTTATACATAATAGGGAAAATGTTTTGGCATGTGCTTTGAGAAAGGAAAACTTCAGCATGATTCAGTAGTTTACAACAGTTTAGCTTGGAAGGGACAGAAAAATAGAGACAAACTGGATCATAGTCATTAACAGGCTAAGCATGTCCAGCAGTGGTCATGAAGAACTGTTACCCATGAGGGGTGTGGTGCCAGCCTCCAAGGTGGGCCCAAGGCTCCCTGCATCCTGTAGTCACACCTTTCCACATTGTACCTGGGGTAGTCTGCATCACCAATAGAACACTGCAGAAGTAATGGTATGTCACTCCTGAGATTAGTTTATAGAAGACACTAGAGCTTTGCCTAGGTCTCTCTCAATTTCTTGGGTTACCTGTTCTGGGGAAAACCAGCTCGAGTATCGTGAGAAGTCCTATGAAGAGAGCCACATGGTGAGGAACTGAAATCTGCTGCCAACAGCCATGAGTAAACTTGGAAAAAATCCCGCTGCCTTGACCAACAGCTTGACTTTGCAGAGACCTCCTGTGAGGCCTTGAGCCAGAAGCATACAGATACACTACTCCTGCACTCCTGGCCCTCAGAAGTGATAACAAATGTTGGTTGTTTTAAGGTGCTAAGTTTTGGGATACGTTGCTAAATGCAATACTTAGCTAATTCCAGGGGAATGGTGGACATGGTGGAACACTGAGTACATTCAGGGAAGTCATCTAAGACAGGGAGGAACAAGCAAGGCCACACAGCGAAGCCATAGCTCAGGGAGCCAGTAAGAGCAGGGAGGAAGCAGTGGGACTGGGACAGCTAATCCTATAACCTCAGTGATTGCATCTTAAATGGATGAGTTTATGTGCCCTAAGTTCCTTCATGAACCTCTTAACAAAAGACCTACTCTGGATCTTCTACCAGCTTTTAAAGTGTCAGTTTTCTGTTGTTTTGGATTCTTGATTACACACCAGATGTCATGTGACCACAGAGATTCATACCCAGAATCCCTGGATGTGGTCTAGGTCTCCCAGAGGGGGGCTGAGTGAATCCTGATACTTCATCTGAATGCCAATGGGTTTTGACAAATCCAGAGCTCCTCACTGGTGGTTCTGGAGTGCCCATGGAGACTCAGTCCTCTTCATACCTAATATTTAGAGGACCTAATGTTTTAAATAGCTGTACTAATGACCTTGTGCTAAACATTTCATATGTATTTTGTAATTTAACCTTTATGATAGTCTTGTTACATAAATATTATAGTAATTTTCATTTTAGAAATGAAGAAAAACTACACTGAGATATCACCTTACATTTGTTAGAGTGGCCATTATCAACAAGACAAGCAATAACAAGTGTTAGAGAGGTTGTGAAAAAAAAGGGAACCCTCATTCACTGCTGGTGGGAATGCAGACTGGTACAACCACTATGGAAACAGTCTAGCGATTCCTCAAAATATTAAGAATAGAGTTAACATATGACCCAGCAATCCCTCTCCTGGGAATATACCCCAAAAACTTAAAATCATGTATTCATCACAAATTTATATGTGCCCCTATGTTCATTGCAGCATTTTTCACGGTGGCCAAGACATGGAAACAACCAAAGTGTCATGTGATAGAGCACTGGATAAAGAAGATGTGGTACATATACACAATGGAATACTACTCAGACACAAGAAAGGATGAAATAGCACCATTTACAACAACATGGATGGACCTTGAGAATAGTATGATAAAAAAGCTAAGAATTATATGATTTCACTCATATGTGGGATATAAAACTGACACTTGTGAACACAAATAGCAGTGTAGTGATTGCCAGAGGGAAGAAGGTGAAGGAAGAAGGGGGTCCTAATATATAGTGACAGGAGAAGATTTGACTTGGGTGGTGGGCACATGGTACAATATACAGATCTTGTAACATAGAAACCCACACCTGAAACCTATATGTTCATGTTGACCAATGTCACCCCAATAAATTTAATAAATAACAAAAAAGAAATGAAGACACTGAAGCAAAGAGAGGTTATATATTGTCCAGGGTCCTACAGAGCCAAGCATGGATCTGATTGGCCTGATTACAATGCCCATGTTCTAAACTATTAGCTCTAAATGCTCAGAAGAGGATTTTGCCACCTGTAGACTAACACTTCTAGACACTTAGCCCATTTTGGGGGGATGTTTGATTCTTCACACCAAACCCCTCTTTCTTTCTGATTGATTTGCAATATTTAAGCTAAGCGTCCAGAAACTCAGCTTTATCAGCTCCACAGCTTTAAAGGATTCTAATAAAAGAGAATAGCAAGTATTTAATTAAAAAAAATAAGTAGGGGGAAAAATGACTTCCTTATCAATGTCCAAGTTTCTTACATCTCATCTAAAATTATATACTTTGCAGTACCTCTTCATGCCCTTTCCTGCTACTGTTGCCTTTCTGATGGAATGCTTTAATTTGCTCCACATATAATATCCTTACACCACTGTTTTCTGTAATTTATACCACATGCTGTCCACTTTCTTGTACTATTTTATTCGGCAAAGCACTTTGGACATCAGTTTATATGAAAGATGTTATTTGAAATGAAGTTGTATTGCAAGCTATATTAATATAATTTCCTTCTTGCTTTGGTCCTACTTCATCCTACACAGTTGCCCAGTGTTTGATGCAGTGCTGAAATTTAAATGGAAAAAGTGTTTGAAATTAATGCTCGTGTATTACTTATTTAATCTGCTGCCACAGCGATCCACTAGCAAGTTCTCGGTTTTCAGTATCTTCCAAGGTCGACTTTTGACATCCATCTTATTTGTTTCATGGAGAAAATCTGCACTATGTACATTGCTGCAGGTTAAGTATAAGTGCACAAGTTGTTTCGGCTTTGGGGCAATGTCACAGAATACAACTTAATAACGCTGAACAATTATGGACAGTAGAAAAGTCTGTCAGGCTTCAGTTATTCAGGGATGATTGCCTTGAACCTTTCTTCCTGTTCTTTTTCCATTCTGTCCTTTCACCTTTTATTCATTCCAATGTTTGACTTTAGAAGTTAGACACAGAGGAAGAAAAATTGAACTGGTCACTTGAGTGGATTTTTGGCAGATCTTGATACAGATACAACAAAACAGAAGAAAAAATTAGGTTGAAGACAAGGGTGAAGCTGGTGTCTAAAATCTGCATGCTCTCTGGATTTGCGGTTCTCTCTGGATTTGAGGATACATATTAATATTTCAGGTACTGAATGAATGGTTCCTAAGTTCCTTTTACTAGGAGGGCTACATTGGTAGTGAATCATACTAAAGATGACAATAATATTATTATAATTTACAAGAAAACACATTCTCATGTCTTTTTGGTAGAGAAGAGATATGTTAATAAGGAAGACAGTGTACAAGATTTTTCTGGGTTATCATTCTTCTGTTCCCTTGCTCTGAGTGGCACTGAGTATTTAACCCCATCCTGTGGTTTAAGCCTCAAGGTCAGCTCCCTGCTCTGATTCCCAGAGCACTTTGTGGTGCTTTTCTGCCAGTGGATGTATATATATTGGGACCCAAACAAGAGCATGAACTCTTTAGAGGTATAGAGAAATTTTGGTTCATCTGTTGTTTTTCAGTATCATACTTGTAGAAAGGAGGTTTCAGAAAGTACTTTAATAACTAGATTTTTAAAAATGTATACCAAATATTATACAATTTACCAGTAAGTTACTAATGACATGTAAATAACAATAGGTTTTCCCAGTCAGTCTTTGAAATCAGGCAAGATAGAACTGAGAGAGATATTAGAAAGCATCTAACCCAATTCCAGATTTCATGGTAGGGAGGTGGTTTAGAGCTCTTGAGCGCTGTCAGCATGATCTTGAGCAAGCCATCCACTGACTCTGAATTTAAATGTACTCTATTTAAGAAATAGGAATATTTACCTTATACAGTTGCTGTGAACATGAAATGAGATGATGGATGCAAAAGTGTTTTGTCAATGCTCCATCAATGTTAGTTCAGTAACCTGGTGCTTTGAGAAATTAAGGGACTATTCCAGGGCACAGTTTCAGTGGGCAATAGAGCCAGATTTCCTTAAATGGTTTAGCGTAATCCAATAAAAATTGAATTTGGAGTCAGAAGGAAGGGACATTTCAAGAAGATCATAGTTTAGTTTGGAACGTACTCAGAATATCCTTGCCACTTTGGTTAAGGTTAATTTGAAATATAACCAAGTTGAGAGTTTTAAAAAATAAAATGACTTCAAAGTACTCTTTAACTGGGCTTGTTTGTGATATGGAGAATGGGGATGATAAGTTCAGTTGCACCTGGCTTATACAGAACATTGTGCCAATCAAAGGAGATAATGCCTGTGAAAGTACTCTGGTAAACAGTAAGGGGTTATGTAAATGTCCTTGTTATTGTCTCATGCTTCCTCCATGTAACTTTATATAGCCTTTCTTGCATCAGAAAGAACAAAAATAATTCCCATAAAAATTTCACATTAAGTCACCGGAATAGTTTAGTATAAAATTTTGGGCGAAATAACATTGGTTTTTTGAATAACATCGTTGCATGATGTGCCCATTAAATCTTCCTTTCATGATACCCATTTCATTTTTCAAATATTCTTTATTTTATTCTTTTATTTTTCTCCTGAAGACTATTATTATATATTTGTTGTTACTACTACTACTACTACTACTACTACTACTACTATTACTACTACTACTATTATTTGGGGGTTAGCCTATCTCCTACTATGAATCAAATCTACTATTTGTTTCCTGTAATTAATCTTTACCACACACTCTTTTTTATTCGACCATCTAAGTAACTCCTTCCTTCTCTTGTACCCATCAACCTTATGTAGGCTTATAAATATGAGCTCTGAGTTCAGACAAAATCTGAATTTTTTCAGTTGCCCCTTTGGGAAAGTGACTTGGGTTCCGAAATTCATATTTATCTTTAAGAGAATTACTACCAAAGAAAAATGTACTGAATCACAACTCTTACTCCTCCCCAATTTATGGAACTCCCTATGCTTAAGGAAAGAATCCATACAGAAAGAATCTCAAATAAATACCTAATAAAAGAAATTCAGCTCACATTAAAATACTAAGATACCAGCTGGTGGAGTTTAAGTATTATTTAACTACTGTTTATCCTACCCAGTGCTCATTTTAAATTCAACGTTTTTGAGAATTATTCATAGAGCCATGGTCGTATTTCATGCAGATAACAAGCTTAGTTTGGAGTGAATTACCAGAATGCACCCAATAATTTCCATACTTCCTTATTTATTGTTAATTTGGGTTGCAACTATTAGTTAAAGTTGAGAGGCTTTCGAAAGCAAATCGACATCAAGCTATCATGGACATAATTTGTTCAGCAATCAGTGGGGAGGGCAAATCATTAAATTTTACAGGGTGGAGGAACTCACCAAAGAATGTGATGTTCCATCTGCCAAAGCAGAAAAACACAACTGTTTGATGAGTGTGTTTCTTCCGCTGTAGCAGCCTGCCCACAGAGCAGGCAATTATTCTTGCTTTTATCTAATGGCTGCTGCGTAACTTTTAAGTGAATGTAAAATGCAATTTCATCTTCCAACACCTCTCTATGTGAGTGGATAAAAGATCAACAGAGCTATTTCTAACACAACACAGTTCCCTTATGTAGTCACAGGGCCCTTTGAATTGATCACTAGGACACACATGGCAAATGTAGATTACTGAACTCCTCTCAACTGGGGTTCCCACCACACATTTGTATTTTATTCACATTGTGTTAGGGAAAATGACAAGCTTTCCTGCTCCAAGTCATTAAAAAAAATATTAGGAGACCTTTTAAAAGAACAACATCCATTCTGATGCTAAAAGCTAATCCTTTGACAGCATGAAGAGTTTTTACCCATGTTTAAAATTAATCTTTGAACAACAACAACAAAAAGTTAAATTCAATATGACAGATCCCCAGTGCCTGAGAAAGCTTTTACATGGAAAAACAGGGCTTTTTCTGATTTTGTCATTGAATTTTCCAAATTGGGAGAATGCCAGAAGTTTAAGGGACTTTACAACAATCATCCTACAAGTCATCATTATTGCTTTTTATTGTTGAACATTTACTTTGTGCCAGAATACTATGCTGAGAGCTTTTCACCTATGGTTTCATTTAATGCCTACAATGATCATACAAGGTATTCCCATTTCACGGATGAAGAAACTGAGCATCAGAGAGGTTAGTAGTAGATAGCTGAAATTCCAACTTGATGCTGAGTGATTTCAGAGCATGTGTTTTTTCCTACAGTGGCATAATTATTACTTAAGCAAAGTAGTTGTTAAAAGTACATGAGAGGTAATGTTAGCACAGTTCATTTTTCAAAACACCTAATGAAAACTTTACCTTGGGTGCATCTTTACACTCAACCTCACTCCTGTATAGTTTGCAAGCTCACCCAGGTGCAATGTTGCAGTACTTTATGGGAAGCAGGTAAATACTACTACACTCCCATGAACAAGCACATACCATACATACCATATGTCTTCATTGAATGGCTACTTAAGTTCTCACTAAGCTTAAAAGTTCCTCATTTGTAAGAGGAATAATTATACTACCAACTTCATGCTGGGAGATAATTCTCCACGAGTGTCTTGCATTCCTATAAGCAGAGACACTGACTACCTTTGTTCTGGCCTATTTGTTCAAGGATGTCTGTGTAGTAAATGGCCTTGGAAGAAGGTGGTGGTATATCCGTCTGGAGCAAAGAATGGCATGCTTACTGTTCATTTAAAAAATTTCAGGTTCCCTGAGTTCAGGGTTCCTCTCTTGTAATGCAACCACTGTGTGCGTGCATGTATCACCTGACTTTCCTGTTGTCCTGGGGGGGCGTGGATTGGGGCTTAGAGAACTGGCCCCCCAAAATGCTGATACTTTGGTTACTGCTATTTCTGTGGGTAATAAAGTCCTTTGTGCCTGACCCAAGAGTCTCATGTCTTCTGCCAGCATCCATAAAACTGTAGCAGGCTATCCTGCTAGCTTATAAGTAGGGTAAAAATCTCAAACCTTTCACAATTCTCTTTTAAAAATATTTTTATTGATTTTAGAGAGAGAGGAAGGGAGAGAGAGGAAACATCTATCAGTTGCCTCCCACAAGCACCCTGACTGGGGACTGAGCCCACAACCTGGGCATGTGCCTCGATCGGGAATCGAACCATCAACCTTTCTGTGCAAGGGACGATGCTCAACCAATTGAGCTACACAAGTTAGGGCCCTTCACAATTCTTGACACCTTCTATAGCTGTGAGAATAAATGAGATAATCTGTGTAAAGAACTTAGTAACTGGCACAGCAGAAAGTACTAAATTTATATTGGACATTGATGCTATTACTGTCTCCAAAATATACATAATTAGGTGATTGATAATATAGGTATTTTGATATTTTAAATGAGTTAATTTCAAATTGCTTTTCTCATGTGATAAACTATCTAATATGACATTCCTTTGTATATGCTATCATTAATTCAACTAGGACTCTTGGAGGGTCAAGTCTGCAAAGACAGGCTTCATAAACTTTTTGCCTCTTATTGCTAGGGTAGTTGGCATAGAAATAATTCTGAAGGCATATTGTAAAGTGTTACTTGAATATAGATCTCGCAATATTATAATTGAGTGTTAAGAGAAATTTAATAAACCAATCATACAAGTGGCATTCAATAGTCTGCCAAAATTTTATGACTCAAAAACACCAAAGCCTTTATGGTTCTTTATGTACTTGATCTGAGGAACACTGGAAATATGATTTTTAAACCATCTGTGAACCATATAACTTACTGATGAAAAAATGAGCTAAGAAGTACAAATGATAATGTAGCTCTGATAGCTATGGAATCCGTCTGGAATTCCTTCTGTTTCTCTTCACAATTTATCACTTTATTTTAGCTCTGCCCTTGAATTTGAAAAGAGGGTGTGGATTTTTTGGGGGAGGGGAAGTTCTTTGACACCTTATCCCCTTTTGAGAGAGCTTTTGGTTTCATGTGCTCTGTCTTTATCAATTCAAACATTTTCTACTTTAGGATTCGCATAACAGTCACCAATCACTCTTGCTTTTGGTGTCACTGGTAGAATACTCCTATGGATTATGTTTGCCTTTTCTTCAAAAATGAGTTGTTTAGTGGGTAAAATTTAAGGAGAAATAGGACATTTGAATGATTTTAAAGCATTTCTTATTATGAGTAACTAAATACTTATTAATTACAAAGGGATATTTGCCGAGGGGAAATCTGGCAGACACAGCCTTAACCAAGATTAATGTTACCAATAATAAGACATATCCACATGATGATGGGCATAACACTTTCATGGTGTTCCTTATATTAATACATAATCTCAGTCAAAGCATGAGAAAATACTGAAAAAAACAAACAAACTGAGAAACATTCTACAAAATAAAAATTGGTATAGAACATGAATAGACATACAGATGGCAACAGATGCACGAAAAGATGCTCAACATCACATCATCAGGGAAATGCAAATCAGATCCACAGTGAGATATCACCTTATACCTGTCAGAATGGTTACCATCAATAAAGCAATAAACAACAAACATTGGCAAGAATGTGGAGAAAAGGGAACCTTCGTGCACTGTTGGCAGGAATGCAGATTGGTGCAACACTATGAAAAACAGTATGGAGGTTTCTCAAAAAATTAAAAATAGAACTGCCATATGACCTAGCAATTCTACTTCTGGGTATTTATCTGAATAAATCCAAAATACTAATTTGAAAAGATATGTACCCCTATGTTCATTGCAACATTATTTATAAGATCTGTGTCCATTGATAGATAAATGGATAAAGAAGTGGTACATATACACAGTGGAATATTATTTATCCATAAAAAGAATACAATCTTGCTTTCTGTGACATTATAGACCTAAAGAGTATTATGGTAAGTGAAATACTCAGACAAAGAAATGCTACTATTACCACATGATTTCACTTATAGATGGAATTTACCATAAAAGATAAAAATGAGCAAACAAAACAAACAAACTCATAGATTCAAAGAACAAATAGTTTCCAGATGGGAGAGGGTTGTAGGAATGGGCAAAAAAGGTGAAAGGGATTAAGAAGTACAAATTGCCAGTTTTAAAAATAGTGATGGATATGTAAAATACAGCACAGGGAATATAATCAATAATATTGTAATAACTCTGTATGGGATCAGATGGGTACTAGATTAATCAGAGTGATCACATCATAAGGTTCATCTACACTAATAAAAGAGAAAAATGGTAATTGGCGTACGGCGATACCGTTTTCATTGGCTAATCAGGGCTATATGCAAATTAACTGCCAACTAAGATTGGCAGTTAACTGCCAACAAGATGGCGGCTAATTTGCATATGTAGGCACAATGCAGGGAGGCGAAAGGGAAAGCAGGAAGAAGCCCCCTGCCACTGACAGTGATCGGAAACCCAGGGGGGAGCTAAGAGCTGGGGGGCAGGGCAAAGGTGGCCCTGGGTCCGCCTTTGCCCTGCCCCCCAGCCATGATCGGAGAATCAGGCGCCTTTGCCGCCCTGGCCAGTGATAGCAGGAAGTAGGGGTGGAGCCAGCGATGGGAGCTGGGCACGGTCGAAGCTGGCAGTCCCAGGAGCTAGGGGTCCCTTGCCTGGGCCTAAAGCGAAGCCCACGATCGCGGCGCCCCCCGCTGCCACTGCAGGTCCCCGCTGCCTGGGCCGGACGCCTAGGCCAGAGGCGTTAGGCCTGGGCAGGGGTGGAGCCTGCAACCGAGGGGAGCTGGGGGTCCCCTGCCCAGGCCTGACACCTCTGCCGGAGGCCTCAGGCCTGGTCAAGGGGCCGATCAGGTGATTGGAGGGTGATGGGGGTCAACGCCTGAGGGCTCCCAGTATGTGAGAGGGGGCAGGCTGGGCTGAGGGACACTCTTCCCCCCCCCCCCCACACACACCCAGTGCACGAATTTTGTGCACGGGGCCCCTAGTAAATATATAAATGTCTAATTACTATGTTGTACACCTGAAACTAATATAATATTATATGTTAACTATAATTGAAAAATAAATTTTTAAAAGCCTCAAGGTAATGAAAAACACCAAAAATTGAGGAACTATCAAAGATTGGAACAGACTAAGGATGCATGACAAACCAAAAGCAGAGTGGACCCTGAATTAGACCCTGGAACACAGAAAAAGGACATTAGTAGCAAAAGTAATGTAATCTGAACAAAGTCTGTAATTTAATAGCATAGTACCAATGGTAATTTCTTAGTTTAGGGGCAAGTACTCTTATCTCTTTGGTTGGGTAAAGCATTACCAGTAACATTAAGGGAGGTTGAATGAAGTGTACACAGAAATTTCTGTACTATTTTCAGCTCTCCTATAAGCCCCAAATTATCTATATCTATCTATCTATCTATCTATCTATCTATCTATCATCTATCTATCTATCTATCTATCTATCTATCTATCTATCTAAGCAACTGGTCAACTGGTTGACCATCCAGTAGCTATAATGCATAATGACTACCAGGGGGCAGGCGCTCAATGCACAGGCATAGAAACATGAAATAGACTGATAAATCTCAGAGACAAAGGGGGTGGTGGGTGGGTGGGAAGAGATTAACCAAAGATCTTATATGCATACTAGAGGCCCTTGGCCTAGCCTGCAGGGATTGGGCTGAAACTGGCTCTCTGACATCCCCTGAGGGGTCCCGGATTATGAGAGGGTACAGGCTAGGCCAAGGAACCCTACTGGTGCACAAATCTGTGCATTAGGCCTCTAGTCTTAATATGAAAAGATTTTACAATAATAAAAAGTGAGTTATTTATTAATCATTGTGATAAAACCCTAGCTTTATTTTCCATGCTAGGAAATAAAAGGTGAACGAATAAAACAGATTGCTCCTCCTAAGCAAGGATAATTATGTAACATCATACAGACATTGGATGAACTGAGGTGATTTAAGGAAGACATTCAGCAAAATGGCATCCATTTGGCTTTGTTCCCTTTTAAGGTGTAGGTGGGATAAATATTAAAACCTTCTACTTTTTGTTTTTCCACAGACTAGCTCAGGTTTTTATACATATAAAATGTTCAAAGAATGTTGGTGTTGACTGTAGAGGATGATAACTGAGTGCTCTCTGCTTCTGGCTCAGAACTCAAGTGCTTTTTCTTTTTCTTCTGGGCACTGGATATCTGCTCTATAAACTTTTCATCTTATATTCAATATAAGATCTGAGCTAATAATTTTTTATGTAAACTCAGGAAATTTTTTTTTCTTTTATTTCCAATTCTCGGTTTCTTTCAGCATTACCAGCACACATACTCAAAAAGGACTGTATGATACATTTTCCTTATCTACTGGTAAGAAAAATGTTTCATTTTCACTAGTACTCAATTATGTTGACTGTTCATGTTAATAAATTAGGGTTAAAAGAGATAGGTGGGTTTTATGTTTATAGTGATATTTTTGAGAAGGTGGATAAAAGATGCAAATTATGTTGCTGTTTATACAAAGGTGTTTTTATTCTGCTATCATTTCCTCCTTTAAATATATATTTCTCCTTGAAACCCTGATACAATTTTTTTCATCATTCTCTTCAGAAGATTTTTACTTATTGATTGCTTTTGAGAGAGAGAGAGCGAGAAAGAGAGAGAAACATTAATTTGTTGTTTCACTTATTTAAGCATTCATTGGTTGATTCTTATATGTACCCTGAATGGAGATGGAAACCACAACCTTGTCATATTGGGAGGTTGCTCTAACCAACTGAATTACTTGGCCAGAGCACAGAAGGTATTTTTTAGGCATGTTCTGTCAATGTCACTACAACAGAGATGGAAGAAGACTTGTGGCCTCTGACTTCAGCATCTTCCAGAATTGAGACACTTAGGATCCCACTAGAAACCACACCCTCCTCTTCTGATGCTATAATTGTGAAATATCTCCTGTATCAAACTGTCAGTCATATCTAAAATTTCATCAGTGAAATTTCATTCCACAGTTGCTTCCTATTCAAATACAACCAAAACTTAAAAAGGTAATATACACTGTGAATTATGTTATTAAATTCCTTCTAACATGGTAGCTGACTGAAAGTCAGTTTTAATAGGAAGAACTCAGAAAAGAGGGGACACCAAGAAGCCAATAGAAAACATTAACAGGAATTCAGAATTCCTGAGACTGTGATTATATTTTGGCATGTCCATTTATTAACAGGTTAACATTGGATATATTTATTACTTTCTCTCTTTTAGTTCAGATCCTTCATTTGTTAAGGTGGGAACAGTTAGCTCACCTTCCTGGAATGCTGTCAGATTTAAATGAGTTGAGAAATGTGAAAACACCTTGTATGGCACCTGAACTGGAGTAGGTGTTGAAGGATCTCTCTCTCTCTTTTTTTTTTTTTTTTTTTAAACTGAAGACAGACTTGGTCATCTCCACAGTTTTGACTATAGGACCATATTTTATTAATTCAGAGACCTCAACAGTATCTACAGAGGTTTTAATATAGTACAAGAGACATCCTTCGATCACATCTCTTCATAAGTTTTCTCCTTAGAGACCAAGCCATGGATCTGCCTGCAGCCTGCCACCACCCTGCCTGTGCCCAAGGCAAGAGAAACAGGCTGCTCTCTCCTTTCCACCAAGGCAGGAGCTTGTTACCCACCCGCCCCGCACCCCGCTGCCCAAGCATCCTAGGCGGCTAGGCAGTTTGAGCTGGGAGGCAGGCAAGTTGGAAGGGAAGATGTTACCAAGGACAGAAGAAAGTAACCCAGAGCTGAGAGAGAAACTGCAGGCCAACAGCTCACCATGACCTCAGGTATAGAAGCCAGGGAAAGTGAAATTCCAGAGCTTTCCAGATGCTGAACAGATTAATGCTGGTGGTAAAGTCTTATTTCCAGTGTATGGGAGGTAACTGACTTTTTACATGGATCTGATAAAGGCTGTTTGTAATAGCTGTTTCCAACCACCTGTCTCCTGACCTGGAAAGGTGTAAGTTAGGCTCTGTTTGTCCTATCTCAGTGCAAACACTGTGAATACATATCCCAGTGTTGAGAACAACCTCTCTATAGCTTCTGAAGGAAGCTTTACTTGCCAGCCTCTTTTAGAATCCAATTGTGCTCTTTTTCAGTAAAGGACAATTAAAAAACAAAAAGCTATGCTTATTTTTCCCTGAGGCTTTTCACTAAGGTTTCCTTTATTCCTCAATGTTTTTTGTTATTTTTGAGGACCAATCATAATCCATTTTATTTTATTTTTAAATTTATCTTTATTGTTGAAAGTATTACAGATGCCCCCCGCCCCTTTTTCCCATTGACCCCTCCACCCTATACCCATCCCTCCTGGTGAAGACCACACTATTGTCTGTGTCCAAGGGTTGTGCATGTGTGCATATAAGTTCCCCAGTTAATCTCCATCCTATATAATAAAACCTAATGTGCAAATCGAACTAACAGCAGAATGACCGGTCACTATGACACGCACTGACCAGGGGGCAGACACTCAACGCAGGAGCTGGTGGTCAGTGTGCTCAGTCAGAAGCTGGGCTTGCTGCTGGCGAGCGCAGCAGCAGTGGTGGGAGCCACCTCCGCTGCAGGTGGGTGGTAAGGAGCGAGGGGTCCCAGATTGTGAGAGGGATGTCTGACTAGCCCAGGGGATCGGGCCTAAGCCAGCAGGCAGACATCCCCCAAGGGGTCCCAGACTGCGAGAGGGTGCAGGCCAGGCTGAGGGACCCCTCCCCCCAGTGCAAGAATCTCGTGCACCAGGCTTCTATTGGGACTATATATGTATCTTTTCTCCCCTCTTCTCCCTTCACATATTCATAGCTTTCTTATTCTCTTTCCTCCAGTAGAGTTATATTGTAATTTTGGTTAGATTAATATTACATATTAATACATTATTATGACTATGTGATTCTATTTGTAGCTGAAGCATTTAGTAAACTATGAGCTTTATTTCTTTCCTGCACACATTTTGTTTTCCCTGGAGCTATGTTTTCATTTGCTTCATTTTTTTTATGTGCTTAATCACTATTCAACCTCACTCGTCAACAATTGTCTAAATCTTCTCTCAAGAGTCTTCCTGAAAACTCATCTATAGAGTTTTCGTTTTTAACTATAATATTTTTCATCTGTAAAAGCTCTTATTTGTAATATGAATGAATTGGATCTTTATATTCTTGTTTTTGGTTGCATAATCTCTTAGCTCTGTAGATATTAATGCTGCTTTGTTTTTATTTTTAGGTTTCCTTTTCCCTGCATAGTCTGTTATCTCTAAGTTGTTTTAAATATATTTTTTTTCTGGTCTCTCCCTTTTGAATTACATGCTGGTTTCCAATGTCTGATAACCCTTGATTGTTTTCTTATATTTTATAGTTTTGTTCTCTCATATTTTATAAATAATTAATAGTATGCATGCATATTACTGACTTCTCACATTTTATATATTTTGTCTTTTCATATTTTTTAGTATGTTAAACTAGTGGCCCAGTGCATGGATTCATGCACATTGAGAGGAAATCGGGAGCCTGTACCCACGTGCCTGGGGAGTTTCCATGTCCCCATTAGCCAAAGTTGAGTGGGAAGTCTGTCCTCCTCCCCACAGCTTCCTGAAAAAATATTTCCAAGTGTTTCTTCTGCAGCTAGGGTCCCGCCTTGCCGGCCTGGAGGAACCCAGTGGATGCCTTGGGCCATGCTGGACACTTTCCACCACTTGGAGCCAGATAGAGAGGCTCCAAGGTGAACAGTACAAAGTTGGGGTTCTTGAGGGACAGGGGTGCTCTGTTGCCCATGCCCCCACCCTTTAGCTCCATCTCTCTTTGACTTTTACCCTGACTCTCAGTTGCAGCTTGTGGCCACTGTTATACTGCTGCCTTCCTCTGTAGTTCTGGGGCAATTGGTAAGGGATGAGATTTGATCTCGATGCCCGAGGGAGAGTTCCAATAGCCTGCGGTGATATCAGGCTTGTCCTGGTTACTCTGAGTGTCTGCTCTTCAACCGTTCTCCAGAGATTGTAACTGCAGGCTTATGGGGTATGAGGGAAGAAGTAGCAGTGTGCTAAGCAGCAGGCAGCTGGGAAGGAGCCCGAGCTGGGGCCAGGCGCCGCTCCCACTCACTCCGGTCCCGCTGTGCCTGCTGCCACCACAGCTGCTCAGTAGCACTGCTGCTGTGGCCATGGGAGAGGCTCCTGCTGCTGCACTGCGCTCACCAGCAGTGAGCCTGGCTTCTGGCTGAGCGGTGCTCCTGCTGTGGGAGTGCACTGACCACCAGGGGGAAGCTCCTGCATTGAATGTCTGCCCCTGGTGGTCAGTGCACATCATAGCAATTGGCCCACTGGTTATTCTGGCCTTTGTGGTCATTTGGTTGTAATGGTTGCTTAGACTTTTATATATAGACTACAGGCCCGGTGCACAAAAATTTATGCACTCGGGGGGGGGGGGGGGGTGGCGGGGGGAGGGGTCCCTCAACCCAGCCTGTGCCCTCTTGCAGTCTGGGACCCCTCAGGAGATAATGACCTGCTGGCTTAGGCCTGCTCCCAGGTGGCAGAGGGCAGGCCCAATCCCTAGGTGCAGCCCCTGGTCAGGCTCAGAGCAGGGCCGACTGGGGAGTTGGGGCGCCGCCCCCTGTCATGCACAGAGCAGGGCGGATTGGGAGGTTGTGATGCCACCCTCAGTCACGCTCAGGGTAGGGCCAATTGGGGGGTTGGGGCACCACCACCTGTCACACTCAAGGCAGGGTCGATGGGGAGGTTGCGGCTGCACCCCCTGTCACGCACAGAGCAGGGCCAATCAGGTGGTTGGGGCACTGCCCCCTGTCACACACAGAGCAGGGCAGATCAGGGGGTTGGGGCGCCACCACTGTCACACTCAGGACAGGGCTGATGGGGAGGTTATGGCTCTACCCTATCACACACAGGCAGGGCCCGTAGGGTGGGGGTTGGGGCGCCGCCTTCTATCACCCACAGAGCAGGGCAGATCAGGGAGTTGGGGCACCGCCACTCTCACACTCAGGGCAGGGCCGATGGGGAGGTTATGGCTCTACCCCGTCACACACAGAGCAGGGCCGATCAGGGGGTTGGGGCGCTGCCCCCTGTCACACACAGAGCAAGTCAGATCAGGGGGTTTGGGCGCTGCCCCCTGTCACACTGATCCCGATGCCGGGAGGCCTCTTGGCTCCGCTGATCCCGGTGCTGGGAGGCATATTACCCTTTTACTATATAGGATAGAGGCCTGGTGCACGGGTTGGGGCCGGCTGGTTTGCCCTGAAGGGTGTCCTGGATCAGGGTGGGGGTCCCCACTGGGGTGCCTGGCCAGCCTGGGTGAGGGGATGATGGCTGTTTGTAGCTGGTCACACACCCTTCAGGGTGGGGGTCCCCACTGGGGTGCCTGGCCAGTCTGGGTGAGGGGCTGAGAGCTGTTTTCAGGCTGGCGAGTAACTGAAGCTCCCAACCGCTCCTTTTTTCTTTTTTTTTTATTTTTATTCTGGGCTGGCTTTAGCTTTGAGGCTTGGCTCCAGCTCTGAGATCCTGGCTCGCTGAAAGCAGGTTTCTGGGGTTTTGTTTAGCTTCTATATTTATTACAATGTTTCAAACTGCAGGCTCAGAGGCCGGCAAGGCAGGCGGGGAACGTTGGTTTCCTCCGTCACTGAAGCAAGAAAGCCTCATGTTAGTTTCAAGCTGCCTGGCTGCCGGCCGCCATCTTGGCTAGCAGTTAATTTGCATATCGCCCTGATTAGCCAATGGGAAGGGTAGTGGTTGTACGCTAATTACCATGTTTCTCTTTTATTAGATAGGACTAGGAGCTCAGTGCGTGAAATCATGCGGCACCATCCACCTACCTGCAGCCCTGCCTTGACACCTGAACCTGTCCATGCAGAGCTCCAGCATGCCTGGCCCAGCCCCCAAACTCTTTGGCCTTCTCTGGCCACTTCAAGCCCCACCCTCAGTCCCTCGAGTTGCCTCAGGCTGGTCCCGCCTTCTCTGGGTGCCTCCCAGCTTCCTCCCCGTCTCTGGAGCAATGAGACAACTCCACCCTGCCATGGTGCTGGAGGACAGCATGGAAGCCTCCCACCTGCTGCGCTGTGCTCCTTCCCCTGGCAGGTGGGTGGTGAAGGACTGGTGAGGGGGGAGCTGCGGGCTCTCACCCCTGCCCTCCCCGGCACGGGATGGTCCCGCCTCCTCCAGGCGCCTCCCCACTTCCGCCCTGTCTCCGGAGCAACACCCCAGCTAATATGCTAGTGGTCTGGTAATTACGCATTACTGCATCCCGACCATTAGCATATTAGCTCTTTATTAGTATAGATACTTCACTGTCCACATTGAGTGCACTCATGTGCCTTATAGATTTTGAATTTCATTGTAGGGTAATCAGATTGAGCTATTTACTTGAGAAATTTCTGATGTCAGCATCCTTATATCTTCCTCTTGAGTTATTATTTTCCAGAGACCTTTAATCCTGTCCCTGGATAGTGAAGAACTGACTACCAGCAGATGGGGAGCTGAGTGGGCAAAAATGATTATATTACTTAATTCTCCAATTTTTAATACAGTCTTTTTGCTCCCAGACCAGAGACCCTTTCTTTCACAGACTTCAGAAAATATAACTGAGCTCTATTCAGAAATCTTATAGAAGACCAAAATTTGTCCACACATGTCTGTTTATATTGTTGCCTCATTTTGGGGAAAAGTGTGCTTTAGAATTCCTAAGAGCAAATATTAGTTTAATAAAAATAATATAGAAATATGGCACATTAAACATACACATGAATTGTAATGGTTTGTATTTCAAACATACAATGTGTGAGTAGCTGACTTCACATTAGATGGAAATGAGGATAGGCATTAAAGTTCCACATTTCTCAAACTTAACCCCAAGCAGTCTATCCTTTCACTAGCAGGCCCAATGGGACAGGTCTCCCGAGAGCAGTTATCATACTCAATGGTTAGTAATGTGCTCCTGCCCGTATCACTTTGGGTAACTGAGAATGCCTTCTCATTCTACTTCCCTGAGATCAAGGTGAATTTTACGCATAAAAATAAACATTTGCTTTTGATACTAAAATAAAATTCAATCCCTGGCATTTTTCTGTAGTTTCAGAACCCCTAAAGCATTCTGCTTAACAGAATATACTTTTCCTAGGGTCCTGTTTGTAAAGACATTAAAGAGTTTAGGCAAAAACATTTCTTTTCAACCATAATAATGGGACTTCTTTCATGTTTTGAAAGCTCTGAACTTTCATTTGTGTTTGAATATTGTTTTCTTTCTGATATCTGACATTAGAACAGGTCCTGTTAATAAAATTGAGACCACCTTCCATTTGACTAACTGGGTGTGATTAATTCCATCAGTCAGGCTTTCTAACATTTTCCCCATAAATCAAGCTTTGGAGCTTTGAAAAAAACATGAATCAAATGACTGTTATTTGAAATAGATACAGTGTGTCACGCTGCAGTTTGGTTTATAATGGGAGCTCATTATCATACTCATTACGGTGAATTATAGGAGCTCCTGGCTGGCCTTCGTTAACCATCTGGCTTTAAACATTGATTTGTGTAATGTATGCTATTTTTATAGAAGAGCACCTGAACATCTACTGAAAACATTTGTTTCATCTCGTTCTACATATTTTTAAAGGCCATGAATCTTGCTGCTGCGAAAATCGCGCAGATTCTGGTGTATCTTCATCTCTGACTTATATTCATGTATTACTTACCCAAAAAAGATCCTGGCCATGCCATCAAGTCTTGATTCTGTAAGCTGCTCTTCCTCAAGAAATTTACTAGGATGTCTGATAGGAAAGTAAAGTAAATGGGAGACAAATCTAACTCTATAGCTTTCTGTTCAAATGTAGTAGAAAATTTTATATACTTGAAAGTATTTAAGAACTTGGATATTGTACCAGTAGTACTTTAAGAGAATATTAAAAATGTTCATTCATCAATGTAGTCAGCAAATATTTACTGAGAACTTCTTAGGGAATAGAGACTGTCCCAGGTGTTGGACATGTTGGGGACACAACAGTAAAGAGCAAGGCTCCTACCCCATTGTTTGGACAACAAATAAAGGAACGGACAAATAACTAAGATCAGAGGACGGAGTAGATAAATTGGACTCTGTAATAGAAAGAAATTTGGGAAGGACGGCAACTCTAGATTTGGTGGTCAGGAAAAGCCTCCCTGAAGGTACATGAAACCTGAGACCATATGAACAACCAGTAGAAGAAGCTTCTTGATAGATGAGGCAGTGAATGAAAGGACCTCTGCTTATAATGAGCTGGATGTGGCACGAGGCAGAAAAGAGGCCTCTGAGTTGAGCACAGTGAGTGTAAGAAGTCTGTGATGGGAGGTGAGTTTGGAAATGCTGGCAGGAACCAGGTCCTGGAGGGGCATGGTAAGGTGTCTGGATTTAGTTTTCATTGTGACTTACACTTTAAAAATATTATTGTGGCTATAATGTAGAAAACAACCCTAGGAAGGCAAGAGTTGAAAGTTGGAAACCACTTAAAGGCAACTATAATAGCCAAAGTGAGAGATAATGATCATCTACATGGGGGTAGTGATATAATAAATAGAAAGAAATAGATAGATGTGTGGTTTTGGAGATGGAACCAAGATGACATTCATGTGATGGATATGGATAATCAGGGAAGGATAGAAATCAAGAATTATTTATTGGATTTTAGATTAAAGAAATGAATGGACAGAGATGCCATTTACTGAGATGGAGAATTCTGGCAGAAAATAGATTGGTTAACCCTCACCCAAGGATATATTTTTACCATTGATTTTTAGGGAGAGAGAGAGAGAGAGAGAGAGAGAGAGAGAGAGAGAGAGAGAGAACAAGAGATAGAGATACATCGATTGGCTACCTCACCAGGGGTCAAACCGGCAACCCAGGTATGTTCCCTTAACCAGGAATTGAACCACACCCTTTGGTGTGTGAGCCAGCACTATAACCACTTAGCAACACTGGCCAGAGCAGAAGTTCATTTTTGACAAAATAAATTTAAGATGTCTATTAGACTTTAAGATGTAAATAGGAAGTAGAAAGTTGGGTCTGCATCTTGAGATGTATAAATAGATTAAGATAAATGAAGATCACCCAGGGGGAAGAACATAAACCAAGAGAAGAAGGCCCAGAACAAATACTGCCCAGGTGATGTTCTGGGAAGGAAACCAGAAACCATAATAGTTAGAACTATAAGTAATTGGTTGTGCGTAAGTCAGAAACGGAAAGAACCAGAGGGGGAATGCTGAGATGCACAGAGGTTAATGACAGTAGGAACCAGCTACCACTCTCACACCTGGAGAACAGAGGGAAGAGGCCCTCTCACAGCAGGTATGCAATATTGTATATGTCTCAGAATCCTTCTGTATCACTCCCCTCCCCACCCAGAATACTTATTCTCTCATTCAAACACACACGAACCATTTTATATGTGTATTGGAATCTATGCTAGCCATGATTAAAAAACAGTAATCAGGGAGCTATTTTTCTCACTAGGAATGATTAAACAGATGAATAATTCTGAAAACCATGTAATCACACATAGGGAATATTTTTCCATAGTGGAGACCCCCCCACATATGTCACTGCAAACAAATAGTCTCCGGTTCAACTAAATCTATTCCCATTTTCCCAAACTTTAGATTATATATGCTATACCATATAAACTCATGCAGAGAATCTGAATAGGGTGAACAAAAACCTTTATAAAAAGGTAAAAAATTCATCTCCAGGAATGTCAAAAGCTTTCTTCAGAAATAATTTGAATAATTCAAGGGCCTCTGCCACAAGACAGCCATGCTCTAACCCTTAGAGGAATTACTAAGCATTAATTGTAACACAATTTACTCTTACAAGTTCTTTATTTTACTTCTTGCCCATGTCTTACCTTTAATTAATATTTTCTTTGAGCTAGAAGAGCAGTAATTTCTTCAGATGTTTCTTTACTAAAAGTAAAAGATGCCATTCTTTCTAAATCTTGATCTTCAGATCTCTGCAAAGCATAGAAAAAAAAGCATTCAGTATCAAATATAGGGATTCTAAGTTCTGAAATACTATTAAAATGTTGTTCAATCTCAGAACTTCCTTAAACCATTACTGAACAATAGTTTCCATTTTCCCCTATTCTATCTATCTATCTATCTATCTATCTATCTATCTATCTATCTATCTATCTGATCTATCTATCATTCATCTGTTTGATCATTTGTTTATTTATTTATCTGTTTGGTCAACAAACATTTTTTGAGCATACTTTGACTTCTAGCTATAGGTTTAGGTGCTGAAACTCACAAAGATGAACAAGACACAACCTGTGAGACATTTTGTTTGTAGAAGAGACATGGGAATGAATAACTATAATATAAGTGCTTTATTCCATTTGATCCCCAACCCATCTTGTAAGTTAGTGCTATGGTATAAATTTTTGTGTATCCCCTCCATTCATATATTGAAATCCTATCCCCCAAAGATGATTGTATTAGGTCAGGCCTTTGGATGGTGGTCACGTCATGAGGGTAGATATCTCATGCCTGGGATTAGTACCTTCCTTATAAAAGAGGCCCCTTAGCCCCTTCCTCCATGTGGGGATACAATGAGAGGTCTGCAACATGGAAGAAGGCCCTCACCTGCCCATGCTGGCGCCAGGATCTTGGACTTTCAGCCTCGAAAACTGTGAAAAAAATTCTGTTGTTTATAAGCCACCCAGTCTGTGGTATTTTGTGGCAGCAGTCTGAATGGACTAAAATAGGTAAGTAGGACATATGTTGTTATTCTCATGTTGTGGGTAAAGAAATGGAGGCTTACATAATGAATTGCTAAGTAAGTTGTCTAGCAAATAGCAAATGTAGGACCAAGACCGAAACCCAATTTTAAAATTTCATATCTGCCTTCTTCCCATGGCCATGCTAATGGTACAATGTCCTTCCTTGGGACATTTCTGGAGGCAGCATTGCTGATGTGACCACTTTACTGACTCTTGCCATCTGAGTCATGAACCATGAAGTATGTTTAGAAACAGATAAATTAGCAAAATAGAATAATATTTCATTTTCTTTATTTGTTAATAACAGAAAGATGGGCTTGTATCGTGCCCAAAGTTTTCTATAGCTGTGCTTTAGCAATAGCAAACCTTAAAATCCAATTAAGCCCCAGGCATGGGGGAATCACATTTATCCCTCAAAGCAAACTAACACATCTTCTCAATGATGTTATCTCAACCACATATTTTCCTTTCCTGCAAGTACCCAAATTATCATGGTGTTCTCTGCAGACCCAAATTTTAATATACAGCAAGCCAAGTTGTGATAAGCTTGAGAAAGAGATAAAGCTAGGTGTGGATCACTGGCATAACAATACAAGTTGACTACTTGGGGATGATTTACCAAAAAGCAGAATTTAAGCATTAATGGTGGCAAGCCAGGCATGGCCTAGAAGAAACACATACATAATTACAGTAATTGTGGACAAATAACATCATGTTTGGGTAGGACTAGACCACCTCTCCTGTAAACTTCTGACCTCTGGAATGATATATATATGATCTAGAACTGGCTAAAAAAAGGCTTCTACACTCTGGGTGTCACTGGTCACATTACCTCAGCTAGACCAATGAGACTCAATTTTGGGATATTTGCTGGGACGACAAGGGAAAAAAGCAACATAATTCAGTCACAAGGAACTCTTTTCTTTTTTTTTAGCAATTTTTTTAAATTTATTATTATTAGTTTAGGTATTACAAATGTGTCCTCATCCCCCCCATTAACCCCAACCTCCCCCCCCACACACACACACACTCATACTCCCATCCCCCTGTTGTCCATGGCCATTGGTTTGGCTTATATACATGTATACAAGTCCTTCTGTTGATCTCTTCCCCTTACCCCCGCCCTCCCCTACTTTCCTTCTGGGGATTGATAGCCTGATCGCTGTTTCTCAGTCTTTGGGTCTGTCCCTGTTTATCAGTCTATGTTGTTATCTATAATCCACAAATGAGTGAGATCATGTGGTATTTATCTTTCTCTGACTGGCTTATTTCACTTAGCATAATGCTCTCCAGTTCCATCCATGCTGTTGCAGAAGGCAAGAGTTCCCTTTTTTTTACCGCAGCATAGTATTCCATTGCGTATATGTACCACAGTTTTCTAATCCACTCATCTGCTGATGGGCACTTAGGCTGTTTCCAAATCTTAGCTATGGTGAATTGTGCTGCTATGAACATAGGGGTGCATATATCCTTTCTGATTGGTGTTTCTGGTTTCTTGGGATATATTCCTAGTAGTGGGATCACTGGGTCAAATGGGAGTTCCATTTTTAGTCTTCTGAGGTAGCTCCATACTGTTCTCTTTTCTTTATAATGTTAAAGCAAGGATCCTATTGTGTGGGCCACCTGATGTAGCGTGTGACTACTACCTTTGACTAAGATCTTTATTTCTCCCTGGCCCAGGTCCCACTTTGCTCCTGAGATTCCCCATTCTTGTGATTAGAGGAATGAAAACCATATCACCGCTCTGTCTCTTTCTCTCCTTTGTCTTTGTTGATCTACCCAGCTCCTCTCCTTTATTAGACCAACTCCTACTATTTCTGCTAGTTAACCCTGTACTACAGATAACTCCTCTAAACTCTCTCAATAACTCCTGTTTAAGAAATGAAGACAGTGAGGTTCCAGAAAGTTAGTTACAACACTAAAAACACTAGAATAGGACTTGAATTCAAAACTGTTTTATTCAAAGCCCATGTGCTTCATTCCATACTCTGACTCCTCTTGAGATTGCTTCATTTGTGATTGAGTTAGAAAATTAAGTGGTAAGGGAATAGACTTTTTGGTTTATTTAACATGGATCATCATCCCCTATGACCAATTATCCTGCTGTTGAACATTTTCAACAACATATAAATAAAATGTATATGTTCACACATTATAATATTTTTCATTATTGTTATTTAATTTACAGACATCCTAACATTGATTTGTTTTCTCCCCAGATTTTTAGTAAGAATCAATCATTTCATATGGCTTTGCAATTTTTAAGGAAATTATGATGCTCTTACATAAAGATCTTGTGGAAGAATATTTTCCAGGGGAGAAAAATTAAGTGATAAATAATATCCAAAGTTAACTCTAGTTTCCTCAAAATAACTTCTGCTCTTGGTTCAGTTTGTACGATCTTATTGGCATTGGTATGTATATATATAATTATTGACAAAGTTCCTATGCCAGGTTCCACATGGCCAATAATTATAGCTAGCTAGCAGTGGAAGTTGAAAATATTTATAAACTAATCTACATTTAAAAAACATATATATTTTTTATTGATTTTTACAGAGAGAAAGTGAGAGAAATAGAGAGATAGAAACTTTAATGAGAGAGAAACAGCATCGATAATCTGCCTCCTGCATGCACCCCTACTCGGAATCCAGCTACAATGTGATCTCTTGGTTTATGGGGCGACTTCTTGGTTCCTGGGTCAACTCTCAACCACTTAGCGACACTGGCCAGGCACAAGCTTACCTGCATTTTGAAGTTTTGCTTGTGGTTTATTTTCTGCAAAATTCTTCTTAATTTTACGGACAGGGTTTTTTTTTATTTGGGGGTTTTTAGGACAATCTAATATCTTAAATGATTATTATTTTGGACCATGATATAGAATATGTCCTGGAACTTCTGTTTCTTTTAGGTCAGTTATTGCTAATGTGCTTCTTGTCAAGTTTCTATAAGTCATACTGTGTGTCAATATTAGTTATTGTCAATAACTTCTGCTATCTTGTTTTACTTCTATTGTATGCATTTAATCATGTTAATCTGCTAAGAAGCCAGGTTGTGCACCGATTTAGTGATATGCATTCATACATTCATGCATTCAGATACTGAAGATAAAATAGCATGCAAGACCAAGTCTCTGCCCTCATGGAGTCTGGTTGGAAGGGCAGACAACAAACTTGAAGTTGTAGAGAACTTGAAAAGCAAAAACTGGTGAAAATAAAGACTGAGAGTCCAGAAATCTAGACTGTACAGGTCCAAGTGCTTCGAAAATATGCCCTGTTCCACATATTCCTGAATCTTGGCTATAGTACTTTTGCCATCTCACCGAAATAACTTTGTCTACTTTCCCTTTCCCAACAGAGCAGCAAACTTGGCTCAGTTAAGATCAAGAAGCAGGCAAAGTTGGCATTATTTATTTGCTTATTCCAACAAAAATGGATTATTTCTGTTCAATCTTTTTGGAAGGCCAGAGTTTTTGTAAAGACTAGAAATTATGTGGAGAAGGACTTCTGCTTCTAAGCAGAATGTAATAGGCCAATACTCTTACTGGAATAAATGAAAAATATTACAAGAGTAATTTTCAAAACATTGGAGAGCTATGAAAGCAATGAAGACTAAATGAACTGAACTTCCAGAAAACAATTTGGAAGTGATGATTGCCAGCTACTTTTCTCTCAGGGCATTTGTCAGTTCTGGGGATTCACTGATGCTTGGGCTTGATCCAACTGGAGGGACTCTGCTGGAAGAAGAGCTACCAACCAAGTTTTTATAATCTTGTGGAGCACTGGAAACTCGGGGGGCCTCAAATGCATGCCCCGAATGCATATATTCCTCATTGAGAGCTCCCAGTCTTGCAGAGCTTAGAAAACAAATTCATCAGGGAATAGATCTATTTCAAATGCATGGTCAATTGCCAGAAGACATTTGTCAAATCTTGAAGTTGAACAGGAGACCAAAAAGTCAGCTGAAAACTTCTGAAGCGCAGAAATGTATCTCCTGCAGCTTAGAATTAAAAGCCTGGAATAGTCTTACACAAGGAATAGGACTAAACCAGAAATAAACTGAATCTTACTAAAACTTTACCCCAGTCCAGTTCTTGATGGGATTTAGTGACTAAGTCCCATTCTCTGCTTAACAGAGGTGATTTGGCCGGTTTGGGGGGAGAGATTTTTTATAAAGACACTAATCCTATCAGATTATGGTCGCACTCTTAAGACCATATTTAATCTTTTTGTTTGTTTAAGAGAAGATTTATTGTTTACATTAATGTAGATTAAGTGGAAAGATACCAACTACTTTTCAAGTCAATCAGATGTATTTTTTTGAGGTTTGAATTTATGGCATGGCATGTTTCTTATTATAATTTCTGTATAATCAGTGAAACTTTTTCTGTTTAGGTTTCAATTAAAGTTTACACTCAATATTATTTTGTATTAGTTTCAGGAGTATAGAATAGTGGTTCACTTTACAAAGTGATCCTCTGATATTTCAAGAGCCCACCTGGCATCATACATAGTTATTACAATATTATAAATCTTATGCTATACCTCACATCCCCATGACTATTTTGTAACTACCAATTTGTACTTCTCAATCCCTGTATCTTTTTCACCCAGAAACCCAACCTCCCTCCCCTCTGGCAACTATAAGTCTTTCTGTTTTGTTTGTAATTTTGTTCATTAGATTCCACATTTAAGTAAAATCACATGATATTTGTCTTTCTCTGTCTGGTTTATTTCACTTAGCATAATAACCTCTATGTCCATCCATGCTGTCGCAGATGGCAAGATTTCATTCTTTTCTATGGCCAAATAATATTCCATTGTATATATGTGCCGCCACTTTTAAAAATCCACTTGTCACTTGGGTTGCTTCCATATTTGGCTATTTTAAATAACACTGCTAAGAACATAGGGGTACGTATATTCTTTTGAATTGGTATTTTGGGATTTTTAATACATATTCTCAGAAATGAAATCACTGGGTCCAAAGGCAGTTTCATTTTTAATTTTTTTTGAGGAAACTCCATACTGTTTTCCACAGTGGTTGTACCAGTCTATCTTCCCACTAGCAGTGCACAAGAGTTCCCTTTTCTCTACATCCTTGCCAGCACTTGTCTGTTGATTTATTGATGGTAGCCATTCTGGCAGGTGTAAGGTGATATCTTATTGTGGTTTTAATTTGCCTTCCTCTGATGATTAATGACGTTGAGCATATTTTCATATGTCTGTTGGCCATCTGTAGGTCCTCTTTGGAAAAGTGTCCATTTAGATCCTTCTCCTACTGTTTAATTTGATTGTGTGTGTGTGTGTGTTGGGGTTTTTTTTGGTGTTGATTTATATGGTGATATTGACTCCTTATTCCTCAGATGGGACCTCTGCAGCTGAGAGATCCCTCTCTGGATTTTCAACCACCATATGTGGGTGCAGGGCCAGCCCTTTTCATGTCTCTGCCCTTCCTACCAGTCTTGATGTGGATTCTTCTGTTTATCCTTAGTTATAAGATTTCTATTTAGCTAGTCTTCAGATGATTATTCAGGTCGATTGTTCTATAATTTAATTATAATTTTGCTAAGGTCATGGAAGGAGGTAAATATAACTTTTACATACTCTGCCACCATCTTGGACCCCCCCCCCCCCAATACCTCATTTTATCTTAATTACTTCCTTTGAGGCCCCATCTCTAAATACAGTCACATCAGGTGTTAGAGCTTCAATATATGAATTTTGGATGACCCAATTCATCCATAACAAGAGGAGAATATTATTATATTCTTCTTAAGGAATATAATAATATCTGGAACCTCTATGGGTCTTTTATACACAATATCATACCTACAATCAAGAGTCACTACACGTATAATGAGGCAAGATCGTATGACCAATAATTGAGGGGTAAGGGGAACCAACAAGAACAATAGACTGATGATTCACATAATTGAAGTTATCAGACAAGAACTTCAAAACAATTATAATTGGGGACTTCTGGGTAGCTGAAGAAAGTGGCAGCTGCCTAACTACTTGCCTCCCAGTATTTCCTACTCAAATGATTCAAAACAACAAGATATGATATATAAATCTACATAAATCCATGCCATCAGCATGACTTGAAGACAGAGAATGCTAAAAATTTAAAATGACTGTGACTAAAAAGAGAAAAACCACCACATCCCAGTGCATGATATCTCATACTTTGGTTTGACCCCTGTACTACAGTGAGGCTCTGCAGTGGACAAAAGCAGACTCAGAACAACTCCAGGAAAGACAGAAAAAGAAAAAGGAAATGAGCAAAGGGGCTTAAGGTTCATCAAAAACCACCTCCAAAGAGACTATATTACCCTCCATATGAAAATATGATAACAGTATCTAGGCAGAGCATAACTTGGACTACAGGGAAAAGACTTCAGAATGTGATTATAAGGGTGAAGAGTTATATAAGAGCCATATTCAAAACATTGTTTAAGGGGAGAAATAAAAATACAAAAAGGAAAGAAGAAGCAGCATTTGTAATCGGGTGGTGAAAGGGAAAAGGAGCAAAAGGTGGGAAACTTAGGGTCCTACAAGATCAAAGAGAAACACAGAATTGAAGGACTTATAGCTCTTCCTTGCACTACCAAAACAAATGAACAACCTAATTCCAAAAGCATATGGACCTTGCTCTATTGATAGATGTATCCACTAAGCTAGGAATCTTTCAAATTACTAACATACCATAAAAATGAAAAGAAATATTAACAAACTCATTAACAGAGCCATTGCAAAAAAAAACCCCAAAAAACAAGAAAGAAATTTTACGTGTACCAACTGAGCAACAACATTCCTCCTATGAGAAAAACCCTGACACAGAAAAAATTTGTAAGTCAATACTTCAGTCAGAATCACATATATTCATTCAAGCATTTGAAGACAGAAAACACCATTGAATTAGAAATTCAAAAACTAAGAACAGAATAGAATAAAAACTGGGAGAAATAAAGAGAGAGTTGATTAAACTCAAGAAAGAAATGAATTAACAAGACAAAAACATCTGAGAAGAAAAAAAATAAATCGTAAGGTCCCCAAGGGAAAATGGACTTCCATAAACATTTTATAGGCATAGAAGAAAGGCAAGAAAATAGATAATATAATAAAGTAAAACGGGTCAGAGAGAAAGTAATGGAAATGGAAGAAAGGCAAGGAAGGACAGTATAAAAAACAATAACAACTATGCACCAATATTCTTTTAATATTGATGCAAAATACCAGTATTAGCAAGCAGACTCCAATGCCATATTAAAAATAAACCATGACCAAGTATTGTAGAAATGCAAGATTTGTTTAATATTAGGATATCCATTAATCTTACATACTATTTCAATTGTGCTAAAGAAAAAAATGATTAGTTCCATTGATACTAAAAAATAGTATGAAAAAATTAAAAATTCAAATTCATTCACAATAAAGACACTCAAAAATAGGAATTGAATACTTTCCCACACTGATTATATGCATACTAGAGGCCCGGTGCACAAATTTGTGCATGGGGGTGGTGGTAGGGGGAAGGGACCACAGGAGGTTGGCTTGGGAGCACATTGACCACCAGGGGGAAGCTCCTGCATTGAGCGTCTTCCCCTTGGAGGTCAGTGCATGTCATAGCTACTGGCCAGTCATCTGGTTGTAAAGGTCGCTTGGGCTTTTATATATATAGATAGTGAGCTACTCTTTATGTAATAAAGAAGGGTATATATAAAATATACATGCATCTGCTAATTTGTGCAAAAATAATATGATCGTGATATTAAATAAAACTGGTTACCTATGGGTGGTGGTATGGAAAGGAGTAGAAAGAATGGAGAAATTAAAATGGAATAGTGAGGCGAGAAGAAGGTGGCACTTCTCTGAGTATAACTTCAGGTATAGCTCTGACTCGTAGAACCCATGACTTGCCAGTAGGTTTAGCATAACACGAGGCCAACAGCCATGTTTTCTTCAGGCTTGGACACAGGAGGCCAGCAGAAATGCAATACTCACTCCTTATTTTTGTGTTTTTCACACCAACTCTATTTCTTCATTTATAAACAGCTCATAGTTCTTTGCCTAGATTTTTAAACCTTAAAATTAACAAATACCCCATATAGAGCAATGGCTAAAAACAAAGTCAATTTTAAGTACCAAATGAATCATTTTATTTGTAATCTGTCAATTGAGAGTTTATAACCATTCCCTTTTGATACCCATGGTGTACCCCAGGCACTTCCCTCCACTGCCAGCTCTGGATAATGAACCTAACTAATTCTTAGCAGGTTGATTTTGTACAGGGGTTAATTACCTCCTTAACACATTGCTCTGTCTCTCTGAGCACTAACTGCTCTTAATTACCTTCAGTTCGTGATGAGATAGCAGGAGAGGAACAAGGGGGAAACTGGGAACTCCTATACCCTGTGGTTCATCTTTTATGTAGGCAAGCAATTACTGAACCCGTTCTGGAGCCTTCTCTTTTCACCCAAAATATTACATTTTGCCATATTTACTACAAGAACATGTGATTACCATACACCATATATCCTGATTATCCTGGTGTAATTCTATTTAAATTTGTACATTTTAATTTAAGAGGCTAATGTTATTTATTCTTGTTTCCTTGATGTAGCAAAAGAATTAAAGCTGAATTTGAATTTTGACTTTTGCTTACTGACTTAAGGCAGATCTCTCCTCTAAGTCTTGGTTTTTCCACTTGTAAAGTTGGAACATTAATAATCGGGTATAATAAAACCTAAGTCTCAGTACCAATTACTAGTAACACACAAGCTTAGTTTTCTCCATAGTGTGGTGAAGGCCTGGGGAGGGGGCAGGTATATGGGTTGGAGGGGGCCAATGGGAGAAAAAAAGGGGACATCTGTAATACTTTGAACAATAAAGATGTATTTTAAAAAATTTAATCTTCGTTCCGTTGCCAGTAAGAACTCACCTTCTATCACTATTTTAAAAAATAACACAGCACTGTGTTTCCTCAAGATATTTCAGTCGAGGTTTGTGAGCACAAGCAACATAACCTAACTCTGATTCAAGCAGAAAATAATGTTTAAGTAAAGGATATTGGGTAGGTCACAAAATCTCCAGGAAAGTTAGAAAACCAAGCATGGAGGCCAAATAGCTGGGGAAAATGCTCCAAACTAAGCCCCACAACTATTTAGAGCCACATCCTGCAGCTGCAGTGGGAACAGGCAGTATTGGGTACATTTGGCTCCTCTGATCCTGAAGCCAGGATTACACCACCAGACCACACATGGATCCTGGATGTGGCTTTGCTAGGAATCCCTAGTTCTATGTCACCAGCTTCTGAATCCGTGTCTGGGATAATCTCATCAGGTTGGCCAAGCCTATGTCTTGTGCCTCTGTGCTGATTACAAGGGCACTAGAAAAATGTTTCTCTGAAGGGAGATGAACGCTGGATTATAAGGTGATAATCCAAAGGTCCACCCAAAGAGGAAAGAGTCTCAGGTAGTAGTTGGTCAACAATGACAAATGCATACCACAGAATTCGACGAGATGGAGTAAGCATTGCCCGAGAATATGGGCATATGTTCCATGATCAGGTAAACTAGGCAAATGCTCGTTTCCCTTCTTTCTTTCCCCTACTCCACCCTCATTCTTCACCTTCACCTCACTTAAACCTTCTCATTCTTTAGGCAACTTCTCTCTTCTTACACAAGAATGTACATGGAACATTAATGGCTTTAGGCTAAGGATAATCTTGAATATCTTCTCTAATTTATTAAAGGAAAGAGGTAAATGCAATCTAAAGTCAGGTATGCATTGGTAGTGACAAATATATTCAAGTACACGTGATTTTGACACATTATGAGCTATGATACCATGACTAAAACATGTTTTAGGCCAAATAGTAACAGAAAAACATTCTGCTCAAAATGTGCAGGTTGGAGGTTGCTCTATGAACTTTAACACTCAACCAGAACCCCACTGGGTTTTGCTGTGTCCTCCTTCCCTTCTTGACTATCTATTGAGTACCACAGTTTATACTATTACTAATATTATTTGGTGGTGTCCACTTAAGCTTCCAGTATCTTTCCACATAATCTGCAATCAGTTCTAAATAATTACACATTTAAATGCAACTTTGTAACCAGCCAACATTAATTGCTGCTTTCCTCAGTTACAATCCTTCCCAAATGATTATGTCCATAGACTAATGTACAGTGCTCTCCATTCTAGCCTATTATGTCAATTAAAAATCATTCTGTGGTGTCTGGTAGTGCTGATTTATGAGTTGTGGTATCACCTTATTGAACTTTTATCCTGTTAATGACCTTGCTGCCACAATCCTCACATCACTCAATATAAATTACCTGTGGCTCCATGCCTTACCAGTGGATTTGTGTGTGCCTGTGTGTTTACACACACACACACACACACACACACACACACACACACACACACACCAAAAACCTTACTGTTCTGTTAATATCCCAAATGTCTCTTATGCACTGATTGAGGCCTTTAATGCTCTGGAGGAAATTCCACTGTATTTTCCATTGGCCCTCACCTTCAGAAAAATACATTTGTCTAAATTTAGCTTAGAAGTCCCATGAGTGTTCATATCTCCAGTCTGAGCCAGTTTCCTCCCATTTACAGCTCATATTCCCTGTTAGTGTTTAAATTTTTCTTTCTTATTGGAATGCTTCTTGGTACATCATTCTCAGCCCCCATTACAGGTCCCCTTCTTTCTCATGAATCTGACTGGGTTATGGATGAATGGAAACCAAGTGGAGCATCTCTGCTACTGTCCTCCCTGGACACTGCCTGTCCCCAGTTTTCATTACACCTGCATAAAGAGATACATGCTAAGACATCTCTCACTCCACAGCACCATTCTGGAGGGATTTGAAATGCATCATCTCTATCTTTTCTCATCTTCCTTTTGACAATGTTTCTAAAGTATATGAAAAAAAGAAAAAAGGAATCAACAGGAGAGAAGAAACTGAAAGCTGCTTGTATAATTTTTAGGGTACATATTTCAAGTCCCAAAAAGCAAAGGATGAATTAGATGCATAGTTGTGAACCTTAAATTGTTCCTGTTTGTTTTATAAGTTTAAAAATTTGGCCTGGCCAGTATGGCTCATAGGTCGATGAACCAGGAGGTCATGGCTGGTTTCTGGCTCCATCCCCAGTGTGGGAGGCAGTCAGTCAATTATTCTCTCTCATCATTGATGTTTCTATCTTTCTCTCCCTCTCCCTTCCTCTTTGAAATTGACAAAAATATATTTTTAAAAATGTTTTAAAATTTGTTATATTTCAGTGTCAGGCACAGTGTTTAATGTTCATATTTGAATATACAATAATGAAATATATTGCAATGTAATTAATAATTACATATGATATTAGTAATGTGTAAACACACATATATATTATTTACATCTTACAACAATCCTATGGTGTAATGATTATGGGAAATGGGAATTATCTGATTTGGAGAAATTTGCTGATCTGAAAAATTGGTTCTTACTTTGTATTTGATGTTTGTATATAAATTATTCCTACAGATTTTATTTTTTGAGATCTCTAAAGGAATTAAATAATGTTAGGTGACCTACTAGAATGGCAGTTCTGCTTCTAGTGGCAGAAAATTAGGCTAGAATCCTCTAGAGATTTGTCAGCAAAATTAGCAGCAGAGGGTATAAAAGCAGCAATGAATTCTGCTTAGAAAATGAACAGAAGGGAAGGCACTAATCGTGTTAGCAACTATGCCATCAGTCAAAATAGCAACGATGTAGGAATGAAGCTTTGAAGGCTAATTTCTCTTCAAGAATCCCTGTTTCTCTTTTTATTTCAAGACCAGTAGCAGAATAAAGAATAATATAGCAAATGAAATTTAACAGGGGTGAAAAAACAGAGTTGCATGATTGTTCTGTCACATAATTTTGTAAGAATGGACATGGCTCAAGAGTGACTTTGGGCGTGCACAGCACTTAAGGTCCAGATGCCACAAGCAGTTGTCACTGTGTTCAAATTATACTGAAAGTTTTGCAAGAACAGTCCCTCTGTGTAGAGTTAGCTCGAGTGGGTAGACTAATGGCTTCCAATAGGGAGAAGATGCAACAGACCTAGGCATTAGCAGAGAAGAAGGTCTGACTTCAGCTGGCCCAGACTACATGGTCCAGAGGCCATAAGGAGGAACAATAAGCCATGGATGTGTTGTGTTCATTGATTTCTATACATGGAGACTATATTATTGGGCATGTGGTCCAGCAGGTAGGGTGAGGTGGTCACTTCATTTCTCCTTTAATACAGTGTAAGGTTATGCCTCAACAAAAGTGTAGAGTGTGAGGAGAATCTACTTTTCCCAAAGGCAAGGAGCTCAAAAACTATTTATTAGAAAAATGATCCCACATTTTACCACTGTGGCTAATCCTAGACTATGGCTAAATGCTCAAATTTGTTTATTTACATTTAATTTTGCCCCTGATAAGAATTGACCTAAATTTTATTCCTAGCTCACACTTATCTCTCATTTGTAAATTCTCAAAGTTCTCTTACATTGTTAACACGTGGATATTGTGGCTAATCAAATTATACTCACAACTGGAATGGTTAAAACATGTAGACATAAGTATCTCCATGGAGTCTTGTGAGGACATTTAAAAAAATTGGACTTCCGAGTCACCAAATCCCATGGCATTGACATAATTTCTAACTAGATATAATCTCCAGTGACTTGACAACAGCAGCAATATGACATTCAAAATACAACTACTGTCCCATTTTCACATTCATTATTGAATTAATAAAATACTCATTTTTATTTCAAAAAATTTTCGGGTGACATTGGTTAGTAAAATTATATAGGTTATAAGTGTATAGTTCTATAATACATCATCTGTATATTGCATTGTGTGTTCGCCACCTAAAGTAAAGTCTCCTTCCATCACCATTTATCCCCCCTCTAACCTCTGCCACCTGCTTCCATCCCCCTTTCCCTCTGGTAATCACCATACTGTTGTCTGTGTCTGTGAGTTTTGCCCTTTAATCCCCTCTTTGTTTTTTTTGCTTCATCCCTTCACCTTTTTCATCCAAAATATTCATTTTTAAAAACCCATATGGTTGTTGATTTTTCTCAAACACAATTAAAGAATTCTAAATACCAATACAGTAATTCAGGTTGAATGACAAAACGGTCTCATGTGATAACTTTCAAAGGAAATTGTGGAGAGGCCAGAAGTAATTCTGGGGAAGTGAACAAAATACAGAGGTGAATAGATAGTGCTTGGCCCTGGAATGTTCAAAAAAGTTGTTTCGCTTCCCTCATCTGTATTGTCTAGTTCATGCAGGGAAAGTCCACAATTCTCCATAGTGCTACCCAGCTAGGGAAGTTTGCTTCGATTTTCTGAGGGGTAGAGACAGGGTTCTTATATTGTCCTACTGCTGGTTTTTAACTGAAAGGGCGAGGGCTACGCCCTCCATCTTGCCCCAGGGTAAGGGCTACACCCTCCATCCTACCCTGGATCTGCCATTTTTGGGCAGCCATGTGCTCGGCAAGGAGCTTCTTCCCGGAAGCCCAAGCCTCTGCTAGCCACACCCAGGATTTCTTTAAACTAACCAATGACAATCAAGGGAAGTGCACGCCATAGATATGACCACATCCTGTGTAACAAGACACCGACTTGCGCCTGGCCAATCGGCAGGGCCCACAGTCCTTTCTCCTCCGCTTACTCCAACCCCCCTATAAAACCCCTCTCCCCACAGAGCTCAGCCTCTCTCTGCCGCCTGCCGCTGCGTTGGTGAGTGTGGTCGGGGAGCCGAGCTAGCTCAAATAAAGACTCTTTGCTTTTGCATCAGACTCGGCTGGCTCCCTGGTGGTCTTTTGGAGATCTTGAAATCTGGGCATAACAGTAACTACCCCACCTCCAATCCTATTTTATTTGATTATTTTAATAGTACTTTGATTTTCCTCTTGGGAGCCACTCTTCTCTAACTCTCCCCTATGAAATTTAGGTGGCTGGTGGCAGGGTGGACTCATGCCTGGCTAAACAGCATGTTCAAACACAATGATTCTTACTTCATCACCTAGGACTTACTGATAATGTGATTTTATAAATACTATTTCTTAATAACCAAAGAATTGTAGCCCCCTTACTTTAGAGCAGGGGTGGGGAACATCTGGCCTGTAGGCCATATGAGGCCTGCAAAATCATTTGGTCTGGCCCTGCCAAAGCATTGAGGTGAGTTAGTTAAATGTTTGACTAAGTATAGCAGAGTAATTTTTAAGTTGATAATTTTGTGTGGCCCTCAAATGACGTTATAAATATCCAAATGGCCAATGGCAGTAGGAGAGTTCCCCACCTCTGTTTTACAGCAAAGTCCTTTGCTTTCTACACAAAGCCAGCAGACAGAGACATGTCTTAGAACAACTGAGAGTTACGTGACTTTAGGAATGTCCCTGTGCTTCTCTTGTGTAACATTGTTCCTGTTGAGTCCATGCAGGACTGATATTGGAGTCAGTTCCAAGTCCTTTATAGACAGTCCTGGTTTGGGGCTGCAAATGTCAATCTGAATTAGTGGGTCCCTAAACTGGGAGCTCTCTGAGTCGAGGGTCACTCCTCCCTGTTCACCACCAAATCCCCAGTGGCTTAAAGATAAAAGCAGCTTTAACTCTAGGGATGAGAATTGCCTAATTGCCTCAAGGCTAGTTACTCACCGTTATTACCTCCCCCACCCCCACCCCACCCCCAACAGTAAACACTATTCTGAGAACAAAAAATTAGGCCATATCAGTTTCTGGATCTTTAATATTGCTAATCCCAGTTACTAAGTTGTCCCAAGTGAAAGCTACATTTCATATGCTTATAATAATGATTTCTTTTTCATTTTAGTCTGGCCAGTTTTTAATATCATGGATTAGTTCTGCATGCAGGCATATGCTTCTTATTTCTTTCTTTTCATAGACATTCATTTTTTAAAAAGTTAGAAAATAAGTGAAATTGCCTGCATCAGGTTCAGTAACAAACCATGAAATTTGGGGGGGACAGCTTATGAATGCTCTTATAATAGTTCTTTTCTTATGTAGTCACACTAGGAAAACATATTGTCTTTATGTTTTACATTTTCTGTTTATAATTTGTTGGTATATTTAGAACAACCTTTAATAATGCTGACTATAAAGATATATTTGTAAAGCAATATTAAGATTTCATTAATCACTATCTCATAAATTTACATTAGGTTAAGAAAATCTTATATTTATAAAATTTAGTTTTTCAATTTACTAGAAGGAAGATCCTGAATAATTTGTAGTTAAAACAGCAATGAAAATAGATTCAGTTTATTTATTAAGAAAATAGTTCCTACAATCTCTGTGAAAACCTCCTTTCCTGTCGTATTCATTGTGTTCAACTTTTAGCATATGAATCTGAGAAGTAGGCTATTTAAGAGTGGGATTAGAAATAATGGTTACAACAAACTGAGCATTCAGTTGGGCATTCATTTCTCTCAGCATTGAATTTTAATGGCAGCTATTTGTTAGTCTTGATCAATTTCTATAACTCTTAGCAGTAAATTTAAGTCCTGTTTTATTCAGGGCAGGAAGTGATGCAACTGGAGGATAGATGGCCTTGGTAAGTCTCAGAGGGGCTGTGAGGGCCAGGGAGTGTGCCTGCTATTCCTCCCTCATGGCGTTTGCCTTTAAAGGAGCTTATGGTATGAGGGAAGCCATCTCATATTCGGTAGCTTGTCATAAATTATTTTGGTCTTGGCCTAACAATTTCTTTGAGTACTTTTCTTAAAAACACAAGGTGTTTAGCTTATTAAATAGGTAACAAAAATAAGGTAGGATAGGGTGGGTGAGTGGGAAGAGATCAACCAAAGAATTCATATGCATATATGCATAACTCATGGTCACAGACAATAATAGGGTGGTAAAGGCCTAGAATGGGGAGGGGGCAGGCTAGACAGGGTCAATGGGGAAAAAAGGTAACATATGTAATACTTTCAACAATAAAGATTTAATTAAAAACAAACAAACAAAAACCCACAAGGTGTTTAGCTTATTAAATAGGTAACAAAAATAAGTCCTTTTTAAGTCTCAGAGCATTGCAAATTTAATTTGATTTTGTAAAATCCAGAGAAGGGCTTCATTTACTGTAAAGTTGTGCCTATGTCTAATGACGCAAACCAGACAAGGAACTACAACTAAACTGAGTATCTCATTCACCCATTGAACAACTATTAAATGTGAACTCAGTGCTTCTGGTCTCTGTAAAGCATGGAAGAAAAGGCAGAGACCAGAATAACTGATGTCATCTAGTTTCAGTTTGCTTTGCTATTAATTAAAATTCAATGTATGCAATACATAGAGAAATAGTTATTCATTTATCTCACACTTATTTTACTCTTACTATAAGAAAAGCACTGAGCAGGAATGGGACTCAATCTCTACCCTCAAGGTTATATAGCAGTTACTTAGTGTATAGAAATCATGTAAAAACAAACAGTGTTAGTCCCCAAACCAGAAACACCAGATCACTAACTCCCTACTTTAGCCATTCTGTTTATATAAGGCCAAGTGGTAAAAGCTGCTGCAGGTCTGGGCAGTGCTTCCAATTTTTTCGGAGCCCTTCCAGTTCAGTACTGTTTACCAGGTGGCCCTCCACAGTGTGCCTGTCCTGCTTGTGTCTACCAAAGACGTACTCAAGAGGAGCTCAACTGTCTTTTTTAAAAGACAATCTTCAGTCTCTGAGAAACCTAGTCAGTCCAGTTAATCTGTCTGGCCGAAACCCTAGCCATGGCCTTGGCCTTCGGCTTGGCCTCTTGCCTGTTCACAGGCTTCTTGACTCCTCTGTACTCAGCCACAGCTTGTGAGCCGCATCATCTTGCTTCTTGCTTCCTTTCTGGCCCTGGCAAAGAGCCTGTGTGTGTTCTGGGTCTCAGATAAAAGATTGCCTTCTCCTTTGCTGTTTACTAAAGCTGTGAAATCTTGGAAAAATTAGTTAACCCTCCCAGCCTCTAAGACCTCCACTTTAAAGGGGATAATAGTTTTTAACTTCCTCTGATTGTTACAAGGATTAAATGAGCAAAGTAGATAAAATGCTCAGCACATAATTATGCTATATACATGAGCTAGCATTTGCTTTTCTTCTAGAGACTAGAGTCTCTAGGGCAGGGGTGGGTAAACTCGAGGGCCACAATGGGTTCTTAAACTGGACTGGAGGGCTGGAACAAAAGCATGGATGGAGTGTTTGTGTGAACTAATATAAATTCAAAGTAAACATCATTACATAAAAGGGTACGGTCTTTTTTTTTTTTAGTTTTATTCATTTCAAATGGGCCGGATTCGGCCCGCGGGCAGTAGTTTGCCCACGGCTGCTCTAGAGTCTAGAATATCCTCACTTTAATTAGCCAATCTCCACACCTGTGTGCCTGAACAATTTAGCAGTTGAGCTTCTGAAAACTCACCTACCACATGTGTCAGCCAAGATTCCTCTGACCTTCCATAGGGAGCCCCAGACCTTGCCTACTGCCAGTCAGGGAAGAAGGCAATTTCTAGTACCAAAGCAGTGTCCATGAAATACAGCGGTTCCCACAGACAAGCTCATGCAGCACTTTCTGAGTACAATTCAAATGAAGGCATAATGAATATAAGAATAAGGCTCAGCCTAGGCCCAGGTCTCTTACTCCTCAAGAGCCTACTGAAAAGATCAAGCAATGAGAATACATTGGCTTTTTTTTCCCTTTGGATCCTCATTTATTGCTTACAGTAGGGAGCAAGCATTGTATTTGAAGCCTGCCAGGGATTCTAGGGCCAGACTGCCTGGGTTCAAATCCTAATGTTGCCACTGACTAGCTGACCACTTTTAGTGAGCTTTTTAACTTCATCACTCAGTTTCTTCATCTATAATATTAGGATAGCATCTACTTCACTCAGTTGTTCTGACAATCAGTGTGTTCAGATCTGGAAGCTGACAAGCATGTTAAACTCGTGCCACACAGGCTGCAAGCCTCATATACATAAATGAGGCCTGCAGCCCACAAGCGGCGAGTTTGACATGCTTGGAGAACAATGTTTGGGATGTGGTGACCACATTGGGGTTTTTCAAACAGAACACATTTAAAACTAAGAACTGAAATCCTGAACACAAAACTTGATGAGCACTGCATGCACTAGCTCATTCCTTTTGTCTCACTGTGCCTTGGAAAGCTTTACTGGAGCCACCTGCACCAATTCTGCAGGTTCCTGCTCTTGCCATGTCTGTTAAAAACTGCACTAATTCAAGAATATAGACTCAATATGGGCTCTATCAGGTTAGACTAAGTGATCTTTCTTGAATCAATTACCCAAGACATCTACCTCACTAAAGAAACAACGCTATCTCTTTGTATATACATTTTTTTAAAAAAACCTCTTCAACATAAAGATGCTACTTATCCCTGGGGCAAATTGTGTGATCTGTAATGATAAAGGTTATACTTGCTTAGACCTGTGATTGTTTTCCCTGTCTCCCTCTGAAGAATGCATTTTGCTGGTAATCACTATTTCTCAAGGCCCTCAGCTCAGATCCCTTCTGTCATACTGCCCTTCTTGATATTTGCAACAGGTGAGCATTCTCCTGTTTAGTTCACCTTCTCTCCTGCATTCCTTTTACCTTCTATACCAGTGGTTCTCAACCTTGGCTGCACATTAGAATCACCTGGGAATCTTTTTAAAATCCTGATTTCTGGGCCTCATCCTCCGGAAATTCTGTTTCTTTATGGGGTGGGGCCACAACATTAGTAACGAAGAAACAGAATTTCTGGAGGATGAGGCCCGGAAATCAGGATTTTAAAAAGATTCCCAGGTGATTCTAATGCAGTCAAGGTTGAGAACCACTGTCCTATACTGATGGAGCACTTGCCACGTGCCAGGCACTAAGCCAGGTACTGAGCTACACCAATGAACCAAATGCACACGTACTCGATTGTCCTGAAACTTTCAATTTTGAGAATAGGAACTATGTTTTGTAACTTCCTTTAAACATCTGGTGAAATGGTTTACACTTAAATGAATATTTGATAAACTTGTTAGACTCAAAGATCAGCTTAGGGGTTGTCAGACTAGGACTCTGCTGGTAACTCCTTATCTGTGTAATGCTAGTGAGGGTGAGCCCATAGGGCTATGCTGTCTTCAAAGATCCCTGGCATCTTTAAATGTCACTAAATAGTGTTTGTGAATTTGAAGATAAATACAGGCAGGTATGCTAGTGTTAGGTGTCTTTTAAGTGAGGGGAAGGACTTTAAAAATAAGATAAGCCACCATAGCAGCTCTGAAAGAAACATGAAAGTTTCTAGGATCCATTTTATTTTATTTTATTTTTTAAAATATATTTTATTGATTTTTTTACAGAGAAGAATAGAGAGTTAGAAACATCTATCAGCTGCCTCCTGCACACTCCCTACTGGGTGTGTGCCCGCAACCAAGGTACATGCCCTTGACCGGAATTGAGCCTGAGACCCTTGAGTCCCCAGGCCAATCAATGCTCTATCCACTGAGCTAAACCAGTTAGGGCTCTAGGATCCATTTTATAGGTTACTTTTGATTTATTACAACATTAGCATTTAGATATTTGTTTCAAAATGAGATGAGTTAAAATAACACCAGATAAAGAATGGAATTAGTCTTTTAAAAGCTGATGTGAAATTTTAGTTTCTCCATAAATATTTAGTGATGAAATCTCTTTTCTTCTTGAATGGGGTAAATATGCCACTCATCCAAAAATGACTACACAGGGAGTAAAATTATCCACAGAACTTAGCTCAGTAGGAGTCTGAAGTAATGACTTCCATGGGCAATTAGGCTTATGAATCCAGGTTCCCTGCAAATTGTACATACTTGTATTTACAGTTTAATTTGTATTAAATGACTGATGAAGAAAAAAGGATACGCTGTACAATCCATGTTTTGATTAAAAAACACACCAGCCTGAATCCCACCACAGTGAGTTTTATTGAATGAAAAATGTCAAAAAAATATTATGTGTCTGAAACTTCCTTATATCAATATGTAAAATTGGGTTATACTCATGTAGACCTAAGAACCTAAGAGATGATTCATTCAAAATCTGCTATCTTGAAGAAGCTTAGAGAAAATAAGTGACCTTCCCAAGGTCATTCCATGAATTAACAGCAGAGCTGGAGTTCTAACCCTCTTCTTTGGTCAGTTAATCCCATAGATTTTGTACTCTGTGTGTAAAGCAAGTGGACACTGGCCATATCTGCTACCCATCTTTTTAAAGCTCTTCAGTTAAAGAAAACTCAAACCATCCACACTTCATAAATCTTTGTTTTAGATGGTTCTCTTAGTCAAGCTGCTCATTATTAAATTTAACCTTTCATTTCTTCTTATAATCGAAACATTTATTTTACCTTTAAAGGTCCCTCCTTTCTATTTTCTTTATTTCGATTTTTGAATCTTGTATAAAACTTCACTCATTTTATTTATAATCTCACTGGACTTGTTGCAGCCTTGACAAGCTCTCTAGTATCTTCACTCAGGATTGTTAGAAGGATTTTGCTTTCGATTTTGAAAGCTGGCACATGTGCGTTTATATCTGGTATTCCTTATTTCAATTATTTTTGAGCTGTTATCAAAGATTTAATGTTGACTGTGGAAACTTTATCTTTATCATCTGACATTTTGAAGACAAATTCCTTCATCCTGGATCATCTTAGGGAACCACACTATTAAGTCCCTGGATAGAATGCTAGGTATTACTTGTCACATTTGCTTGCTAGGTGTAGCCCTTTTGGGGACATAAGGGGGTGGGGAGATAAACCCATAAAATGACTGAAGGAGAAAGTAATTAAATTTTTGATGCTTCTTAGGCAGAGAAAGCGGTTACATTAAGCTGGTGCAGGTGGCTAAGTATCAGCTTCTTTCATTCTAAGCTGGTAAAACACATCCTTCCAGAAATATTGAAGAGAAAGAATCACTCTTCTTTACCTCAGCTTCTGCAGAGAAATAAAGTCATTTCCCACATCTGTGGGAATCTATGGGTTTATAATGTCTCAGCTCCCAATATAGGCTAATTGCTCCAAAGGAAAGTTAATTTCCAAGATTCTGAGTTAATGATGTGCTTCCACAAGTCAATGTGAAAAACTGATGGGGAAAATTTCTGCTTCTGGCTATGTCAGACTAGCTTATATCAGACTAACCCTCCCATTGAATCGAATTATGAAAGCTGCATAAAGAAAATGTTTGAAGGAGTCCAAGAACTTCCAAGAACTTTCTCTTTGTGCTTAAGGGGCTATGATGCTGAAGAAAAGGGAAGCACAGAGATAGCCTGACATTTGGCTGAACAATTCGCCTGAGCCATTTGCTGATTTATAAGCAGCGGCTGAAATGAAGAGAAGCTAACTAAGTAGAGCTTTGGACAGGCTCACGAGGCCGATGAGACAAAAATTCGTGTTTAAACCTCACTAAAAAGGAGGGCTGATAAAAACTTTAGGTGATGAAGCCTTGAACTTTAGGGCAAAGAAATATACCTGCCCTCTCAAAACCTGATAAAAGATTGGAGTCATCCCCAATTAGATTAAAAAGATCTGCTTCTGACTTAACTGCCTGACAGAAGTTGAAGCACATTCTCTCTAGGAGGAAGTGACATCACCCAGGGCCTCAAATTATTTCTAGAATCTTTAAACAACAATGTCTGAAATTTTATTTAAAAACTAGAAGCCTGGTGCATGAAATTCATGCACTCGGCGCGGGGGAGGGTCCCTCAGCCTGGTCTGTGCCCCCCTCAGAGTCCAGGAGCCTGGCTTCTGGCTGAGTGGCGCTCCCCCTGTGGGAGCACACTGACCACCAGGGGGCAGCTCCTGCGTTGAGCATCTGCCCCCTGGTGGTTAGTGTGCATCATAGTGACCAGTCATTCTGCTGTTTAGTCAATTTGCATATTTGCCTTTTATTATATAGGATTACCACAAAAATATAGAGCTTAATTTAGCCAAAAATTTCTTAGCTGTGATATAAAAAACACATTCCATCAAAGAACAAACTGGTATACTGGACTTTTTCAAATTTGAGTGAGACCTCCTGGTCTTTCAAAGAAACTGTTAAGAGAATGAAAAGAGAAGCTATAGAACGAGAGAAAATATTTGCAAATCACATTTCTGATAAAGAACTTGTAACTAGAATATGTAAATTGCTCTCAAAACTCATTAACAAGAAGCAAGCTATTCAATTCAAAATGGGCAAAAGATTTTAAAGGAGACTTCATCAAAGACAATGTACAAATGACAAGCACATGAGAAATGTTCAACATCATTAGTCATGAGGGAAATATAAATTAAAATCACAATGAAATACCACACACTCTAGTTATAGAAAAAAGACAAAGCAAATACTTTCAGGGACATGAAGCTACTGGTGCTCTCATTTATTGCTGGTAGGAATGGAAAATGGTACAACCACTTGGGGAAATAAAATGTTTGCAATTTCTTTTTTTTGTACATTTTAAAAAGTACTAGTATATCTTTATTTATTTATTTTATTATTATCTTAAGTTTTACATATGTCTCCTTTTTCCCCAATTGACACCCCCCCCCCCCCACACACACACACAACCATTCCCACCCTGGGCAAGCCCCCACCGCCCCAGGGTCTGTGTCCATTGGTTATGCTAATATGCATGCATACAGGTCCTTTGGTTGCTCTCTAACCCCCTATCTCCCTTGCCATTTGTCTCTGAATCTATTTTTGTTCATCAAATTATGTTGATCATTATATCCCACATATGAGTGAGATCATGTGATATTTATCTTTCTCTGACGGGTTTATTTCACTTAGCATAATGCTCTCCAGTTCCATCCATGCTGTTGCAAATGGTAAAAGTTCCTTCTTTTTTACAGTGGTGTAGTATTCCATTGTGTAGATGTACCATAGATTTTTAATCCACTCATCTGCTGATGGGCACTTACGTTGTTTCCAAATCTTAGCTATTATAAATTGTGCTGCTATGAACTAGGGGGTGCATATATCCTTTCTGATTGGTGTTTCTGATTTCTTGGGATATAGTGCAATTTCTTATAAAGTTATACATACACTTAACCCTTTTTGGTCCAACCTCGAGGCTGACTCAACAGACCAGGCGCTAGGAGCAGGTCCAACATCGAGCAATAAGAACATTAAAAAGTTCAACATTCAATCCCGAAAATTAATTTGGACCAGACTGTTTCAATTCCAAAAATAACATTGGACCGCAAAGGGTTAAAATAAGACCTAGCAATTCTATTCCTATTTACTTTCCCAAGTTAAATGAAAATTTATGTTTACACAAAACCTGTGTATGAATGTTGAGAGTGGCTTTATGTATAATCACTCAGAGTTAGAAACAACCCCTTCAACTGGTGGCTGGATAAACCAACCACATTACAATGGAACACCATTCATTCAACAACAGAAAAGAACAATCCACTGATACAAACATAGATAACTCTAAAATGTACTGTGCTAAGTTATAGAAGCCTGTCTCACAAAAGCTACATGCAATGTGATTCTACTTACATGACATTCTGGAAAAGCAAAATTGTAGGGACAGGAAATGGATCAGTTGAAATGAAGAAAGGAGTTGACCAAAAAGAGACATGGGGAGCCCTAGCCGGTTTGGCTGAGTGGATAGAGCATCGGCCTGCGGACTTAGGGATCCCAGGTTCGATTCCGGTCAAGGGTATGTACCTTGGTTGCCGGCACATTTCCCAATAGGGGGTGTGCAAGAGGCAGCTGGTCGATGTTTCTCTCTCAACGATGCTTCTGGCTCTCTATCCCTCTCCCTTCCTCTCTGTTAAAATATCAATAAAATATGTTTTTAAAAAAAGAGAGACATGAGGAAATTTTGGGGGATGTTGGAACTTAGCTAAATGTAAATATGATGTTCTTTCACTAAGAACAATTCCAAACTCTGAACTTTATACATAAAACAACCATAAAAAGGCTCTGAAAGGTGAAGCAAAACAGACAAACCAGCTTGGTACCACGGGTCCAAAGGAACACCACCAGGAGATTGTCATAATTCCCTCTCTCTCTCTCTCTCTCTCTCTCTCTCTATATATATATATATATATATATATATATATATATATATATGTATATATATATATTAGATTGGATATATATATATATTATATATTAGATATATATATATATAGATCTCTCTCTCTATATATATATTAGATTGGATAATATATATATTATATTATATATTATATATATATATATAGAGAGAGAGAGAGAGAGAGAGATAGAAAGAGAGAGAGAGAGAGAGGTAATATGCAAATTAGCTGGGACACCATAACAGTCATAACCGGTCAGGAGGAGGCTGTGCGTGCAGGTGAGGTCCACAGTGGAGATGGAGACAGAGACAGGGGGGCTGCCGGAGCAGACACAGGCAGGGGGGCCTGGGGCTGCTCCAGCTGTGGCACACCACCAGCAGTCCCACCTCTGCACGTGAGCTGCAGAGGAAGCATCTTTTCTGACTGCTCATTAGCTAAGCTCCTACCACTCACAGTGTTCTTGGTAATTTGAGTAATAAGAATCCAAGAAGGTGACCTAGGGTTTTTCCACCTCATTCCTGGAGGAAAAAACAAAGGTCCGCTGCTGTATGGGCTAAGAAATGTCATAGCCTGCCCTTGCCAGTTTGGCTCAGTGGATAGAGCCTCAGCCTGCAGACCGCAGGGTCAGGGTTCGATTCTGATCAAGGGCATGTACCTAGGTTGCAGGCTCCTTCCTGGCTGGGGCCCAGGTCAGGGCTCATGCAGGAGGCAACCAATCTAAGTGGCCCTCTCACATTGATGTTTCTCTCTGTCTTTCCCTCTCTCTTCCATACTCTCTAAAAATCAATGGAAAAATATCCTTAGGTGAGGATATAAAGAAAGAAAGAAATGCCATATCTTATGAAAGAGACATCTTGAAAATGCCTAAAGACAGTTGTCATTTTTTCGTGCTGAAGGGACTGGAGTCCATGTTGATGAAAACACCTTGGTGGCTGTGGTGGTCGCAGTGGCAGCAGCAGCAGGGTGATGGGGGTGGCACCTTCCCCTGATCAGCCTGGTCGCATCCTGCAGAGGGGGCAGTAGGACATCCCCTGAGGGCTCCCAGTCTGTGAGAGGGGGCAGGCTGGGCTGAGAGACACGCCCCCCCCCAGTGCACGAATTTTGTGCACCAGGCCTCTAGTGTATATACAATGTAATACCTAGAGCAACCACTCAAAAAATCTATATTTAAGAGATTTATTAAAAAGTACTGTAGGTAATTCAAAATAGAATTCTAAAGAATGCTCAAGTAACCCATAAGGAGACAGAAAATAGTGAAACAAAAAAGAGAATGAACAAGCAGAAAACAAAAAATAAAATGGCAAACTTAACACCTAACATGTCAATAATTACATTAACTATGAATGGTCTACATAAATCCACTAAAAGACATAGATTGTTAGAGTGGACTGAAAAACATGACTCATTATATGCTGTATACAAGAAACCCACTTCAAATAGTGTAATATAGGCAGGTTGAAAGTAAAAGGATGAAAGATCTATCATGCAGATATCTATCAAGAAAGCAGGAATAGCTATGTTAATATCAGATAAAGTAGACTTCAGAGCAAACAATAAATTAACAAAGAATAGAGGGACATTATATAATGACAAAAAGGTCAATCCACCAAGAAGACATAGCAATCCTAAATTACATGAAGAGATATTTCACCAAAGAGGACATAGAGATGGCAACTAAGCACATAAAATTATTTCAATATTATTTGTCATTAGGGATAAAAATGATAATCACAATGAGATATCATTACACATCTATTAGAATGCCTAAAACAAAAAAATATTGCAACAAATAAATGTTAGTAAGGATACAGGGAAGATCACTCATATATTGCCAATGTGAAAATTGAATGATATATAATCACTTTGGAAAACAGTTTGGCAGAGAGAGAATGAAGCAAAAGCAATAATTGAAAAGAAAATGACCATGAATTTTCCAACATTAGTGAAAGATATGAAGCAACAGATTCAGCAAATGCTGTAAAAAAACATACAAAAAAACAGAACAAAACAAACATACAAAAACCAAAAACAGGATAAATGCAAAGCAAAGGACACTCAGGCACATCATTGTAAGAATGTTGAAAAACAAAACCAAAGGAAATTTAAAAAGCAGCCAGAGAGTTCTGGTCGGTGTGGCTCAGTTGGTTGGAACATTGTCCCATGCATGGACACGTCCCAGGTTCAAGTTCCAGCTTGTGGCTCAATTCCCCGGATCAGGGTGCATTTGGGAGCAACAGATCAATGTTTCTCTCTCACATAGGTGTTTCTCTCTCTCTCTCTCTCCCTCTCCCTTCTAAAATCATTTTAAAAAGTACTATTCTTGGGTGAGGATTAAAAAAAAAAAGCAGCCAGATATAAAAGACACAATGAAAGGGACAACACAGACCTCAATCTGACCTTACGATAGAAATACTGAAAATCAGAAGACAATGGAATACCTAATAGCATTAGATATCATCAAATAGTATATGCAAGATATCCAGGCAAAAATAACCGTAAGAAAGCTGAAGTTACTTTGTATTAAAATTGTGGATGTCATACAATTCTCAATTATTAAAAAAGAACGTGGAAGTAAATATATTAACATTATAAAAAATACATTTTAAGATAAGAGCTATTACTAGAAACAAAGGAGATATTTTTAATGACAAAAGATCAATATTTTAGGGAGATTTAACAATCATAAATGTATATACACCTAGTAATAGAGGCCCATAATATATGAAGCATATACCCTGAAATGAAAAATAGACAAGTCAATAATTATAGTTGAATATTTCAATGTCTCACATATAGCTCTTAATTTATAAGCACTTTATCATAGCCTTGAAATTTATAACGTAAAAATTAATAGAAATAAGAGGAGAAACAGCAAACCCACAACCACAGAGGGAGATTTTATCGCATGTCTCTCAACAACAGATTGAAGAAGCATACAAAAATTAGCAACAGTATAGACAATGTAACAACATGATTTACAAAATAGTACTTACTGATATATCTAGGAAACTACCCCAAAACTGCAGAATATAAATTGTGTTTTAGTGCTTTTGAATTATTTACAAACTGACCTAACCTGGCCATAAACATGTTTCTACAAATTTCAAATAGCATAATAGTGAGCATATTTTCTAACCACAGTGAAATTAAGCTAAAAGTCTATCTAAAAAATATAAAATCATCAAATGCCCAGAAAGTTAAATTATATTTACATACAATCCATTGGTTAAAGGGGAGATCACAGTAAATTAAAAAATATTTTTCATGGAAGTATAATAAAATAAAACATACCAAATCTTGTGGAACACAGATAAAAGTTATGTTTAAAGGAAATTTATAGCTTCTAATGCATACAGGGGTGGGCAAAAGTAGGTTTACAGTTATGAGTAATTGAAATTTTATTCTTGTGTTATTATTTATTTATAAATTATTGTATTTGTTTGTATTATTTGTTTTCTTCTTATTGTTATTATTCTGTTTCTTTACTTATGATTTATCTGCTGGATAATGATGGTTGGTAATTTAATCTACTTTTGTACACCCTCGTATATTTCAAAGAAAGCTAAAAAAACCTATGTATTTACCTCAAAAGATAAAGAAAAAGACAACACTAAATAGAACCTCAAAAAAATAGAACTAAGGAAGGATATGTAAAGGTACAAAACAAATGCAATACTGAGAATCAATAAATGAAAAAGTTGGTCCTTTAAAAGTTATTAAGAATAAGTCTTTCACAAGAATGCTGAGAGAAAAAGATAATTTTTAACACTACTTATAGAAATGGTGACATCACTATAGTCTTTATTTCTTACAAACACATAAGACAGTTTTAACAACTTTTTGCCATGAGGTTGAAAAATCAAATAAAATGGGCAAACAGAAACACAACTTTATAGAAAACGATGTAAGAAAAAAGTAGGATATATAAATATTCCTAATTTAAGTAATCAAATTTCTATTTAAAAACCATCCCATGACAAAACTCCAGGTACAGAAGTTTCCACTAATTAATTTTTTTAAACATTAAAGGACAAAATAATATTAATCATACACAAACACCTCCAGAGAACAGAAAATAATAATCAGCTTATTTTTGAAGCCAGCATAATCTTGAGAGCAAAATTCTATAAGAATATTTTTTAAAAATTACAGTCAATCTCTTCCATGAATATAGATACAAAATAATTCTAAACAAAATGCTAGCAAAACAAATCCCGCGATATATAAAAGGAGCCATCTAGCATGGCTAAGAATATAAGTTTGGTTTAGTTCTACAAGAATTAATCACGATAATTCACTGAATTAAGATAACCACGAAGAGAAAAATCATATTTCAATACATGAGTTAAAAACATCTGATGAAATTCAATATCCACGTGTAAGTAAAACTCTTAGCAAAATAGAAATAGAAGGGAATTTCCTTAATCTGACAAAGTTTATCCACTAAAGAAGCCTACCGCTAACATTTACACTGAACAGTGAAAGAGTAAAAGCATTTCTGGAGGCTGGGAATAAAACAAGGGCATCTACTACCAATACTTTTATTCAGCATTGTCTTGGAGGTCCTAAGCTGGGCAACAAGTCAAGAAAAAGAAGTAAAAGTAGTCAGGATTGGTAAAGAAACTGTCATTATTCACAAATAATATGACTATGTCAGTGAAAATCCAACAAGATCTATATACGCTCTAGTAGAGTTAGTAAGTGAATATAGCAGTTTCTTGATACTAAAGCAGTATACAAAAACCTTTTGTATTTCTATATACAAGAAGAAAACAATTAGAAAATAAAACTTTAAATATTATTTAAAATAGCCTAAAATTCAAATACCTAAAAATAATTTAAACAACAGATGTACCAGACCATTACATACACACACAAAACATTTTTTAGAGAAAATAAATATGACATAGGTAGGGGCACTTCCCAATTAAAGGGATAGCAGAACAGGGTGGTTATTTTCCTTTTAAAATTGAATTTTTAAATTCAAAATGATGAATAGCATCATGTAGGCAGTACTAATTCACGCAAACAACCAAATATACTTTTTATTTCTTTTACAGGAAAGGCAGGTTGTAAGTTAATATTTTTTAATATTTATTCTGATTATGTTTCCTTTGTTCTTTATTATGTCTCTCAAGTGTGTATTTAAGGAAGTGGAAGCTATTTCTTTGGGAACATTATGTTCTTTAAAAAAAAGTATATCTTGCTCAATCACATCTGTGCTACTACTGGAGAAAGCCCAACAGATAAAAATTTACAGTGTCCCATGGAGATAGAAGTGCTTGCTTTATTGCAAAACAAAAAATATGTCTTGTCAGATTTTAGAATTAAGCTTTAAATGCCCCTAAAATTAGTAGGAGTTTTCTATAATTAGTTAAAAAATAAATCACAAGAATTGGATACAAGGGTAGGAATGAGGCTAGTAAAGAAGGTATTGAGCAGGCATAAAAGATGCTATGAATTAGGAAGAGATGCTTCCTTTTATTATTTTCAAAAAAATTAAAAAGAATATAATTTTATTATAGGAAATTTAGAAAGTACATGGAGGGATAAAAAAGAAAAGAAAAAAATCACCAATAATTATCCTACTAACCCAGAGATAAAATCAAAACAAAGAAACAAACCACAAACAAAAACCCAACATATCAGTTTGGGCCTATTTTTGTGATGTATTTTCTGGGTCTGTAATTAAGAAGGTTTTACTGTATTATAAAAGCTTCCCACCCTTACCATTATGTCTAGGACATGTGCCCACATTGTTCACCAGATTTTTATTAGATTCCACATATGAGTGAGGTCATGTGATACTTATATTTCTCTGACTGGGTTATTTCACTTAGCATAATACCCTCTAAGTCCACCCATGCTGTTGCAAATGGGAAGAGTTCCTTTCATGAGAGCAAAAGGAAGCCTTTGAAGCTTTTTAAGCATAGAGGAGATGTTAGATATTTTAAAGCCAGCTTTGGCTGCTGAGGAAAAACTGAAAGAGGCAAGAATAGAGCAGGGAGACCAGTTGGTTACTGTTTTTGTTCAAATGTCAGATAAAGTGGAGAGAAATGGATAGGTTAGAGATATCTATTGTAGGTGGGATTTATACGAAATATAATTATATATGAGATGAGTTATTTGTGGTATAAAAGCACGAGTGAAAATGGGATAATAAAAATATGTGTGCATTTATGCAGTGTTATAATAATTATATTTCATGTTTCTATAGTACATGGCAGTTTACTAAGCATTTTCTCAAAGACAAAAAATGTTAATTGAGAAAAAAAAGAAAAACAAAACAAAAAAATGGTTAATCGAGTACCTAGTATTAACCGGATACCATTTTAGGCACTGAAGTTACAGATGCACATGGCATAGACAAAATCTATGCCTTCATGACATGAGATAAGTGGTGGATAAATAAGCAAACAAAAGTGCTGTTTCAGTTGGCAATAGGAATTTTAAGGTAAAGTAAAGCAGCATAAGGAGTTGAAGGAAGGAGGACAGGTCTCTTCTGGCCACTTTGCATATTAAGAAAGTCTCTCTGAGGAGGTAACATTTAGACAGAAATATGACTGAAGGGAAATCAGCATGAGGAGACATGAGGAGAGAATGGTAGAAGATGAGGTTAGAGAGTGCAGGTGAGGTCCTAATAGGCTCTTGTTGTCAGAGACATAGAACCATGGAATAGACTGATGAATTTCAGAGGGAAGGTGGGGGCGGGGTGGGAGGGGGATATTAACTGGGGAACTTATATGCATACTAGAGGCCTGGTGCACGAATTTGTGCATGGGTGGGGTCCCTCAGCCTGGCTGGCGATTGGGGCCAATTGGGGCCATCTCACCCAGTCCCAATCAGGGCAGATCGGGCCTAGCTGGCCGGGGAGAGGGACTGCAGGAGGTAGCCAGCTGCGGGAGGTTGGCTGTGGGAGCGTACTGACCACCAGAAGGTAGCTTCTGCGTTGAGTGTCTTCCCCTTAGTGGTCAGTGCATTGTTATAACGACCAGTCGACTGGTTGAGTGGTCGACCAGTTGTAACAGTCGTTTGGGTTATTATATATATAGACTAGAGGCCCAGAACACGAAATTTGTGCATGGGTAGGGTCCCTAGGTCTGGCCAGAGATCAGGGCTGGCCAGGACCTCCCTTCCCTGGCTGCCGGCTGCCGGCCAGTGCCTTCCTTCATCTCATGCCACCCCTTGGTGGTCAGTGTATGTCATAACAAGTGATCAAACTCATGGTCTCCAGGTCCAACTCCCAAGGAGACACTTCGCATTTTAGGCTTTTATATATATAGATATACGTATAGCCCATGGACACAGACAATAGTGTAGTGAAGGCTTGGGAGGGGTGGGTGTGGAGAGGAGGGGGTCAATGGGAAAAGAAAACAAAGAGGACATTTGTAATACTTTCAGTAATAAAGATACATTTTCAAAAAATTAACATCTTTAGCCTAACCTAGAAGGACTGGAATAATCTCATTCACTTGCCCTGTAACCCCTTTTCTTACACTACAAATCTTTGGTGGCTACTCTGACTTTTTCTGTTTCTGTTTTTTGAATACCCTGAGCTCTTTCCTGCCTGAGGACATCTACACATGTCTCCACTACCTGGACCTCATTCCCCATTTTTCCCTATTTAACTTCTACTCAATAGTCACCTTCTTCAAGAATGGCTTCCCTGAATCCCTGGTCTTGATTGGGCCCCTCTGGCAAAAACATTTAGAGCATTTTATAATTTTACTTCTTAAGGTTTTTACAACTGTAGTTATATCTTTATTTGTGTGACCATTTGTGTAGTCTGTCTTCTCCACTAGACTGAAAACTCCATGGAGGTATAGCTATGCCTATTTTTGTCCCTGCTATCTCCAACAGCTAAAACAATGTCTGGAATATACTGACCTAATTTTAGTGTGTCGCCTTTGAATAAGAAATATGAGTTATGTCTTTAAAATACTTACCTTTAACCTTCCAAAATGTACCTTGTATGTGAAAATGGCATTTAAAACTCAAGCCTGTGTATTAACTGCTTCTATTTCCTAGCACAGCAACTCTTATTAATAGATCTAGAATAAACACTTTTTTGAATGGCCCAGGTCTCCACTCAGAGTGAAAGTATGCTAAATAAAGCAAAATATTTTTCTTACAACATTCCTTTGTCATCCTAATGTCAGATGGTGGCATCAAACTATTTTCCTGGTTGAAATGGGATTCTGAACTTTTTAGATAGTGAGAAAGGGTCTCAGGGCTGCTATTAACTCACATAACTCATTGGTGGCTTAGGAAAAGGCCCCCCTTCCTCAGGATAGTTCACTGCCATCTGTTTGCAATCGTTGTAATATACTACTGATCTTGTTGAAATTTTATTGCCAAAATTGTTCTAATCATTGCACAGTTCTGTAGCATCCACAATGTGAATGGCACCTCTGGGTGGCGCCATTGTACCTGCCCAAATGTCCAAGGTAGCCTAGGGGGTTGCACCAAGCCCGGACTAAGACACTGGAAACGGGTCATCCATGGCATACTTGTGCAGTGGCTTTTCTTTACCAGTGATACAAATCACAGTAAATGTCAAAAAAAATCTTTTTTATGCTCATTGGGATTTTTCTGAAGAAAGACTGTAACCACATTGATAGGCCTTTAAATATTTGATTTCCCTCTTCTTGTTTCCTCTTCTGTGACCCCATCAATTTTGCTCGATTCCATTTTGTCCCATGTCACTCTAACGGATCTCTTACTTCACTTCACTTTTATGATAGACCTTTAAATTCACTCTTTACATTCATCCCAGAGGGCATCATCTTTCCTGCCTTTGGGAAACAATAACAAACAACTCAGGTAGTCTCCTGGAGAACTTAGAGTAAAAAAATTAAATTTTAAAGTAGCTGTTTTGTTGGCATGAATTTTCTAGTGGCAATGAATTTTATTCTCTCATCCAGACTTTCCTATTGTGGTATTCTGTAGGATGTCAAGAGGAATATGGTGGGAAACCATTCTATGCTGTAAAAATCAGGAAACTGCTGGTTCATCACATTTAACCTGTTGGGTCAGTTTTTCTAATGCTTGTTTTGGTTTTTTTTTGTTGTTTTTTTTTTTAGGTTTTAACTAGATTTTTAATTAAGTTATTGTGTAACTGAATTTGAAATGTTTGAGTTTAACCATAAATCCTTTGCAGCACCTGTTATCAAAACCCTGAGAAATGTTTTGCAGAACACAGGTTTGGGAAAGGTTGCTTGACTGATTAGTCCCTTTGTGTGTGCTCTTGGGAAGCAGGGCGGTGAAGTGGAAAGGCACTGGCTGACACCGAGGAGACCTGATTTCCAGGCCTTCTTTCTATTGAGTAGTTAGATACCTTGAGCAATGAACTAAATCTTGCTAGCTCTAGTGTCCTTCTTGTTCAATATTTGCTCAAAAATGAGGCAAGTCAATATTCTTAGTTAACTATATACTGGGCTGCTATAACAGAGTACCAAAAACTCAGTGGCTTAAAACAAAAATGTATTGTCTCACAGTAAAGGCTAGAAGACCTGAAAGCAAAGTATCAGCAGAGCTATGCTCTCTGAGGGCTCCCGGGAAGAAGCTTTCCTTGTCTTCTAGCTTCTGATGTGCTCTGGCAACCCTTGGTACAGATGCATCACTTCAGTCCATAGCCATCTTCTCCTGTGTGCCTTCACACTGCCATTCCTCTGTAAATGTGTCTCTGGGTCCAGACCTTCCCTTTCTATGAAGACACCAGTCATATTGGATTAGGTCTCATCCTAATGATCTCTTTTTACTTGATCATTCCTTTAAAACCTAATTCCAAATAAGATCACATTCTGAGATTCTGAGGGGTTAGGACTTGAACAATATCTTTTTCTTGGGGTGGGGGGCAAGTCAATCTATAACAAGCAGCCATCAACAACTTTGCTTTTGTATCTGAAATACATTAAATTTGCAGATTCTTCCTTTGTTAGGAACTACACTTCTCCCAACCCTGCGCTCCTCACTCTGGCCAGCTTTCCAGTTGTCTGCTTTGCATATCTCTGGGCCAGCCTAAGATTCTGTTGTACCTATATAGTTCCTTGACTAGCAGTATGGGTTCATCTAGAAGCTTTTCAAAATGGAGACTCTTGCCCTGGCCAATATGGCTCAGTAGTAGAGCATCAGTCTGAGCACCAGGGTCGTGGGTTTGATTCCCGGTCAAGGGCACATAACTCAGTTGTGGGTTTGTGAGTTTGTTACCCAGCCTCAGTATGGTGTGTGTGGGAGGCAACCAATCTATGTGTCTCTCTCACCCCTCTCTCTCCCTCTTTCTCTCTCTCTCCCCATCCCTCCCTTCTACTTTCTCTGAAAATCAATGGGAAAATATCCTTGGGTAAGGTTTAACAACAACAACAACAAAAATGGAGACTCTTAGGCCTTACCTGGAACCTCTTAAATTGGAATCTGTATTTTAAAAGATCTCAAAGGGGCTCTTACGCACATTAAGCTTTAGAAGCACTGTATTGAAGAATTAGCTCCCATGAGATCAGAGGACTCCTAAGGCTGAAGTAGGAAACTGACCCTTCCCTTAAACCTATTTGAACCTAGGAAAGAGACCTGGTTCTTCAGATGTTCTCTCTTGTTGCCTTCCTGCTTTCTTGTCATCTGTTCCTGTGACCTGTCCTGACTGTGTGGACCACTGTTTGTATCACCTGGCTTGACTCATGTCTTAGTATTTACCTTCCTTAGTCCTTCCTAAGTCTTTCTTTTCTCCTAGCTACCCACCTTGCACTTATGCTCTGCTACTGCCGCCTAAGCCCCAGCATGCTATAAATTATTTTAAGTGCCATTGCCCCTGGAGTACAAGGAATTATAACAAAGCAAGTTGAAGACTATCAAACAGATGTACTATCATATCCTCAAATGACACAGAATGGCAGTCTCATTAGTTTCACAATGTCTATGATATCTCCTTCCCCCATTACTAATGTAATCCATGAAGCTAAAACAAGCTGCCCACCAGCTGGGAAAGTGTGTGATGTAAAGCAAAATCATAATATTATGAAACTGAAGTTATCAAAGCATGTATGTAATTATGCTGGCTTTATTTTGCATTGGATTCTCTCCGAGGTAAAAAATAAAATTGCCTTCCTTTGATAAAAAAATTCCATTTATAAAGGATACCATCAGTCAAATAAAAGTAAAAGTGACTGACACAAAAGCAATAAATGAGCATGCAATTTTTATTCTGTGTGTAAATTATAATTAATTAAAAAGAGGAACAGTGAAGTGTTATTTTAAATAAAATATTAGCATAAATTTCCTTTTTAGAAAATTATTTTGGATCGCATTGATTGCTACTTACTCCATTAAGATAAAATTTTATTACCTGCTTATGAAAAAGATGCATTTTTTTCTATTTTTATTAACATGTGAATCTTTATATCTCACAGAAGTAGATTTTTTTAAAAACCTAGAAGTATCTATTATCCATTTCCCCCCTATATTTTATACAAAGCCAAATAATGTCTCACATTTAAAAGTATGTTTCCTCTGTCTATGTTTCCTCTATTACATGAAATTATTTAGCTTTACTTAAAAAATCTATTTCTGGTTTTTTCCCCCAAATTATTTTTTTTTCACCTGAACAATGTTTGTTCTTTTTAATTCTCACCTGAGAAAGATGGGGGGGGGGGAGATAGATAGATAGAGAGAGAGAGAGAGAGAGAGAGAGAGAGAGAAACATTGATGCCTTCCATATGTGCCCCACCCGAAACCCTGGTATGTGCCCTACCTTTCGGTGCACAGGACAACCAACTGAGCCACTCTGGCTGGGCATCATATGAGCAATGTTTAAAATGGAGTTGTCTGTATGGAACTGGATCATTAACAATCCTTATTGATGATATCCAGTGAGACTGAAATGTTGAGATTCAAATGGGAAACACTCAACAATAAATACTATCCTTTTTATATAGTACCTAGCATGCTCTTCCATTAAATGTGCTTATGGCTAAGCATACTAGAAAGAAAACATTTATGACCAGGAAAGTGCACACATGGAAAACAGAGCAGGCTGGGAGGAGAACTGACATTTTACACTGAGAAAGGCAAAGATCGACTCAGAGGAGATGAAACCGGAGTTCAGTGTTTCTTTTTCTGTTAGTGAATCACTTATCTGGCTCTAAGCACTTAATTAACTGCTCTGAACCTGATTTTCTGTCTATACAGGTAAGCTTCTACTTATGACAGAAAGGTACTTTTGATATGAAATATGGAAATGAGCTATATAGAGACAATTTAAGTTAAAATACTTTCCTATTCATTTACTTAAGCATTAAACAAAGTTTTAACACCTATCTATTTCTATGAAACATCGCTGACTTGAGGAACTAACTCACAATCTAAGGAATGTGTCATACACTTGGAACCAAGGGCAATGTGTGGGGCAAGAGAAAAATCTTATGATGTATAGTCGAAGGATTGGGCTTAACTCTTGTTAGCTGGGTGAATCTATGTATATCTCCCAACTCTTCCACCTTAGTTTTCTCATCTGAAAAATGAAGCAATATTCTTACCTGTCTGGAATACAAACATTAATTATTATTTTTATTAACTTGTAGAAAATGAACACATTTAAAACTCTGTTGATAAAATATCAACTAAAACTTTCAACTACCATATAGTTTAAAAGGTACAGACTGGAAAATAAGAATTATTGTAAATACACTGCACATAAAATACGATATGAAAAATCATAACTATTTTCTCTTCTCAACTCCAACATAGAATCTGCTAAAAAAAAAATGTCTGGGCAATTACTGATCTCCTAACTATAAAGCCCTTTCAGATGAAAGGTTCTCTGTGAATTCAAAGTAATATTGTTGATAAAGTTTTATCAACCCTCAATCCACAGACTGGGTGATCAGCCCCTAAATGATATTGGTCCTCTTTGGTTAATGCTATTATTTTGCATAAATACTGCTTCCACAGGAGTCAGGATCTATCTGTTTATTGTACAGGCACTGATAAATAAACTCCTTCATCCAGAGGTCTATTGAATGCTCTGAATGTCCCCTTATTGACTCTGGTTGGACCTGGAAGGCTTTTCACAGGTGCAGAGTTACAAGTATGGTGGGAAGAAAGGATGGAGAAGCCCGGACACTGAAGGGTTGTCCCAAATGAGAGTGGTTGGAAGAGTTACCAAATCACAGGCTATAATCTAATAGTGCCTAAAAAGGGTTTCTGGGTCCAGTTCCTATGTATGTGTGGAGGCTTCCTCACACCAACAAGTGATTCTTTGATGCCAGCAGGTGTCCAAGATTTCAGCTCAATTCTGGCACTATCTACCTAGTGATAGAGTCAGATTCCACAGGTAAAGGCCTCAGTCCCACAAGACTGCCCTCTACTTCAGATACCAGTAGCAAGCCCAGGTTGTTACCTGTGCTTCTGACCAACTGGCTATGAATCCCCACAACACCCTCCTTGGGTTTGATTAATTTGCTAGAAGTGCTCACCGAACACAGGAAAACCCATTTACTCACTAGATTACAGATTTATTACAAAGGATATTAAAGGATATGAGTCAACAGCCAGGTGAAGAGATGCACATGGTGAGGTGCCAAGCAAAGGCGCTCCGTCCTGTGGAGTGGGGATCTGGCAACGTGCCATGGGGAAGTGCCCAGATTCCCCAGCTCGGAAGCTCTCCAAAAAATGGCAACAGTCTCCTGGGGCTTTTATGGAGCCTCCATTACCTAATCCGATTGACTAAATCACTGGCCATTGGAGATTTTTTCAATCTCAAGCTCTGAAAATCAGGGGGTAGGATTGAAAGTTCCAATTTACAACCAGGTAGGCTCCTATTGACAACCAGACTGCCCTTGTGTGAGGTCCAAAAGTCACCTCATTAGCATAACAGGGTTATGGAGACATCATTGTTGTTCTCACCACTTCCAAGAGGTTTGGGAACTGAAAGACAGGTATTGTGAATGAAGACCAACTATATCTGCAAAATATATTCTGGTCATCTAAATATATATACTTATGAATCATAATGTCACAGTGATCTTATGCAAATCTCATCACCTCTCTGCTCCTCAGTTTGCTCAGTGATAAAACATTAGTAATAATGGTCTCTGCAGATCATTCAAAGGAGAAAATGAAATGACATGCAAGGACCTAGAACAGTGCCTGCTTCATAATAGGTGCCCTATAAGATAGCTATGGTTCTTCTTACTCATCATCTTATTCTCTCAAACTTTCTCTAGGATCAGATGCCCTGGGGCTGCCCTCCTATAATTCTGGGGTTAAAGCTGTGCCTGTAGTCAGTTTTGTTTGTTTGTTTGTTTTGTTTTTTGGTGCCAGGATGATGACTTTAATTAATGTTCTAAATTTCTCAAAGATAATCTCATGTTATTTATTATCTGAGTCTCTCAGGCTCTCTAGGCCTTTTACCCTCTATCATTGGGAAACATGTGGCCATTTTTTTCTCTCTCCTTACTAGACTGTCTTCCCTTCCCATGTAAGATAAATGTGTAGACATCAGTGCACAACATGAAACATTTTCTATAACATACTCAATTCAGTTAATAGCATTAACAATTCTAAGAAATCCTATATATATATTTGCAAGATTCATGACTCTGTTTTCCTGTCATTAACTAGTTATGCATCTGTTGCATTATTTTAATGTTATTTCACCTTTTCAGTCTTGCCATTTTATTATGAGTGAAATTTCTACCTTCTGCACCCTGCCTGTGTCTTCCTAATTTAAATTTCTTTTGCAATCATTCTTAAATCAGTCCCTGATTTTTCTTAAGTAGAACTTAGCTTTCTTTCTTTAATATTTAGAAAAAGATGTTTCTTGTAGAAGCTAGTGATTTAATAAAATATTTTCATTTTATTTAAGTAGTTTTTGTCTATGCTATCTTCCTCTGCTATAACAGTTAAGAGGTGATTATTAGTATCACCACTATTAACATTTTGATTAATTATAGAAATTATAAAAAATAGTATATGTTCTCCTCTTTGTGTCCCCACTAGATTAAGCAGTAAAATTTTGAATGAATAAATAATTTCTATGAAGGAAAAATATCTCAATGATTATGTGTATTTATAGTTGAGAACTCATAAAAAATAGAGTGAGGCTAAATCAAGAAAAAAAATCTAGAAATGTTGAGGTTAATCTTCACATCATAATTATGATTTAAATACCAATACACCCAGTGGCCTTATCTGAAAGCATAAGTACTGTACTGTTTTCTACAGATAAGGTACCTATAACATACAAGAGTATTTATTCTGCTGTAGAATTCTGCAGTTCAAATGCTAAAAGAGAAAACTCAGGCATCATAATTTTCCTTTCAGAATCTTTTGTATATAGGATATTTAGAGATAATTATCTGAAACAGTAAAATTAAATTATATATGAAGAAGAATAAAAGCCAGACTGTTGGGGAAAGACATCCCATTAAGAAAACATTTGTGAGGATATTGGCTGCAGTTTGAGAGGGAATTTTAAACATATAGTGTTCAGGTGGGTGATAGCTACCATAAAAATAGTGAGAAATATGAGCTGAAGAGAAGGATTTACTGGAGTCATTTACTAGAATCAGTACACTCATACAACCTTCAGATTTAAGCTAACCCAGAATTTATTTACCAGGTTACCAATAGTAAGGATTCTATGATTGGAAGCATTTAGTATTAGTGGTATTAGCATTAATTATTATTTAAAAATAGAGCATAGCTTGATTCGTTTTCAATATATTATTTTCTCTGTCATGAAGTAGATAAATATAAGGCAAACATAGTGAAATTTTTCCAGCTAGAGTATTGGGAAGTCCCCCCAAATCAAGCAAAAGGATTTCTTGTCATGCAAAAGGATAGGGGAAAAAAGAGAAATGTTATTCTCATGCCTATTTTACAGATCAGAAAACTGAGACACAGAGAAGTACTATAATTTGCTTAATGTCACATATTTAGTTAATGACAGAGATGGAATTTGAGTTCAGGCAGCCTGCACTCAGAACTTAGACTCTGAAATTCTATATTATACTGTTTCCCAGAGAAGAAAATTCCAAAGTATTGTTCATTCTGAAAAAGATAAATGTGTAGACATCAGTGTACAACATGAAACATTTTCTATAACATACTCAATTCAGTTAACAGCATTAACAATTCTAAGAAATCCTAGTTCACATTAATTAGATTTGTTTTTCCCATTCGTCTTTGCTGAATGTCTCCAGCCTGGGGTCACACCATGACTATTGTGTGGAGCAGTAATAAATGTTTAAACCACCTGGAAGAACCAGTGTGCAGGGAAATGTTCAGGCTTTGCCTAGGAGGAGTCTCCCCATGTTGTCTGGACTCAGTGCTCTCAGATGGTGACTATTCTGCTGGGTTTCCAAATTGAACCAAATCTCCACTGAGATCAGGAAACTAGGCAGTCAGTTACTATGCCTTCAGCTGACCCAATGTTACTTAAATAAGTAAAATATATTTTGGCACAACAAGAAATACAATGGTAGGGCTGCTCCAGGGTTGAACTAATTCAGTGGTTTGACACTATCATTAAGGATGCAGATTCCTTCCCTTTTTCACTCTGTCATCCACAGTGAATTGGCTTTGTCTTGTTATAAGATAGGAGTTACAACCAGTCTGATAATGTCCAGTGGGGAGGAAAATCTTTTCTAGAAGACCTTTCCTCATGTTTACCGGACCAACACTGGCAAGGGGAACAGGGCTACTATGATTGATTGACAGAGCCCCTGTAACTGGGTAAAGGACCCCTCTCTTTAGTCTTGGAAGAAGGATTAATCTCCAAATGCCTTGCTCTTCCAGAAAGGAAAAGGAGAAAGGGTTGTGGATGGACCACCAACAATGTACACTACAGGAGGATAAATTGCTCATTTTGAAACTGTTCACCTTTCAGTTTAAAAAAAAAGAGAGAGAGAGAGACTACCTTTAATTCCAAAAGGTATATTCATAATACTGCCCACCTTTCTGGTTTTGAGAAAGGCTCATTGGTATTTTCTGCATTCAGAGACATTTTTCATATTCTTAGACCTAATTTAACTCCAAGTTCTTTAACTTTGCAGGAAAATATTATGCAAACATGACAGGCAAATAGAGGAAGCAGAAGCATGATGCACCAACTAACACTTTAGTAACTGAAGAGGGAGAGAAAACCCTGAAGTGGCTTAACAGATGGATTGAGTAACTCATTACTGGACTGTCTTCCCTTCCCATGTAAGTTCAAAGTCTTATCCCAGATAGAAACAGGAGAATGATGGAAAAAACACAGAGAATTTGGGATTTCCAGGACTTAAATCCTGGCTCACCTTTTTCTAGGTGTGCACTAACTAACATACCACTAATTTCTCTTTCCCCATTAGTAAAATAGTAATAATTAAAATCTACGACATGTTTATCATGAAGCTCACATAAGATATTGTTTACAAAAGCACCTCATCATTTAGGAATACTTCCAGCTGCAAGTAACAGAAAATCAAAATTCTAACACTTTAACCCAGCAATTTCCAACCTATGTGTCACAATAATTTTTAAAGCATGCAATACCTGGCTATTTAGTCAGGGACACTGGCCTTTTGTCCCTTAGATTGCCAATAAGAAAAGACAACAGCCAACACAACAATATATATTTTATGGTATGTTGCAGAATTTTAGTAATTAGGTTATGTGTGCCATGAGATGAAAAGGGTTGAAAATTGCTGCTTTAAGCAAATAGAAGTGTGTTGTTTTCTCTCATAACAATACATCTACAGGTAGGTGAGCAGGTGTAGCAGCCCCATGACATCACTGATGTCTCAGGATTCTTTTATCTTTCCTTTCTAGCTTCCTAGTGACTTGGCTAATTGCTTCAGCGTCACAAAAAGTACTCGGCTTTTCAACCTCTACAGTGGAGAAGAGCCAGGGAGTGACGATTGGATAACATAATCAACGTCTGCCACAAGCATCTTGTAAAATAATAACTATTGGTAAATGTTAATTACTAGTGTTTTAGTTAAAGTTTCCTGGAAGTAAATCAGTCACTAAATACATGGTGGATGAGAATTAGTAAAATATATAAGAAGAAGAGAAAGTTAAAATGTTAGCTTGTTTAGAGCAGTGGTCGGCGAACTGCGGCTCGCGAGCCACATGCGACTCTTTGGCCTCTTGAGTGTGGCTCTTCCACAAAATACCACGTGCGGGCGTGCACGTACAGTGCGATTGAAACTTTATGGCCCATGCGCAGAAGTCGGTATTTTGTGGAAGAGCCACACTCAAGGGGCCAAAGAGCCGCATGTGGCTTGCGAGCCACAGTTTGCCAACCCCTGGTTTAGAGGGACACCTAGTTTCTACTGTGTCACTGTGGTAAACTGGTCATGACTGTTACCTTTTCCACAGGAAAAGTGGGCAAAACAGGCCTTCAAATGAAATGCTACAAAAAGCATGGATTAATTGGGCACCCTTTCCTATTCTTATTATCATGTTTTACAAAAGATGAAATAATTTGTGTCCTTTCTACCCCCCTTTTAGTATTTGTCAGTATTATGGAATGTAAAAAGGACTTACAATGCCTAAAACACTTAGAAATTAAAATAGTATGTCATGGTACCATGACCTTTTCAATATGCTGGGTTTTCAATTATTCAGCCATTTCTCTTGTTCTTTTTACTGACTTTTCTTTATGAGAGGAAAGGGTGAACTGGCACCTAAAGTATGGAGTACTCACAGGAACAAAACAGCACACCATTAAAACAATTCAGAGGCAATCCGGCACTGCCTCAAAGTGGCAGGGGAACAAAAGAAGGTAACAAGGTAACTTTATTAATTGTGACAAGGCGGGGGAATGGATATAGAACCTTGCCTCACCAATTTTCCTCCTGTGTGCTCTGTAAGTACCTGTCTATTCATAATCAAAATGTGACCCTGCCTGTTCCAAAGAATAAAAACTAATAAATCCCCCAATGATATTTCTCTATTTTTCTGAAGGAAAATGGTTGCTTCGCTGCCATTATGTCCTATGACATGTCTTGGAGGAAGCCTTCTGGAGATACCCAAGCCCCTCTTTTGAGTTTCCCTAGCACTCAGCATGTGTGCCCATGCAGAAATTACCACTCATTATTGCAAGTTTCTATTCACCAACTTGGTCTCCCAGAGGAGTGTGATTTCCTGAAGGGCACCTAGCACATGCCTGCATTACCAGAGGGATTCATGAAACGCTGACTGAATAAATACCACCCTGTGGGAAGGAGAAGGCCAAGTCACCAACCAAGAGGCCTTTCTCCTGCTGCTCAGAGATTCTCCATCTCTGAAAAGATTTAAGAAAACAGCAAGCATATGAGATGTGTGACTGCCTCCTCTACCATCTCCAAGTTTTATACCAAAGCTGACTTTGGTATAGCTCTGTCTAAACTGTAGAAAACTGGGATGACTACCTAATAATTCTACAGATGCAAGCAGCTCTAAAGCTACTCTTCTACTTTCTTAGAGTAAAAGAGGAGGTAGATGTCATTCTTAGATAATATTGGTAATTTCAGAAATAAAATTAAAATACCCAGTGCCTCACACTTTTATTTTTATCTTTCTCCGTTTCTTGCTTTATTTCCCAGAGGTGAGTAGCTCCAGAAATGATTGGCCAACATCTATCAGGAAAAACCAGTCTCAAGGGAGGTGTTTGCACATTCATGCTAGATAGGTGTCTGAGCACAGCAGGTCCTGGCATATATATATATATATATATATATATATATATATATATATATATATATTTATTGCTTAAAGTATTACAAAGGGTACTACATATTTAGCAAGGGGTAAAGAAGCCAGTATTTTTCTATCTGATTCTGGTTAAAGAAACAAAAGGAGATAAGCAAGGATATTATTGGTTAAGAGGGAGGCCTGCAGAGTGTAAGGATTCACATTCAAATCTGAGAGCAGCCACTTGGTAGCTATGTGACCTTGGTTACTTCTCTAATCCTTGGTTTCCATATATGCAGGATGTTGATAATAATAGTGCCTGGAACTTGGAGTTGTTAAGAGAATGAGATGTGATGAACAGGGCTTGGCTATTAGTGAGTTCTCAAAAAGCATTCATGGTGAATATTAGCTATTACTATGTGACAATGGGCCTGTCATTGCTCTTCTATGACGTTGGACACTTGGAGTGGAGAGAGTCTAAGTCAGGAGGCCTAGCTAGGGTCTCAGCTCCATGACTAACTACAGACACAATGCTGGACAGTTCACAGGGCTCAGTTTTTTCATCTAACAAATGAGAAGGGTTTGGGTGAATCATTTCCTTCCTGATTGTTCTGGAAACTCTTGACTTCTAGCAACCAGTATAAAACAATTTAAACACTTATCTGAGTATTTTCTGTGAGATTGGATGTAGCAAAGTTCAGTTTCCTAGGCGCATCCTTCAACATGTGCATGTATGAGGTCCATGCCCACAAAAAAGGAATTAAAAGTGCAGCTCCGAGTCTTCACTGCCAGCCCACAAATGAGCACAGAAGATACTGAGAATAGCTGTCCTACATGACTCCAATGGCCCTGAGAGCAACTCTTTTTTGGGTTCCTGGACCCAATTCCAAAGTCTACCTGTATTGGGGAGGAGGGATTCCTACAAAACACCAGGAATTCCTGGATACCAGCAGGATGTTTGAGGAGTCAACTCAATTCTGACACTATCTACCCAGAGATAGCATCAGATTCCATAAGTTAAAGGCTCAGTCCTACAGAACTCCGCCACCCCTCCGCCATCCCCACAGGTTGTTACCTATGCTTCTAACTGACCAGCTACAGATCAGAGGTTCACACAACCTTCTCCTCGGACTTCAGAAGCCAGTCACAAGTACAGGTTGTTACTTCTGCTTTTGATGGACTGGCTATAATCAGAGGTTCCCTCGACCCCCTCCTTAGTTTTTATTAATTTGCTAGAGCAGCTCATAGAACTCAAGAAAACACTTGCTTACATTTATCAGTTTAATAAAATATATGATAAAGGATATAGATAAACATCCAAATGGAAGAAATTCATTGGGCATTTCTCCAGCCCCTTGAACTCAGGTATGGCTTCCTGGATTCATTTCCTTTGGCCAGTATAAGATGAACAGAAGCCTTTCAAAGCCAATACACTTATGACCTCTTCCCCTGCTGCAATGATTGGAAGCACAAGCTCAGATGGAGCTGCTGTGGGGAGGGGCACAGAGCTTCTATACCTCGATTTGGGTCACCACTTTCCCAAGCACCTCCATGTGTTCACCAACCCAAAATCTCTACAAATCCAGTCTCCTTGGGGTTTCATGAAGGCTTCATTATTGATTCAATCATTAGCCATTGACAATTGATTCAACCTCCAACCTCTCTCCTCTCCCCAGAGATCAGGGTAGGGAGAAAAAGTTCCTATTCTCTAATCACAAGGTTGGTTCTTTAGGTAATCAGCTCACAACCAGCCACCTCATTAACATAACAAAGGACACCGTTACCCACTTTGCTCCCCTAGAAAATTTCAGGGGTTTTAGGACCGCTGTGCCAGAATCAGGACTGAAACAAATATATATCCCCTATCTAATAATAGAGAAACATGGTAATTAACCGTAACTTCGCTACCCTTCCCATTGGCTAATCAGCAATATATGCAAATTAACTGCCAACCAAGATGGCGACCGGCAACCAGACAGCTGAAGTGAACAGGAGGCTTGCTTGCTCCAGTGAAGGAGGAAGCCAACGTTTCCTGCCTGCCCCTGCTGGGCTCTGAGCTTGCACTCTAAGCAACTATGTTGCAATTATAGAAGCTAAACAAACTCCAGATACCTGCTTTCAGCTGGCACCGGGCTCAGAGCTTAGAGCGGTCAGTGACGGTAACAGTGTTTCAATTATAGAAGCTAAACAAACTCAAATACCTGCTTTCAGCCAGCCACAGCCTCAGAGCTGGAGCCAGCTCCTAACTCCCAGCTCCAGTGACAGCTATAGAAGGTAAACAAAACCCAGAAAAAAAAAAGAAAAAAAAAGAGGCTGGGAGTTTCAGTCACCCGTCAGCCTGAAAACAGCCCTCAGCCCCTCATCCAGGCTGGCCAGGCACCCAAGCAGGACCCCCACCTGATCCTGGACACCTTTCAGAGCAAACCAGCCAGCCCCCTCCCATGCACCAGGCCTCTATCCTATATAGTAAAAGGGTAATATGCAAACTGACCCTAACAGCAGAAGGACTGGTCACTATGACACACACTGACCACCAGGCGGCAGACACTCAATGCAGGAGCTGCCCCCTGGTGGTCAGTGCACTTCCATATGGGGAATGCCACTCAGCCAGAAGCTGGCTCATGGCTGGCCAACGCAGAGGTGGTGGCAGGAGCCTCTCCCACCTCCATGGCAGCACTAAGAATGTCCAACTAACGGTTTAGACCCGATCCCTTGGGGGCCTAAGCCTTTAGTCGGACATCCCCCTAGGGCTCCCTGGCTGCCAGAAGGATGTCTGACTGCAAGCTTAGGCCTGATCCCCCGGGGAGTGGGCCTAAGTTGACAGGTGGACATCCCCCAAGGGGTCCTGGACTGCAAATGGGCGCAGGCCAGGCTGAGGGACCCCCCGGAGTGCACAAATTTTTGTGCACCGGGCCTCTAGTATATATATATTTCTTCTTATAAATCACAATATCTCAGTCACCTAATTCCTCCCAGCCTGTTTTCCTTGGTCACCTTTCTGGTCATGCTTAACTTTTGTTTTAATAATGCTTTTCTTTTCCCTGATCCAATCGCCCATTCTTCACCACCAAATTCTTTTTTTTTTTTTGTGCCCTTTACAACTCCTTTCCATGGCCCCAAATCATACTCTACATCCTCAGCTTCCTCAGGAAGCCTTCCCTCAATCTTGTTGCCTTCACAGATATTTGGCTATCACCTTATAAAGCCACTTAATCCTATAACCTTTTTCTCTCCCACACACTATGTAGCTCATGATTGGGAAATAGAGTCTGTGGCCCATTACTTCTGCCTCTAATCTCATATTAAGGAAAACTCCTGTCTCTGTGGAGTCCCTGACAACTAGAAATAGTCCCTGAGTAACTTCAGAACCAACTCAGAGACTTGGGGATGGAGGCTCCATCTGAGTTTGTGTTTCCAATCATTGCAGCAGGGGAAGAGAACATAGTGATAAGTGTATTGTCTTTGAAAGACTTCCGTTCATCGTATATTGGCCAAAGGAATTGAATCCAAGAAGCCATACCTGAGTTCAAGGGGATGGAGAAATGCAATCTTACCATATGCTGGGGAGAAGGACAAAATATGAGTATTTATGAACAGCCAGTGACTGCCATCATCATCAATCTCAGCTGTTCCTGGCTTTCTTAATGTTTCTCCATGGAAACAATTTCAAATTTCCTTAACTCTATTCAGCATCTGACTGTATCTCATTCTTGTGCTCCCACAGCTATGCAAGTTGGAGATGAGACTGTCCTAAGAAGTGGTTGTGGTAATTTATCATCTACAGTTTCCTCATCTATAACATTGAGATAATAACATCTGCCAAACTTACTTCAAGGCTACGAAAGTGTAAAAATGAACTAAGAGCCCTGGCTGGGTGGCTCAGTTAGTTAGAATATCATCCCATACAACAAAAAAGGTTGCAGGTTCCATACCCAGGTGGCCCACTATGGGAGGTAACCTATTTCCCTCTCTCTCTCTCTCTCTCTCTCTCTCTCTTTTCCATCTCTCTCAAATGAATAAAAACATATCCTCTGGTTAAAAAAATTTATCTAAAGACATATTTGTGAGTGCTCTGAAAAATTAAACACTATCTATATATATAAAAGCCTAAGCGACCAACCAGACAACTAGTTGACTGGCCAGTAGTTATGACATGCACTGGGGGCAGATGCTCAATGCAGGAGCGGAAACCACAGGCATGGAAACATGGAACAGACTGATGTATCTCAGGGGGAAGGGTGGGGGAGGGAGGAGGGGAGGAACAGATTAACCAAAGATCTTATATGCATACTAGAGTGGGGTCCCTCAGCCTGGCCTGTACCCTCTTGCAATCCAGGACTCCTTGGGGGATGTCAGAGAGCCAGTTTTGGCCCAATCCCTGCAGGCCAGGCCAAGGGACCCCACCGGTACACGAATTCATGCACCAGGCCTCTAATATATTACAACTTCATAATATTATTAATTATTTCAGACTACCTAACATGCAAAAAGTGCAAAATGGGCACATTAACATTGCAGGGGTTTGGATTTTAAGCTCCATGTGGACTGACTCTTTTTATCTGTTCACTGCTATATTCTCAGTGCCTACAATGTCCAACACATAGCAAGCACTCAGTAAATATTATTGAATAAATCAATTTTTATAAACTATCTGGTCTGATTTATAAGATAGCATCACTATTGTAGGATGTTAAATATTTTGATCTAATTCATATAGTAGGAACTATTACCTAGTTCTGTATACAACTGAATATTTTCTTGTTAATCCTGTATAAAATTAGAACTGTGTTAAGAAGTGTAGGGGGCTGGTTGTTTCAAAGAAATAAGCTTCTACTTTAATGGCATTTTAGAAGTAAAGTTTTGCTTGCTAAGTTTTCCATATTCTAAATGCTGTTCAAATTCATATGAATTTTGTATGTGCATAGTAAAATATTGTCATTATTATGAATTTAAAATACATTATTTAACATATGGCAAATGATTGCCAAAAATGTTTTCATGATATATTAGATAAGGCAAATATATTACTTGATGCATTATGGCATGATAATTTAACAGAAAATATTCACAATTGATCTTTTTAAAAAATAAATTGGATGCAGCTCAATATTTACTCAGCAAATTATCAGTCATTTTTTAGTTTATATAAAATAATTCTTGTCTTCATTTTTAGTTATATTGCATAGCAGTAGTATACATGAATAGATATGCAGTTAATACTTAGTTGTTTTCCCTTGTACTAAATGCATTGCTTGCTAATATTTTTTAAAACTTAACTATTTTCAAGTGATTAACCTTTGAAAACATTTATAACTGTGGGCAATTATTTTTTCAGCATACAAAATTTGGCAAGTGCATTTATATAGCCTTTTTGTTTGAAACTGTTTAATATATATTATGATTCTGTTCAGAAGGGAGATTTGAAGTGATGTTTCAAGTTCTCACCATAAATCAGCAGCCATTCTAAGAAGTCACAACTAGTGATGACAACCACAGAGCTGTTTGGTATTTCAGCAGAGCCTTGTGCCACACTGCAACTCCAGGCCACAAATGTCAAGTAAGTCAGGTTCATTGTATCACCAAATCCTCCAAAGGCTCAGGGTTCTCATATTTGCCATTTTGGCACAGAGATCATGAGATGCTTCATTACACTGACTGAGGGCAGCATTTAATATCTCTCTTGACCTAATTCTCCTTATCAAAATCATACATCTTATGTTCTCCATATTAAGCCTTAAGAGATATCTTGCTACTCATCTCATAAGCAAAACCAAACTTAGCTGTTAATGAACACTTGATGTATTTTCCTATGACAGCTCAAAACATGTCTGAACATCTACTGTATGCAAGTAAGATGCTAGGCTCTGGAGTAAGAAAAAAAATCCTCTCTTTAAGGATTTCTACCTGTTGAATTAGACAATCTACAATTTATTAGATTGTTTAGATTTAAAGGTAACTAAAGTTAATGAGAATGTGTTATGGGCCAGTCATTGTCAGGACACAAGTAAAGAACACCCAACCTGTGCCCTCAAGGAACTCATGGTACTATGGGGCAAAAGTGTAAAATTGGTATCTGCAGGCCCACTGCTGCTTATAGAATCCTTGTGTTTTTAATTGGCATAGTGCTTTAGCAATTTTGAGACTAAACTTGAGGTTGTGAGATTTCATATAAAAATCTTGACTTTCCAGTTTCTCCAGAAAAATCATAAGATCTGGCATCCTTGGTCCCAATTCCTGACACACTCATCTGATATTGAGGTGCAGTTTCCTCATTTTGGCAGAGTGTGAGTTTCACAGTTTGTCACAGTCCTCACCAGTCCCTTTTTCTTTCTGACACTGAGATTAAGTTTTAGTGGCTAATGAGTCTGGAAAAAACTAGAGAAATATTTTTATACCTCTGTCCATAGCAAAAGTGGAAATGAAAGGCCCAAAGGAACACATTTTAAGAAAAATGAAGGAGAGCATATTCCTCAAAAAAAGGAAAAGCAACCTAATATATTTAATAGGCACCTAGCAGACCTTTGTCACTCATTTAAGTCAACTGCTTTACCTCTCTAAGCATTTGAATTTGGGGCCACTGGTTAGGGGATCTCGGTGTAAAGTGCAAGATGGGAGGAAGAGACAGAAGAAATTGTATGGGAAAGAGAGTGATAATTAGTGGGGAATCTGGACAGGATTCAATCAGGCAGTGGTTTTGTGGGTAGGGTAATAAAAGTTACTCATGGAGAAACATCATCTTGAACAAGTTCTAAAGGTAGGAGAGAACTTAGTGAATATTAATGAAATAAATGGTGGCCAAGTGAGGTGGCCTGGAGGGGGAGAGGGTTGAATGGGTGAAAATACTGAAGTTAGAAGCTCTGATACATAAAATGTAATGTTTTATATGGGCTTCGGGGAGATTAATATGAGTCTTTCTCATCCTTTCGGTGACTCCTTCCTAAAGCCATTATAGACCATTTTCATTATGCTTTTCAGCCCACCATTGAACAAGGCAAAAATGTGGCATCAGTACATTGTTTAATACTATGCAAAATAATCTCAAAATCAGGCCTACATTGTATATTTACTAGCAACTGATCAAAGGGGATATCCCCAAGGACTGTAGGTGTGGGTCAAGCTAGACGTGACAAAGCAGCAGGAGCAGGTACTTGGGAATCTGAGCCAACTGTTTCAAGCTTATCTGTCATCAAGGCTTACTTGAGCATGATATTGTTTAGAGTACGTTCACTTGATTATGGAGTGTTGCTGCCCATGCCCAAGTCTGTGACTCAGTGGATTCAACAATATCAGTTTATGATGAGCAGCTCAAGCTTCATGATTGCTTGATGGACCATGTTCAGCCATTCAAGCTTAACTTTGGTTCAGTTTTATTCCAAGAGTTATTGCTCAAAAGGATAAGAATTATCTGCGCAAGAAAGCATGGCTTCACTCTAAAACCCAGGGGTTGCACTGTAATGTTCTTATCTGGATTTGTTGGAGGCTTAATATAGCATTTCCATTTGGAACAATTGGTCTTTATGAATTAGTGTAGAGAAGAAAGCATTTGCCAGATCAACAGTGACATACCTGATGCCAAAGGATGCGTTAATTTGCTCCAGAAAAGATAGTGGCAGTAATTTAATTAGTGTCACAAACTGATTACGTTTATGACAATCTACTGTTTTTTCCTTCAAAATTAATTGTTTTTCTTCTGTACAAGACAAAAGAGGATATTTATATAAATGTGATAGGAATCACCACCTCTGCATCTTTCAAGTTTTGGTTGATGATATAAATCTTTGAAGTCCCCAGGGTTGTAGAATTATTATTAATTTACTGCTCTGGTAGAAAGGGCTTCCTCTTGGCCTTTCCTATCATAATAACCCTCACTTTATGGGTCAGGAAATGAGGATTCTCCAGTTGCCAAACATGATTTTGGAAACTGGGAAAATAACCACAAGGCTAGGTTCACAAATCCAAAGGGACCTGTGGGAGATAGACTCAAGCCAAAACCCCATTTATTACTGACATCCCTAAGTTCCTCCTCTAACTGGTAGATCCTAATATTTTGGGGATCTATTGAGATTCAGTGCCCAAAAATCTGTAAATATCTGAATATTTTCCTTTTCCCAGAATATATAATCACACTGATAAACAGATGCATTTTCCTTTCAGGAAAGCTAGGAGGAAATTTTATAGTATATTCTTGCAATCTCATTGGGTACTTCCTCAAGTGGTCCCAGCCTCCCCTTTTAAGGAACCCTACTAACTAGCTCAGGCCTGAGAACTTGTGAGAGTTCATGACTCTTCACTGTGGCTATTTAAGTTATAAATATATATATATATATATATATATATATATATATATATATATATGCCAAGAAACTGGAATGACAGAACGACTGGAACAACCGTCACTATGACATGCACTGCAGCAGCCAACCAGCCCAATCGGCCCCTCCAACCTCTCCCAGCCAGTCCGGCCACCCCAGCCACCTCGATTGGCCCCCACACCTCGATTGGGGCGGGGATGGCCAGCCAACCTCCCACAGCCCCTCCCCCCTGCCAGCCCGGCCCCCAATCACCCCCCATCAGGGGAGGCCAGCCAGACTCCACCCATGCGCAAATTCGTGCAGTGGGACTCTAGTATATATATATATATATATATATATATATATATATATATATATATACTAGAGTGGCAGTAATTTAATTAGTGTCACAAACTGATTACGTTTATGACAATCTACTGTTTTTTCCTTCAAAATTATAATTATATATAATATATTATATCCATAGATATAATTTTTTAAATTTTACAAAGGAACCAAGATTTTATTAAGCTGAAAATCTATTTCAGTTCCTGGGACACTCTGATAAAAAAGTAATTGTCAATGGTCTCCGTGGATAAAACTATTCAGATTAGGATTCTGGCCTATTGTTCAGGACAATAATCTTGGCTAATTTGTCTCTACTGTGACTAAGACATGTCAATTGGCCTCTGCAACTCATGGCAGGTCTTCTGAATAGTGTTATATTATACTGTCACCCTGAATCTGAAAAGGGACAGATAACACTGAGATTTTTCAGGGTTGCTGGTGCTCCCCTCACTAATATATTTCTCAGTGTATTCTCTGGGCTCTCCTTGAGGTAGGTGAGACAGTCCCATATGATTGACCTATGCCAACAGTGTTACCTTCCTAATCCTTTGAATTCTTCTTATTATATCAATTTAATGTAATCGAGGCCACTATTGGGTCCATTTTAGTCAACAATCAAGAAGACTCTTTATAGGATTGTTCTCAGCCACTCAAACTAAACATTGAATCTAGAATATGTGGTAATTCCATTCATATTAACAACTTTGACTCTATCCAAAATTATGTTTCTTCTTCTGTTGTCTAAAAATTTTTGACTCCATTCCAATTAACGTTTTCCAGGTTTCTGCTATCCCTCCAGAGCCTATTAGGCACTGACTCTAGTCATAAGTCTAGGGGTAATAAGTGGAGGAAGTGGACCATGAAAATAATCTTTATTCCTATAAAAAGTAATTGTTTCAGGAGGCTACTCGCACACAGGGAAGAAAGACAGCTCCGTGGGATTTAGAAGTTCATGACTCTCAGAACCATTAAAATCCACCCAAAGTCCTCATTCCAATTTTTGCTCTTTCACAATCAATGCTCTAACTTTTGCATAAGAGACCTGTCAAGTCTATGAATTCTATTTGAGTTGTAATTATGCAACCTACAGGATAAAAAATTTATACATTAGCCATATGGCTATAAGAGATATTTTTAGATCAGTCTTAGAATCTCTGTGGTTCTCTGACTTTGCCTTTAGCTGAGAATTCGAAATCCTAATTTTTTATTTAGACGCAGTCAGCCATACCATTGTCCTCACAAGTCCTTATTCTCTTTTAAAATCTGATTGTAATAGTAGTTTCTCAAAGGCTTTTCTATAATAAATGCTGCATTCCAGAAAACTATAGATAATTATTTTGCCACTGCTTTTTATGGACTACCAGTAAACTGGAGATAAAGTCTTAACTGCTTTCTAATCTAAGGTCAGATAACTAATCCCAAATTCCTGTCTTTGAGTTTCTGCATCCTGAAACCACTTCTGGAAACCAAACACTGTTATCAGTCAGGGTTTTGCCAGGAAAGCACTTAACTTTTTAGTTTATAGCAGGAAGGGATAATTAAATACAAAGGGATTTACAAAACTGTTGAGAGGACTGAGATAGTTAAGGTTCATGGAAATATACTGCTGGCTCTAAGGAAATATGGAAATCCAAGAATCACAGTCAGTGACTGGTGGTTACAACTGCTTGAAGTACCAAGAAAGATAATTCATAAAAGCTTACCCAGAAGCATCTATAAACTTCATGTTTGCTATTAATACGAGCACTGACCAATCATTACTAAGGAAGAATAATGGCTATCCTTTCTTCTACCTTCCAAATTTTGTTCAAGATGCCTTTTACTGGCAGGATGTAAATGAGGCAGTGAGGGAGTTTAAGCAATGTATTTTCCAGGCTTTCAGACTTTATAATATAAAGAAGAGTTTGGATGGAGGAGATCATTCTGACTATGAATAATCAATATTTGGCATAGCACATAATCATCAGCTTCTCAAAAATATTTCAACTGTGGCACCAAAAATTAATATGTGAACATTCAACTTCTTACTATAGGCTTTTCAATAAGTACAGGATTATAATTTTCTCATGATCTGTTTCTTCTTTTTCCTGACATTTCTGAACGAGTTATTTTGAACCTTTAAGATGAGACTGAGTAGATAAGAGGTAGAGAAGAATTCAAGGATCTTGAGCAGCTAGGGAGCTTTTGGGGGAGGAGTTTGGAGAGAAAGGCACAAGAATAGCTGCAATATGAGAGCTTTGGGTGGAAGGGGAAAATGACTTTGAGAAACAATGCTGTGAATTGTATGTTTAGTTCATGGCTTAAGAAACACAAATAAAGGATTTAGTGGTTTTGAAATTCCTTTAGTTGCTACATTTTGTTTGTTGCTTGTTTACAGCAGAGACTCTCCAAGTGTGGCCCAGAAATCCCTGAAGGTCCTCCAAGAGTATTTCATGGGTATTATTTTTGTTTGACCTTTTCACCAGGACACAATTTCTACTGATGTGCAAAAACAATGGTGGGCCAAATGCTGGCAACTTAACAAGAACCAAAGAAGTGGCACAAAACTGCAGTAGACTAAGCATGTTCTTCACCACCATGCACTTACACCATAAAAATAAAATTAAAATACCAGTTCCACTTAGCAATGTTCTTGATGAAGTAGTATAAATGACTATTTTATTAAATCTTAATCCTTAAAGATAGCTCATTTTCATATTCTGTGGGACAAAATGGGAAGTACATATGCAAAGTACTTTATAGGGTTGTACATTATACCAAAGTATGATGGCTCCAGGAAAAGCTCTTCTGTCAATGAGCTGTGAGCTGAATTAGCCAGGACTTTTCAGAGAATAAACACCATTTTTACTCGAAAGAAGGTTTGACAGACAAATTATCATTATTCAGACTTGGGTATTTGGCAGACATGATATTTAAATGAACAAAATAAGCTGGTTACTTCCAGGAAAATAATTTACACTGTATGTTGCTAATGAGAAAATCCAAGCTTTCGAGTAAAAATGAACATTTTGGAAAACTTATATCTACCGGTAAACCATGAGCTTGACAGCTTCCCAATACTTTAAGATTTTTCTAATGAGATTGATGCTGATATTAGGTAAGGAAATGTGTCAACATTTGGAAGATCTGCATAACTCAGTGAACCAATATTTTCCAAATGACCAATGCATGATATTACAAAATCATGCATGAGTTAGAGATCCGATCAAAGTGCAAGACAGACCAATGGATCTTAATCACGAACTACCAAGAGTTCATTGATATAGTTTCAGAAGCACCTGTGGTAACTACCATTTGCTGAGTTTTGGTGTGATATCAAAGAAGAATACCCACCTCCATCTGAACATATGATTTTTCAATCATATACCTGTCTAAAGATAGATTTTCTTTGTATATTTCCAGCAGAGCAAATGCTCAACAGGGAACACAGAAGACATGAGAATCTAGTTGTCCTCTATTAAACCAGATGCTGAAGACATTTGCAAGGTGTAAAATAATATCATTACTCTTACTAATTTTCATGCTAATTTGGAGAATACAGCTATTTTTTAATTAATTATGTTATTTATGGTAACATACAATGGGCTTAACACTTATTTTAAACACATTAATACATAATTATTTTTAAAACATCATTTTTGAATACAGTAAATAATAGTAGCTCTAACCTACAGAAAAAAAAAATTCCTGGGTCCTCACTAAGTTTTTAGTGTAAAGGAATCCTGAGACTAAAATGTTTGGGAATCAATGGTTCACTGCAACACCACTCTCTAAGACTGAGCCAAATGGATTATGTTGCTATATGTGTTATACATAATATTGAGATGCTTTTGTGTATACGTTCTTTTCTTAAATTAATGTGTACTGCACACATCTATTGATATAAAAATCTAGACTACCTTAGAACTTGCTATGACTACTTTCAAAAAATACATTGGGTTATATTATATACAATTAATTTAGAAATATATAAACAATAGAGCAAAGTAGAAAGTATCTGATTTTGGAGCCAAATATAAACTTGAACTGTAGTTCAGCTGCTGCTCTACTGTATTCTCTTATACATTTATATTGATACTTAAATATATTTATATTTAACAACTTATTTTTAATTTCCTTATTATAAAATAGGAATAAAAATACAGGCTTCATGGAACTTGGAAGCAGAAGTATGTTTAGATATTACTTAGAATATAGGCTAAAGTGATATAAGAATGAGAACAAAAGTTTTACAGCAGTTCAAACAAGATTATTTCTATCTCTGCTAAAAGTCTAGTTGGTCCAGAATAGCCAGATACTTCTGCACATAGAGAGTAAGAAGCCCAGGTACTTTTCACGTGTTGCTTTTCTTTTATGTTCTACATGTATGTCCAAGCTAGTTTACAGAAACATTTGCATTTCATCCAGTAGAAAAAGAGCAAGAGAGGAATGCAAGACAAAAACATTTATTTATTTAAGTGATGCAAAAGTTGCACATGTTACTCAGCCCACATTCTTTTGAAAAACACTTAGTCACATGGCTACATATCTTTAAGTAGGCTGAGAAATAGTCTCAAGGTGGTAAACCATGTACTTGTCTAAAAATCCATTATTATTGAAGGAGAGAATACATTAAGAAGCCACTATCAGTTTGCCATAGCTAATGTGTGTTAAATACCTAGTCTAGTGCCTGCTAATTCATAGGTACTCAGCAATCTGTGTCTATTTTTATTATGAGCAATACTGTAAACAAATATATGTCTTGTCAAATAAGCTAAGAGATTTACAGAAAGGTCTTTTGAGAGAACATTTCAACAAAGGCAAATTTTAAGTGGAGGAGAAAATTTGGTACAAATATACTTTTCTTGGTTTAATATTTAAAAAGGTTCATAGCCTTAGGCTGTACTTCTTTCATTCTACTGGGGTGCCTGAAAATTTTACCATTAAGGTCTAATTTCTTTGAATATGATAGAGGTGAATAAAAAATTATTATGGGATACCAGCATCTTAAAATAAATGTATTAATTTGTTATCTCCTGTCCCACTCCTCCTCCTGTTTTCTTTTCTTTTCATAAAAATCCACAACAAGCAAGAATTTCCAATTTGGGTGGAAGACAGGAACTAAACAGGAAAGCCAGAACCTTTCTTTTAAGCTCAGAGCAGGTACTTGTCAGAATAAAGGAGGGACTTAATGAGTGGGATTTAGTAAGAAAGTGGAAGAATGTTGTTCGGAGCCAGGGCTCAGCCCTAACAGGGTAAGTCTTAGTGGAAGTATAAGAGCATTAGGTGCTCCTGAGAGGAGAGAAGGCGCTAAAGGTGCTGATATCAAAGCAGCTACTTCACAACTTATTCCCAGGAGCAGCCACACTTCAGAGGCTTTGCTGCAGCCCTATTTAGCTAGAGACAAATAACGTATATGAAAGCTTCCAGGGCTTCAAGCTTTGAAAAAGCTCAGTGCAATTTCTGGGCTTTGCAGTTATTAAGTCAAGGCAAGCAAGAGGTTTATAAATGTAACAACTTTGTGATTAAGATTAATGTGCTCAGAAGTTAACTCTTGCTTTTACAGGCAACTGACAAGTGAACATTATACATTAAACATTCACTAAATTAAATCTCCCTGCTTGGTGGCAGAGAACAAAAACATGGCTCCTGGAATTTAGCCTTTCCATGGTTGGCACCAGAGTCAGATTAAACGGTGGCATTAGTCAGTTAGGACATTACCAAGAGTTGCAATTTGAAAGGGGTGATAAAACATCATGAATCATGTAACAAAAACATGGTTTGAGGCCCTGGCCGGGTAGCTCAGTTGGTTAGAGTATCGTCCAGATATGCCAAGGTTGGAGGTTCGATCCCAGTCAGAGCACATACAATAAATGCACAGCTAAGTGGAACAACAAATTGATATCTCTTTCTTTTCTCAAATCAATCAACAAATACAAATCTTAAAAAAGAAGTTGTTTTTGAACCAGAATTTCTTTCAGAAAGTTTGTTCTGCTATTAGAAGGAGTAATTTGAATATGTTATGTAGGGTTGATGGTCAACCATCCAAAGAGTTTGCTTATAGCTTTTTCTATCTTCATTTTAAGCGGAGACTTCAAAAGCTGAGAATAACTCAAAGGGTTATTGGGGTCAAGTCATGCTCACTTTCCAAAATGAAGCACTAAACCATTATGCAAAGAAGGTAACCTAATTCTTAGGCAAACAGCCATTTGAGGATATAAACAGGTTTGAGTTGAAGATGTTGGGGTGGGGGTAGGGTAGGTGTTTTTAGAGAAAGTTGTTGTTGGATTTCTATGACTATCCCATCCTTAGCAATGTTGGAGTGGTAGGGTGTGCTTACCTCTATCTCAAGGACGATCTCCAGGGAAACTACTTAGAAAATTTGACTTATGTCCCTGAAGTCTATAGGGAACAGAGACTGGAAAAGTATAAATATAAGAGCCTGTGGCTGCCAAATGCTCTTGAGCAGTTAAATAATCTTAAGCAGTAGCCAGGGGGTAAGGGTCAGTAGGCCACTATGGAAACCACTAAATTGGCTTACACACTTCCAGAGATTCAGCTGGTACAGTGACAGTGAGCCCAAGCGCATTCAGGTAGACTCTTACTACACAGCAAGGTCACCATGGTGTCATTTCCCCTGGCTGTCTCCCACAGGACAGGAGAGGAGGTGTGGGTAGTGGCCAGTCTGTGGTGGAGGAGCTAATTCTAAAGTACAGCCAAGAAGTTTTATAGACGTACACAGAAGCCCACGTCTGTACCCTAAGGAGCGAAGGGAGAGTGGGTGGAAAGGCCTGTGTTCAGCTGAAATTAGGGAGATGGATGAGAAATGCTCTTTGGCAGTCTCTCACAAGGTAAGAAGGCAGATGAGAAATTGCATTGGGCAGGTTCTCACAAGGTGCTTATGCCCCTGTGTTCTGAAAGGAATCACAGGGCATTCAGCCAGCACTTAGATCAGATTGTGGTCAAGTCTTCCCTATGTGGCCTATGTGGAGAACAAGGCTGTCAGGGTGCTGTGGTGAAGCTGTCTCCCGAGTAAGCCTTGGTAAGACAGATAAAAGAAGACTGCATTAGGAAGTGTCTGCTTTGGATTTTGCCCAAACAGATAGCCTTGAGGGTAAATGGTGGAATCGACTATTTGCAAGTGACCAGAGGCTGAGGCAGGATCATGAGATACATGTGGAAAGAGATACATCCCCAAATTATGTGAAATGCAACTGGATATTCCCAGTTGGTAAATCGCAGAAAAACACTCAGCAGCACCCAACAGAGAAGAAGTCAGCCTGAAACATCTACAGAGCCCAGAGAGCACCACTGCCTTATCACAGCAGCGTCACCTTATAAAGCCCCTCTCTCTGTCCAGCTTTTCTGTTTAACCCCACCCCAGAGCAGACATCAGAGTCAGTCTAATGGAAATGGAGTGCTCTACAATAAGTACAAGTTAGAGAAGAAAGAAGAGACCAAGCATGCATCCTTTTAGGCTTTTTAGATCATATACCTACTGTAGACTTTTAGCCAGAAGTAGCCCAATATGGAGGAAGAGAAAAGCTTTCAATTTGAATGAAGTTTGAAGTTTTTAAAAAAATATTTCACTTAAAATGTGTTTTTATTGATTTTTATAGAAAGAGGAAGGGAGAGGGATAGAAACATCACCAACTGGCAGCCTCCTGCATGCCCCCTACTGGGGATTGAGCCCACAATCCAGTCATGTGCCCTGACCAAGAATGGAACTGTGACCTCTTGGTTTATAGGTGGAGGCTCAACCACTGAGCCACACTGGCCAGCCTGAAGTTTGCAGTTTTGACTATTATATTAAAATGGAAAATTTAATTACTGATATTGTGCTTTGATTAGAAGTCTCTGAAGGACTTTTAAAACATTACCTACAAGTGAACATAAAAGGCTATATCCAGAAGTATGCCTGAGTAAGAGTAGATGGCGGTAAATTGACTTTAAAGAGGTGAATGTCCTTTTGCTGAGTGGGGTATGCAAGTTTGGACTAGAGTTGCATTGCCTGGGGAAATCAAGGAAGGACTGAGACTGCCCTAACCCCTCCTTTTCTACCTTTCCCCCTCCTCACCTTTACATAAACATTAAAATAATATTTAAGAAATACTAGATGTGAGTGCCAATTGTTTAGTCTGTTTGCTATAGTATATGAATTGGTCCAACCCTGGACCAAGATTTTTTTCTTCCTAGCTAGACTAAGAATCAGTTGGGTTGGGGGTAACTCTAAGTGGAACAGATTTGGAATAAGAAGAGGGTGAATACTTACTTCCTTTAACAAACCTTTCTGCCTCTATGAACAATTTATGTGGGCTTTCAAACAACACGTCAGTGAATAGTACTGTCTTACTAGGTAGGCCACAGTTCCAAAACAGAAATGGTTTTTATTTTATTATTAGGACACATAGTGTCTGTAACATTTCCTTGTTTTTGAGACTATGAAACAACTTTTATATTGCAGGTTTTATATGAATAGTTTTTTAAAGAGAATAATTGGCTATAATCAGGCATGATACAATGGTTCTTAGCTCTGGAAAAACCTGTCCCTAGGTAAACACTGGTGGGTGGTTCATTACTGAATGAGAACTAGAGCAATAGGTTACTAAAAATAGTGCTTACAAGTTTCAAAGATCTTGCCAACTTCCTAGTGCCCAGTCAGAATATTTTTTCTGTTCATGCCACATAGCCAATACAAATATTCAACCTTTGTTTTCTAAATGGTACGACTAATAAATCTCTAATCAAATAGGAGGTAAATGTTGGTGCTCAAATTTCATAGAATGACAGAAAAAGAGCCATGTGTCATGTTTGGTTCATTCAAGTGAATGCCCTTAGACCAGGAATGTTTATTTCTGTGACATCCTACATTTAATTGAGGGAATCATGGGGTACTTTTAAAATACTCAAAGTTAATTTAATTAACTTTAAAGTTATATGCCTTAACAGATTTTCAGCAGGATGGTTGAGTATACTAAAATAAAGCAAATAGTGAAGGTATGTATATTCCAAAAGGTTAGGTATTAGTGTCTGAAACCTGTCAAAATGGAAAGTTATCTACCTACTAGAGGCCTGGTGCACGAATTTGTGCACAGGTGGGGTCCGGCTGGCCAGGGAGAGGGGCTGCGGGCAGTTGGCCAGCCGGCCCTGCCCCCTATTGGGATGGGGGGGAAGTAGGGAGCAGGGCCAGCCAGGGGGAGTGGCCTCAGGCTGTTAGCCAGCTGGCCCCGCCCCTTGGTCAAACTCCTGGTTGAACTCGCGGTCAAGGGGGCAATTTGCATATTAGCGTTTTATTATATAGGATAGTTTCCAGAAATAGAGAGCCAAGAGGTTCTCTCAGCAATCCATTTCAGTAATTCATTCCATGCATGTTGTATAAGCAGATAATAACCATGGTAGATATTTTGTCTAGTGTCCCAAGTACTGCCTGAGGGAAAATTCATATATTCCATATGAATATAATGGGGATAAACAGAATTTTGTTTGGAGCAGAATGACTCAGGGTAATTACCACATCTTTATAACTGGAGGAATATGACAGTTGATGATGGTTGGAGAAGGATCAGGTAGAAGGGTACCTATCAATTTGCGCTCACAAAGATAGAGTTTTATACATATAACATCCATTCAAAACGTATATGCTACTACAAAGCGAAACTCAAGAGACTCCCTTTCCTTATATCTAAAGTCAAATATTGCCCACATTTTTCTATCAAGGCTGTTCTTTTTTTTTTTTTTTTAAACTTTTTATTGATTTCTTAAAGAGAGGAAGAAAGAGGGATAGAGAGTTAGAAACATCAATGAGAGAGAAACATCAATCAGCTGCCTATTGGGGATGTACACCCAACCCAGGTACATGCCCTTGACTGGAATCAAACCTGGGACCCTTCAGTCCGCAGGCCGACGCTCCATCCACTGAGCCAAACCGGTTAGGGCTCAAGGCTGTTCTTGATGTGAATCTAAACATATCATTCCTCGCCGAAACCGGTTTGGCGCAGTGAATAGAGCGTCGGCCTGCGGACTGAAAGGTCCCGGGTTCGATTCCGGTCAAGGGCATGTACCTGGGTTGCGGGCACATCCCCAGTGGGAGATGTGCAGGAGGCAGCTGATCGATGTTTCTCTCTCATCGATGTTTCTGACTCTCTATCTCTCTCCTTTCCTCTCTGTAAAAAATCAATAAAAATATATATATAAAAAAATAAATAAAAATAAACATATCATTCCTGTGTAAACATTGTTTTCAGGCTCTGTGGTTCTGGATGATTGGCTCTGGATCTGGATGGCTCTGGAACTTTTCCTATCTAGAAATGATTACAAAGATATGAACAAGGAGTCATCCAAACCTCTCCCCAAATATAGTCTGTTTCTGTTTGTCACTGGAAAGCATTTGTAACCCATCCTATCACTTAGTCACCATCTTGGCACAGTCCCAACTAGATTTCTATAGGGATTTTCTTGGTTTCCCTTCTGAATCCTCATTGGATGTTTACACTCTGCTCCCTGCACGAAACCTTCACAGAACTGTATCTTTCTGACTTCCTCAAGAAATCAAACCCACTAATTATATGATAATTTTTGGAGTTTTCCTGAAGATTTGTGATCTGATAAAAGAATCAAATTGTACAATAACCAGCATTTTGGTGCCATCCTAATGCCCACATCCCCCCATCACCCTCATTGGCTTCTTTCTCAGACTTTCCTCTTGCTGCCATCTGCTGCCTTCCCAAAGCTTGTGTTCCTGCCGTGGGACACTCTCTGTCCTGCATGGAGCCCCCTTGTTGGTTGTAGTGTTCTTCAGGCCTGTTTTGGCTTCTTATCTTATAGCCTTTTCTATTGTTAATAGTGCCTCGATTCTCCTCATATTCATTGCATGACATTTGGGCAAACTGTCAATCAAGGTGACCCAGAGTTCTTGGACTGCTCCAAACAGCTGTTCTATCCTAGTGTTTGAAATCAGTTGGAGCTGATTCATCTAGCCAGTTGCAACCCAAGAAACTGCCTATTGTGTCCACTCATTCCTTTCCTTTCTAAAGCCTTTCCTTCGATCCTCTCAGCTATGTCATTTCTTTCTTTTCTACTTAAGTCAGTAGAGCTCCAACCAAAGGACCCTGACTGATATAAAAATACTGCCTACTTTTTTGCTCAACTGCCTTAGAAAAACATTTTTTTCCCCTAGAATTCTGGCAAATAATTTTTTCATCTTGCTATATAAATATCAGGAAAATTATCAACTAACAGCAGGTCTTTTTTAATGGGCATGTCAGGGGAAAGGCAAAGGAGTCTAAAGTTAATACACAAAATATAGGCAAATATAGTTAAAGCTGCCCACAAAAGCTCTAGGATTTGTCCAAGGTGGCTGAGATGTGCAACTGAGATGCATTCCAAAGCCATCATTCACTGAATGAAGGAAAGATTTTATTGGAAGTTAAATAGTGGTTTGAAAGTAATTGTTCCCTTTTATTTGTGAGGACTCGCTGTTCGTACTCATTCTGCTGTTATAGTCTTCTTTTATTTTTGTCATGTGATGAAACAGAGCAACTTAATTATACCTTCTTCTCTGCTAAGAAAATGCATTGTAAAATATTTATTGTCCTGGATTTCTCTATATACAACTGGATCTCTGAATAGAAATCATCTATCAGCTTAACTGAAAATTGAGTTCAAAGAAAATATTATGCAACTCTCAAAAAATCATCCAGTGTTTCTTGCAGAAGTTATAATACTAATGTGTTTTCATTTGTTCTTGTACCAAAAATACACAGAGAAATGTAATAGTATTCCAAAATTTTTGTCTGCCAGTTATCTTCAAAGAAATATTTTCAAGGAAAGTGATGTTTAGGAGATAAATATTTATCTATAAGATGTGATTAGGTATAAATGGTGGGAATAGTAGTTACCAGATGAAGCAGGTTATTTGTGTTTTCACATAAGGTGAAAGGCATACTATAGGGAGAATTATTATATAGAGTATGATGTACTCAATAAAAATGGAAATAAGTTTGAATTATACTTCAAGTTGGTCTAGTATTGTGATTGATTATCTTGACTGTAAGAGAACTGAGTCTTGCAGACTGAAGGCATTCTAAAGTAGTCCATAGGTTGCTATGGAAACTCCTCAGAATGTATTCCTACACTATTGGGGGACATTTCTACTGTACCTATTGACAAGTGCCTGATAAAGATTGCTCAATTGGTGGCTTACTAAAGTAGTTTTGGATTGGATTTTTAAGAAAAAGATGATTATTAGTATTTATATTGTACTTTGCATTTTTCAAACTATTTTAGACACTCGATTTTGCAGGTTTTTTTTTTTGTTTTTTGTTTTTTTTACAACACTTATGAAGTAGATAAGTACTATGATTGCCCTCCTTATTTAACTGAGAAAACAATGAACTGCGGGGCTATAAAGTATTTTCAAGGCATGGGTCTTAGGTAGGACTGCAATTAAGCTACATAAACTAGCCTGCATTTTATTGTGAGAAATCCCTAGTTTATTCATTTACAACATTCTGATTGAAAACAATTTGAACATTGGGTATGTGCTAAGTACTCTGCTAAACTCTTTCCATACATCATATTACTTTTTTTTTCTCACACAGATGTGATGTAGGCATTGTTATTGCCATATACAGCAGAGGAACCTCACTCAGAGAAGTTAATTAACTTGCCCAAGCTCAATATTAAATGACAAAAGCAGGATTTGAAACGAGGTCTATTTGACTCCTAATTTAAATACTTAATAGTTTTGTGGCAGTATAGTAAATTTTGTGGCAGGAAAATCCCTGGGCAAGTGGAATGGGGAAAATGAGACAGGAAAATTAAGGTCAAAGAGTTTGGGTAGCTTGCAGCCAGCGTGTGAATCACAAGACCTTATCTTCCCCAACTAAGGACACTTGAGAGCAAATGGTTTATACCTCTCCTCCCCAACCAGAGAATACATAGCTTAAATCACCCCGGCCTGGGAAAATAGAGAACAATGATCCAATTAATGCTATTTGTGCCAGCTAAACCCAAGGACAGATAAAGTCGGGGGAACAAATAACAAAAACCCCATTAAAGTCAAACAGACCAAAGAATAATATAAAACTCCCCTATACACTCATTTTGAAGAATCCGTATATTAGTAAATGCACCTGGAAAGCTGATAAATATTCGATTGAAACCCTTCCCTAAGATTCTCACCCACGGGGGGGAGGGTGGGGAGGTGGGGGGGAAGGATAAAAAGGCCTCAGGATAAAGACTCAGTGCAGACTCGCTCTAGAGCAGGGGTGGGCAACCCCTGGCACACATGCCAAACATGGCATGCCAGTAACTTTTGCTGGCACCCGAAACCCTCTCTTATAATCTTCTATTTACAATTTTTTTCTTAATATCGACTTTTTTATTTTTCAGGTAAATTCAGTGTAGGTGCATCTTAGATAAATAAATAATTTTACATAACATGTATACATTAAAAAATAAATGTATTTTTCATCATCATATACTGTGTTTTTGTCGCTCAAATGAATTTTATTATTTCTTCAAGGTTCTTCACATACGTACACCTTAAGAGATATCAAGTAGGCGTAACATGTCCTCAAAAAATTAGGGTTGGCACGCAGAAGAATTTTGAGTCAGAGATTTTGCTGGTTTTGGCATGCACTCACAAAAAGGTTGCCCACCCCTGCTCTAGAGAGTGCCCGTATACCCCTTCCTGAGCATGAAGTTTGTATTTCCTCCTAAATCTAAGGGTCTCCACAAGACTTGAAACCAGGGACAGTGGCAGTAGCAGCTTGACCTGGGCTCACCCCCTGATCCTGACTCTAAGGACCCCTTTTGCTCTGACTTCCAGTGAGCTCACAGCAGCTCCCTCTTGGTTCACTTCTTTCCTATAAAATTTCTAGAGAACCAAAGCAGAGCACCATGTAGACTCTCCCCTGTTGTTTCTTCTATCTTCATTTCTTCTTTTGTTTCACTGTCCCAAGCTTTAGTAAATGTACTCTCACAATCACCTGGCCACATGAAATATTTCCTACACAAAGTCAAGAACCCACAGACCACAGGCTGGCCTGAGGCAGACCTGCTCAGGGCCAGTCCCTGTCCAGTAGCATTTTTGCCATACTTTCTGTTGCCATTTTATATTTGCATCCAACATATGTAAAAGCATGTTTTACAACGTAACCTGTTTTTAAAGTAGTAGTGAACTAAATAAACAAAGATGCTAAGGTTAGAGAATCTTGGGCTCAAACTCAGACAGTAACCAGTTTGTAGCTACTGCTCTATTTGATTATTGGAAGGATTTAACAAGATTAGACAAGTCAGCCTCAGCACTTGGTGTAAGGGCATAGAACAAGGGGTCAACCCATACTCCCTAACTCTCACATAGAAGAGCTGTTCTCACCTAATTCATTCCTCTCGCTTAGATTAGTTAACCTATCCAAAATACAAACAAGCAAACAACATTCATTCAACAGATGCCTTCTGAATTCTTACAGCAGATACTGTCCCAGGAGCTTCTGGTACAACAATCAATAGCACAAACAACCACAAGCTCCTCTAGTGCCATTTTCCTGCTAACACCCTTCAAAGACTCCACATTCCTTACATAATAATAGTCAAGGAACAGTTAGTCATTCTTGATTAGGCCTCTGTAATGGAAGGATTTATCAAGTAGTTTGGAGAAGGTATAGGAAAGGCCTGGAAGGATGGGAGAAGGTAGGAAGGACATGACAGAGTTGTAAAGAGCATGGGAGTCTGAAAGGCCAGGCAGGACCATTAGGAAGCATGGATTCTGCTCTGTCTGCGAGCTCTCCATAAATTCTCCCCTTCTCTACTCTGGCTCTCCATGATCTTCTAATCTCCATGAGGACAGGATTGAGGCATCTCATCTGTGTATCCCTATTGTCTGACCAAGGCCTGGCACACAGTAAGAATGTAATAAATGTTACAACACAATGGTCTAAGTATGTATGGAAATTTAAGTTTCTAAATCCAGTCTGGGTCAGATTTTTCTCTTCAGAAAATGAGGTCAAAAAGATCCTCGCAACACAAAGTATGGCCCACAGATGTGCAACACACCTAGGAACTTGTTCAAACCTAACAATCCCAGGCCTCACCAAAAATAACTAACTCTGAGTTTGCTTTTTAACAAGATCCTCGGGTAATTTGTCTGCACATTAATGTTTGAGATATGCTGGCCAAGATAGTTTTTATAACTAATTAATAAATTTAAGACAAAATGTAAGTAACTCCACTCTGGTAGTTCCCACTGTTTTCATAAATATCAGGGGTCAAGTACAAGGCCAGTGCCTGAGTATGCTGCAACAGGATAGACTCTGAAATCCTGTAAACCTCCTCGGAAATACTGGCACCCAAGAGAGGAGGACTTTATAGCTCCTGACAAAGTTAGGAGGCTGTAGACAGAACATATTGCATTTGTCAACCTGGAAACATTAAAGAAAGTTTGTTCTTTTGTGCAATCATTTAGCAATAAGGTAAGGCTTGCCAGCTAGATTTATTGGGATACTGGATTTTATGTTTCTTGTATTGAATATTTTTTACATTGTTTATGTCTAAATAAATCTGTCTTCTATTTTACATTGCCCTGTAGTATTGCTGCTTATAGATAAAGCGTTCAGGTAGCATAATTTGCTCTGCTCTAGGGACATGCTGCCATACATTAAAACCCAGTCACATGGTGACTGTAGTAGAGAATTTCAATGTGCTCTGAAAAGTTACACACAATAGTGAAGAAATAAAGCCCAATGAGAAGATGGAGTTTCTGAACTTGCTATCTAGTTTGTGTCTGGCAGACACTGATTATCAGCAGATTTCAAACCCATAGATGATAATTTCAAAGTAAAATCTATGTCCTAAAAAGTCCCATTTTTAATCCAGTCCTTATAACAGCTGCTTTGTAACATCGTGGCTTTATGCCCATCAATACCAATGTGTTTTTGATTATTTTTATAGCATTCATACAAGAATTAACCAATAAGCAATAATGAAAATAAAATACAATTAGATTAGTGTTTTAAAATAAGTTAAAAATTTGAAAAGGAAATAATGACTATTAAAAGGCAAATGAATGTAGACCCTTCTTTGTGCTTATAAAAGGAATGGAAATGGGGTCTCATTTTGAACAGGCAGGATAAAATATGCCTATTTGTGTTACAGTCTTTATCTGATAGTCTGCTTTATGATTTGATTTCATGTTTTCACTGTTCCAAAGCAATTCTCCAGATCAAATCTTAAAAGGATTATAAACCACAAAAGTCATTTTAAATTCTACATGGAGTTAATATACCTACTATAATTCTGTGCATTTGTCTTTTAAATTTTATAAAGAAATTTGTTGACACTTTCCCTTTCACTTGTTTCTGACAATACATTTTGTGTAAAAGTATGTCAAATACTGATGCCTGTCTTATTTGATATGTTTTAAAATATGCCAGCCAATGAACATAATTTCAAATGTCTAATATTTGCTAGAGTTTTACATTCTTTTCGGTATTAAAATACTACCCCAAATTGAATAATTTGATGATGTGACAGAAATAGCTAAAGGTTTGGGGGAGGCAGATGGAAGGGGTCAATGAGAAAAAAGGGGGGACATCTGTAATACTTTCAACAATAAAGATAAATTTTAAAAAAGGAATAACTAAAGCTTAACTTCAGAAAGCAGTCATTGGAGGTGGTTGTTTTCTGACAAAAGTCTGGTTGCATTGTGCTTTCCCACTCTAAAATAGAGCCACTGTTGATAGCATTGGGTAACTTAGTGGGCAGTCTTCTTGAGCACCTGTGAAAGACAGCCTCGGTTTGAAATGGATGGGGTAAATAGAAATGAAATGAGTCCCTCTATGTGAAGAAATAAGAGCAGGTGTTAAAAGTTCTTCAGCAGACCCAAAACATTTTAGTCATGTTGGCTAATATGGGCACTAATTTTTCAGTTAGAAATTTAGCCATTTTAAAAAGAAATGAGTAGTCAGTATCTCCCTGTTTGTACATACAGACCAGGAAAAGGTCCTGAGACTGAAAATCAAGCAGAGGACAGGGAAAGATCGAAGAAGGAGGCTGGTCACTCCAGATTGGTAGTTAATGGAGTTTATTAAGGGAAACGTATATACCAGGAATGTCTTGGGAGGTTCCAAGACAAAATGGATCCCCACATCACTTGGCAGGTGCCAAAGAATTAATTATATAGGATACAAGGGGGGATAGTCATGAGTACTAGTGAATGCTACCAGGTACAGAAAATTTTATAGTGGACCAGGTCAGGTTAACGGGTTGTTCTAGGAACTGGCACATAGCAGGAGGCAAGAGAGGGGCGCTGATTTATGTCATAATGAACATGAATTACAACCAGATAATGTCTAAAGGGGGTTTGCAGAAAGTAACCTCTGTTCTGGCCTGGGTCCAGTTTGCAGGATACACAGTGGTCACATCATGGAACAGTGCCTCCTCTACACTTCCTCAAATATTCTCCTCTTCATAATTAAAACACAGGAGATGGTTCTTCATGTTTGAGATCCCAGTGTAAGAGCCCAGACTAGGGATACCTGGAGGATTTAGACATGTTCAGGAGGTAGGTGGGCTTTCCAGAAGGAATAGAGAAGCTTTATGGTTCAAGTCAGGGTTGGTAGAAATGATGTCTGTATAAAACAATTAAAAATTTCCAGTAGAATAAAACAGACTTGTGTTCTAGCCTTCTGCCTCCCCTACTTTTCAATATTTAATTATCTAATACTACTTTTGGATGGGTTGATTATAGCCCATATAAGAGGGTATGCTTCTCTGTGCTGATCCTGGGAGCAGGAAGTCATCAATTTTCAAATTGATAGTCGAGTCACCTGACACATGCAGGAAGTGGGCTTTTATCCTTTCTTGGAATAGGTGATCACCATTCTTTCCTCCTTTCTGATGGCCATTTTTCACAGTGATATCACACATTGGTAGTGCCGGTTATCCAAATTAATACCAATAGATTGCACAACTGGAGAGGCAGTGTCTGGGGCATGATTATTTAATATATAATTTATTGGGTAATTAGTCTTTATCAAATAGGCAAAAAACAGAGCTTATTTTATACTTTCAATTTATACCTACTGATAACATATTGTTTTTGTCAGATACTAATTTGAGGATAGAATATGCCTCCGTTGCTTACAAAAAAATAAGTTAGAATTAAAACAGTTATAAGAGCAACTCTTTTGATGTTTCCACAAAAGGTAATAACAAAATTTTTCAGAAATATGAGTATACAGTAAAAATCTTGAATTCACCATTCATTTTCCTATATTCCCACGCTATTTCACACATGTTCAAAACTCAAACTTGCCCTTTCTATGCAGGGCAGCACTAAGGGTGCTCAATCTTTGCACACTCCCTTGTAGGAATGGTGAATGGACTAAAAATGAAGATCTGCTAGGGGTATGCAGTTGCCTCTCAGTTGGTTATGCCTCACTTCTCTCATTCTCCATGGCCCAGCTGCCAATGTGAAAGCTGACACTTGCCAATATCTTAAGAATACTGGGAGGTAAACCTCTGTGCACCTGAGGAGACAATGAAGACAGTTGTTGCTGCTACAGTTAGACACTCAGGAGAGCATGCAGTTGCTATCTTCTGCATAGTTAGGAGACCTGAGCTCACTTTGTTCTATAGCTAGGCTTCAGGAGAAGCAAGCCTACCAAATATAAGAAAGTCATTTTTTTACCAATTAGCAAATATTCACGTCATTTAGGACAAGTCTGTGAATACTTTCCAGCAGGCAGAATCATGCACTACAGATTCCATGATAGAAACCACATGAATAAACATCAATTTAATTGTCCACTCCTAGAGTCATCATCTTTCTCAGCCTTTTCTAGGTCTATATGGCTCTCAAAAAAGTATAGGTAGCATTCTAGAGCTAGGATGGTAAGGAACTTAGAGCTTATCTGGTCTTATCCCCTATTTTACATCGGAAGAAACTTAAGTCCACAGAGGCTATATATATATATTAAGAGTCAAATAAGATATATCCTGTAGATTGCTTACCATACTTCCTAACATATAAGTGTTCAATAAATATTAGCTATTATAATTATACTAGAAGCCCAGTGCATGAAATTCATATAGGTACGATCCCTAGGCCTGGCCTGCAATCAGGGCTGATAGGGGCCTTCCGGCTGCCAGCCGGGGCCTCCCTTCCCCAGCTTCCAGCTGCTGACTGGGGCCTTCCTTTGTTCTGCACCAGCCCCCGGTAGTCAGTGCATGTCATAGCGAGCGATCAGTCTCCTGGTCAAACTCCCGTGGGGACAATTTGCATATTAGGCTTTTATATATACAGATTAGTCTGAAATTTGCTTTCTCAAATATATATAGTAAATATATATCCATATGTATACTTAAAATATACAACATGAACTTTTTATAGACCTATTTCATTCGATTATGTAGATGTGTGACTAATTTTTTAAGTAGTTCTTGATTGATGGACAGTTAGGTTATTTCTAATGTTTTTTCCATTTCAAACAATGTACAACGAACATCCTTAAAGATCTATCTTTCCATATCTATGTCTTATTTCTGTAAGCTAGATTCCTAGAAGTGGGATTGCTGAGTGTATATAGTTAAATTTTTAAAACCATTGCCAAATATTTTCCTATAGTTATTCTACTAATTTCTACTCCATCAACCAAGTATAGAAAGATTTCTCTACATCTTTGTCTGGACTGGATGTTATCAGTCATTTAAAGATTTTTCCCCCCAATCTGGAAGGTTTAAAGAAAAAATATAATTTGTGATTGTTTTAACCTGCATTTCAATGATTACTATTGAGATTGTGCCCCTTTCCGTGTTTTTGCAAACATTTGCATTTTCCTGTGTACTTCCTACCATATCCTTTGCTGATTTTTCTACAAGTGTCTTTTTCTTATTAATTTGTAGAAGTTATTTATTTATTCAACAAATACTTATTGAATGTACCAGATGTGGTCCTTGCACTGAGGATGTGACAATGAGCAATGACTACTATTTATTAAACTTTTACTAAAAATCAAAGACAATGGTAAGTGATTCCCACGAAGATACTTATGAACTGAGTACTGTTGCTTTTCCCCATTGGGTAGTTAAACTGAGATTCACAGAAGCTACAGGACTGCCCAATATTATATACCTACTAAATGGCAGAGCCAGAACTTCAACCCAGATTCGGTTGCTCTTCATTATACTAGGAACTGTGGGTGAGGAGAGATACAAGAACCTGCGAGGGATGGTGGCCTGGGAGATATGGTTCCTTGCAGCAAATGCTTCAGTCTGAAATTAATTCTGAGAACCATGAGGGAGTAATGCTGCTGAGAATAGTCCAATTAAGAACATTAACTCTTTGTTACAAGTATCACAACTATTGCCTCCCAGTTCTGTTGCATGAGAAGTGTTTATTGGGGGCGGGGGGGGGTTAACATATTTCAAAAAAATGAAACTAGACCACCAACTTACACCATACACAAAAATAAACTCAAAATGGATAAAGGACTTAAAACATAAGATGGGAAACCATAAAAATACTAGAGGAATCCACAGGCAGCAAAATCTCAGACATATGCCAAAGTAATTTCTTCACCGATACCACTCCTAGGGCAATGGAAACTAAAGAGAAAATAAATAAATGGGACTACATCAAATTAAAAAGCTTTTGCACAGCAAAGGAAACCATCAACAAAACAACAAGAAAGCCCACTGCATGGGAGAACATATTTGCCAATGTTATCACTGATAAGGGTTTAAACTCCAACATTTACAGGGAACTCATACAACTTAACAAAAGGAAGATAAACAACCCAATGAAAAAAATGGGCAATGGACCTAAATAGATAGTTTCCGAAAGAGGACATAAGGAAGGCCAAGAGACATATGAAAACAGGCTCAGAGTCACTAATCATCCGAGAGATACAAATCAAAATGACAATGAGGTGCCATCTCACACCTGCCAGAATGGCTATCATCATCAAATCAACAAACAAGTGCTGGCAAGAATGTGGAGAAAAAGGAACCCGCCTGCACTGCTGGTGGGAATACAGACTGGTGCAGCCACTGTGGAGAAGAGTATGGAGTTTCCTCAAAAAACTAAAAATGGAACTTCCATTTGACCCAGTGATCCCACTTCTAGGAATATATCCCAAGAAACTAGAAACACCAATTAGAAAGGATATATGCACCCCTATGTTCATAGCAGCACAATTCACCATAGCTAAGATTTGGAAACAGCCTAAGTGCCCATCAGCAGATGAGTGGATTAAAAAATGGTGGTACATCTACACAACGGAATACTATGCTGCAGTAAAAAAGAGGACATTCTTACCATTTGCAACAGCATGGATGGACCTGGAGAGCATTATGAAATAAGCTGAAATAAGCCAGTCAGAGAAAGTAAAATATCACTTGATCTCACTCATTTATGGAATATAATGAACAACATAAACTGATAAACAAAAACATATCCAGAGACAGAGAAGCATCAGTCAGAGCGTCAAACCTCAGAAGGAAGGTAGGGGAGGGTGAGGGTAAGGGGGAGAGATCAACCAAAGGACTTGTATGCATGCATATAAGCCTAACCAATGGACACAGACAAAAGGAGGGTGAGGGCATGAGTAGGGGGGTGGGTGAAAATGGGGGGATAAGGACAGATGTATAATACCTTAATCAATAAAGATATTAAAAAAATATTTTGAAATTGAGGAATTTACTGATATAAATTTAAATATTATGTCATCATATACATCAGATATTTTCCCTATGGTTTCTGGATTTTATTTTCACTTAGAAAGGTATCTTCCAAATATAGATTTTCAAAATTTTATGTAAAATATCATTTTAATACTTCATGACCTTGATTTTTAAAATTCATATAGCACTTATTTGGGGTCTGACTTTAACTTTAAATAATCCAAATAAACCTTTTCCTAAACAGAAATGAGTTCTATCTCATTAACTGCCATTTTTAATTGAAGTTATTTGTTACTTAAAGGATTTCAGATTGAGAGAAGGCTATAGAGCAGTGGTTCTCAACCTTCTGGCCCTTTAAACACAGTTTCTCATGTTGTGACCCAACCATAAAACTATTTTTATTGCTACTTCATAACTGTAATGTTGCTACCATTATGAATTGTAATGTAAATATCTGATATGCAGGATGGTCTTAGGCGACCCCTGTGAAAGGGTCGTTTGACCACCAAAGGAGTCGCGACCCACAGGTTGAGAACCGCTGCTATAGAGAGATAAAAAGTCTATTTCAAATGATTTTTATATTTCAGTTGCTTTTGAGAGGATATGTGTATTTCTGAAGTTATTTACACTAGTGAGTACATATAGAAAAGTTTAATGATCAGCAACAAGTTGATTCTTCTTAAACCAGTATGTTAGGAATTACTTAACTTCCATGAAAACCAATTCCCTTTCCTGCAGACATGGGGTGGAGATATTCACCTAATGAGGTAAAGATTAATTAAGATAATATGGTAGAGGAAAAAAAAACAAACCCTCAGCTAAGTAATTAGCCAATCACAGGTCCTCAGAAAACATTAGTTTGGTTATGTTTATCATGTTTATTGTCATGTTACATATGATTGAGAAATTTTTGTTTCTTAATCCACTAGAGAAGGACATCAGCTAGTGGTCACAAGACAGAATAACAGAGAGGGGAGACCTGCACACAGTGAAAACTCCAGAGATATGCAGAGGTTCTGCCTCAGGTAAAGTCTAAAGAGAGCATGTATATGTAAAACTACTCGAGCCAAGAAAAATAAACATTCAAAAGTATTCGAGGTAATAGTGTCTGGCACTCACACAGGGCTGGGAATAGTGTCTGTTCATCTCAGCCAGATTGGAAAACCTCAGGATTCATGGGGAACTATATACTATAGTACACAGAAAAATCTTGCTTCAGTGATGGGGAATAAATATTCCCAAACTGAATGTTACTCTAGTTCTGTCTAACAAATCTTGGAAGGAAAAACTGAAAGGACCAAACTATTTCCAAACAGCTATATTTTAGAGTAAGTCTCAAGTGTATTTGTAAGTATACAAATTATTCAGCATGCAAAAAGGTAAAATCACAAGGTCCTGCATATAGAGACACTTACAAGGCATGCAAAATCAAAAACAAAAACAAAAACAAAAAAACAACAAAAAGCACACATAACCCATAGCAAGGAGAAAAAAAAATCAATCTGTCTGAACTAACACAGACCTGACATAAATGTTAGAAAAAACAGATAAGTACATTAAATCAGGTATAACTGTATTCCATATGTTCAAAAATTAAGACATAAAAAAGACCCAAGTCAAATTTATAGAGATTATAACTACAATATATAAAATAGAAAATATACTGGATGGTATTATTAGCAAATTAGACAGTGCAAAAGAAAAAAAATAATGGATTTAAAGGCATAGCAATAGAAACTACCCAAAATGAAACACACAGAAAATATAATTTTTTTAAAAAAACACATAGAGCATCAGTGAGCTGGGGAACAACTTCAAGTAGACTAATATATGTGTAATAGGAGCCCTAAAGAGGAGGGTAGAGGGACAAAAGTAATTGAGGAAACAGAGGCAAAAGTTTTCTAAAAACTATAAATCCATAGATTTGAGAAGTTCAATGAAAGATGAACAGGGCATCAAGGCACATCATAACTGACTTGCTTAAAGTCAGTGATAAAGAAAAAATATTAAAAGTGGTCAGAGAAAGAAGTTACTTATATAAACTGGAATAAAAATAAAGATGATAGAATTCTCACTGGAAACAATACAAACTAGAAAACAGTGGAACAACATATTTAAAGAACTGGAAAACATACACAAAACTAGTTTAAATGAGGTTTAAAATGTTATTTTTAGACATATAATAGTAAAAAGATTCACCAGCAGATAAAACCTACACAAAATTTTAAGGATAGTATTCAGGCAGGAAAAAAATGGTACTGGATGGAAATAAAGATGTACAAAAATAAATGAACAACACAAGACATGGTAATTACATGTATAAATACATAAAATTTATTTTCTTATTTAAACTTCTTTAAAAGATAATCAAGTGTTTAAGCAAAAATAATTACAATGTAACATGTAGCTTATAATGTATAAGAAGCAAATGTGTGACAACTATGGTACAAAGATCAGAAAGGAAGAAATGAAAGTATGCTGCTGGAAGGTTCTCATGCTATATGTAAAGTGGTAAATATCAATTGACAGCACACTGTGACAAATTAAAGATATACACTGTAAACCCTAAAGCAACCACTAAAATAACAAATCTGAGTTATATCTAATAAGCCAACTAAGAAGACAAATTTGAATCATAAAAATTTTAAACAATCCAAATAAGGCAGAAAAAAATGAAAAAGAGAACAAAGAAGAGATGGGAAAAATAGATGATAGCATGATCTACCTATACTAATAATTATAGTAAGAGCAAATGTTCTAAATACTCCAATCAATAGGCAAACATTGTTGGACCCAAATAATGGTGGCTATGAGAAACTTACTTTAAATATCAACATACACACGAATTAAATTAAAAACTGGAAAAAGTCATACCAAGATAAAATCATAAAGTAAAGCCAGAGTAACTACAATTTACTATACTATCAAGTAAAGTAGATTTCAGAGCAACAAAATATTACCTGGGATAAGAGGATCACTATGTAATAATAAAAAATGTTAATTTTTTGAGATGACATAAAAATCTTAAATATTAATGAACCTAGTACCAGGGTATCAAAATAAATGAAGCAAAATGAAATAAGAAACTGCACAGAGTGAATATTTCAATACTCCTTTCTCAGTAATTGATGGAACAAGGTGACAAAATTCAGTGAGTGTTCAAAGATTTGAAAAATGTTATTAACCAGCTTGACCTGATTGACATTTGTGGAACAGCAGATTACACATTCTTTTCAAGTGATGCATGTGACATGTAAACCCTTTCTGGTCCATGACATAAGTCTCAATAAAGTTAAAAAGGACTCTATTCCTACCAAGTACGTTCTTTGACAACAGTGTAATTCTATAAGAAAACAATGACAAAAATATCCCTGGAAACCCCCAAATATATAGAAATTAGATAAGACACTTCTAAATAACTGTGGGCCAAATAAGAAATCAAAAGGGAAATTTGGAAGCATTTTAAACTAAATGAAAAAGAAAAAATATATTTTAATTTGTGCAATGCCACTTATGGGGAAATTTACACCACTCATCATCCATATTATACAAGAGGAAGGATCTCAAATTAGTGACTTTAAGTTCTACCTTAAAAAAAAACTAGAAAAAGAAGACCAAATGAAACTCGAAGTAAACAGAAGAAAGGAAACAATAAAGATCAGAGTAGAAATCAATGAAATAGAACACAAAAAATGATAGAAAAAGATCACTGAAATAATATTTCCTAGAGAAGATCAATAAAATTGATAGTCCTCTAACCCAATTAGTCAGGATAAAAAGAGAGTAATCAGTGAATAACAAACACCAATATCAGAAATGAAAGAGGTGACATCATCACACATTCTACAAATATTTTAAGAATAATAAAGGAGAGGAGAGAAACCAAGATGGCGGCATAGGTAAATACCAGAAATTGCTGCCTCGCTCAACCACTACAAAAAATACAACTAAAAAACAAAACGGACATCATTCAGAAGCACAGGAAGGCTGGCTGAGTGGAAATTCTACAACTAGAAGGAAAGAGAAAAGCACACTGAGACTCAGAGGAGCTGCGGAAGTAAAGTGCAGAGGTATGGAGGCGCACGTGGAAAGGGCTGGCAACTGAGGATGCGGTTGTCTTTTTCAATCGGGAGGGAGTCTCAAGCTCCCGACTACTCTGAACTCCAGTTCCAGGTGAGTCTCTGGGGACCCAGACTCATACGGGGAGAAACTGGACTATCTGGCATTGGTCGGAACTCAAGGGCGGCTTTCTCTCAGAGGTGCTAGCAGCAATTACCACGGGACACTGAGACCCGGGGCCTCTTAGGGTAGGCCTGAGGATCAGCCATAGCTGTTTGCTCCGCCCTATTGATTCCCTGAGACCCCGCCCCACCCAAGCTGTGTGCAGAGGCTTTTGCATATGAAAGCCCTGGCCCTTTGCAATCTGAAAATTACCTAACAAACTGCAGCTGGGTCAGAGAGACCCAGAACATCCAAAAGAAGGCCCAAGGCCCCACAGCAGCTTGCATTGCTTCACAGCTGGGCCTCATCTGGGCACCTCCAAATCCCAAACAAAGAAGTGGAATCTGAAGATCTCTCCATAGCTCCTGCTGGGTAGCCTCAGGCAGAGGCTAAATTAGCACCTCCTTAGAGATCCAAGAGCCAGTGTACCCAGCGGTCAGAGTGGGACAATCCAGATTACAACTCCTCAGATTCATAAGGGACACACTTAGGGGGCAGACTCAGTGAGCACCAAAGCCCCACTGAAGCAAGTCTTTCCCCATAAGGGTGTCTCCAGCACAGAAGTTCTCCCACTGTAGACACAGCTGATTCTCACAGCCAATTGGCCTGGAGGTCAATTCCTCCCAGTGATACCTACAACAATCAAGGATTAACTACAACAAGACTGCACAAAGCCCACAAAGGGTGCACCAAGAGTGTCCACCCCAGTTAATTGGGGAGGCTGAGCCACTGGGCCCTATAGGACACCTAGCAGAGAAAGCCACTCTATCAACACAGGGAAGCATAAAAAATGCGGAGACAAAGAAACAGGTCACAAATGACAGAAATGGAGGAAAGCAAACTACTGGATATAGAGTTCAAAACCACACTTCTAAGGTTTTTCAAGAATTTTCTAGAAACCACCGATAAATTTAGTGAGACCCTCAAGAAATCTAGTGATACCCTCGAGAATATGAACAAGGACCAACTAGAAATTAAGCATACACAGACTGAAATAAAGAATATTATAAAGAGTTCCAACAGCAGACTAGAGGATCACAAGGATCAAATCAAAGACTTTAAATACGAAGAAGCAAAAATCACCCAATGGGAAAAACAAAAAGAAAAAAGAATCCAAAAATATGAAAATAGTGTAAGGAGCCTCTGGGACAACTTCAAGCGTACCAACATCTGAATTATGGGGGTGCCAGAAGAAGAGAGAGAGCAAGATATTGAAAACCTATTTGAAGAAATAATGACAGAAAACTTCCCCTACCTGGTGAAAGAAATACACTTACAAGTCCAGGAAGCACAGAGAACCCCAAACAAAAGGAATCCAAAGAGGACCACACCAAGACACATCATCATTAAAATGCCAAGAGCAAAAGACAAAGAGAAAACCTTAAAAGCAGCAAGAGAAAAACAGTTAGTTACCTACAAGGGAGTACCCATATGACTGTCAGCTGATTTCTCAACAGAAACTATGCAGACCAGAAGGGAGTGGCAAGAAATATTCAAAGTGATTAATAGCAAGAACCTACAACCTAGATTACTTTAACCAGCAAAGCTATCATTCAGAATTGAAGGTCAGATAAAGAGCTTCACAGATAAGAAAAAGCTAAAGGAGTTCATCACCACCAAACCAGTATTATATGAAATGCTGAAAGGTAACCTTTAAGAAGAAAAAGAAGAAGAAAAAGGTAAAGATTATGAACAACAAATACACATCTATCAACAAGTGAACCTAAAAATTAAGTGAATAAATAATCTGATGAACAGAATAAATGGGTGAATATAATAGAATCAGGGGCATAGAAAGGGAGTGGACTGACTATTCTCGGGAGGGAAAGGGGTGTGGGGGGTGTGGGAAGAGACTGGACAAAAATCATACACCTATGGATAAGGACAGTGGGGGGCGGGGGTAAGGGCAGAGGGTGGGGTGGGAACTGGGTGGAGGGGAACTATGGGGGGAAAAAAGAGGAACAACTGTAATAATCTGAACAATAAAGATTTAATTAAAAAAAAAGAATAATAAAGGAATTTTATTGCCTTGGCTAGTGTGGAGCAGTTGGTTGGAGCTACATCCCATCACTGAAAGGTTGTAGGTTTGATTCCTGGTCAGGGTGCACACCTAGGTTGAGAGTTTGATCCCTGCCCCAGTTGGGATATGTCTGGGAGGCAGCTGATCAATGTTTCTCTGTGTGTGTCTCTCCCCTCTCTCTCTAAAAATAAATGAGCATGCCCATGGGTAAGGATTTAAAAAAGGAATATTATAAATAACTTTATGCTAATATATTAAAAAACCTTAGATAATACAGACAAATTCCTTCAAAGGCAAAGTATTCTTTCACCCTAGCAAAAGGGAGTAACTTATATAGCTCTATATCTATTAAAGAAATAGATTTGGTAATTAAAAACTTTCTGTACCCTGCCCCCTAAATCTTCAGTTTCAGATGGATCAGTGGTAAATTCTACCAAATATTTAAAAAGGAAATAATACAAATTCTATAAAAACTCTTTCAGAAAACTGAAGAGAAGGTAATGCTTGCCATCTCATTCTGTGAGGCCAGCATATTATTTTGATACTAAAACTCAAGATAATGCAACAAAAGAAAATTACAAACCCATACCCTCATGAACATAGATGCAAAAATTCTTAAACATAATTTTAGCAAATCAAATCCAACAACAGACAAAAAGAGAAAGAATGATACATCATGATCAAATGAAGCTTACCAGCAATGCAAACTTGGTTTAGCATTCAAAAGTCAATGTAATGAATCTTTTTAATGAATTTATTCTGTGTCACTTTAATAGATACAGAAAAAGTATTTGACAAAATCTAGCATATATTCCTAATCAAAACTCTTATCAAACAAGGAGTAAAAGGGGATTTATTTAAAAAGCCTCTATGAAAAAAAATCCACAGCTAAGGATGAAAGACTGGTTTTCCTCTAAGATAAAAAAATATGAGAATATCTGCTCTCACCACCCATATTCATCATCATATCAGAGGTCCTAGCTGGTATAATAAGGGAAAAAAGGAGTATATATATTTCATGATTCCATTTATACAAAGTCTTGAAAAAATGCAAAGTAATTTATAGTGACAGAAAGCAGATCTGTGATTGCCCTGGTTCTGCTTGGGACCCTGGAAGGAATTACAATGAGGTATAAAGATAATTTCAGAGGTGATGGACATGACAAATTCTTTAACTTGATTGTGGTGATGGTTTCAGAGATGTCTATGTGTGTCAAAACTTATCAAATCGTACGCTTAAAATACATGCAGCTTATTGTATGGTAACTACACTTCAATCAATTTGCTACAAACATAAATAAAGAAATGGACAAAGAGGGGGAAAAAGATAAAGGGCTATAAATTAAAGGATCAGTATATGGGGTAAATTTATAGTGTGGATTAGGAAACACAGAAGTGAATTTATTTATTAATGAGCCAGATTGTCTTCAGTGTGTAAGTAATGCTCTAATAGGAAGCTAGGTGTAGAGAGCTGAACATTTTCTTTTTCTAATCATCAGGGTGCCATTTAGTGGCTCTCTAGAAAGCCAGCAATAATTACAATAATGCACTAATTGCCCAGAGTGGAGCCAGTGACTCCCTGGGGACTCAGCACAACTCTCAAGACTCAGAGCACCTGATGCTCAGCCAGAGGTCTCAGCAGCAAACAGGGGTGAGTGACATGGAATCCTCAACATCCTGTCGTAGGAAGAATCTATCCTATCACAAAAAAATATCACCAATTTCCCAGGTTTTCCACCTGTGCCCTGAGCCATCTCTAAGCCTGCTCACTAGGTAGAGCTAGCAATTGTGAAGGAGGTGGTGACAGCAGCCCTCAGTGCCCAACATTTACTGAGCACCTGTTCTGTCCCAGCTACTGTATTCAGAGCTCAGAGTGCAGCCCCTTCTGTGTAGGTGCAGGGCCACAGTTAACAATCTCTACTTAGCTTACGAGGCAGAACATATTCCTTATCACAGTTGGCTCTGGGCATTTTGCGAATCTTTTCTTTGCCAGGTCTTTCTCAAGGTTAAAATAAGGAAACAAGTACCAAGCTTATGTCCTTATCTCATTGCATCTTACACATTACCAGTAAGCTTGACTTTGTGGTTCTTTGTGTGTGTGCACTTTAGATACCATCAACTGACTTATTTCATGATTCAGACACTGTTCTAAGAACTTTATCGGATTAACATATTTAATCCACATAAGAACCCTGTGGGTTAGTAATATAATTACCCTCCTTTAAAAATGAAGGAACTGAGGTATGGAGGGGCGTATTAACTTGCCCAACTTCTCAGAGCTAGTAAGAACTGATGGAGCTAGAACTTGAACCCAGGCTTTCCAATTCAAGAGTCCACATCCTTTTTTTTATTTATTTATTTTTTTTTTATCATAACACGAATTAAACTGAGTGAAGGGGAAGACTGACGGGCTGAGGCAATCTTCTTTGCCAAATGAAAAGCATTCTGTTTTGTGGTCACAGGGTCCTTAAGAGGTTTGTTTATTGGTGACAAATGGTATCAAGTGAAAGAAATATAATGGCTCATTGTAAAGCCATTCTGATGACTTAAAAAACAGATCACATCTCAGTGAGTGCCCACAATGCCATCTCAGTCAGAGGGCCTGACTTTTCCTTCATCTCTTCTCTGCCCAAACTGCTTTTGTGAGGAGTGAGTGGGAAAGGCAGGTACTGGAGCACTGGCCAGGGGAGAATTGCTGCCCATTGCTCGATGCTGTCAGAGTGAAAATGGAGGGGCTGAACTTTGTTTTTGAGGCTCTGAGGGAGAATGGCACAGGAATCAGATTCTGAAATACAGTAAGGAAGAACCAGAATGACTTCTGGAAGACCTTGAATAGACAAATGTTCCAGATGACAACTATATTCTTTATAACTTCTAAATACCAACTAACATCCTTGCTTATTAAACCAATATCAAGTTTTTAATATGGGAACTGAAACTGTTTTCTCTTAGACACTAGGTCTCGGCTTCCCAGTTTTCCCTCCTGGTATCCATTCTCCAAAAGGGCTAATTTAATCCAGTAGCTGCCTAACTCTGGTCCATAGGTCTTGTACTCTCATCCATGTTGCCCCTAGTGACCCACAATGTCTTGAGCCAAAAGAATTCAGGAATATGACAAGGGCCCTCATTCTTCTCTGGCTTTTGTCTTGGCTCTAGCAGATCTGACTGATGACCTACCTGCCTCATCTTTTGCTACCCATGGTCCGATATTACAAAGCACTCCTCAGGTTCAGGACCACAGGCTGCAGATCTCTGCTCACTTGCTTTCATCTTATATCTTAATCATCACTATATCAGGCATGGCCATCTCCAGGCCAGTGAGTAGCCCAAGGCTGGTGCTTCCCTTTTATATTCTTTACACTTCCCGTGCATACACAATGCATACGCTCAATAAACATGGGTGACCTAGGAGATGTTTGATCTAATTCTAATTTTAAAGTCCTGTAGGGAAGCAGTTGTTTTCACATAACTTGACTCTAGATAGGGAGATCCTGAAGAGAGGGTGCAAGGTCTGAATTCCCTTAATTATGCTTCTGGCATAATGTTTGTGCTATCAAGTTTTTTTCTTGCACCGAAGATTTCACTTTCACTTAAATTCAATGAGACCTCAGTATAAATAAGGTATATAAAGACACATTACAGAGAAGATTAGAAACATAGTCTATACCTTTAGAAAAGGAAAGAGAAGTGATCTTTTTTGTCTTTTTTCCACCTTATATAAAAGGACCACACTAATAATAAGCAATGGCAGTGCTAATGAGTTAGGTTTAATGATTAACTATTATGAACCCTTATTATGGTTGTTGTGATTGGAATGGCTCTACTGTTGAGACATTAAGTAATGTCTAGCAATTAAGAAATTCAAACTAGATCTCAACCAAAAAGTACTGGGTACTAAGGGAAAAATCACAGACAGGAGGAAAGCAATAAAGAGCAGCTGGATTTTGAAACTGTGGAGTGACTTTGAGCAGGTACGCTTGAGGAGCTACGCAGAACCTACACGTGGGTAGGTATAGGACTCTAGGAAATTGCCAATATGGCAAAGGGGCTGGTTGATGGTACACTGCATTGTGCATTGCATACCACTATTCCCATTGCAGGGACAGAAGTGGGAGGTCCCGGTCCTCAATCCACATCATCCTCATCTTTTGGCATCCTGTTACCACCTTGAAATGCGCTTTCCAATTCACTTTTTCCTTCTTGAATCTTACCCCTCCTCCATCCCATCTTCTGTGGGGTTTTTTTCTCCCTCTCATCCTTGAAATATAGCTCTTTTCATCTGCTATTCTCAGCTCTCTACTCTTTTCTTTTTATACTACCCCTCAGAGAACTTATTCACTATCGAAGGGTCAACTACCACTTCTAAGCTGTTAACTCCTGTCTTTATTTCCTCCCCAGTTCCTCTTCCCAAGCAAGGATACACAATTGCCTACTTGATTTCCTAATTCGTTTTCACATATTGCGTCATTTAGAGCTCAAAATGCTTCAAATTAAACTCTGCCCAAACTAGCTATTTTTACCAAAGTCTTTCTAAGTAAGGCATCACTATTCCCTTAATTTCCAGCTGTTTCTCACCCTCCATAGCTAATCACTCCTCAAGTAACATGCCTTTGATCTTCCCAATTCTCTCATCTATCCCATATTGCCATGACTATTGCCATGGCCACAGTTTAAGCTCTTCTCTCTTATTTGAACTATTAAAATGGCTTCCTAATTGATCTCCCTGACCTAATAATCTCATACTGCCTCATTCCACCTAAAATCTGCTGTCAAATTAACTTCTCTAGAATACTGCTAGGATATTTCATTCCTTAATAAAAAATTTTTATGACATTCATTATCCATTGACTAAAGAACAACTCATATAATTATTCATTGAACAAATATTTATTGAACACCTACTATGAGCCATGCTTGCATGGTGTTGGGGTTTCAGCAATGAGCAAGATAGAAAAGACTCATCTCTTTGTGGCTTTTGTCTTCAAGTGAGAAGATAGGCAGTAAACAAGTAAGCGAGTAAATAGGATAATTTAGTGCTATGAAGGAGATGAAATGTAGCCATGGGCTAGAGAATGAGTTGCTGGGTGGAGTGAGAATTGCTTTAATGAGTTGGGCAGGGTAGATTTTTTGGAAAAAATGAATAACAAGCAGGACCTGATCATCTGGAGATCTGAGACAAGAGCACTCCAAGTAGAGAGAATAGCAAATGCAAAGGTCCTGAGGAAGGAAGGCAAATTACTTACCATTCTTGGCTCCCTATCCAAGTTAGCTTTCAAGTCTAATCTTATAGAACTCCTCCAGACAATATTCAGCTTTTAGCCAAAGCATTCTTCGTACTGTTCTCCAAACATACCTTTGCATTCCTGCCCCATGGTTTTGTCCATTCTTTCCTTTCAAATGGAAAGCCCTCCCCTTTCCTATTTATGACTATTAAAAGTCAACAAAATGAGTTCAGAGGCCACCCCTTCTATGAAATCATCACTGATTACCCCCAGTAAAAGTCTATCTTTTCCTTATTGAAATCTTCTTGCACGTGTGGGAACCTCTAATCTGATACTTGCCACATCCATATATTTCTATAGGGGACTGCATTCCTGGAAAATACATCATAATTTGAAGTATGTAAGCCAAATCAGAACTTACTCATGGTGACTGTGTCATGACGCTGGCTATACGCCCAGTCAAGGACCTGATTGCCAGTATATAGAGAAATGTTCCAAAACAATAAATACAAGAAACTCTTCCTAATAAATCCATATTTTATCTCGGAATTATTCAAATTTTATTTTTAAGCAGGAGAACCTCCCCTCACCCCGGTAATATATACCTATATTTCCCACTATATAAAGTAGTGCTTGTCTGGTCGAATCAGGAAAAGGAGGCTCAGGGGTCTTCCTGCTCAGCTTATTTGACCTCTATAGGCAACAGATCCTCCCTCTCCACCCCTCACCTCCACCCCTGGAGCCGTGAGACCTCTGTGGAACCTTAGGGCTTCAGAAACATGATTCAATAATGCACAGCCACATCCAACACAAAGCATCTGTATAATAAAATAGTATGCAAATTGTCCCCTCAACAGAGAGTTCTTCTGGGAGTTCAACCAGGGGGCAGAGCAGGCCAGGGGAAGGGAGGGAGGCCCTAGCCAGCGGCTATGGAGGCAGCGGTGGAGGCAGGTCAGAGGCGGCAGGTGGCTGGAGGAAGGGAAGGAGTACCCAGCCAGCCTCCGCCAACCACTAGGGACCCTACCAGTGTATGAATTTCATACACTGGGCCTCTAGTATGTAAATAATTTCAATTAACCTCATATCTTTAATTTCTTTAGAAGAACACAAACGGAGGCTTTGAGGACATGGGGAGACCATTGCTATAGGGCTCACAGAAATAGCTAGCCAAATAGCCAGGACAGAGTTTCTGAGTTCCCATCTCGATCCACCTTTGTTTAGCCAATTCCTCCTTTTCCTTTGGGTCTTACATTAGGTGTCACTTTTTCCTGGAAACCTATCCTGCCCCAAAGCCTGAGTTGGATTCTTCTTTTGGGTTGTACATCACCCTGCACTTTCCTAGCCACAGCTCCCTATTGTAACTGCATATGTAATTTTAAAGGTGGCTCCTCCACTCTTCTATGAGCTCCATGTGGGCAGCAACTGCACCTATCTTGTTAAACCCAGAATTTTCAGTGCCACCAATGACCAATGCATGGTACAAGGTAGGTGCTCTGGTATTGGATGGATGGATGGATGGATGGATGGAAATAGGCAAGGAGCAATTCAAAGTAGAAGATAAAGAATGGGGCTTTACCAGTCCGAGCCCGTCTGAAGCACTTGGATGCCATGTAGTGTTGTAAAGAATATTGTGAAGTGCCTTGTATTGTGGCCCTGCATACCTGTTTTGTTCTCCTTTTGAAGTATAAGCTTATTGGGAGGCTCCACCTACAGTTTTGAATATCCATGCTCTTTAGGAAACCTTTGCTGTTTGCTGCCTAGTATCTATCCCTGTTACCCTTACCAATTCCTTTTGGCAAACACTCCTGCACCCTTCTCAGCTAGGTGCTCTCAAATGACTGACCATACTCTCAGCTCTAGGGTTGGTCCTAATTGCTTTAAACCAATCAACCTATCCTGTCCCAAGAGGCCCACAGTGATTGGTTCAAGAAGAGACACAGGACCCAGTCTGAGTCAATGAACTGTCAGCAGCCCTTAGCCTGGCCTTCTGGATGAAGGAACTCAGCAGAGAAGGTATAAGCACAAAATTTAGCTCCACACTGGGTTAGAGTCCCATTTGCATTGCCATCTAGCTGGCAGAGCTCCGTGTCTGTTTTTTTTTTTTTTATGTGTAAAATAGTTATATTTCTATCTATCTATCTATCTATCTATCTATCTATCTACTATCACTTAGAAAGGCACCTGAGATGACTGTTAAATACCTTGACTGTAGTGAGTATTTCATAATATATACATACATCAAATCATTAAGTTGTATATCTTAAATATATACAATCAGTAAAAAAACACAAATCAACAGAGAGGAGTGGCTGCTGTTTCCATTGTTGTCACTGCTGATGCTATTCCACAGCTATAGCAGTGTGAAGATGTGTCCATCTTGCTGCCTTAAGGCAAGCCAGCTGGAGGCTGAGGCCACTACAGTGGACAATGGGACCTAAGACAGAGAATTGAGCCCAAAGACATGAATTGTATCTCTGGATTAAGCCGAGCCTGAAGCCAACTTTATGTCTACACTTCCAGAGATGTGAGCTGATGAACGTTCTTTCTTGTATAAGCCCCTTAGAGATGTATTTGCAATTATTTGGAGGGGAAAAGTTTCCCTATGGGATCACTGTTTTTTGGTAGCAAGGGAAAAAACAACTTTTTAAATACAACTGTGGGAAACCAAGTGATCGGCTACACTTTGTTAGTTTTTCATGTGCAATATCCTTTATTTAACCTTCATTATGACCTTTAAAATAGATATATCCATGACAGTTATTATCCCCTTTGTATGAGTGTAGAAGCTAGGATTGAGTGATCAAGTGATTTTCCCAAGGCTTAGAGATAGTTAGGGTGGATTTGAACCCTCTACCCTCTGACACCAGAGCCTTTTCCACCACAACTTTTACCTCTCCCCAAGGGTAGAGATAGGGCCCCAAAGGATAAGTGCTTTATATTTAGACTAGAGGCCTGGTGCATGAAATTCGTGAACTTGGGGAAGGGTGGTCCCTCAGCCCGGCCTATGCCCTCTCCCAGTCCAGGAGCCTGGCCCATGGGGAGCAGGCCTAAGCTGGCAGTCAGACATCCTTAGTGCTGCCACAGAGGTGGGAGAGACTCCTGCCACCCCTGCTGCGCTCTGCAGCCATAAGCCCGGCTTCTGGCTGAGCGGTGCTCCCACTGTGGGAGCACACTGACCACCAGGGGGCAGCTCCTGCATTGAGTGTCTGCCTCTGGTGGTTAGTGCACGTCATAGTGACCGGTCATTCCACTGTTCGGTCAATTTGCATATTAGCCTTTTATTATATAGAATACTCAATCCCAGGGACAAGTACTGGTTAGCAACTAAATGTTTAGTGAATCAATAATCTAATTTTTAAAAAGGGAATTAAGGCCAAACTTAAATTTTTAGGCTATAGATCTCATTTTATTAGAACTACTTTAAGCTGGCTAAGCATTAAAACTAGAAAAGATCATGAAATTAGCGTGCAGAGGTTTTTTTTTCTTTTTTCCTTTCCTATTTTTTAACCCCAGGCTCTAGATGGACAGCATCCTAATTAGGAAATGATTTCCTTTCAATTAATTTAGATGGCCAAAATCAGACTAAAAGCTGTAATTCACAGCTCAATATTAGTACCTTGGGCCAAAATTTTGACAAATGTTCCTATAGTGAATTGTGATTGTCTTGCTTTTAATAGTTATTTTTTCCCTTGTGCTCTCTATAGAATTAACATCTTGTGAATCCACCTATAAACTGTTAACAAGAAATTTTAATTGTAAAGAACATTACACAAGTTCTGAGCTACTTCCTGACATCAACTGCACACACAATTCTCGGCAAAGCTCTCATCCTTTGAAGCCTGCTAGTGATAAGGAGGGAAGTTTGCAGTAATTCTATCCCTTCTGGTGTAAGATCTCCAGGATTTTGGCCACTATTGTTTTGCAATTCATTATTCCTGACTAGAGGCCTGGTGCACAAAATTTGTGCATGGGAGGGGTAGTCCCCTCAGCCCAGCCTACACCCTTTCCAACCCGGGACCCCTCGGGGGATGTCCAACTGCCGGTTTAGGCCAGGATTGGGCCTAAACCTGCAGTCGGACATCCCTCTCACAATCCAGAACCGCTGGCTCCTAAATGCTCACCTACCTGCCTTCCTGATTGCCCCTAACTACCCCGCCTGCCATCCTGATCACACCTAACCGCCTCTGCCTGCCGACCTGATCGCCCCTCACTGCCTGCTCTGCTGGCCTGGTAGCCCCACACAGCCTGCTGCTCAGTTGTTTGGTCGTCCTTCATTAACCCCCCTGCCAACCCCGTTGTCCCTCACTAACCCCCCTGCCGACCTTGTGGCCCCACTCAGCCTGTTCGGTCATCCGTTTGGTTGTTTCAGATGTGACAGCCTCTGGCTCTTTATATATATAGATGTTACTTATAATGCTTCATTTTCCCAAAAGCACAAGTCGCAAAACTCCCATTTATTGCTTGTACAAGTTCTTTACCCCATGGTATCCCTAGTGAGGAGACGATTACTAACTAAAAGTTGCTTTCTAAAACATAGACATCATGAAAGAAAACATACAAATTTTCAAGTGATAATTTATAAAAAGAAGTACTGATAGTTGTATCTTTAAACTTTAAAGGATGTGCAATTAAGTCTTTCAGCACATCTTTCCTGATTTTGTTTGATATTAATTTTATCTATGTTTGCAGTTTAAAATAATTGGCTTTATATGAAAAGGCAATGGGAGAGGAAAAATTCTGTCCCTGCAGTCTCTTTGGGGTATTTATTTGGAGATAATTTGGATAATACATTTAGCAACTAGCTAATGTATATTTTTTTGCCATATCAGAATTCTTACCTACTCCAGTGCAAACCAGTGAAGGTTTATCAGGCAGAGTTTGTATGAAAACTTGTTGGAGATGGTTCATGGGATTCTTTATACTATTTTCTTACCTAGAATTTAAGTCAAAGAATGTCACTTCACAATGAAGCCTCAGGAAGAAGGAGACCCATCATCTGAGGGATCTTTAGCTATCCCCCTTTTCTTTTGAAATGGATTCCTGGGGGATTGTACATGGGATGAAGCAACACGTTTAGGATGCAATTCCAGTGCAAATATAAATTATATGCTTTTATCATAAATCTGTTTGTTCATTGAAAGCCAGCTTGTTGTACAAACTGTATAGCAAGATCCTTGGACAACAAACACATCAGGAAGGTAACCAAAGGTAAATTTGTTAAGTTGTGTTCCCCATGCTCTGCAAGTGTTCCTTATCAGGCCAACTTCTCTATCACTCAGATACTTCCTATTCATCATGTCCACATCTCTGTAATTTGGGCCTTCCACCTTATCCAAGGAGGGGGAGCAGGTAAGATAGTCAGATGGCCCTTCTCTGGGCAGTGGACTGGTTGATCCTTTAGAGCCTGCCTTTATTTTCTCCATCTTACACTCTGGAAGAATTGAGCATATCTATGACCAAAGGTGGGGCAGTGGGAGGGCCTGTAACAAAATGGTTTATCCCCTCCTTCAGTCAGGCAAATGTTTACAAAGAATCCCTAAAACTACTATTCTTAGGGTTTTTTTTTTAGCTAAGATGCAAACAATATAACCTACTGAACAGAGTCCAAAGTGTGGTGGGTATCTCTAGTCTGGCTAACTTATTCCCATGCCTCATCTATAGGCATGGGACTCAATTCTAGCTTTTTGGGGAGCTACACATGTCTACCCTATCAATTGCATGCATATTCTGCATGGTGAACCTCTTTTACATTCTTTTAACCCCTTCTCCACCCATATCCCAAGTGTCTGGCTCCTGTCCTATTGTATTCTCTGGTACCAGGTCTAGTCCTTCTCAACACAAGATTGAGTGGAGGAAGATACACAGGACCCAGACAGCGCCTGGAGAGGGAGTGGGTCATTAAATGGTCTGACCTGAGGCTGAAATATCTTTCTAAAAATCATATTTTTCACACTATAAAGGTTACAACTTCACAGACTGTTTTTCCCCAGTGACTCCCAGGCTGTTTTAGCACACAAGTATAGATCTCTGTACATGTCCAATTAGCAGTGATTGTCTTTGAATGTTTCTGCTGCTTTCCTGTGTTTCTATTTTCATTTGTAACTGTCCCATTTTTTTGCCTGTGCATTTTATTCCCTCCATTTGATTTCACACTCTTAAGAGGAAGGGCCATATCTTCTATTTCATTTTAATTCTCTAAATTCTCTACAAACAGAGCTTAATGGATGCTCTTGGTTGCCTGATATGCCTTAACAAATAGCTCTGAATCTGCCTGTGCCCCGGGCTTTTTATAGGAATCTTGTCATGTGGAGGTGCCCCTTTTGACCTTGAACAAAGCTTTAAATCCTAGTCAGCTGTGTGTTTGCCTTTCATCATAAAAATGCTGCCACCAAGGAGATGTGGCCCAACACAGATTCAGGAATCAAACCTCAAATTTGACCCCACTGCCTATCTTGAGGACAAGAGCACTGCAATTCACACCCTGGACATTATTTTTTTTTCTAGCTCTAGGGAAATTGTGTGTAACGAATAGTTCTGCTGACATAGATTCATTCATTCAACCACTCTCTTCTCTGAGAATGGTTTGCCTGACAGGCTCATGATGAAATTCTTTTTGTCCCTTTCTTGTATTCTAAAAAATAAAAACAAGGCCATCCGCAGAATAATGACATCAAAATAATACCAGGCTTGCGAATGAGCATAATGAATGCAGAGAAAATTGTGGGCAATTAAGACTAAACACTGTCCCTGTCTTTCTAGGCACAGTAACGCCTTTCCTAACTGCTTTCTTCCTCTCTATCTGCCCAGGTTTTTTGAGGACATTTAGATATTTGGCCATCTTACCCTTTGCTGTGTTTGTTCCTTGTTACTGGTTGAGGAGCTTGTTGTTTGCTCTTTTAGTGTTAAGACTCCTTCCATATACTGGCATTTTCAAGGAGGATGTAAATAATCCCATGCAGGACAATGTTTCGAAAGTTTCTCAATTCACAGAATGATAACTTCATCTGAGCCAGTAAACAAGAAAGCAAGAATGAAGCCCAGGGAAGGTCTAGGCAAATTTGGCATTCAAAGCTGGGAACCGAAGCCTGACGTCATTCAATCAGGCTCTCAGAAACCCAACATGGGTTACAGTCAGTGCCACATGGTGAGGAACACAGGTCAAGATACAAATGGCATCATGTTTGAATGATGATAGGGGATTTGTGTTGGATGCTTATATTTTGGCTGTTTATACTTTGTGACCAAAGTAGTAAATGATGGACCTTATTGGTTATCAAAGCACTATGTAAGAAAGTGGAAGACTGCATTTCTTTAATTCTGACTGTCTTTGGATTATGCTCCTGAGCTTCACTGGCTACTAATCTAGTGAAAAGCAAAGGATGCCCAAAATTCTAATTTTCTAATTTGTTTAGAAGAGACTTCTCCACACACTTCCAAATTCTGTTTTTCATTTCAGTACAATTAGCTCCCTCTTGCTTGAGTAAAATCTTAAAGTGAAATTCACCATGTATTTTTGAGATCAGTTCCTCCAGGAAGGAACTCTGATTTACTATGTTATTTCAAACCAGAGAGAACAAGTCCAATTATATACTAATTTTGAATCTACTTTAAACCTCATTGCTCTGTTTTTCAATGCATGATGATACCTCTCGATCTACCACGATACATTTTTGTTTCCATGCTCTTACTTGCTTTGACAGAAAGACCCATGCTTTTGATTTCTTTTCATGTCCTTGATGTTTGAAATCATGCCAAAAATCTTTACAATTTAATAAGCAGAGAACTATGGTGTATTTATTCTGTACCTATAGCTTCTCAGATCTGTCTCACAAATTAATTCCTCTCTAAGATTCAGGGCTTCCCAACTGCTTCAAAATCATGCACTCAAAGGCACCGAGGTGAATATGTGCATATACATCCAGGGCATAAGAAACAGTCTCCTGGGCCCTGCTGCAGCTGGGATCAGGACTAGTGAAACACAAGTGGGAATTCTTTTCAACTCAAAATGGGCTCTACTCTAAGTGTCAGCCACCACACTGCTTGTTTTTAAACACTTATTCAACTCCTAGAGAACTTACAAATTCCTGCAGGGATAGTGCAGAAAGAGAAAGGTACAATCCTGCCTGCCGAGGTCTAGAGGACATGAGCCAACCTCTCCTGAGGGATGAATTAGAACAGAGAGGAAAGAGCTAGGTATTTTCTTCATTTGTCCCATGCCTACCCTCTTGCAGTAGCTAAAATCAATACCAAAAGTTGGTTGAGAGTAGAGAGTACAAAGTAAGTAAAGTTGGTCAAAAGATCATTTGATTATTTTATATTAATCCCAAATGTTTTCCACTGCATTTCCACCGCAAAGAAAAGAGTTAACCAACAGAGAACAGTTAAGTTAGTTTGAAAAGTTTCTTTCTAAGGGAACAGAAATTTCAAAGGCAATGAGAGTTAAATAAACCCCATACTTATATTGAAGCACTAAGTGTAAGGCTTTTGAGCTAACTCTATTATTAGGAAAGCAAGATGTTGTCAGTATAGTAAAATGCCCTTCCCCTCCCTAATATAGTTTAATGATAAAAGTAGATGTCAGGAGGGCTTGTGAATGTTACTTTACTTTCTGCTCTGGTTACTATAGCTTCTGTCTGCCTAGGTCTTCTTTTCTGGTTATACCTAGTCATTGGTCAGGCACACACACTCACTAGCATTTTAGGGAACAGAAGCCAAATAGGGCAGTGTGCATGTTGATATAAACATAAAATTCAAGTATTATTATTATTAGCACTAAATTTTGAGAGGATGAGAAACTGGCTCTATGCCCTATCATGGCTTGCAATTGGTCAGTTTATACATAAACTTTGGTTGGAGAAAAATAGGTCCTCTGAAAATAATTCTGAACGTAAATTTTTAAGTGCTTTCTCATAGATTTATTTAACTTTTGAAAACACCAACCTTCAAATTAATGGTCCATTTGTTTGAACAGAATGAACTAAAATATAAAAAATGATGAGGACGGTAGTCTAACTCTCAGCTCAGGGCTCCTGATTACAGATCTAGGTAATCCTGGGAATGGGAGAAGAGTGTAAGCAGAAGTCACTACCAACATTCATCCCCAGAAACAGAGAAAGGCAAGTGCCTCAATAAAAAAAGTGATAGGACTTTTTTAAAAAAGACATGTTTAGAGTTATCTTTTGATAAATATACATTATAATGGCTGTGCAAAGTTTATTTTTTGAGAAGTTCAATGTCTCCCTACCTACTCTCCCTGCTCCCCCCAAATTAATAAAAGCTTATGCTGAGAGCATGGTTTTCTTAATCCCATTTAGGAGTGGTCATTGATAACAAAACTGTTCCTCATTCTTTTATTCAACAAATATTTATTGAGTGAAAATTACTGGAAGGTTCTGTGGTGAATGTTAAAGATACAGCAATGAGTGAGTAAAACCCAGTCCTTGCCCCTAAGGCTGTGGTTCTCAACCTTGGCTGCACATTAGAATCACCTGTGAATCTTTTTAAAATCCTTATTTCTGGGCCTCATCCTCTGGAAATTCTGTTTCTTCGTTATGGGGTGGGGCCACAACATTAGTAACAAAAAAACAATTTCAGGAGGATGAATGAGGCCCAGAAATCAGGATTTTAAAAAGATTCCCAGCCCTAACCGGTTTGGCTCAGTGGATAGAGCTTCGGCCTGTGGACTGAAAGGTCCCGGGTTCGATTCCGGTCAAGGGCATGTACCTTGGTTGTGGACACATCCCCAGTGGGGAGTGTGCAGGAGGCAGCTGATCGATGTTTCTCTCTCATCGATGTTTCTAACTCTCTATCCCTCTCCCTTCCTCTCTGTAAAAAAAAAAACAAACAAAAGATTCCCAGGTGATTCTAATGTGCAGCCAAGGTTGAGAACCACTGCCCTAAGGGAACTCAAGAGTCTTGGGGAAGAAAAAGTTAACAGATGACTGCAATGCAGTAGAATAAGGCTCACCTGATGGTTAGTAAGAATCACCTGATGGGAGCAAGTGGAAGGAAAGTCCAACCAAGCATGCCTGGGGAAGGGGTCAAGGAATACTCCCTGGAGGAACAGATGTGTAGGCTAAGACTGGAAAAATTAGGAATTAGGAGAAAGGAGTGGAAAGTTGGGGTGTGTGGGAGTGCTTTTCATGAAAACAATGTGTTCTCCTAGCTGGTGGTGGGGAGGAGTGAGTTTCCTATTAATTAGAGCAGCTCAACTACAATTATTATCTTTGCTCACATTCGCCAGTATAAGAGTGGTCAATAATTAACATTTCTACAAAGCATGTAAATATGGAAAATAAGTTTTGAACTTATACCCATGGAGGTAGGCACCTAAGGGGGCCATTTTGCCTTAGGATGGGATTTCATGCAGAAATACTGCTTCCTGTTACTGTGAGTTTTTAACAACTGACAACCAGTCTGAAACATTTAAACATCTTTTATGTTATATAAATGTAAGTGGGTGAAAATTTAGAAAGAACCAAAAGGCAACACATTATATATTCATCTTGTTTTATTTCCTTAACAATATATCTTGAAGATCATCCCTAATTGGTGGGTTGAACAGTTCCTTATACTTTTTAAAGGCTTCATAGCATTCTATTTTATGGATGTGTCACACAATTGTACTATTATGTAGACATTTAGGTTTATCCAAATTTTGATGTTAAAATAATTCTGCAGCACTAACATTGTACATTCCGCAGGTTAAATTTCTAGAAGGTCAACTGCTAGATCCAATGCTATGTGGGTTGTTATTTTGTTAGATATTGACAAATTGTTAACTTTCACTGTAATGTATAAGAGAGCATATGTTTCCCAACAGACTTTATAATCTTTGAATATTTATCAATTTGATAGACTTTTAGATGACATATCAGATTAATTTTAATTTGCATTTTTGTTATTCTAAGTGAGTTGATCATTTTTCATCTTTTCTAAAGAGCCATTTATATGTTTCTTTTTGTGAACTGTCTGTACCTAAACTTTGACCCCCATTTCTATTGTGTTTTGACTTTTTATTACTTTGAATGTACTTTTTACATAGATATAACAAATAGTTTTTTAATACTCTGATTAGCATGGGCCTAAATACTTTTGAGGCCCAAACTTATTTTAGCTTATCATCCAGTGTGGAAAATAGAGTCTTAAGCACTGTGATACAGGGAATTCAGAACTGCTTCCTAAGAAATATCTTGATTTGAATTTCAAACATCCCTGCCTTCCCACATAGAGAAGAATAGGCCTTAATCTATAGATATAAAAGCCTAAACAACTGTTACAACCTGATGACCAGATGACTGGCCGGTAGCTATGATGCACACTGACCACCAGGGGGCAGACACGCAATGCAGGAGCTGCGCCCTGGTGGTCAGTGTGCTCCACAGTCAACCTCCCGCAGCCAGCCAACCTCCTGCAGTCCCTCCCCCAGGCCGACGAGTCCCAATTGGCCCTGATTGGGGCTGGGCAAGACAACCCCAATCAGCCCTGATTGCCAGTCAGGCTGAGGGGCCCCATCCATGCACGAATTCGTGCACCAGGCCTCTAGTCCTATATAATAAAGAGGTAATACGCAAATTGACCCTCACTCCACCATGCTATCACAAGATGGCTGAGCCCACAGCGGAGGCGGGGTTCCCATAATGAGCGATCAGCAGGGATCTGAGGCTGCGCCCTCCACCCAGTGGGGCTTGAAGGGGGACCTCAGGCCGCATCCCCCACCCCAGGCTGGGGGACCTGAGGCTGCGTCCCCCACGACAGCACCAGACTGGGAGACCTGAGGGTGCACCGGGGGACCTGAGGCCATACTCCACACCCATGTGCCAGGCCAGGGGACCTGAGGGTGCACTGGGGGACCTGAGGCTGTGCCCCTGCCCGGTGGGGCTTGACAGGGGTGGGGCTGGCCGGGTCTGGATCTCGCACAACTTTGAGGTGCACGTGGGTGGGTGGGGACTTGATTCTGGGTCCTGTGACATGCCCCAGACTCTAGCAGGAGGAAAATTTTCATATACATTTTACTAGTTTTCTTTCATCTCTGACACTTCTATTATAGAGAAAGGGCAAATAACAATATTAAAATATTTCCTCTAATTAATTCCCTTTTAATGTGCATGAGTTTTGTGCACCGGGCCACTAGTCTTATTATAAAAATCCTTACGCCCTAGTCATCTTCATGGTTTCAAAAGCAAATAAATTAGAAGTGACAAGATCATTTCATTTCAGGCCCTCTTTAGGGAGTAGAATCTTGGTGTGTCTAAAGCTAGCTTTTGTGAAGAGCTGTAATGGTAATGTCCTCAAGGTATGAGGTGTGATGAGGTGGAGGGATAATGGCACTTGTTTATTCCTGTAGTATCATATTCTAAGTTCTATCTATGTGTTATTTGAAGACCCCAGACCTACACATTAAAACAACATCTCTGCAATCTCTTAAAGAATTACCTTCATTGTGGTAATTGTTTTACAGTGTATATTTATCTCCAAGCCCATCAAGATGTATACATTAAATCTGTTTCAATAAACCCTCAATAAATTGTTTTTATTTTTTTAAATAAAGAACTTCCCTTACTTTGTCATCAAGCACAAAAATTTCCCTCAGAATTTGTGCCAAGAAGAACTTGATTTCTGAAAGCCCTAGTTTGTTTCTTCCTTTTAGGGAATTAAAGCTTTAATTCTAAAACCCCAGCCCCTTCTATTTAAACTTCTTTAATTATTGTTATTTTTTATAAATTGATTTTTTCCCGAGGGACAGGTGATCCAGCTATTTAATATCCAACCAATTCATTTAGTATGTCTCAACCTAAACTGCACACTAAAATCACCTGGAAATTGAACATCTCCCTATGTTCCAGACAATTCAGTTAGAAGTATCTCTGGGGGGTTGGTCTATTTAGAAGCTGCCCAGGTTATTCTGATGCTTGTGAGAATTAAGGACCAGTGAGCTAACTAAACAGTTGGGTAAAATTGTAGCAGAGTGCCCTAACCAGTTTAACTCAGTGGATAGAGCATCGGCCTGCAGACTGAAAGGTCCCAGGTTCGATTCCGGTCAAGGGCACATACCTTGGTTGCGGGCAACATCTCCAGTAGGGGGTGTGCAGGAGGCAGCTGATCGATGTTTCTCTCTCATCGATGTTTCTAACTCTCTATCCCTCTCCCTTCCTCTCTGTAAAAAATCAATAAAAAGTATATAAAAAATAAAAAAAAATGTAGCAGAGTAGAAACTGCCTAATGATGTCATTTCTATTCTCTGCATGATTAGTAAAAATAATAATAGCAAGTGATATTATAGTAACAGTCATAAGTTTGAAATGACACTGGTGTTGGGAGAGCTGGTCTCTTTTTGTGTTATGCTTTCTCATTCACTCTGAAGTGCTCTAAAAGAAGATTCATACAATACTTTCTGAAAGAAAATTTCCTAGAAAACTTGACTTGAAAAGCTAATATTGTCCTGGGCTTTGTTGAGCTACAATTGTGTCATTTTTTTTCACCCACTTACTTGGTAGAGCTTATTAAGGACAAGGATCATGTCTTAACTAGCTATGTATGTATGTTTTGTGTCCTACATGTTGCTAGGCATATAGTTGGTACTTAATAAACATTTATGAAAGGAAAGAAGGAATTAAGTTTTTCAGATTTTTAAATTTTCAGGAATATATTCAACATTCCATAGTTGTTTTCATCATTTTATACTGTATTTAATCACTCAACTAGAAAGCCTGTTTTGAAAATGAACTGGTCTTAAAAAAAAATTACCTAACTAAATAGCCTATGAAACAGACATTAAAGTATACACCAAATAAAGACAGGACCAGTAACTGTTACAATATTTCATCCCATTCCATATATGTACTTATCTATTTTATCTCTTATCTCTTTGATGTTCATCTCTGTAGAAAGAAAGTGAATCAGTGTGAGAGGAACAGTTTCAGAAGAGAAAGGGATGGGGTGCAGAGAAAGATGGAGAAAGAAAGAACAAAAGGAGAGGAATAAAGAGAATGGAACAATAGTATAAAGTAAGGATTAGTTCCACACCATGTGCATTTAGAGTTAATAAGTTGAAAATAACATTCATGAAATTTTTGTATAGGAATTGATCCTTCAGATAGAGCTCAGGAAGTGGGTGGAGAGAGCAAGAGAGTGTAGTACAGAGGCCTTGGCCTATGAAAAGGCCCAAAGCAATGACACAGATGGCATATCATATAAAGCCAGTTCCACCAGTACCTCTTCCATTATGGTTCTACAGCCAGCCCCCTCTCCATTAATTCACTAGAAGTTCTCTGATTACTTAATGTTTGTAAGAGATGGGCTTATGTAAATATAAGGAATATACAAAGATTTCAACAGGGATCCTGCCCTTATGGGTCTTATATGTATATCTTTAATATTTTTTTAAAGCAAAAAGTAATATTTGCCATAAAAAAGTACTGGTATTATGGAATTTCATAAAAGGGATAGATTATCACATTGATTCTTCAAAAGGAAGCTCTTTTGATGCTTCCTTTTCAAAATGGCTTATCTCTAAATAACTTAACCTCCTACAGTCAATCTATTGTGCCTAAAAGGAAATAACTCATTATTCTGAAGTACTGACTCCAAATTATGGCCAAGGTACCTCCCAATTATTAAATTCCATATCATTACATTAATAGTGTTTTCTAAGTGGCCATAGGTCATAGCTCTAAACCTGTTAAACACACACAATCCTTGTCTTCAGGAGTGGAAAATCTCAGTAGACAATTAAAAAATATATGAACACACATGTGCATTGTATGTATGATGGAGTCCCCTCATTCCTATTTTCAGGAATCCTATATAATAAAAGGCTAATATGCAAATCGACTGAATGGCAGAACGACCAGTAGCTATGACGTGTACTGACCACGGGGGGGCAGATGCTCACGGCTGGTAGGAGCAGCAATAGTGGCGGGAGCCTCTACTGCCTCCTTGGCAGCACTAAGGATGTCTGACTATCGGCATAGGCCCGCTCTCCACTGTTAGTCAGACATCCCTTGAGGGCTCCCAGACTGTGAGAGGGCACAGGCTGGGCTGAGGGACCCTCCCCACCACCCCATGCACAATTTTCATGCACTCGGACTCTCTAGTGAAGTAATAAGGGATATAAATATCTTCAAAGGCTCTTCCATTATTGGGACCAATCAATTGAAACATACTTAATACAGGCTTGGCACCAAACAAAATCTTACGAAAGATTTGGAATTTCTGTTGATGCAAAGGGTGAAATAGAACCAATTTCAAAGTGTTAGAGAACCCCAGTTAAATGAAATAAGATGTGAAGACTCATGTTTGGGGTGGGTGGGAGAGAAGGACTCCCTTTTAAATACCCAGATTGAAATGACATTTGATATACTTAAAGAATGTATAATTTTGCCTTTTAATGATTAATGGTGGATTTGGAAAGGGCTTTTCCCCAGCGCATCTCAGGAATACACTAAGAGAAACTTGGGATATGAGTAAAACTACCTACCTTGATATATGGTAATTATCTTTTCTCAGTACCTGAAGAAACAGACCTCTGTGGCCAGTCCCATAGGAAACACTGATTCTGAAGTGCAAAAGGTCAGGACAAAGGTTTTAAGCTTGTTAGGTTCTGTGCTTTGGTACTTGTTTGCTCTTCACTTGGTTGCAAATTCCCTTTGAAAATAAAAATTGGTAATTCTGTTTCAGCAAACCAATGGCCTAGTAATTGACTGATTGATTTCATTTCAGTCAGCGCAGTCAGGGAGCAAGATGGTGCTGGAGGTACATGTACTGGAGGCAGCACTGGCTTCCTCAATTCAGCCTCCCTCCAAGAGTCCCTGGGCTTAGGTAGAACTCCAGATGAATATGCTGGATAAATGGGAGAGGAGCAAGTATACTAACTTCTCTTTACCTGGGTCTATCCTTTGCCAACTGGCCAACACTATGCTGACCTGGGCTAAGGAGTGAGAAAGGGCTTAAGATGAGGTGGTTAGTTCATCAGAGCACGTTGGTCAAAGACTGAAGGTTGACTAAAGGGGTGAGGGTGGGCTCTAGGTGCTGTTGTTAAGGAGGAAAGGAGCTTGGTCAAGAAGGGAGATAAATGCTCTTGGCAGCAGCATTAACCTTTATGAAGCAGTCTCCTCAGGCAGAGTGTGCAAATCCTGTGAACTGCTGCTGTGAATCCGGCTGAGTTGGATCCTAGCACTTCATATTGTACATGTCATTGTCAAGTTAGTAAACCAGGCAATGACTGCAGCCACCATTTCAGAAGCCTCATAAAGTGAGGCTGCATTATAGTTTTAGCAGTGTTAATAGAAACTGAGGGTTTCAACAAAATGAGACCCTGTGACTACATATGAAGTTCTACCTCCCCTGAATGTGGCTTTATGGCATATAAAACCAATGTTGCTTTGTGCAATTAAATCAGAACAAGATAGATGTGTCTCATTCCTGACATAATGGCCTTGAAGCTTCTTAATGGAAATATTCTAATAAAAGTTTATTTCCAATACTGACCACAATCCTATCTATCACTGGCTGCAGTGAAAATGGTGAGCAACAGCCCAGAGCATTCAGCCTTATTGAAAAAGAAACTTGTCAAAACTTGGTGATGAAGAAATCAGGATGAATTGTGGGAACTGTGAGGATAACAAAAATAGAATGACATCTGAATGGAGCTCCCTTACCTCACAACTTCAGAGAAGTAATTTCTGATCTCTCAGTCAAAAGGTCTTCTGAAGACCTTCTGATACCTCCATCAACTTCTCTATAGTGGCTGGAAGATGAATAGAATGGCCTCTAATCTCTCTTTTCTCTGAAAGCCTTGTACAAGAGAATAGTGCATCACTGTACTACTGCTCACACTAGAACTGAGCTCTTTAAAAATAAAATACTTTTTTAATCTTTAAAAGAAAGAAAATCTTTGAGCAGTCATAAAAAAAACCTTAAGATGTGTTCAGAGAGAAAAGCACTCCTAATAAATGCACCTCTTAGCACTAATACAATACTTTCAACACAGATGGAGACATGAACTGCGTTTTCCTTAGTGTTGCCTCCCATAATGACTATATTCCACAAACTTTAGGCCAAATTCATGTATAAAATCCACACCCCAACCCTGTCCCCTCAGCAGGGGATGAGGGGTGGACTGATCCACATTTCACTCAGTGCCATCAGGGGACAAGATGGTACTCAGGATACAGAAACAAACAAAAATCAAATCACCTTGATCTTAAGGGAAGCTATGAAATTGGAATATGCTGGGTAGTCATGTCCATAGCCACAAAGGTCACTTGATATCTTTAGCTTTATTTACAGAAGGGGAAAGCGGGCACTGTTGACACTGCAATGTAGCCGTGAAAAATGAAATTCAATTACTACATTCATTTCCTGTTGTTTGCCTTTGCTTGGAAATGCCACCTTGTACTAGTGCTGCGATCTGATCAGAGTGCTAGGAAAAGCCGCGTCTATTAAACGACAGTCACTGCTCTTGGACTTCAGAAACTCAGTCATAAGTCAATAGCATGGACTTTCCATGAAGTCCCTGTTGGTGTTGGTCTCGGTTTGCATCTCTGTCTCACAGGCTCCTAGCTATGTGACCTTGTGCAGGTTATGCACCTTTCAATACATTTTTTTTTAATCTGTAAAAAGGCAGCTACTTCATAAGTGTGCTGGGAAAAGAAATTCAGATAACTGTTACAGACAGTGGTGTCTGGCACCTGGTAAGTGCTCCATAAATGCTAGGTGGTGGTGGTGGTGGTGGTGGTGGTGGTAGTAGTAGTAGTAGTAGTAGTAGTAGTAGTAGTAGCAGTAGTAGTAACTGTGTTGTTCATATTCAGTTTCTCAGGCCAAGGATGTATAAACTAGCCAGAACAGGGAAGTGCTGAAATACTCAGTGTATCTTCAGTTTCGTTTTCCTTGTTCCGTTTTCTGGCAATGAAAGAATATTAGTGAGGCTTTCCAGAAAGCAGATCCAATTTTTTTTTTTTCTGTATTCAACTGGTATCCTCTTTGTTTGGCCACGAACAACATACTGCCACTGTGAATAATGAAAATTCTATAATGTTTTCACTCAACTTCTGTCTCTTGGCAGCCATGACCAAAATCACCCTGCAGCTGTCATTTACAACAGGGATCCAAAGCCAGTCACTTGCAGCCACCCTGCTGTGAGGGGCAGCTGCTCAAGAATATTTCAAGCAGGAAAGTGACAGAGCCAGACGCTCTCAGGAATCCCTTAGTGAGGTCAGGGCATTAGGAAACAGTGCGCCTTGCTCTCCCAAAAGGATGGAGACTCCTGCTTCCAACTCATGCTAAGCCACAAACCATATGATCTTCCTGAGATCTTGTTAATTACAACAAAGGCCCCGATACTTTTCAGTGCCTGGAGACCTACAAAAATTAGTAGGAAACCAGTGATAAAGTTTCAGGGAAAGCTGGACTGCTATGCTAATTCTTTAAATCCCTCTCTTGTAGGAGTTCAGAATTTTAAAATGCAATTATTAAGAAGTGATAATAATGCATACCTTAAACGTATATACAACTCTTTCAAATATATAATACTAGAGGCCCGGTGCATAGATTTGTGCAACGGTGGGGTCCTTCGGCCTGGCCTGCGCCCTCTCACAATCTGGGATCCCTTGGGGGATGTCAGACTGCCGGTTTTGGCCCGATCCCCGCAGGTCAGGCCGAGGGACTCCACCGGTGCACGAATCCATGCACCAGGCCTCTAGTATGCATATAAGATCTTCAATTAATCTCTTCCTGCCCTTCCCCCTCCCCTCTTTCCTCTGAGATTCATCAGTCTGTTCCATGTTTCCAAGCCTGTGTGTTGAGCATCTGCCCCCTGGTGGTCAGTGCACATCATAGCTACCAGTGGAATGGTTGAACGGTTGCTTAGGCTTTTATATACATAGATACATTCTCTCCTTCAAATGCTCTGAATTCAAAAACCCATTTGGAAATTCTAAGATCTTAGGGTTTTCCTTGAGTTCTTCCTCCACTAGAATAGGAAAGATGTTCAGAAAAGGATCTTGCATTGGCTTTTTGAGAAATGCTAGTTTCTCAACAGGGATTACACAAAGGTTTGTAGTATAAATTTACAGGAATAGCGTCAATAGGTGTTCCACAAAAGGTATGTCTAAGTTTATCTGAATGAAATAAAATTAAATAAGATTCTCTATCACCAAACACCCAGAGCTTTTAATATGCAGATGTATGAGGTACCCTGTGAACAGCATTTCTCAAGTGTGTTTGATCAGAGAGAAAGAGAGAGAGAGAGAGAGAGAGAGAGAGAGAGAGAGAGAGAGAGAGAGAGATGCACAACTGCAGGAACATGTTTTCTCTGTAACAAAATTTGGGAAATGCAGCCCCAGACTATAAGAATCTTGAAAACATAAACAATATTTTATTTTTCTTTATTATTACTCCTAGACACTAATACAATGCCTGGCATGGAGTAGATATGCAATAATATTCACTGAATGAATTAGTCAATGCTAAGGCAATTCCTCAGATTTATTGGTAAATACTTATGCAGCAAGGAAGTGAAATAGTTTAAGATGTGCCACCTGATGAGGGACTCAATAAGTTTTATAGCAAAACTTGGAATTATTCAGAAAAGAGGAAAAAAAGGTGATATGTCAGGGAATAAGAATACAGTGGGTCACACATCTAATAGAACAGTGGAATTATTTTAATACAGGAAACTCAATAAATAACACTTTTGAAAATTAGTTCTATACAGTAATGTCTTCTACCCACTTGTACTCTGGTGATGAGAGTGACGTAAAGGCCTCCCTTGCCTGCCTATAGGTAGAGTATCTCCTTATTTGTCTTCTATTTTACCTGCAGTGCACAAAAAGGTGAAGCAGGTGTGATTGTACTATAACCCTTAGTGAATAGATGCTGGTGGGAGGAGAGAAAAAAAGTCTGAAGGAGGTACATTTCTTCCCCTTTTTCAGCTCTTACACTCAACAGGGCCCACACTACACACCTGCTGCCCTTTCTCCAGCACTTCCCTCACCCACATGGCAGTATGAAGACCATCTGGACCATTGCTGGAAGGCAGTGTGGATAATGTGTTCCACAGAGAAGCTGCAGTCATGATAAGGAACCAACATCAGTTGCCAGGATGCCAGTTGCCAAGCTAAGCACCTGCCTCCCACAGAGACTTATAGGGCTGCTGTAGAGGAGAGCTGAGGACCCATTCAGACCTGGCAGGGTAGTTGATACAACGAGATGGCAATATTTTACCTATCAGATGGGAAAAGATAAAACAGTTTGATAATCAAGTATACTTACTCATTTTCTTAAAGCCTCATATTATGTATTCTGAGAAGGCTAGACTGGTCAAGAATTTTTGGTACACTGGCAAATTATTAGCAACTTGTGTTGAAGGCAAAGAAGATGTTATTTGTGCAAAGTGAGATAATTCAGTTGTGATTCTTCAGTGTACAAAACTACTTTCAAATCTCTGGCAGAATATCTATAATCAAGCAAAGTCTCCTCTTCCTATGTGAGCAGCTGCTGCGTTGTACGTATTTTCCTAGGATTTCTTTGTTGCCAAAAAATACAATTACTTTTCAGTGACTTCAGAAAACTTTTAAACAGACTATAGGAAAATGTCATGATCCAAAATAATAACTTGCGAAGAAACTTGTTTCAATCACATCCATTTTGGCTGTGAGGTGCAAGCTTGGTGATTCCATCTTCATAGATTGTGTTTCATTTGCCTTGTAAGCACCTTGTAATTTATGCCTACAGTTGAATTTTATCAGTGGAAATCTGAGCTGTGTGTGTTTGCTGTTGGGCTGCTGTGTGTGTGTTACCTAAGGCCTAAGATCTGTCTTCTGGGAAAGCCAGTGTTCTGTTAGATCAGCTGCACACATAACAGTAAGGACAATCAAATCTCCAAATTGATCTCATATAAATACAAAGTGACAGTGGGCATCAGAGACTTGTAGCAAAATTTCTGAAATGGCTGTAGACTTCTATTTTTTCTTGTCTATTTTAAAACTAGAAGACTACTGTCCTGAATAAAGCCGAGCTGTGCTTAAGAACCAGATTGTCCCAGGGTCCTAGCTGATCTCTGGAAAGGAGTGGAGAACTCAGATTGATTGAGTGCCTCCTACATGCTGTTACACTACTTTAGATGATCACATCTAAAATGCAATTATTAAGAAGTGATAATAATGTAAGTGCTTATATAATACTCAAAAACTCCAGTAATGTTGGAATTATTCTCCCCATTTCCCAAGATAGAATGCTCCGGTGCTAAGAAATTCATTTATATAAACAATGTCTTATATGGCAGAGCCAGAATTCAAACCTAGATCTGTCTAAATCTGAAGTCTAGGCTCTTTTCACTAAATAACCACAAAACATTACATTAATTCAGTCAGTCCTTTAAGATGGTATTTGAAATGCTATTGAGCTAGTCTGTTCAATAGAAAGTTTCAGAACAGTTTACCATTTTTCTTCTTACTCACATCTCTAACTGTTGATCAGGCAAGGAGAGAAAGTGTTCGGGATTGTTCTTGTGATTGTGATTCTAGGACACTTATACACCTTGCAATGCAGGAGACTTGAATTTGGGCAGCCTCCACAGGAGATCACCTTGAAGTAGAGAGTGATATTGACATTTGGACAGTGTGGCCCATTCAAGTGAAGCCCATCTCTAGTTTCCATGCTACAGCCCTCTGAAATGGGATGGAGCTCTCTCAGCTCTGCTGTTCCTCACCATGACCTGCCTCTCCCATCAACTGCCATGTTTAGCTATCAAGAAGTACTTAATCTCACTATCAGAAGAACACATAATAGTTGCAAAGGAAGAACATCCTCTTATCCCCTGGGGGCCATGGAAATCAATGGTGTGCCTAGTATTCTAAAATAAGCCCACAGCCATACTGGCAGAACCCCAAGCTCACATAAGACCAGAGGCGGGGGCACTCTGAAAGCTCTCAGAAGAAAGTGCAAAGGATGGAGTGATTCATTCACTCACCCTGTCCCCTGAGCAACAGTTGCTACTCTACTCTACCTGGAACATGAGAGGATCCAGTTTAATAACAAATATAGTACATCTTGCCTTTTAAAAAGCATTTGGGCACCTTGAAACTCCTGCTATTCTTTATTAAAGTATTTATTTACAATGCCTATTATGTGTCAGGCGCTGTTTTAGGTACTAACTGGATAGCCAACAATTAAATAAAACAGAAAGTAACCACTAAAACACATTCATGAAAATAATCAAAGTAATACAAATTTGAGTATATGCTTCAGTTGCAATTATATAATGTGAGCATTAGGCTGAAGAATGCAATAGTAAACGTACCATTGAAAGTAATTATGCCGGTGTCCAAGATAATCATATGTTTTTCCAAAATTTTCTTTACTATTGATTTTATATTTATTTTAAAATTTAAAGAAAGCAAAAAATAAAGTCAAATTAAACCTTAGCATTTGCTTGATGATTTTTAATTTTTTGGGGGTCTATTATTCCTTGATTTTTCTCACCTAGTTTAATTAGGTTTCTTGAATATTGAAACTCAATTTCATTTGTGATAAGATTTTTGGAGATGGTGTAGTAATAAACCTGTGAAGAAGATTCAAAACTAGTTTCTAAAAGGAACACCTAACTGAGTCTTGATGTCCAAATATTATATTGTCAAATTGTAATTCCCAATAATAAGAGTAAAAGCGAAGAAATTAGGTCTCATAAGCAAGAATTAGAAAAAAGAAAGGGCCATGCATTAGAGAATATTCATATATTCTTTTGTTCAAGTGAATCTGAGACTGTTTTAGAAGACATCATAATTTGCCCCATATTTCCTATAATATTTCAAAAAAGTCTGTATGCATATGTTGGTTTATTTTACCGGTTGAACATAACGTGAAAATTATTGGTGAACAGATGGTGATAAACTATTGTATTGAAATGTTAACAGTATTAACACTACATTGAAACTATGCTTACTCTCCTTCATCACTATCTTTTCACCTGTGTGACTAGCAGCTTCTGTTTGACAAGGGATCGTCCTTGAGCTAACCAGCCAAAATCCAATCACATCCCAGTTATTGGGGGATGGGAGGGGAAGGTTTGGTCATTATTTACAAGTAAACGTCTTAAAGTACTGAGTTTTGCTTATATATTCTGTATTAATGAAAGAATTAAATATAATGTCACCATCAACTCATTATAATGACCAATTTCTCATTATAAACGTGCCACATTTTCTGATTACCAAATGCCTTCAGGCATTATGTAAATAATTTTCACTTGAGCAGGTCTTCAGGAACTTTGATGTAGTACCAAATATCACTTGTAATATTTTTTCTTCCTTGGGTGGGTAGAAAGTTATGTACTATCAGCACAAAGCAATCTGGTGGTTGACTTTACCACACATAGAAAGAATTCAGTCTCATTCCATGGTTAAAAAAATAAAAAATGAAGTGCACAAAATGAGAAGTGTTGCCATGAGTAATTTCACACATGCTGCTAAATTCTGCAGAGTATTGCCAAGACTACCCTTTAAATCTCTAGGGGAGCCACAATAGCTATAAACTCTTATTTGTTGTCAAATGTCTTTTGTAGGGTTATTAGAAAAGATAGGAGGTGAAAAAACCCTTCTAAGTTACCTTACTTTTTTTATAATAATGCTTTTATTATCATTACCACTTTAAATCTGTTGATAGCTCAAAATGTGCTTGTCACCAGCTCTAGTCAACATTATGAAGCAGGATTCATGGGGGTTTAGTTTCTAGGTTCCCACTCTACTTTCTAAATTCTTATCTACATTCTCTCCCAGAAAGTTGCTCCCCTTCTGAACTCAGCTCCTGCTCTCTGTCAAACCACTTAACAACAAATTTAAGGCTACATTTTCAGCAAAATGCTGACCAGTGTGATATACTGACCCACATTCATGGATCACTACCTTAAATCCCTCAGGTAAGGATCTTACATGACTAACCATTCCAGTTTGCCTACGATTAGGGAGGTTCCTGTGGCACTCTGCTTAAATCAAGGAACTTCCAAGCAACTGGTGACAAGTTGGTCGGTCACCTCTAAACCTACTTCACAGAACTGGAATGAGCAAGGAGAGAGCTGTGTGTGTTAAGTGCTTAGAACTGCAACTTGCAGTTAGTATTATGTAGAACTTTGTTATCATTCTTATTTCTCCAGATACATGCCTTTGGTTCGGTGGTTGAATAGTGAGATTTAATGGCACAGTGACAAACTGTGGCAGAGACACTCATGGATAGAGAGGCATTCTCAGAACCACTTAGCTAAGCCGAGGTCCTGCCTAACTCAGGCCTACTGCTGACAATGTTCTGAAACATCCTCAGCATTACAGGGTGATAGGTGGAGAAGAGCTGTCTCAACAACTGTTCCTGTCTGCTACGGTGACTGTCCTGGTCACTTTATCTGAAGGGCGGAGAAAGGTCAGAGAAGAAAGGAAAACCACCACTTGATTATTTGATGCATCTTGTGAGGAATGGCTAAGGCCTGGAGGGTTAGGGGAGGTGAAGCCAGGGATAGGTTTCAGCTCCCCACCTTTTCTATCCTGCTCTGAGCAGACTCCAGCAGGGACCATGGGCTGTATTTTTGATGCTGTACATTGAACACAATTGTAAGAACTTGATGTATTAATTCTGTGCTTCTCCTGGGTCTGAAATCAGTCCTGCCTCTGCCCCTGCATGGTGGGTGATTCTGGGTAAGTTATGCAACTTCTCAGTTCCTTCCTCTGTTAAACAGAAATAACAACAGGAAGGAGTTGTGAGAATTAAATGAGATAATCCATGAAATGAACTTTTCTCAGCTCCTGGCTTGAAATACGGCAAACATTCAATAGTTATTCCCCTAAGCACCCATTTATATATGGGGGAAATGGTGACTCTATAATTTGCTTCATTGCTATGCTTACATTTCCATGTACTAAAATCTTCTTTTAGCTAACTAAATGTACACACAATTTATTCACTCATTTTTAACATTTCTCTGAAATCAGAATGTTAAAACTATGACTAAATATTTTTCTAAGCCTAATGCTTAGACATGGAGATCATGTGTAGTTTTTCTGCCTTGTTAAGAGTTTGTTTGCTTAATGTCAACAACCAATAAGAATTTAAAGTCTGAGCTTCCAAAAACTGGTTCCAGAAATTAGGTTTTACTGTGTCATCAGTTCTCCCAGACAGAATGCCAGAAATGAATATCAAACAATAAAGTTATATCTTGCATGTTTAATTGCTTACATGTTTACCAAAATCACTCATTTATTATTTGATAAAATTCCTGATCCTTCTATCTATCAGTGTGTCAGAAGCAGTTTTAATTGTGATAAAGAAAATTGAACAATGCCTGAAATTCCTGGTTCTATTTTCCCTTCCTTCATACTCATCTGGATTTACTTTTTGGTATTTTCTGGTATTTTTCCATGGAGAGGATCTTACCCTTGGAAGCATGACACAGGCAAGCCTTTTTCCTTAAGGCAGACTGGTGCTGCAGAATACCTCATGCCGTTCCTTCTTCCATATTCTTTCTTGTACATAAGAACAGAACCAACTACGTGTTTCTATTAAAGCTAAGTAGCCCAGATCATACCACCAAGAGCTGCCCTCTGCTTTCACTCTTTTACATATCCCTTTTCATGGCCTTCAGGTCATACCAGTGGGATGATTCACAAAGGTAAAAAAAATCCTGGCCTCATAATGCATGGCCTTCCCAGTTTATTGATGTGCATCATGAATTCATTATTCTAGGACATATAGTAAAAAAAAAAAAAAGAAAGAAATTAAAACACACACACACACACACACACACACACAGAGTGACTCTTGCCAAACTGCTGTACCCTCTGAATAAATGCAGCCCAAAATATATTTTGAAGGTAATTTTAATAATTATTTCCATTTCTGCTAAGTCTCTGAATTTCTTCCTTCCCTATTGATGCTCAATTTATTTGCTGCATGTAGGTCAAAGGTTGTGCACTTCTGAATTTTATGGCATCTCAAGTTTAAAAAATAAACCCACTCATTAAACTATAGACCAGAATCTGTAATGTTACCTTATGTAAATGAAACTTAATTTTTAAAATTGTCCCAGTTAATTCAGAACCTCTTGGTGGTGGGTTCTGGATATGGATATACTTTCCAAAACTCCCCAGGTGACTCTAATGTGTACCCAGGGGTAAGAAACATTACCCTCTAATACAGGAAAATCAAGGAGAGTTTGGGTGCAGGGTTTGGGCACTCCTGTAATATCTGGGCATATCTGCAACTCCTAGCACTGTACCCTCAGCCTCTAATATGCTACAGAAGCTTCAAGAATGCCATTCCCTTTTAAGCTGGATATGACCCCTCCACCCTTCCCCACATAGACCTTCTAGAACTTTTATTAATATGAGTTTGTGAAGGGTACTTATGAAGTAGCAATGACCCTAGAATCTCTTGTCTCACTCATCCTCCCAAAATGGACATTTATTTATTGTGAGATATAAAAATGTACCAAAAGCTTACTCTGTTTCTTTAACCAAGGAGTAAAATTATTATTTTAATTGCAGTATAATGAGTTTGAATCTCCCCTTTCTCTTGACCTTCTCCTCTTTCTTATCAGTCCCAGAAACACTTCTCCATGACATGCTTAGAGCTAAGAAGGAACTGTGAGTCTCACACAGGAAGGAAGGAATGGATCGACCACAGACCACAAAAAGCATGACTGGCAGCTTCTGGGGCCAACCCAGAAACCAGAAGCGTGGCTTGTGCTGGAAATGACAGAAGCATATGTACCCTATCGGCAGAATGTTTTTCTAAAAGATGACATTGATAATCCCATGTCCTTGATCAGAATTTTCCAGAAGACCTGTTGGCTGCAGAATAAAGTTCAGCCTCCCAATCTACCATTAAATGTTTTTACTTCTCAGCCCACAGTGGCTAGTTCTAGCCTCATTTTCCGCTACTGATCAGCAATACTCCTTCCTGTTCCCCAAGAGAACTCTTCCCTTTCTCACCCCACCTCTTGCCCTGTGCCTTACATGTGGAACATCCTCTCTCCCATTCAACTAAAGTTTGAAGTGACCTTTTCCTTTCCTGAAAGTGTAAGACTGTGCTCCCACTAGAATGAACATGGGCTTTGGACTCAGACAGGTCAATTTTAAAATCCCATGACTTTCAGTTAGTTTCTTCATTTTTTATGCAAAAAGGGGGGAGGTTATGATAAAACTCCTGGGAGAGGATGGCTGAAAGAATTATATGAGATCACACATGAATGCACTTAGATGATCAATACATATTTCCCTTCCTTTTACCACTCAGATAGCATTGCTCTCTACTCTGGGTTTTTGAGAGCATGTCTTAATGTCTCTATAACAGCATAGGATCCTTGAAAGCAAGGACCTTTTCTTAAACTTATTTGAATATTCTCTAATACTAGGAAGAGTGCCTGGCATGTAGAAACTTCTTTTTTGATGGCTGAATCAATAAATGAATAAATTTTCTGACCCTCTGTTGGATAAAACATAATGCATAGGGGAAGATGAGAAGAGCCAGTCTACTTAAAATAGAGTGCCCTGACAAAATGTTATAATGATTAGCATAATTATGAAAAATACATTAAATAACTTACTCAGTCATATTATAGCCTGTGTAGGCTTCCTGGATATGGACATGAGGATATTTTTTTCTTCTCAAAATTTATTTATTTTGTGATTAAAAACCAAAATTACTATTTAACCATTTTTAAATGTATAGTTCAGTAGTGTTAAGTGTATTCATATTGTTGTGAACCATCTCCATAACTTCTTGCAAATCTGAAACTCTATACCCATTACACAACAAGAACATGAGGAATTGTTTAGCTTATGTTCCACAGAATAGCAAAGCAGTACTCAGGTTCACACACAAATAAATTAATTGACATTTGATGTCCTTACACTTGCAATATAAAGAATAAAATAGGCTCCTATAGTTTTCTATTTAAAACTTCCCTTTAATAAACTGCCCTCTACTGTGTAATCCAGATGGCTATATTTGGTATATCAATGTAAAAGAATGCTTTAAATTCTATGAAAACAGGAAGGATGCACACAAAAGGGATGTTTTATAGATAGTCCAGGTAGGGATAGTGTCTCTTTCACAATAGTGACAAAAACATTTTTTTTTAAAAAGATTCTGTATATAAAAAGGTTACTGCTTCATTCTGAGGTGAACTAACAAAGAGATGATGCCAGAGAGTTTCTATTCTTCAGGAGGAGATATCTTTGTCCTCTCTCCAGAAAGAAAGAAAAGAGAACTAGATGTGATTCTTTTATGCGTTTACTCCTAACACTGCTTAAAAAGCACTCATAGTCTTATTAGATGACATAAGAACAGACTCAACTTTATATTGCAAGGTAAGAATGAGCCACTTACTGATGTTTAAGATCCATTAAGACTTGCAGATAAATTGAGACTTGTGACAGATGACCTTGAAACAAAGCACTGCAATGTGATATTTCTTTACCACCCGAAAGAAAAGACATTCTTGACAGCTGAGAAATGGGGACCAGATCTTGAAGCCATTCTTTCTTCTTAAAGGAATTTGAAATATAAAACTTAGGACAGAGGTCATGACTTTGCTGAGCTCTTCAAGAGCCTAAGGTAATATCAATATCCCACAGATAAATAAAGACTTCTAATCATTATATTTTCAAGGAAAAAATAAGTGATATTTTTAGTAAGAATTTAGTGAGAATTAAATTTAGAGCATAGTTTAACAAATTCCTCACAATTTCACAAGGTAAGATATTTATTCATTTGTACCTTTATTATTATATCTAATATTGATGGAAAAAAATATAGGTTAACATAAGAACTCATTGATGTAAATGCATGATAATAGTAGCATGGCTATTTCCCCCATCTAATACTCTTTTGGATAATAAATATAACCAAAATTAAACAATGCTGCATTTTATTAGCTCCCTCAGGACTTTTAAAATCTGGATTATTCTTTCAGGTCAAGTCTCATAAAACCATTTACAAGAGGGAAAAATCACTTTTTATATTAATGATTGATATAATAACTGGTAGGTAATCAATGGCATATGATTATTTTTCTAATAGGTTAGATTTAAAATAGGAAGGAAAACTGAAGGGAAACAAAAGAATGAAATTCTAGGATCTGTCATTCTCACCAAGACACAAAATATTTAACAAAAATTAAGTTATAAATAGTAATGTTATTATTCTCATTACACACTATCATTTATTTAACATAAAATGTTAAAGATATAAATAATTTTGCTATAACTCACAATCTTCTAGTAAAAAGTTGTTTATTCTCGAGCTAGCAACTGCTCAATGTTAGAAAAAAATATCTTATTCTAGCCCTTGCCAGTTTGGCTCAGTCAATAGCATGTCAGCCTGTGGACCCAACAGTCCGGGTTTGATTCTGATCAAGGGCACCTACCTTGGTTGTAGGCAGCTCCCCAGCCCAAGGCCAGTTGGGGCTAGTGCAGAAGGCAACCAACTGATGTGTTTCTCTCATGTGGATGTTTCTCTCTGGCTTTTCCTCTCTCTTCCACTCTCCTAAAATCAATGGAAAAATATCCTCGGGCAAGGATTAACAAAATAAAAAAATACCTTATTCTAGAACAAAATAGTACTCACAACCAGCTTCTTTAGCTGCTTTCCTAATTTCTGCCATCTTCTCCACAGATCAGTGTCTTCTGAAAGACAGGAAAATAGCTCCCTTAGAGAAAACTGATTCATAAACAGGAACCTTTTTTTTTTTTTTAAAGCCCTTTTTTAAGAGCAGCCTTTCCAGACAGAGGAGACACATAAACAAGCCCAGCAAATAAACAAAACAAACCTTTTTACTTGGAAGTAATTTCAAACTTATGCAAAGATGCAAGAATAAGATTAAATACTAATATTCACTTTACTAAGATTCGCCTATTCTATCTATATCTATATAACAAGAAGTAATAAGCAAATGAGGTTAGGAATCTGTAAGGGTCACAAACCAGCTCAGGAGGAGGGGCCGGGCACAGCCCCGAGCCTGAGAGATCAACACAGTAGGGTGCCTGCTCTGAGCCTCTGGGGCGTGGCTGGGGGCAGGCCCCCAGCAGACACACACACACACACAAGGCGCCTGCTCCAAGCCTCCACAGCCAGACTGCAGGCCCATGGGGAGCGGGCCTAAGATGTCAGTAGGACATCCCCTGAGGGCTCCTGGACTGTGAGAGGGGGCAGGCTGGGCTGAGGGCCCCCCCCACAGTGCACAAATTTGGTGCACCGGGCCTCTAGTAGTATAATAAAAGGGTAATGTGAAAATCGACCGAACGATGAAATTACCAGTTACTATGATGCATACTGACCACCAGGGGAAAATGCTCAATGCAGGAGCTGCCCCCAGCCCATAGGCCCTGATCATCTGATTGGGACCTGCCAGCCAACCTCTTAGTCCTTTCCCCTGGCCAGCAGGCTCCGATGGCCCAATGGGGAATGGAGAACTGGGGGTGGGTGGGGGGGGGGTAGGGCCAGCTGTTGGCAGCTGGGGAAGATGGCCCTGATCGCAGGTCAGGCCTAGGGACTGTACCTGTGCACGAATTTTGTGCACCAGGACTCTAGTTGTTAATATTTTACTCTATTTGCTTTATTTGTGTATTCTCTCTTTCCCTCTCTCGTGAATATATATATTTTTCTGTGAATAATTTGAAAGTTATATGTATACATCACACTCTTTACCCTCAAATGCCTCAGTGTTTATTTAATATTAGAAATATTCTTTTATATAAATAACCATAATATAGTTTTCAACTTCAGTCAATATAACAATGAAACAATACCATCTAGTCCACTATCCAATATGTCCACCTTTTCCATTAACACACTTTATAGCATTTACTTCCCCCCAGTTTGGGATCCAGGCTAGGATCAAATATTGCATTTAGTTGTCAGCCTTTCATTAAAATATTTCCACAGGCTTTCTTTGTTTTTTTTGTGTTAATTTTTTTTTAAGTATACAAAAATATACACTACCCCTCATTTGGAGTTGTCTGATACTTTCTCCTGATTCAATTTGGATTATAAGTTACTGGCCAGAATATCACATGAGCAATGTTGTACCCTTTCCAAGGTATCATATTTGGAAGTACATAATGTCTATTTGCCCTTCTTTGGTGATGCTAATTTTGATTACATGGTGAAGGTGTAGTACTATGTGTTTACTACATAGTTATTACTTTTTCCTATGTGATTTCTTGAAGACCATGCAAATATCCTATTCCCCATCAAAATTATCCCTATAATTAGCATCCACTGGTGACTCTAGCCTGGAACAATCTTTACAAATTGATACTTACCCAATTCCAGCCCTGCCTCCGTGTTTGCCACTGACACGCAGCATTGTATTAGAAGCAAGAGCCCTCATTCACCCTCAATTTATCTACTTATTATCAGTATGAACACATGAATTCTTATCTTATAATTGTTTTATAATTCATTACTATACTCAGTTATTTTGGCACTAAAATTGTCCCAGATTTGGTAGTGGCAGCCCTTTCAAACTGGAAATTTAAATTTTTTCCTTTATCTTTACCACAACAAAATGTTGTAGGTCCATCTTATACTTATTCTGCTTTCATCTTATAATCAGCCATTTCTCTAAAAAACCCTGGTTCCTTTAGAAACACCAAAATATTCATGCTAATGGTGCTCATTGCTACTGTGTTCTCTTTATTTCCAGGCCATTCTAGAAAATATATGCATGTATGTAGACATAATTATATACCATATGTACACATATACACATGTGCATGCACTTAGATATGCCTATACACACACATATACATATTTCAGAAATTGTGAATTCACACTGTACTTCCAATGTTAATTTATCACCATGGGATTCTTTCTTGTTTTTCTCAGTTCTATATTTGTGCGTCTCTCATAGTTATAATCCTGATTCTCAACAACATCAATACATTCATTCACCTGCTTAATTTTATAATGTATCTTAAATGGTTTCAAAATTACTTTAACTATAAAACTAAAAAACGACAGATAAAACTATGAAAGAGAGGCCAGGATTTGCTTTCAGTACTCACTATATCCCAATTCCCAACCAAGACAGAGGGATATAGTCTAACACTGTGTTTGTAAATTATTTGAATTAGAACTTCCCACCCCACCCCTCAGTATAGTTATGGCAGATTTTTGAAATTGTTTTTGTTTCTCTCAGTGTTTTCCATTTTAGTTTTTTCCCTTTTCATCCTTGTTGAATTAATGTTATTTTTAATTTGTAGAACATTAGTATGCTCCCAAAAGTCAAAACTATTCAAGAAATTCCCTCTCATATCCCTTCTTCCCTATACCCTGTTCACATTGTAAGTAACCAACGGCACTGTTTTGTTTATCCGTCGATATTAGTTTTCTAGGGCTGACATAGCAAGATACCATAAATTGGGTGATTTAACAACAAAAATTTATTTTTCACAGTCTGGAGTCTGAAAGTCCAAGATCAAGGTGCCAGCAGTTTTATTTTCCTCTGAGGACTTTCTGCTTGGGCATCCTCTTGTGGCCTCTTCACATGGCCTCTCCTCTGTGCACAGGTTCCTGGTGTCTCTCTCTGTGTATCCTTTCTCCTCTTCTTATAAGGACACCAGTCTGATTGGATTAGGACCCACCTTCATAGTCTCATTTTAACTTAATTACCTCCTTACAGGTCTTATCTCCAAATAAAGTCACACTCTTGTGTACTGGTGGTTAGGTATTCAACATATGAATTTTTGGGGAACACAATTCAGTCCATAATTCCTTCCTATGTTTTTTTTTTATAAAGATAACTAGAGGTCTGGTGCACGAAATTCATGCGTGGGTAGGATCCCTAGGCCTGGCCAGCGATCAGGGCTGATCTGGTTCCCTGCTTCCTCCTTCCCTCACTCCCTCAGCACCCACTGCCCCACTGGTCGCCTGCCATGTTCTGTGTCACCCCCTGGAGCAATTGAACTCCTGGTCTCCCAGTCAAACTCCCAAGGGGACAATTTGCATATTAGCCTTTTATTATATAGGATTAGATATGTGAATGTTTGCTTATTTTTCATTTTTCTTATGCAAATAGCATAGTACTTACAGTTTTTTACACTTTTCTGGCTCACTTTTTTCAGAGGCATTTTTGTTAAACATGGTTTTGAATTTTAGTATCCATTATATAATCAGTTGAATATGTTCAATAGTTCCAAGATTCAAGAATTTTCATGCATTTGTGATGAGTGCATCAATCCTAGCCTCATATAAATTGCATTCAGACTAGACAGTGAGGAGTCATTTTGGATTTTTGGCTTACCAAGGGGTCCTGAAAACAGTAATTTCTAAGAAGAGTGATTTAATTCATTAAGGTGGATATGAAGAAATTAAATAGCAAAATTGCAAGTGACTGAATCAGGGGGTATTTGATGTGTGGCGTTAAAAGAAGCATTATAGCCAATCATTCTTGCTCAGAAGGAATTCTTGCTGGTCTTTTTCAAGTATGAATTAATATTTTCTTTACAAATGCCTAGTTCTATATAATCCTTTTCACTAACACAGTAAAGGAGAGAAAGCACAGAACTATAAAAGATATTCTTCAACCCACCCTTACCACCTCCCCACCAAAACCCACAAAAACTAAAAGCAATTATACTGAAGAATAAGTTTGAATCTGTGCAATAATAAATTATGAATAGTGGTAGCTAATGCAATAGAGATATACTTGCCAAGGACCCTATATCTGAAGCCTGAACATACTAGTACATCATTGAAACAGAGAGACTGAGTCTCTTTACAAGAAAAACAACTTGGAATAACAGTAAGAAGTGTGCCTGGGTTTCAGAGTCATGCATACTTGTCAAGTGTCTTTGGTCATTCAGCCAAAGTACATTTAGATGTTTAGAGAATCTGTCACTGCATATATGAGCCTAGTAGAAGTCAGGGCCTAGATTCCAATAATGGAAGAGAAAATAAGAAGCTGGTTCAATACTATGGACTAATTGTGTCCTTCCAAAATTCATGTTTTAAAGCCTTTATCACCAATGTAATTATATCTGGAGATAGGATCTTTATGAGGTCATAAGGGAGGAACTCTAATGTAATAGAACTGGTGGTCTTATAAGAATAGGGAGGGAAGGAGAGAGTGAGAGGAGAGAGAGAGAGAGAGAGAGAGAGAGAGAGAGAGAGAGAGAGAGAGAGAGACTGACTCTTGCAGGGTACAAAGAAAAGGCCATGGAGGACATAGTGAGACGGTGGTCATCTGTAAGCCAGAAAGAGAGGTTTCATCAGAACTTGAAACAGCTGGACCTTGATCTTTAACTTCTAGTCTCCAAAACTGTGAGAAGAAAATATCTAGCTTGTGGTATTTTGTAATACAGCTGAGCTGATTTATTACACAGGACCAGACCCAGGCTCTTCATCTTTAGATGCTCTACTTCTGGAGCAAAAGATAGAGAAAAGGCATAGAGGCAGAGAGCTCATGATGCTGGTGGTTAGCAGCAGCAGAAGTAAAAGAATACTAACCAGTCCCTCTTCTGGCATCTAAAATTCATTATATATTACAACTTTACATAAATACAGAAATGTAATCACACCTATACACATGTCTTTTTAATTCTTTTTTTCTTTTTCTTTTTTGCTTGATTTCATCAATGGTCATTCTCTTCCCTACCCCAGGCAATCATTTCTAGTGGTCACCTAAAATAAATCCTTCCATGTCTTTTCCATATCATGTATTTATATGTTAACACATACATAATCATATTATTATATATAAATGTTAGATTTGTTATATTTTATAAAAATGGGACCACATTGTAGTTACTTTTCTGCATCTTGCTTTTCCCATTCAACAACTCCTTATGAAAATCTCTCTGAGGTACCAGGGAGTGATCTGTTCATCATTATTAATGGCTGCACTATATTCCATTAATTCCATTATAATGTATTTCAGCCAGTCTCCTTGATGGTCATTCACTATCTCCATTTTCTTTTTACTATGAACAAATGGCACGACTCAGGCTGAGTTTCTGACCTACCCAGTCTTTGTTTCCCTGCTCAGTTTTGAGCCTACTTCTCCAGCATAATATGATATCTTTTTAAGTGGAAAAAATACATATATAATTTCTGGAAGGATGCACATAGAGGTTTGAGGTTTCTGGTATTTAACCAGAATCAGAATCTATCCTTTGCAACCCAGAACCCTAATGGGTATACCAAGATTCCAATCTTAGCTTTGCTATTATTATTATTATTATTGTTATTAATTACTAACTGTGTGCCCTCTCTGAGCCCTTGCATGCTAGTAGAGTTATAAGAATTTGGAAAATATGTGCAATGTGGTTGGTACAGTACTTGACATATAGTAGGCTCTCAATAAATGGTAACAAGAAATCATCTCTATATATAAAAGGCTAATATGCTAAGTGTCCCACCATCCAGGTAATGACGTCACATAGCAATGCCTGGCTACCTCTCCCTAGCAACTAGCCTCCTTGCAGTTTCTTCAGCCCAGGAACACAACTTGCTTTATAGCCAGGTGGAAACATTTCACACTGTAACCAAATGTCTGTGAAGCACTTTCACATGCCTCATCTCATTTGATCCTCACAGAAGTCCTGGAGCAGGTAGTTTGGAGACTCAGTGGAATCCTATTTTCTTTTCATTAGCTGAAAAACGGAGATTTAACAAGTTTAGAAACTTGACCTGACTGAAAAGAAGAAAGAAATGGTGGACCTAGAAAATGACTTTAGATTTTCTCACTGCATAGAATATAGTCAAACACTGATGCAGTTAAATATTTTACCCTTTGTTCTCCCTGCATGATCTATAATAATAATCTGCTTCATGTTGATATTTACTGCTGTGTTGCTGACCATTACCTGAAAGAGAAGTTGGGGTGCTTCACTGGGCTGAAAAAAGTTTAGCTAAATCAGAAAGCAGGTCTAATTAAACAAGTTTATTCTATATATATCTATACTAATAAAAGCCTAGGTGGCCCTCGTGAGTGATGTTGACACAAGACGGCCACCACAAGATGGTCATCACAAGATGGCCGTGCGAAGAGTGGAGGCAGAGCCTGACAGCCGCTCCACACAGTAAGGCCTGGGGGTTCCAGAGGAGGGCAGTTGGGGGCGACCAGGCCAGCAGGGGAGCGGTTAGGAGGATATCAGGCTTGCAGGCAGAAGCGGTTAGGGGCGATCAGGCAGATAGGCAGGCGAGCAGTTAGGAGCCAGAGGTCCCGGATTGTGAGAGGGATGTCCAACTGCCGGTTTTTACTATGAAAAAATGCCACAACTTGGGGTGAGTTTTATTATATATTACAACTTTACATAAATACATAAATGTAATCACACCCACACACATGTTTTTTTAATTCTTTTTTTCTTTTTCTTTTTTGCTTGATTTCATCAATGGTCATTCTGTTCCCCACCCCAGGCAATCATTTCTAGTGGTCACCTAGAATAAAACCTTCCATGTTTTTCATGGAAGGATACCAAAGGGATCGGGCCTAAACCGGCAGTCGGACATCCCCCAAGGGGTCCCAGATTGGAGAGGGTGCAGGCCAGGCTGAGGGACACACCCTCCCTGCACAAATTTCATGCACCAGGCCTCTAATATATATATATAAAGGCTAGGTTGACTCACGCATGCACAATACACATAAAGCTCTCGCTGGCACCAATCGCACGCCTGTGTTTTGATCTGTCATTGCCGATCATGAATTTGGTTAACACTTCTATTATAGAGAAAGGGCAAATAGCAATATTTAATATTCTAATTAATTTCCTTTCAATGTGCACAAATTCGTGCACTGGACCACTAGTCATTAATAATAACAGTTACTGATAACAGCTAAAGGACATGGCAGAGAATCAGTGGAAGATATGGAAAAAGGTAAGAATCTAAATGGGACTAGTCTTAATTAAGTCTTCACCAATCCTTTATTGAGAAGGATTTAGGGTTAGTGTCAGGACTATACAGTATAATTACCTATTTATGATTCTGTATATTCTTTCCCCACTTTTATTTTGCCCTATCCATCATCATTTCAAAGTCTGGCATTACAAGAATTCCCTGTGATCATAACATGAATAGTGAAAGGAGTGAAGCAGTAGACACATCTGATGATACAGAAATGATTTGTCCCAGAATGGCTAAAGCAAGAAAGCAGGTCCTTTTATCCCAAAGCCTATCCTTTGCAAGTCCCATATGTAAATTACATTTGAAACACTCCAAAAATGTATATATTCCTTTGAATTTTTCTTTACCATGTAAGGGTATGATTGCAATCACTATTCCAATGAAAAGTATATGTCTGCATTTAGATGTCGATATTTTAGGTGGGTCATGAAATTAAATTTTCCTTCAGTAGTGAGCATATGTTGACAGTGCATGGCAGAGCTATGGGTATGTGTGAGTGTGGTTAGGAAGAAGGGAAGAGACCTTCTGTCTTTTATATACATATTCATAGGGAAATTCAAAGTTCTTTGACAAAAGTTTCATTTATATACTAGTATCTGAATCTTTTTTTAAATTTTATTTTATTATTTAAAGTATTACAGATAGTAATACATATGTCTCCTTTTTTCCCCCCATTGACCTTCCCCTGGCCTCCCCTACCCTGCCAGCACATGCACTCACCCCACCCACGCAGTGTCTTGTGTCTACTGGTTATGCTTATCTGCATGCATACAAATTCTTCGGTTGATCTCTTACCTCCCCCCCCCCCCAACACTCCCCAGCCTTCCCACTGTAATTTGACAGTCTGTTCAATGCTTCTCTGCCTCTATATCTATCTTTTTGTTCATCAGGTTATAATATTCTGTATTATCCATAAATGAGTGAGATCAGGTGGTGTTTTTCTTTCACTTCCTGGCTTATTTCACTTAGCATAATGCTCTCCAGTTCCATCCATGCTGCTGCAAATGGTAAGAATTCCTTCTTTTTTATAGCAGTGTAGTATTCCATTGTGTAGATGTACCATAGTTTTCTAATCCACTCATCTGTTGATGGGTGTTTAGGCTGTTTCCAAATCTTGGCTATTGTAAATTGTGCTGCTATGAACATAGGGGTGCATATATCCTTTCTGATTGGTGTTTCTTTTTTGGGGGGATATATTCCTAGAAGTGGTATTACTGGGTCAAATGGCAGTTCCATTTTTAAATTTTTGAGGAAATGCCCTACTGTTCTCCACAATGGCTGTACCAGTCTGCATTCCCACCACAGTGAAGGAGGGTTCCTTTTTCTCCACATCTTCGCCAGCATTTGTCATTTGTTGATGATAGCCATTCTGACAGGTGTGAGGTGGTACCTCATTGTTGTTTTGATTTGCATCTCTCAGATGATTAGTGACTTTGAGCATGTTTTCACGTGTGTCTTGGCTTTCTGAGTGTCCTCTTTGGAAAAGATTCTATTTAGGTCCTTTGCCCATTTTTTAATTGGATTGTTTATTTTCCTTTTGTTGAGTTGTATGAGTTCCCTGTAAATGTTGGAGATTAAACACTTATCGGTGATAACGTTGGAAAATATGTTCTCCCATTCAGTGAGCTTTCTTGTTGTTTTGTTGATGGTTTCTTTTGCTGTGCAGAATCTTTTTATTTTGATGTAATCCCATTTGTTTATTTTCTCCTTAGTCTCTCTTGCCCTAGGATCTGTGTCTGTAAAGATATTGCTCTGACATATGTCTGCAATTTTGCTGCCTATGGAGTCTTGTAGAATTTTTATGGTTTCCCATCTTACTTTCAAGTCCTTTAGCCATCTTGAGTTTGTTTTTGTGTATGGTGTAAGTTGGTGATCTAGTTTCATTTTTTTGCATGTATCTGACCAAATTTCCCAGCACCATTGATTAAAGAGGCTGTTTTGACTTTATTGTATGCCCTTGCCTCCTTTGTCAAATATTGAGAATAATGGCTTGGGTCAATTTCTAGGTCCTCTATTCTGTTCCATTGGTCTATATGTCTGTTCTTGTGCCAGTACCAGGCAGTTTTGAGAACCATGGCTTGTTAATAGTTTGATGTCTGGTATTGTGATCCCTCCAACTTTGTTCTTCTTTCCCAGGATAGCTGTGGCTATTCGGGGTCTTTTTTTATTCCAGATAAATTTTTGGAGAGTTTGTTCTAGAACTTTGAAATATGCCATTGGTATTTTAATAGGTATTGCATTGAATCTATAGATTGCTTTAGGTAGTATAGACATTTTAATTATGTTTATTCTACCAATCCATGAACATGGTATGTTCTTCCACTTGTTTATGTCTTCCTCTATCTCTTTTTTCAATGTCCTGTAATTTTCTGAGTACAGGTCTTTTACGTCTTTGGTTAAGTTTATTCCTAGGTATCTTAATTTTTTTGGTGCAATGGTAAATGGGATTTTTTTTTTTCATTTCTCTTTCTGTGAGTTCATTATTGGTGTATAAAAAGGCCATAGATTTCTGGGTGTTAATTTTGTATCCTGCTACACTGCCAAATTCATTTATTAGGTCTAGTAGTTTTTTGATGGAGTCTTTGGGGTTTTCTATCTATAATATAATGTCATCTTCAAATAAGGACAGTTTTACTTCTTCTTTTCCAATTTGGATGCCTTTTATTTCTTCTTCTTGTCTGATCGCTACGGCTAGTACTTCTAGTACTATGTCGAACAGGAGTGGTGAAAGTGGGCATCCTTGTCTTGTTCCTGTTCTTAGGGAAAATGGTGTTAGTTTTTGCCCATTGAGTATGATGCTGGCTGTAGGTTTGTCATATAAGGCTTTTATTATGTTGAGGTATGATCCCTCTATTCCCACTTTGCTAAGAGTTTTTATCAAGAAAGGGTGTTGGATTTTGTCAAATGCTTTTTCTGCATCAATTGATATGATTATGTAATTTTTGTCTCTCAGTTTGTTTATATGATGTATTACATTTATTGATTTGTGGATATTGAACCATCCTTGCATCCGTGGAATAAATCCCACTTGGTCATGGTGTATGATCTTTCTAATGTATTACTGAATCTGATTTCCTCGGATTTTGTTGAGGATTTTAGCATCTATGTTCATCAAAGATATTGGCCTGTAGTTCTCTTTTTTTTTGTGTGGTGTCTTTATCTGGTTTTGGGATTAGGGTAATGCTGGCTTCATAGAAAGAGCTTGGAAGTGTTGCTTCCTCTTAAATTTTTTGGAATACTTTGAGGAGGATAGGTTTTAGTTCTTCTTTGAATGTTTGGTAGAACTCCCCTGTAAAGCTGTCTGGGCCAGGGCTTTTGTTTGCTGGAAGATTTTTGATTGCTGTTTCAATTTCTTTGGTAGTTATCATCCTATTCAGGTTTTTTGACTCTTCTTGGTTGAGTTTTGGGAGCTTGTATTTTTATAAGAATATGTCCATTTCATCCAGGTTGTCCATTTTGTTGGAATAGAGTTGTTCATAGTATTTTTTCATAATCATTTATATTTCTGTGGGATTGGTTGTTATTTCACCTCTTTCATTTCTGATTTTGTTTATTTGGGTCCTCCCTCTTTGCTTCTTGGTAAGCCTGGCTAGAGGTTCATCAATCTTGTTTATCCTTTCAAAGAACCAGCTCTTGGTTTTGTTGATCTTTTGTATTGTTTTTTTTGGTCTCTATGTCTTTTATCTCCACTCTGATCTTTATTATTTCCTTCCTTCTGCTTACGCTGATCTAATTTATCTGATATAAGTATTGCTACCCCAGCTTTTTTTTTTTTAATTTTCATTTGCCTGAAAAATCTTTTTCCATCCCTTCACCATCAGTCTGTGTGAGTCCTTTTTTCTGAGTTGAGTTTCCTGTAGATAGCAGATATATGGGTCATGTTTTCTTATTCACTCAGCTACCATATCTCGTTTGATTGGGACATTTAACCATCAACATTTAAAGTTATTATTGATAGGTACTTGTTTGTCACCATTTTTATTCTTTACGCCTGTGTTCCTTCTTTGTTTCCTATTTCTTCTTTTTACAGCAGACCCTTTAGCATTTCTTGAATTGCTGGTTTGGTGGTAATAAACTCCCTTAGTCCTTTTTTGTCTGTGAAGCTCCTGATTTCACCCTCAATTTTGATTGATAGCCTTGCTGGGTACGTTATTCTTGGATTCAGACCCTTCTTTTGCATGACTTTGTATATTTCATTCCATTCCCCTCTTGCCTGATGTGTTTCTGTTGAGAAATCAGTCGCTAGTCTGATGGGGGATCCTTTGTAGGTAACTTTCTGTCTCTTTCTGGCCACTTTTAAGATTCTTACTTTGTCATTGGTGTTTGCCGATTTAATTATAATATGCCTTGGCATTGGTCTTTTGAGGTTCGTTTTGTTTGGGATTCTGTGAGCTTCTTGGATTTGTGTGAGTTTTTTCTTCCCTATATCAGGGAAGTTTTCTGTCATTATTTCTTCAAACATGTTTTTTATTCCTTGCTCAGTTTCTTCTCCTTCTGGCACCCCTATTATGTAGATGTTGTTTCGTTTTGTGTTGTCCCAAAGTTCCCTTAGGTTCTCCTCCTGTTTTTTAAGTGTTGTTTTTTTTTTCTAGATGCTGCTCTGTTTGGGTATTATTTCCTACCTTGTCTTCTAGCTCACTGATGCAGTCCTCTGCTTCTTCTAGTCTACTTTTGATGCTTTCTATTGAGTTATTTATAGCAGCAATGTCATTTTTCATTTCTTCTTGGTTCTTCTTCATTTCCTCTTGGTTCTTACACATATAATTGAATTTGTCTTCCAGTCTTTTCAGCCACCTTATGACCATTTCTCTGAATTCTTTCTCTGACATATTGCTTGCCTTCTTTTCATTTACTTCCTTTTCTGGTGATGCCTCCTTTTTCTTTCACTTGAGGGCTGTTTCTTTGTCTCCCCATGATCTCTCTTCTCCAGGTGTCTGGTTATGCAGCTCTCTCTCTCCTTTCCCTTGGTGAAATCTGACTTTTCCGTGAGGAGGAGCAGGGCTCATCCAAGTCCACATATTCATGCTGCTTGAGATCCGGTGTTCTTGGGTTCATAGCTGGTCCCTGGGTTCCGTGGTTGCAGGATCCCTGGATGTATACGCTTCTGATAACAGCCACTCTTCCCTTCAAGATGGTGTGGTCTCCACGGCAGAGCTGGCTACTCTGGGAGAGATTTCAGCAGTAGTTGAGGCTGCCTGGTTAGGGGAGCCAGTCCGGCAGTCTCCAACAGTCCCCTGGAGTATAGCTATCACTCACCCACAAATTTTCACTCTCCGTATGTCCACACACTCTCCTTTCATTCTCTCACTCACACACTATCTTGCAGTCTGCCTTCCCATCAGCAGCCATCTTCTTCTTGTAGTATTTGATTCTTGATAATTAAAGCAATTAACTGAAAGGGAGCCATTAGTTTCACATTTGCTATTATTTAGCATTTATTTTCTGGTTGTTTTATTTTAATGTCATGATATATTATCATGAAAGACTGTCAAACCTCAGAGGGAAGGTAGGGGAGGGTGGGGATAAGGGGGAGAGGTCAACCAAAGGACTTGTATGCATGCATATAAGCCTAACCAATGGACACAGACACCAGGGGGGTGAGGGCATGAGTGGAGGGGGGAGTCAATAGGGGGATAAGGACACATATCTAATACCTTAATCAATAAAGAAAAAAATAAAAATAAAATCATGATATAAATTTATTTTCATTGAAAATTATTTATCCTACTTATGACCAAATAATGATTCCCCTTTATTAAGCTTTCAATTTTTTCTTTGATATATTTGATATTTGCTATTAACTGTCTTTACAGTTTTATTAAATAAATTTTAGTTTTAAATAGTTTACTATTATGGTTATTCATGCTCATGACTAAAAATTCAAAGACTATAAAGGTGTATAAATTAAAAAGCACACATACACCTCTTACCATAGTCTCACTTCTAATCGCTGTTCACAATCTCTTGTGTATCCTTCAAGAAATAATTATATATATATATATATATATATATATATATATATGTAATTTCCCTTTAAAAGGTTATGCATAAGATGTCACTATATAACTAGAATTTTTTTACTTAATACCTATCTGAATATCTTTTCATATCTTAAATATCTATATATATATTATCTCATAATATAAAATGACAAAAATATCTTTATATATAAGATATAAAAATATCTCCATATATATTTATCCTTCAATTGTTTATATAATTACTGTAAACTATTTAAATATATTTTTGTGTGTATATGTTATTTTTTTTGTATATGTTATTTTAATCACTGGTTAGTATTCCATTGCATTGGATATATTAAAATTTTTTACCTCCAATTTATGAGCATTTAAGACGTTTTGAGGGTTTTGTTTTGCTTGATTACTTTTAATAAAATGATTGACATCAATTAAATTGTCCATCTATTATTGAGTAATGGATACCAACTGACCAAAGAGAAGACTTGAAATTCACCAATATTCAAACCATACCAGCTCCTGTACCAACAATGACTCACTGTGTTTCTCTAGCAGTATTCTGGAAACCAGTTAATTAAAGTAACAACCTTCCTAGAATGATTACTTTTGTCAGTAAAATACACTTCCACTTTTATTTCTGGGTGAGAGTTTGCTATAATTCAAGAAAGTTGGTTATTTTGATAATTATATAATTTTCTTTTATGACAATAAATGCTCACCAGCAAGGCCATGGGTCAGTAAGATCTCAACTGAGATTATGTACACTTCTGGTTTGTGTGATTCTCACAAGAAATGCACTAATAGCAACAAAATAAATCAAAGAGGATTCACAAATTCTACAAAATGCATCAAGTGCTTCCCACTTATCTCATTTATTTTTTATATTGTTTTTGTTATTATTGCTTTTGAGTGTTTAACAATTTTTTATTTGCAATTGATTTCTTACTTTTCTATTAATGGACTGATTTCTCTTACTTGGTTCACAACTTCCACTTTGTGGTACCTACCAACATTAAGCTAATACTAAATACAAACAATTTTATCTTTAATTTTCTGAGTTGTCTTTTTCTTCTCTATCATTTCCTTAATAGCCTCAATTTCATAAAAAGTCTCTTTTTCATATTTTTGTTGTCTATTTCTATTTGTTTCCAAGTCATCACTATTGCAGATATCCCATGATGCATGTGTTATCTGAAGTCCTTTCATTCTCTTCATTATTCTTACCTTTACCTTTTCTGCAATGTAATTGATCCCTAACATGGGATATTCCTATGCCTCTTAGAATGAGCCCAGCTATTATATGAGCATTGATTAGGCATTTTCCAGTCACTTCTCTGTTTTACTACTAGCTCTGAAATATCCATTTTCCTCTGTTTCCTAGCTATTCTTATATTCTTCTGCAGCAATATGTGAAAATCCTTATGCTATGGAAATATATATATATATATATATATATATATATATATATATATATAACCAAAACAAAAACAATATTTTATTTAGATTGTATGTAAATTTTCAAGGTGTTTTCTTCTTTGTGTTGCTAGTACCTTAGAATAGTGCCTGATACTTAATAGGCCATCAATAAGTTCTCACTGGAGGATTTATTTGCTTGTTGAATGGATCCAAACTGCTATAAATGTAACTGCAAAATTATGTTTGAAGATGGACAAAATAAAAAAAAACATAGAAAAATAATAATTGATTTGTTAGGGTGGGGTAAGAGTTGGCACTTTGCGGCTATTTTTATTGTGTGACATATTGCTGATTGAACAATAAAAAGTTCTGTTAAACTTTATGTTATAGGTCTGTCTTGAATTCAGTATTCTCCCCCCCCTTTTTTTTATTAATAGCAGAGTACATTGTGGACTTCCTTTGACTCACTCCCAACATTTTTTTTGATATAGTAAAACTGAACTGAAAGGAGCATCCAGATGAATGATAAGGATAATGATAAAAATAAAAGCCAACATTGCTTATTCACCCATTGGCCAATCACAGTATAGGTTAGGCAAAAGTAGGTTTTCAGTTTTGTGACTACATGAAACACAGTTTATTCTTACATTAGTATTTATTAATTATTGTGTAATTTTCCTTATGAACAACTATAAACCTACTTTGATCCCACCCTGTGCTTAGCACCTTTCTTGAAGCACCTCATTTAATACTCCCAACATTGTTAGGAGGTAGAATTATTATTGTCTCTATTTTAGAGATCAGGAAGTAGAGACTTGGAGAATTTAAAGTCTGGGAAACACCAATATCTTGGGTCTGTCTCCAAAGTCCTTGCTAGTAACCATAATGGAGCCTGAGATAAGCAGTTTAGAATGGAGAATTGGCAGGTACATCTACTTTGCTCCAACAAGGATTAAAGGATTGATTGGGTATTATTCTTTGGTCAAGGGTTGTGGCTGTTGCCTCTTCTTTGTTTTTCTCAAGACTCAGATAAATCAGAATATAACTGAAGAACAAATAGGGCACAACCATCAAGGGAATTATTTGCACAAAAAACACATGCGTGAGCTAGGAAAATAAGAAAAACAACAACAACAAAATCACATTCTTATTATTCTCAATAATAACAGAGTCTTGAGACTGCAGGTTTGATCTAAGGCTTGTCACTCCAGATCAGAGGAAAGTATCTGTTCAGATCCATAACAGTCCCTGGTCCAAGGTCGATGGTGTTACGAGCAAGAATGAAGGGGCTCTTTCACACCATTTCTCTGAGGCTTTGAGAACATCACTTTCTGAGTCACATAATAGACCGCATAAGGACCAAGGGATAGAGTGTGGAGTGAGGGACCCTTTATACTGCAGCCTCAAGAGTCTTTGTCACAGGGCAGCAAAGCAAGCAAGAAAAATAAAAGAAGATGATGCTGTTTATGAATTCTTGTGAGACAGCCCTAGTGTTCAGCCTTGGGGTGCCCTCAGTGTTCAAAACCACCTTCTTTTCCTTGCTGGCCTTCTGACTAATTCTCTGGGTCATTCCCCACTGGATGAAGGCGGGCCCTACCAGAATTCACTGTACCCAACTGGCAACAACTTTTTATTGTTTTTGTTATTAAATACTGTTATTCTAAAAAGATAGTGAACTTCAAGGGCAAGGGCAATATTATTTTTTGTCTCTCTGGTAGGGCTTAGCCACTATGTTGGGCATAGGGCAAGCAGCTATAGTTCCTCATTAACCTGATTTGACATTAGCTTGGTTCTTATTGTTAGTAACTCAAACTGCACAACGTTGCTCAAAGGTATAAATGAAAAGAAAAAAAATCTCTCCTTCCTGGCTACCACCCAGGACAACATTGCTTGGAAAGGATTAAAACATTTTGCATCTCTACTAACCATTTCCCTGGGAAGCAAAGCTAAGTCTGCAATGCTGATTAACAATGTTAATATTCTCCTGTAGGTGGACAGGCACACTGAGGCTTGCTTCTCACCTTCCCCCTCTTCCTTAGATAGAATGACTTAACTCCTCTTTACACACACACACACACACACACACACACACACACACACACACACACATTTATAGCTATATAGACTCTACCTGGTATATGCATATCCTACAGAAATTTAGAAAGCAGTGAATTTTAAATTACAACAACACAAATACTCTATGCTTAACCCTGTCTTCTATATCAGAATAAAGTAGGAACTAAGAACAGAGAAAAGAGTTGATGTTTAAGGCTATTTAAGGGCCTTCTCGCTAGAGCCAGTGAGGTTTCAATATCAGAAATAGCTGTAGCCTCTAGATCTCAGAGACTATAGGAAAATAAAATACCACAACACACCTGGCAGACTACAGTCTTTCAGCTTGGTTGATTATTTATACTTCACTCTGCATTTACTTGACTAAGAGTCCGTTTCTCCCGGAAAAAAATTTTTTTCTGAACTCTTTTTATGTTTGTATTATTATATATTTTTCCTTTCTTTATTAAGGTATTACATATGTGTCCTTATCCCCCTATTGCCCCCCCCCCACTGCTCATGCCCTCACCCCCTGGTGTCTGTGTCCACTGGTTATGCTTATATGCATGCATACAAGTCCTTTGGTTGATCTCTTCCCCTAACCCCCACCCTCCCCTACCTTCCCTCTGAGGTTTGAGCATCTGATCGATGCTTCTCTGTCTCTCAGTCAGAGAAAGATAAATATCACATGATCTCATTCATTTGTGGATTATAATGAACAACATAAACTGATGAACAAAAACAGATCCCAAATTTTTTATTGCCAGACCTCATGTGCTACCAGATCTCTCTGGTGATGACTGGGTGTTTGTTAGTTTGTTTGCCCTTTGACAGGAATTAAATGGTGGGATGACTTGCGGTTACAACTAAGTTTGATAAAGCATGTTTAGACATGGCACAAAGAAGAGAGCATGGGTCAGGAGTCAATACTTTTTAGTCTAACTCCTTTCTGACCTTTAGCAAGAACCTCATCTCTCTGGGCCCCATTTCTGTACCTGTAAATGAGCAAGTTGGACTAGATGATTTAAAGGATCATTCCAAATTCTAATGTGGTGTGCTATCATCTATGAGAGAGTGGGGTTGATGGAGAGATGTCCAACTGAAAACCAAAGACATGTTCTTGAGGTCCTCACCTTGCCATTTAACAACTCATTAAACCTTTCTGAGGCTTGGTTTCTTCCATTCCAGTTCTAAATTCTATGATTTTAATGATATTGCTTATTGAGTCTGAAAATATCACAAACATAAGTTCTCAGAAATTACCTTTAAGATTTTCATGCTACACAGCTTGTATCACATAAACCACCCAATTTGATCAACAACAACCAGGATTTATTATGCAAGTAAATGTTTTATCTGCACAGCAGGGGTGAAATGCTGCATATTTTCCAAATACCACTCAGAAGCAATGGTTTTACTTGCCCTATCATAACTGCATTTTAAATCACTATTAATATTTAGCACAATTACCACCATGCTGTCTGGTTTTCATGAGGTTAAACACTGTGTCAACTTGATAAATTCTATATTTTTACACTCTGGATTGCCTGCTTTCTGTTGAATGGCACCACTGGCAAACAGCCAACAAGCTTGGATTGGCACCTTTCTACAACTGACCAGTGGAAAACTGCATGCCTGTTGATGTGTTTATGCAGCCAGATTCCTATAGTAGGTTCCACTTTAGAATTTGACAAACTCATCTCCTTCCTACCCTAGGAAATAAAGTATCATTTTTTTTGTACCACCATGATTATGGCTGGCTGTTGTCTGAACTATAAGAGTGCATGGAGCAAAGAACGGCTATTTCCAAAGAGCTATCTGTAAGAGACAGAGGGAGCCTGCATTGCTCTGGGGTACTGACATTGTGCTTGTCATTTCCATTCTGTCTTATTGGCTTTCCTCTAAGTGCCAGAAACAGAAGATGGTTTGAATTCTCTGGCAGCTGCCAAAGTCAAAGAGGGAGGAAAAAAGATGGGAAGTAATATGTTTATTAAGTACCCACTGGTTGCCAGACATCGTTTAACTCATTCAGTGATCATGAAGTGACATCAGACACTACAGAATCTGGGGCCCAAGCAATGTGGTCAGAAAGCTGATTGTCATCTCCCAGTTCTGTTTTGTCATCTCCCAGTTCTGTTTTCCCCTGCTTGACTGTTCTCACACAGGTTCTCTTTACATGGTGGCAAGGTGACCACCAGCAGCCTCACTCTCACATCCTCCTAGCTTAGCAAGCCGGTGGATGGAAGATTTATCTTTCCCATGTCTGTATAAGCATTCCCAAGGAAGATTCAGATTGATGTGGCTATGCCACATGTTCATGAATGAACCAATCTCTCTCTCTCTCTCTCTCTCTCTCTCTCTCTCTCTCTCTCTCTCACATACATACACACACACACACACACACACACACACACACACACAGGCCATGGTGAGCCTGTTCAGGAATCAGGGTGGAACAATGATAAACAGTCCCAGTGTGGAATAGGAGAGGAATTTCTTTAAAGAGCCAAACAAAACAAAACAAAACAAAACAAACGAACGATGTGGCAGCCCTTGCTAAACAGACAACTCTGTCCAAATGGCTACCCCAGTCCATTGCAATGAGTTACTGAAGAATAATGTCAGTTTCAGTTGTCAGTTTGAATGTTTTCTCTAGTAAAACTGAATTTTAAACCCAAAAGGAAAAGTTAAGGGCAGTTTACCTTCTCAGTGGACATACATTAATATACATTTATCAGACAAGCTATAGAAATTTGTCTTTTTCCATCTTTTGATGACTCTTGTGCAGAAATGGCAGCTAGCTTTCTCCTGAATACATATGCAGTCATCTAGATTTAAAGGCATATGGTCTATCTTGGATCACTTACAAATTGCAAGATGGCTCTGAAGCCAAACTTGCTGCTTATTTCATGCCCTGAACATTTAATTACTGCTTGATGTGAACAAAGAGTTTTATCTGTAGATATACAGCACTGAAATCTTAGCTGAGTTACAAAAGAGTTTTTAACAGATTGAGGCGATCTTAGAGGGAAGAAAGTTGGCTTGAACTATCTCACTGTAAGTCATACATGTTTTGAATCTGTCTGATACAAGTGTTCCTAGTTAGTACTTTTCGGGAAAATTCTAAAAAACAAAATTCTTCTGTTGGGGTAAGTCAATATTGGTAAATGGTTAACAGGTTGGTTCTGAAAGAGATAGGGCATTTCCCTTACTTTTTTCTCTTGAATTGTACTTTAGTTTTAATTTGGTGAAAACTAATTTCTCTGCAGCACAAGTTTTCTTAGCTCCACTCTTTGACTTTCCTTCCATGTGTTCATGTCAGTTCAACCATCCCTCTATGTGATCATCTTAGGTAGTACTAGCCTGGGGCAGAGAAGAAGCAAGAACTGGGGATCCTCACAACCTGTGATTTCAGAAGATAGATAAAGGGCTCATGAGTTTGGGTTGTTCAATGTAATGGGTTGCTCTACTAATTTCTAATTATCTAAAAGTAAATATAGGAAAACAGTCACATTTATGATGAGGATTGAGTAAAATAATAATAATGAGCCACCCAGCATAGTATTGGGCACATGTCCTTTATCTAAAGTGGCTGCCATGTTGCTGTTGTCATCCCTAGGCTGCTGTCCACCTACATTCTTCACATTGGAGCACATTGGGTGGTGCTGGGTAGCTACTAGCTACTTTTAGCTCCTGCATACATCTTCTGAAATGTCCTCTGCTTTTTCTTTCTCTTCTGCCTTCCTCTGTGTGGACAAAATGCAAAAATATATAAATAAATAAATGAATTAGAAAAAATTACTTAAGTTCTGATGCTAAGAAACAAAAGAATGCAGAAAGTAATTTTATTGACTTCTTTGAACTCCTTCAAAGCATGGCATGTTCTCTCCCCTTCTGAGTCTTCACACAGGCTGGTTCTTCAATCAGAAACATCTTTCTTCTCATATTTGTTTCATGAGTCTTCTCACAATCAAGGCCTCAGTTTAGATTCCTCTGTCTCCAGAAAGCTCTGCCTTGATCCCTGCCGTGAAGCTGGGGCTAGAGGTTGCGTCCTCTAGGTCTTCTATGCCTCCTAGAATGTAGGCCTCCCTTATCATTACAGGGTCACTCTGGCAGAGACTGTGAGTTCCAGGAAGGGCAGAAATCATGTCTGCCTCATTGATCAAACTGATCATTATACCATCAGCCCCTAGCACAGTACCTGGCCAAGAGCAGGTGCTCAATAAATGTCCTTGCTTTAAAACACATGTCATTCTTTTTCTGGAAGCGGATCAAAGATTGTTTAGTATTTTGTAGCTCCTCAATTATCTGTTTCTGGAGCCGCACAGCAATTATGGTGGAAATGTCCCATAGCTATGCCAGCTAACAGAGTAACCACCAGCCACATGCTGCTGTTGAGCATTTGAAATGTGGCTAGTGCAACTGGGAGGTTTTTGTTAACTTAATCTAATTGAAATTGAAAAAGCTATGCATGCTATTATATTGGCCAGCATAGCCCAAGAGCCTGGGGTTTAAAAGTGTGTTTCTAGGAGCTGTAATCTTAGAAACTTTTACTTTTGAGGAAGATAGAATTATCACAAAATCCAGAAGTTTGGCAGTAACATCAAGTTTAATTAATGTTTAGAACCAGGTTCCTGAATAACACATAGTATTATTTGTTGGGTGATACTGAGCATCCAATTTTAAGCAAAGGAATGCAGGGCCTAGGTTAATGCATGCCTGCCCTGATACCTTCTACCCATGTGACCCCAAGCAAGCTACTTAACATCTTATGTCTCCATTTTCTTACCCATAAGATAGAGCTGATAATAACCTATAAAATAGAGCTGATAATAGTTGAGAAGCTTAGTACAGTGCCTGTACTCAAAAATGCTAATCCTCATGGATTAGCATTTTGTCCTCAAAAATGCTAATCACCATGGTTAATTATTCCATTCTTCTATGTTTTAAATTATAGTATCTGATTGTGTGTGTGTGTGTGTGTGTGTGTGTGTGTGTGTGTATATATATAAAATGCCTAAGCGATCGGAACAACCAGAATGACCAGTCACTATGAGGTACACTGACCACCAGGGGACAGACGCTCAGTGCAGAAGCTGCCCCCTGGTTATCAGTGTGCTCCCAAAGCCATCCTCCTCCCTCACCCCAGCTGGCAGGCCTCGATCGCCCCATTGGTGCCATCCCCTAGGCTGGGACAGGGAACCGAGGGTGGGTGGCGGTGGACACAGCCTTTTTCCCAGGGGGGCCTGAGGGCTGGCTCCCTCCTTGGGGTCGGTGGCCAACCTCCTGTTCTCCGTCCCTCCCTGCAGCTGGCAGGCCCTAATTGGCCTGCCGCTGCCCACTGCAGTGGAGCACGGTGGCGGTGGTGAAGGAAGGAGGAGTGGGGAGGCAGTGAACTGCGCTGTGGCACAGCGCTGATGATGGCGGCGTCAGCATCTGGGTCTTCCCTTCGACCCAGCGACTGTCGCCTCCTCTCTGGCCTGGCCCTGATTGGCCTGGCCCCAATTGGTCCTGATCGCCAGCTAGGCTTAGGGACGCCACGCGATGCATGAATTTCATGCACTGGGCCTCTAGTATGTATACATATACATATATACACACACATCAATATATCCTCTAAATTTGTTTATAACCTTTAATCAGGCGAATAATGATGTGAGTGTAAAGTGATATAAGAAGGTTAACGGATAGGTATAATAGAACGTTAAACTTCACTTTATTAGGGAAGGCTGCTCATTTTAGAAAGATAAAGTATCTTGAAATGTTATATTCAAAGAGAAACAGTGTTTGAAGTAGGGAGTAGAATTCCTGTTTGTGGGAAAGCTTTGCTGCAATCATTTCTATTCTCCTTTGTGTCCCTCTTAGGCTGCCCTTTTGCCATCTTCTCAATTAGTAAAATGTTCAGTGGGTGGCTGCCTTGTACCATGCACCAAGGGGACTGGTATGAGCTGATGCAGTGAGTCCAAAATCAAACCTTTGAGTTTCACTGTTTAAATCAATGTGCTCTACAATGTTTTTTATATTCTTTGTAGCCCCTTAGCCCCATTAGAAAACTGTATGAGTGAGGGTGGGAGACAGGGAGATGGCTCTCAGAATCAGTAACTGCTTTACTAAGAAGTTTGCATGAAAGGCAGCAGTAAAAGTCAGTCACCAGCTCTGATATTTATAGTGAGAGTGAGGAAAGAAAGAAAAGAAAGTCATGAAATGTTATTAGGAAGTCAGGGAAATAGAGAGAGCTACTCAATATAACTCCTACCTTACTACCTGTCTTTCATTTAAAACAAAGTTTTGGTGTTTGTTTGTTTTTGTATGAAGTATATGTGGGGTCTTTTTTAAGGAAATGGAAACAGGAAACGGTGCTCCTTCTGATCAATGGTGTATGGCAAGATACTATATCCTTTTGATAAAATAAATTAAAATGAACTAACCACAAATGCAGGAAGATGAGATCTAAAAATCAAGATGTTTCCTTTTTTCTCCCCTTACTTCTTTATGTCAGAAATTGGGGACTCATGCTAAATTTCAAATAATCTACTAGGTCCCAATAACCAACTGTTGCACATTTTGCAAACTGAGATGCATTATATAAAACATTTTATGTAATACATTTGTGTATGTTCAAAGTGGGGCTTTTAGATAAAATAGGGTGAAATTTTGACATCAAAAGGTCTTGAGATAACCATAATAATGGGAATGACCACTGGGGTAAGAGTATCCTTCTTTTATACTGAGTTAGAAAATTGCTATTTTGGACATTTTTATTTTTTTAAAAAATGGAAATTTTGCTTAATTTCCATTTATCCTATTCTAAGTCTACCAACCCTGCAAAGCAGAGGCATGATTGATCTTAAAATGTCAATCTCTCACCTAAGGAGAGGAAGAAAAGATTTATTTAAAGAATAAAATGTCATAGGGGTTCTTAGGAGAAAAGCTCCTGGGTTTCGATTTTCTTTGACTGCCAGGCTTCCAAATGAGTCATTTTCCCTGTCCATCCATCTTGTAGCTGCTTCTTAGCTGTGAGTGCAGGCATGTAGACTGGCAAATGCTTCAATGTTTTACATTCCTTTCTGGCAGTTCATTTTCCTGGGCACTGACTTTCAGTAAAGAGTTCTTAGTACTCCTCCCCTTAGTACTCCTCAGGACTTAGGGGAGGTGATGTAATTCTACTCCTGGATACACCCATGCCAATGAAAATGCATCCATTAGGCTGGGGTTGGGGGTGCTGGAGCTGAAATTCAATGTCTTTGGTTTAGTCCTAGGGGATCGAAGAAGCAAATGAAATGCAGGATTTGTAGCAGTCACCTAAGTAGAGTTTAAACTATGAGTGTGTACAGAAAACATGAATGGATTCATCAGAGGGTCCAAAGAGTTCTCAGTACCTATATGCATTCTGCACATTAAAGGTTTAACATATACATTATGCTGTATGTCTACCTGCGTGGCATATAGTGGGCATTTGATAATTATATGTTAAAATAATTTAGTGTTAAAATTAGAGAAAATCTCCCACTGATTTAGAGGTGAACAGGTGTATTGTTTATGTAATTTAATCCATTTTATGACCCTTTAACTAAAAATAAACAAACACAAAATGAGTTTAGATACACTTTGTATGAGGTATATGTGGGGTCTTTTTTAAGAAAATGGAAACAGGAAATGGAGATATCTAAATTATCTCCTGTTTCAGAAAGAATCTTACTCAAGTCACCCTAGATAATTAATAAATTAATAAATTCTATTGCTAAAGACCTTAAGATGGAAAATGGTTGTATATAAAGTCCAATGTTTGGTGCCTTAGCTTTCTTTGTGTGAGAGTAAATAATTCCTGTTCTTCAAGTTTTCTGTATTTTCCAGATAATGGGCAAGATTACTGGTAATGGCACATGTTGCCATTGCACCGGACTAGCTATAACAACCTCTAGTCATCCTAACAGCCTAAAAAACTTGGTCCCCCTCCTCATCCTTCAAGTCACTACAGAGGAGCAGAAGGCAGAGAGGAGTGTCCTGTCATTGCAGAAAACCAAACTAAGGAAGAACCACTCCAAAGACAGGAATTTGTGGTCTGCTCTCCCTTTTAGGGAGCCTGAGCAATGAGTCAGTCTCTCCAAGGACTACCAGGCTGCCAGGACTGAAAAACTTTTATTTTCCCTCATAAAGGTTGGGGGGGGGGGGGGACCGAGGGCATAGGTGAGAAGACAGCTGCAGCTGGCCATTCCAAAACATTTGGAGAGCATGACCCCAAGAAAGTGAAAAAGGGAAGGGGCCCTATTTTGGCTGAAATGTTTCATTTTCAAAAATCCATATGCTGAATCCCACTGGCATTAGGACCCAGGACCTCTGGAAGGTCATAAGGGTGGTGTCTTCGTGAACGGATTAGTGCTCAGAAAGAGAGACCCCACAGAGCTCCCTAGTCCCTTCCATCATGTGAAGAGGAAGAAGTCTGCAAACTGAAAGAGGGCCCTCACCTGACCATGGTGGCACCTTGATCTCTAATTTCCAGATCTGTGAGCAGTAGTTTCTGTTTATAAACTGCCCAATCTATAGTACCCTATATAATAAAAGCCTAATATACAAATCAACTGAATGGTGGAACGACTGGTTGCTATGACATGCACTGACCACAAGGGAGCATACACTCAGTGCAGGAGCTACCCCCAGTCCTCAGGCCCCAGGCCAGCCAAGGAGGGTGCCAGCAGGGGCCCCCTCGATTGCCCCGTCGGTCGCCCTACAGAGGGAGGTGACCGGCGGCGGCGGCGGGGGACGGGGCTGGCCAGCGCCCCCTGCACTCCTCCCTGATTGCCCTGCCAGTTGCCTCTGGAGGCGGTGGGGGGGCGGGGGGGGGGAGCAGGGCTGGTGAGTGGGCAGTACCAGGCCAGCCAAGGCGGGTGTCAGCAGGGCCTCCCCCCCGCATCACCCCACAGATCAACCCTGGTCCCCGGCCAGGCTTAGGGACCCTATGCATGCATGAATTTTGTGCACCGGGCCTCTAGTATTGTTATAATAGCCTGTACTAAGACAGGGCCAAACAAATAATATTCCCAGTTATTTCTCTAAATAATAAGTCCACCTGAAAGCCACCTATTCCTAGTTTCCAGATAATGCAAGGTTCATTCACTTATTTATTCATTCAACAAACAGGGCAGCTCAGACCTATATTATGGATTGGCTTCGTAAATATATCTGCTTCTTACAGAGAATTAGCAAGAAACTTAATGTGAATTTGGACTGTTCTAAATAATTTCTGTAGGTTACACAGTGGCATGCTTATAATTTAAACATACCAAAGCAAATGGAATATTCTTTTAAAAACCTTAAATTATTTAAAAGGCTTAGATATGTTTAAATTGAAGAGATAACTTAGCATCAGGGTCTGAATATACCAGAACTGCTATGTCTTAGTAAATTGACTTCCTGAGGGTCTGCGTAGTATAGATGAAACAGAAAATGCACAGGCCTTTGGTTCTGCAATGGCTTTAGGGAAATACTCTAATTTATTTGGGATTTGTCAAAAAATAGCTTACCCTTTCAGTTATGTCTCATTTTATGTTTTTTAATTTTGAGTACATTTTATTGATTCTTGTTGATCATTTTTCTATGACACACTGAAAAAAGTAAATTAACTGTTTCTGAATTTTTTCTCTAAACACCGTCCATAAAATTTAACTATATTGTATATTTCATTTGTACAGTTCTTGGTTGCCATTTTACCTTCTTTGTTTCAGTGACCATTAGAGGGGAAAAAGGGTTCCCACCCATTCCTTACTTGGTATCTATATCCCTGTAAGTGAAGATACTGGTTTTATCCACAAACTGCTACAGTCAGATTGTTCCAGAAATATGAATTCATTACTGCAGAACTAATGCAATGTTGTTACCAGAAACCAGAGAATTAAATCCAGGATGCAGCGCACTGTCTTTAAGAGAAAGTGCTTGGGATTTGTATCTGAATGATGGTGGTATATGAAGGTGTGTGAGGGACGGTGGGACTGAGAGACAGAGAAACCCTCACCACAGCACATGGAAGTTTCTCCTTAGGAAAGCCTAGTGGCTCATTGTGCCTGTCAAGTAGGCTAATGTCCCTGTAAATTTCCTCTGACAGCAGCAGCACCAGAAAACAACACAACCAAACTGTGGAAGACTAAAGGCTCAGTGCTTGCAAGGGTTATTAAAATAAAACAGAGTAAAAAAAAAAATACAAGGCTTTGAAAATAAACAAAGGCTGGGAAGAAATGAGATCACTTTCTAAGAAAAAAAAGCATTTATCATTATAGGCCAAGAAAATGTTTCTCACAAAGCCATTATTTACGTGTTATTTGGCAGTCTCAGTTCAAGGTCAAAAATATCAGAGGGCAAAAAGAATATGATTCAAGATTTAAGATTTGTCATGACTGGCTCTATAATTGCATAAATATTAAATATGTAGAAGTAATTGTAAGCACATTATCTCCACATCTCCACATGTTGCTTTAATTTTTAATGCAATCTTTTATCCGCCTTTCCCTCAGCTGGCTGTGGGTTTGTGATTTGCATAGCTAGAATGATCCAGTGCCATCAATTTAGTAATGAAGTCACTCATTGAGCAGGATAGATTTCTAAAGATTATACAAAGCTGTAGGAGAGAAGAGTGTGGAAATGAAATTTTATGTTTTAGGGAAATGGGAAGTTTATTTTAGAGCACATTTTCTCATTGCAAATTTAATACGGCCACTTTAAAATAAATTTGAAAAGCAGAAGTGGGAAAATAAGTACCCATATTTTCATCATCCTAACTTACTGTGTTTTATATTCTAGTCTTTTATACCTATGCATATGTATTTTTAACATAGCTGTAATCACAATTATATGTATGTGTATCATTTTGCATCCTGTTTGTTCTCTTATTAATATAACTATATTAATGACTTATTAATATAGATATATAACATAACCTTTATGACTGTAAAATAATAATAAAAAGAAGGGAGCACAATTTACTTACTAAGTTTCTGGTGACTAGCAGAGCAGAGTGGTTACGTTCCTGAAATTGGAGCCAGCTGGATCAAATACGAGCTCTGCTACCCAACTGTAGATTTGGGCAACTTGGGAAAGGTTGGGCCTCCGTTTCCTCATCTATAAAGTAACAATAATAAAAGTGTCTCTATTAGAGTGCTCTTGTGGGAGTTAAAGGAAATTATCCATGGAAAACATTTAGCCTGGCTCTGTCACATAGTAAGTACTAAAACTAAGTGCTATTGAAAAAAGTCATATACATTAGATTGGGTTTTTAATATTTCTTTATAAAAGAAAGCTTAAGTCTTTCAAAAATGTGAGTTTCCTAAGGAGTTCCCATCACTTAAGAAGTCCCCATTTGGTTTTTCCCAGTAACAACTCTTGGCATCCACCACTAACCAAACATTAGTTCAAATATAAGTATGCTTCCCTAAAAATATATCTTAGTTTTGTCTGTTATTGAATTTGATATAAGTGGAATCACATGCACACATGCATGCACATGTGCACATGGTATCACTCTGTATTAAGAGGCATGCAATCTAAGGCTTGGTTTTGTTGTGATGAAAAAGCTTTGGGGGAGCAAGCATTTGAGATCTTGCTTCCCAGCATGTTGTCAATATGGCTCAAATAAATTATTATAAAAGTTAAAAAAAATTAAAAGAAAAGGCTTTGGACAGGAAGTCAGAAAAGCTGGGTTTTAATCCAGTTTCCATGAGACCTTGGGTAAATCTTTTTGCCTCTTTGGGGCCTCCATGTAAAATGTCTGGGTGTGTTAAGTGTCTTTGAAGTTTTAGATTATTAAATTGTTAAGTCCTTATTTTTGATTAACATGAAAAATCAGAGACAAAGAGAATCCAGAGAAAGTTCTGGGGCCTGCTGGAAATATGCCTCCCTTTCCCAAAAAATCATGTCAATAATCATGTCAGCAAACAAAGGGCTATAGAAAAATGAAAGTAATGATACTACATTACAACCGATTTTCCTGTTTCTGATACATACACATTTAGATATATTATCGGCTTTATTATATGTGTAGAGCATGTTCTTCCTCGGATAAATCATAGCCACAAAGATTTTAATGTCAGTTTTGAACATTTTATAACCTTCTGTATTATATTTACAATATTCTGTATAAGTATTGGTATTTATCCCATACTGTTGCAGGTTGTCTTACTCAATGTCCATTCCACCCTCTTCTTATGGTGACTTCATAATGCAGACCTTACAGTGGTTCTCAACCTGTAGGTTGCGAACAATGAAAATACATCCTGTATATCAGATATTTACATTATGATTCATAAAAGTAGCAAAATTACAGTTATAAAGTAGCAACGAAAATAATTTTATGGTTGGGGGTCACCACAACATGAGGAACTGTATTAAAGGGTCGTGGCATTAGGAAGGTTGAGAACCACTTCTAGTCACTAGAAGCTTAAAACATCCCCTGGACACCTCTGCACCTAGAGCTATGGAGCTGAATTAGGTTTAGCAATTAGATATACTCATGCAAGATTTAGAAAACATAATAGAAGTTTTCCTCCTGACCACTTTTGGCTGTACAGTGGGGCCTTGACTTAGGAGTTTAATTTGTTCCGTGACGGAGCTTGTAACTAAAATTACTCGTATGTCAAATCAACAGTGAACAAGTGAGACACATGATGCTGGGCTGATGTTGTGGCATTCACTGTGATGTTCACTGCGCCAACTAGCGGTGGGGTATCTGAAGCTGGCTCGTAACCCGAATTTTAGCTCGCAACTCAAAGCAAAAAATCGGCCAAGAGACGGCTCGTATCTCGAAAAACTCGTTAGTCGGGACACTCGTAAATCAAGGCCCCACTGTATTTCTTTTATAATAGAGGTCATCTGAATATTTTTCTGCATGGTATTTCATGGTTCATTATTTAACCCCTGGAAAACAGTAAGCAGTTGTAGCAGTTGTGACAGCAGTAGCTTTTTGATTCCACCTTCTATCATGAGGTTAAATTATTGAATCCCATGTTCCAGTAGTCCTCAGCTCTACTGATACACCAACTCTGTACTGAACTGGTATCATTGATTCTTGGAGGGTCAGATTGTAACTAACTTCTTCAATCCTGACATGGATTTTTATAAGTACCCTCTATTTAATACTTTCATACTTAAAATACCTAAAATTGTTTCTGTTTGTTTATTTTGAACCATGACTCTTACACATCCTAAATGTTATTTTGAAAAACCCATTCACTGTAACATAGGAATAAAATACCGTAACTCTAGAATGTTGTAGCAGGGAGAGAAAGAGTTTTGAAGCCAGAAAAAGAAAGCTATACCATTTAACAGCTATGTATCCTAAAGCAAGTTATTTAGCCTCTATGTACCTAAATTTCCTTACATGCAAAGTAAATATTAACATATTGATCTTGTAGAGTTGTGAGAATTAAATGAGGCAACACAAGTAAATTATCTAGAATAGACTGGTCACTCAATAGCGTTCATTTCTTTCTATACCCATATTGTACTTCCTTTAGTAACTGAAATGATTAATAACATAATTTTGGGGAAAATTCTCTTTAAAGGACTTATATAAAAAAAACAACAACCTTATAGGAATAAAATATTTAATGCTGATTCACAAAGATAAGAGGAGTAACTTTAAATGCAGCTCAAGAGCAGACTTCTGTTATGAGCCAGTGTAACCCATTCTGAGTACTACCAATTCACCACACCTGGTGGTTCAAGACCCAGATAGTCATTAATTCATTCAACAAATATTTATTAAGCCTCAGCAGCATTGCAAGACACTACTTTACTCATTAAGATACAGCAGTGAATTAAAAAGTCCCTGACTTCCAGGATCTTGAATTATATTGGGAGAAACAGACATAATCCTATATAATAAAGAGGTAATAATCAAATTGACCATCATGCCCTCGCACAAGATGGCTGTGCCCATATCGTCACAAGATGGCCGCCACAAGATGGCCAGCAGGGGAGGGCAGTTGGGGGTGACCGGGCCTGCAGGGGAAGGAGGGCAGTTGCGGGGACCAGACCTGCAGGGGAGGGCAGTTAGAGGCAACCAGGCTGGCAGGGGAGGGCAGTTAGGGGTGACTGGGCTGGCTGGGGAAGGCATTTAAGGGGGGACCAGGCTTGCAGGGGAGGGCAGTTAGGGACGACCAGGCTGGCAGGGGATAGCAGTTGGGGGCAATTGGGCCAGCAGAGGAGCAGTTAGGCTTCGATCAGGCTGGCAGGGAAGTGGTTAGGGGCAATCAGGCAGGCAGGCAGGCAGGTGAGCAGTTGGGAGCCAGCAGTCCCAGACTGTGAGAGGGATGTCTGACTTCTGCCGAACTGGCAGTCGGACATCCCCCGAGGGGTTCCAGATTGGAGAGAGTGCAGGCTGGGCTGAGGGACAGCCCCCCTCCCCAGCCAGTGACCGAATTTCATGTACCAGGCCTCTGGTAAATCAATAATTTCAAACAGTGAGAACCATAAAGAAAAGGCATGCTTCCTTCTTCAGCTCTCTTTCTCTTACCTTCTCAGCAGTTTCTTATGTTACTTGACTCATCCTGTGCATGGCAATGTCAAGATTCTCTTATGTAGGTGAGTAGTTTCAGGATTTGTGAATAGTCTGGGACTTATTACTGTTTCATGGATGCAAGCAGAAGACATAACATGCCTGGATTAGAGACAACGAAGCATGTAAAAGCAGCAAAAGCATGATGTTGATACTAGTTTCCCATATCCCCCAAATCCCATTGATTCTAAGAAAACAAGTCCAGGTGGATGCTGCATATACAGTGCATTTCTGTCATAGTCAAGAAATACTAAATTTGGGGAACGTACTGCTTTTATAGTGTTTGTTAACCAAGCCTACTCTTTGTTTGGGAGAAGATACTACTTGGTTGCTCAAGGTTGCTCATTGCAAATGCAACCGTCAGAAAGAACATGAGTAATGAGTATTTAACACCTTGCATTCTTAGCATACCCAGAGAAATGTGTAGAAATACTCAGGGCCCTTGGTAGACCACTTTTTCAAATAGTTAGAGTGGAGAAAATGTTTAAACTTTCCATCTTTTATAGTTTATTCAATCATAATTATAAAATTCTGTAAAGTTCTTAGAACTTTGTCCATACCAATTTTCAACTTTTCAATTGTTACCAAATATAACCTGACCCTCTTATATAGATCCTCTCATCACTAAAAGTATGGAGCTAGACCTCTGCCTTATAGAAACCTCACCCCAGGCTCTTTCCTGTTCAAGATTAAAGTGAGTGCTTATTCTAACAAACCTCCATGTATTTATGTGGGTAGGGAAAAGGACACAGTATGATATTTTCCCAGCCCTGAGCACTTCTTATGTGACCATTGCTCTTGCATGCTGGTGAATGAGGCCTTCCTGGATCATCCTCACATCCACTTTTCTTGGGACTCTCAAGCCATAGACAGCTGCCTCCTTCACCTTTATAAGCATAGAAAAATCATTCTTCCTTGTCCCTTGTCTATAGAGTTATCTAGCCACTCATGTAATAAATTTCACTTTGCCTCAGAGGTGAGGCCTGGGGGAGATATAGTGATGGGGATTAATAGCTCTGGTGGAGAGAATCACTCTGGAAAAGAGAGGAAGAGGGCAAGCACACAGTTCTTATTTACTAATACTGTGAGGTAATAAGTAAGAAATCTTCTTCTGAACCAGAACACCTCATGGATAAAATGAATAAAGATGAATATTGAAAACACAACACTAGGCAACTGAAAAGTGTGATAACATAAATATTTCCAGACCATGAGATAGTTATAACAAATACCTGGTAATATTTGAAGAGATATAATGTTTGAGCTTCCTTGTGTGGAATGAGAAGTAATTTGCTGGTGGACAAGACAGCTGGAACACATTCCAAACATAAGTAATTATACCAAGGATCAGGGGTGCCCCTTTGTTCAAATTTTTATAAAATTGGCCCTTCCTTCAAAGTAATTTACTTCCATATGCCACAAAATTGTCATATTATATTGATTTCATTAGAATAAGGCACTTTACTGCCATATTCTAGAAAATAGTTCTAATAACTATACAAATTGACCTCGAGGAGATGTTCAAAGTGCAGTCTATACAACCATACACAGACACTCTATCTGCTTGGCTCATTACAGAGAAAGCAAGTTATTCAGCATAACTAGAGTGAAGATTATGTATGAAAGAGTGGTAGGAGACAAAGACTACATAAAAAGACAGAGGTCAAAACGTGAAGAAACTTAGGGTCCATAATAATGTGATTAGAATAAAACCTGGGTGCTGGGAAACTATTGATGGGTTTTAGGCAAGAACATGTGAGAGACAATTTAAAAATATCACAAACATGGGATATTGGGAAAGTGGTGAGAGTAGGACAAGATTAGTCAGCAGACCTAGTAAAGATACACCAGATGATAATGGGAACTGGAAAGGATGGAGAGAAGGTTGATTTCTTCTGTCTCAGAGGGGAAGGAGGTCTTCTTCTTTTACACAGTGATTCTCTCCATCAGAGCTATTGTTCCCTTCACTCTATCTTCTCTACCACCTTGATCTTTCACTTAACTTTTCTTTTATTTGTGTCTCCAATCTCCCTCTCACTCCTTACTCCATTCCTGCACCTTTTGGTTGCCCTAATATGTCAAAGTTTCACTTCTGCTCACTCCTATTTTTTGGCATGAGTATTTTCCTCTAAGTTAGAATGGCTTTATTCACCCTTCAGATTAGGATAGTCTTACCCTTTCTAACTAATAAGTGGTCGAGCAGCCTCTAAGCAGCACTGTGGTGGCTAGCACAGCCACAGGGATCACTACTGAGTTGCTATGTTGGTTTGCCACAGTTGCAGAGATTCAGCCAGTAGGATGGTAACAGGCTCAACTGGATTCAGACAATTACTACTTATACAACAAAAATAATATCAGCATGGTGTCACTTCCCCACATCTCTAGCCCCATAAGATGATCTAACTGGAGGGACCTGTTGACAGAGACAGGAGTAATGGGTTAATCTACTGAGAAGTCATCTAAACTAAAGCCAGACAATTTCTAGATTTACATAAAAGCTTGTAGCTGTGCCCTAACCGGTTTGGCTCAGTGGATAGAGCGTCAGCCTTTGGACTCAAGGGTCCCAGGTTCGATTCTGGTCAAGGGCATGTACCTTGGTTGCAGGCACATCCCCAGTAGGGAGTGTGCAGGAGGCAGCTGATCGATGTTTCTCTCTCATCTATGTTTCTCTTATCCCTCTCCCTTCCTCTCAGTAAAAAATCAATAAAGATTATTTTTTTAAAAAAAGCTTGTAGCTGTACTTGAAGGGGGCGGGGGTGGAGTAAGATGGAAAGTCCCGTGCTCAACTGATAGTAAGGAGATGGATGAGAATAAATTTTATGGCAGTCTTCTGCAATAAAGCCCTTCACAAGAAGGTTATCTCTCCCTGATCAAGGAGAAATTGCAGGGCATTCCAACAAGACTCTGGTCAGACTTGTCTGTCTGGCCTATGTTAAGACATGTATAGTTATGTGGTGGCTGTCTCTCAGTAACTCTACCCGTTGACTTTCCATATATCCAAGTAACAATTATTTCCTGGAGTTCAAGTTACCCATTAGATTATCTAATTAACTGTACTGATTAATTATAGGGGCTTGGATCAAGTCTTTTCTGTTTGTCTTAAGCCACATCAAATGAGCGTGACTATGACTGTGACTCCTGGCAAGATGATCAGGCCAGCCTGAAGGGTAAAAGGTCCCCCATCCAGAACCAAGCCAGCTAAGTAGTCTCAGGTGCTGCTGCGACTGACCCTAGAGCAGTGATGGCGAACCTTCTGAGCTCAGCGTGTCAGCATTTTGAAAAACCCTAACTTAACTCTGGTGCCGTGTCACATATAGAAATCTTTTGATATTTGCAACCATAGTAAAACAAAGACTTATATTTTTGATACTTATTTTATATATTTAAATGCCATTTAACAGAAAAATCAACCAAAAAAATGAGTTCGCGTGTCACCTCTGACACGCGTGTCATAGGTTCGCCATCACTGCCTTAGAGAGCCACGCTACTTTCTTTCTAAGGTAGGAAATAGATTGCTGTCTTCCCTGTTTCATTAATATGAGTGCAGCAATAGGTGTTGGCATTTAAATATATTCTACCCTGACTGGCCAGCAGGAAGCCTGGCACAATGTGACTCTGATTACTTGCATCAGAGAGTTTAGACCAGTGGTTCTCAACCTTGGCTGCACATTAGAATCACCTGGGAATCTTTTTAAAATCCTGATTTCTGGGCCTCATCCTCCGGAAATTCTGTTTCTTTGTTAGGGGGTGGGGCCACAACATTAGTAATAAAGAAACAGAATTTCCGGAGGATAAGGCCCAGAAATCAGGATTTTAAAAAGAATCCCAGGTGATTCTAATGTGCAGCCAAGGTTGAGAACCACTGGTTTAGACTGTTTTGTTTGTCAGTCAAGTATAGGTTTGATGTCCACATAACAAGTAGTACTCTATTAGGGGCATAAACTGTATTAGGAGTATTAAGTATCACTTATTACAAGGAGTGAGTCAATTTTGTGTCCCTGGTGATGGACAAACTCCTTGATCAGAACTAAATAATTTCTGCATAGCAGGCTGGAGTGCTTTGGAAGAAACAATCTGCCTATCAGAGCCAGTTAGCCTTGCCAGTATAGTACAATGGCCCCAGGTGAACTGTATTCTGCTAATAGATTTGTAGTGACTTCAGCAACAGCATTTTGCTGACATGGGGTCAATGTTTGATTCTTCAGTGTTCAAAGGAACAGCTGTTAAGTTTTTGTTAGTAGGGTCAGAAGGGAGTGATAGATGCAGCAATCAATTAAATTCAGAGAGTAGCTATGATCTAAGAAAAGGTTTTTTTTCTTAGAAGGTAGAGAGAGACCATGGGGACTGACAATAATATTAGGCTAGGGGGGATATATTAATGTCCAGAAAATTAAACTTGTTGTCATCTTGGGTGAAGGACATCCACTTGTAAGGTCAACAGTCTTTAGTTTAAGATCTAAGGAGTAAGGACCCAAGTCCTAAAGACCTAGGATGTAGTTAATAATGGGGATTTATAGCTACTAAAGCATCCTGAGATGCCAGGCCAGGACAAGTGTCCTAAAGGTAAGAGCAAAAAGGAGAAAATAATTGTTCCCCCAACTCCTGACTTCCCTGGGTTTAAGGTGTTCCTTTTCTATGATCTGGATTGTTGCTTCCCTAGCATAGCCACATGATTGGTATGAGCAATGTGTGGCAATCACTTCACTCTTCTTACCTATTCTCATCATTTCTAACCCACACCATTTGCTTGTATTCCTCTCTTAGTGGCCATTTCCTTATATTGTGTGTACCGTCTTGAACTTATCCCATTCCTGAGGTGTGGACTTTGCCAGGACCACTTAACAGTTGTCACATCATATTCATGATTACTATCTTCTGCCCTCTAGTTCAAATATATCTTACCAAGGCATCTAAAATCCTTGCTATTTCCTGCTCATCAGATTCAATCAGCACAATGTTGTCATTATGAACAACCAAAATGAACTGATGTGGTGTTTTGTGGAATGTCAGGACAATCAACATCTTTGTAGATGATATTAAGGAGAACTAATTATACCACTGAGGAAATACTGTGAAGGCACACTGTTGACCCCATTAGGTAAAATCCAACAGGTTCTTGTGGTTTTTATAAATAAGTATGAAGAAGATAGCATTAGCCAAGTCAATAGTAATATAACAATTGCCAGGTACTGTGTCCCAGTAAAAATACTGCATTTGAAACAGCAGCTGCAATTGGAATTACCTCCTGATTAAGTTTATAATAGTCCACAGTCACCTCCAAGATCTATATGTCTTTTGCACTGGCCAAGCTGGTAAGTCTTTTATGGAGGCATTAATTGCTTCTGGTTTACTATCTTGCAAGGAAGTGAAAGTTCCAGGAGCTTCCACTTAGCTCTTTGTATTGTAATGGACCTCAACCCATGGGTAAGAAAGCTAATGTTGGTGTATTGTCAGTTCTAGAACTGAGAAAATAACCACACCGTGGCTATGTGAACTAACAAAACCTACTGTGAGCTGAACAAGAGCGAAGACTTCATTTACATCCCCAGGAATTAGCATCAATTCAGAGCCAGTGCCTAGTAAACCTTAAAAATCTGTGTATTTCCTTGTCTGCAATGTACTGTCACTACTCTGGATCCTGTCATTCCCATTGAAATTAAGGGGCCCATCTCAGTACTTGCATCCTCTATAGTCATACATGGCCTACAGAGGGGAACATCACAGAAATTTTCAAAGGTGCATATCTTTCCCTCACTAATTTCTCATTCTTCAGTGAAGGGAATGTCTTATAGACCTTTGCATGGAACAGATGGGCAATGGGGATGCAGTTTGAATAGGATAAGTCCAGTATAACATTTCCCAAAGCCTTTGGATTCCCTGTTCCACAGTATATCAGGAAGCTCTGATATCTCAACCTCACAAACTCCAGGTCATCATTGAGTCCAAGTTGCCTTCAATCAACCAAGCAAGCTAGTGGCTACAGGTAAAGTGTAATAAAAATGAAAAGCTTGCCAAAACCGGTTTGGCTCAGTGGATAGAGCGTCGGCCTGCGGACTGAAGGGTCCCGGGTTCGATTCCGGTCAAGGGCATGTACCTGGGTTGCGGGCACATCCCCAGTGGGAGGTGTGCAGGAGGCAGCTGATCGATGTTTCTCTCCCATCGATGTTTCTAACTCTCTATCTCTCTCCCTTCCTCTACATAAAAAAATCAATAAAATATATTTAAAAAAAATGAAAAGCTTATAAGTATTAACTATAACAGGGGGTTAGAGTAATGAGGCATTCACTAGTGAAAAAGAGAACCATAGAAAATATAGAAATAACGGTTACAAGGAGCTAACCTTAAACTAATCTTTGAGCTGAGAGAGAGAGTTCCCCAAAAAAGAACTCCCCCAGGCCTCCCTCCCTCCCCAGGCTAAGAGCCAGCCTTCACTGGAAAGGGAACAGCCTGGTTCACTGAATGGCAGAGAACTCACTAAGGCAGCGGTTCTTAACCTGTGGGTCGAGACCCCTTTGGGGGTCGAACGACCCTTTCACAGGGGTCACCTAAGACCATCGGAAAACACCTATATAATTACATACTGTTTTTGTGATTATTCACTATGCTTTAATTATGTTCAACTTGTAACAATGAAAATACATCCTGCATATCAGATATTTACATTAGGATTCATAACAGTAGCAAAATTACAGTTATGAAGTAGCAACGAAAATAATTTTATGGTTGGGGGTCACCACAACATGAGGAACTGTATTAAAGGGTCGCGGCATTAGGAAGGTTGAGAACCACTGCACTAAGGTGTCACACCTGCACAACTTGTTGAAAAGCTGCCCTCTGGAACTTGCTTCAAAGCCTGTCTCTAGCATGCCTGGAAAGCTCCTCACGGGGTAGTGTTGAAATTATAAACCCCCGTTCTTTTGACATTGCTTCTCTAAGTGCTGATTCTGACTAATACGTAGCTTATAGATAAACAGAACGTTTGAATCGGAATCTTAGGACCTAACTTCAGAAGGTACAGTCTCCGACCTTCAGTCGTCCCAGCTCTAGGAGAATCTGACCTTCAGTGGTAACTCCAGGATTACAGAAACCAGGAGGCGGCCGCCAGACCCTCACTGGGCCAGTTTCTGGGCCCTGATCCGAATGGGCTGTGCTGCTCTGCACACGGAGAGCTTTTCACCCCGCTTCCCTCCATCTCTGGTCCGTTTTCCCTTTCCCTCCTTAGAAAAACCTCTGTCTGCACAGAGATGTTCGGCTGGCCTTTGAGATAGGACCTTGACATCTTCTCAGGTAGCCGACACCTGAGCAAATCGCTTTCCTTTTTCACCAGCGCCCGTGTTTGTGGCAACAGGTGGTTATGGAGTCTCACTTCAGTAAAGTGGTTCTCAACCTTCCTAATGCCGCGACCCTTTAATACAGTTCCTCACGTTGTGGTGACCCCCAATTTCATTGTATACAAATTGAACATAATTAAAGCATAGTGATTCATCACAAAAACAATAGGTAGTTATATATGTGTTTTCCGATGGTCTTAGGCGACCCCTGTGAAAGGGTCGTTAGCCCCCCAAAGGGGTCGCGACCCACAGGTTGAGAACCGCTGCTAGACACTACAAAAGCACTGGAGCTGGGGACGCGGGAGGAAAGGGCTGTCTCGGCATAAGAGCAAGTCAGGTAGGCTGCCAGAGTTTGCCTACCAATACACCAAACCCGGGCAGCACCCCCAGCCCCACTTCTTTCCTGCACTGTCTCTGCAGCTCCCCCTACTGACACAGCTTCAGCCCTTGCTGGCAAAGGGAAACGTACTTTAAAAGGCCCAGATGCATTTACACAGCACAGTCAAAAAAGGGTGAATTTGAAGGGAACACATGAACACCTGGCCTACGCGTCACTTCGCAGGCCTCCCGCACAGATCCTGGAGTCGGATGTCTACGCCGGCCTGGCGCGCGCCCTGGCAGCCTGCTGCCCCTCGGGGTTCGCCAGGAAGGCACCAGAAGCAATGCAAGAAGAGATGAGTCTGCCCAGAATTTGGAACTCATTTCTCTTCTTCTCCTACAGCTCCAGAGTTCCCGTCCAAGGCACGCCAGGACCGGGTCTTCAAGGACGGGAAACCTGAACAGCGACAGGGCGCTGGGGAGACGGTTCAGCCCCCGTGGGACGTGGGCAGCGGGCGCCTGGAAGCCAGCCTCCGAGGGCCTCAACTCCAGCGGCGCTGCCTCGCAGTGACGAGAGCTGCCCGAGGTCTCCCCACAGCCCCGGCGCGGGCCCGGCGGGAGGCGCGCGGTGATTGGACGCTGGCGGCCCCGCCTCCTCATTCCGGCGCGTCGGTTAGGGGCGGGGCCGGCCGTCTGCTCCTGCTCTCGGGCAGCGGGCGCCTATTGACCCAGCGGCAGCCGCGCCGCCGCCGCCGTCTCCTCCTGCTAGTGGCGGGCGGTTAGGGACGCCGAGGGGCGCTGGAAAACCAGCGCTTCCTTTCGCAGCTGCCGCCGCCATCTCCACGTTTGCGGAGCGGGAAGGAAGGAGGGGACTTGCGGCTGCAGCTGGAGCGGGCTTCTCTCCGGGGATAGTCCTCTCCTTGCTCTCCTTTTCCTCCTCCGCGCGCCACCGCCGCCCGCCCCCTACGCCCTCTCATCGCAGCCCTGCTTGGGGAGCGGAGAGGAAGGGGCGACGGGGGGCGGGATAGGCAGGCAGGTGGGCGCCCGTTGGGGGGCAATTCCTGCCCGATCCCCGCGTCCTCTCACCCCGCTTGCTTCCCGACCCGACCTCAGCTGCGGCGGCCGCTGCAGCAGGAAGGGGCTTAGTTGAGGGCGGCGGGGGCGGTGCCGCGGAGGCGGGCCCGGCTGTCCTGGTGCTAAGTTGTGGGGCTAGGCTCCTCCCGACCCGAACCTTCACCCCTCGGCTCCTGGGACCCAGCTCCGCGCCGTCGGCCCCGGAGCCGCCCAACCCACTCCTTCTGGGCGAGGAGGACACGCCTGCCCTTTGCGGAGAAAACTTTTCCTGCGGACTCGGTCGGGCGGCGGAGGCAGGAAGTCCGAGCGGCGACCTCTCCACCGCCTGCCCCGCTCGGCCTGCCGGGTGCCGGCACCGAGCTCGAGATTAAGTTTTCCGGGCCCTTTTTACGGACTGGAGGCGGGTCCCGCGTGGGGAGCGACGCCCAGGGAGGGCGGTGGGCCGGGGCAAAGGCCGAGGGCGCGTGGCGGCGCCCGCGAGAAGGTGCGGAGCGTGGTTGGGACCCGCATCCGCAATAGAAAGCGAGGAGAGCCCAAGCTCGGAAGTGGGGGCACCTCCGGCGGCCGCTTCCTAGAGCGTCCACCGCCCGGCTCCTTTGGGTGAAGACAGTGCCCTGGCCCCGAGTCTCCCGGGGAAAATGAAGTTAAGCCGCCAGTTCACCGTGTTCGGCAGCGCGATCTTCTGCGTGGTGATATTCTCGCTCTACCTGATGCTGGACCGGGGTCACTTAGACTACCCAAAGGGCCAGCGCCGCGAGGGCTCCTTCCCCCAGGTAAGCCCCGGGGGTGCTGAGTTCGAGGGGGTGGGGGGGCGTAGTTACCCGCCGCTCCCGGCCCTCTCCCTCCCGCGGAGGCCCCCCGCCGGGGCTGGGCGAGCCCGGACTGGATGGAGGAAGACTCCTCCAGCCCGTCTTTGCCGCGTGGGGATGGCGGAGAGCCTGCTCCTCCCCGGCCGCGCCGAGTTAACAAAGTGCCGGGCGGCGTGCCCCGGCGGGACCGCGCGCGGGGGCAGTGGCCGGGCTCCTGCACTCGCGTTCTGGCCCGTGAGGCCGGCCGGCCTCGGGCACCTGCCGGCCGGAGCGCGGGCGCGGCGTGGGCGCTCCCTGGCTGGCGCAGCGCCGTCTGACCGCCCCGGGGCAGCCCCTCGGCCCGCGCGGGGTTAAGCTGCACAGGCCCCGAGCGCGCATCCAGTCGCGGAAGTGGATCCCGCAGACCCCGGCGGCGAGGTGTTTTGACCCCACCCACGCTTTAGAAATAGACAAAAGTTTAGTGGGTGTTGCAGTCCTAGTCGAGGTGAATCGGTGGGGTTGGTTTTAGTGTCGTCATTCTTCAGCTATGACATCGGGTTGGTTCGGAGCAGACGTGGGAGCCTAGCGGGGAAGCGCGTGTTATACCCCAGCCGGAAGCTGTGGGGCGCTCAGCCCTGTGCCCGGTGGTCGAGTTGTCAGACGAGTGGGGAAAAGGACCCCTCTTCAGTCTTTTATTTAAAGTTGCTAAGAATAAGCAAACGGAGAAGGATGCCGTGCCGCGTGTATTTCGTTTCTAGTTATTTGCCACTGACCAGGACGCCAAGGAAGTTTTAGTTGAACTGAATATTGTGTAGTATCCCCAGTAATGAATGAACCCGAGAAACTCAAAACCCTGACAAACGGATCCGACAACCACTTGACTAAGGGATAGAGAAACGTGGAAGAGCAAGTTGACGTGTGTGTGTGTGTGTGTAACACTTTAAAGGACCAAAGAATACGTATCCTTGTCATTTGTTCTTATGATACGTTAGGGCAAAAGGCTTGACTTTATTTCAAATTAAACTACTGACTTTACCTGAATTATTATAGAAGTGAAAAAGACCTCCATGTGGATGCTACCATCGGTTTAGAACACGCAAAGTATTTTGCAGGTGTGAGGTAGTGAAAATCTTGTTATAAACAGATGTATCAAAAAATTTTAAAGCTTCTGTTTCTTCTAAGTACAGTAGCCTGATAGGGAAAAATATGGTGAGATATATATACATGGGGTATCTTTAAATCTTGAGTTTAGAGTTTGTTTAGTGCTTGTTAAGATTGGAAAAAAGTTTTAAAAAGGATACACCCTGTGAAGCAAGAGCAAAAGGAGGAATTCTAGGCCTTGTTTAATATTCTGTTTAATAATTTTGGGGCTCATTTTACTGTAATTCCCCCCCCCCAACCCCAGTAACCGTATTTAAAAAAATTTTTTTCATTACAGGAAAAAATCATAAAAACTGATATATTTAACTTAAAGTGTTATCTTGAATTAGGTATTTGGGTTTGGTTTGGTGATCACTTGGAAATGATTTTTGCAAACATTTGGGGCTGCAGTTGACAACCTTGACATTTTACTGTTGCTGAAGAAGTGAATGACTCATTCAGTTACTGGGACATCTCAGGCAAAGTTAATCCAATATTTTAATATACAACCCTAGTCCTTGTCAAGGGGCTGAATTTCTGCTTAGAGTGTAAAGCATTTCATGGCAAGTGACAATGGCTGCTAGAAGAGAAGGCCCTGTGTGTTTTCTGTTTTGTGTGCAAGAGGAGAGGGTTTGGTAGGTGGAGTTTTTTTGTATTTAAGGGTATGCTTCTCAGATTTTCAGTACTGGATTTCTCTGCTGATTTAGTTTCGGAGAGCCACTAAATCCCCAAACAGGTGGACGGGATAAACCTGATGTAAGCCTAACTTGTGTGTCTGATATCAGTCTTCCATGATAAACTCTATTTCCTTACCATCACCCAGTAGGTAAGGAAACTGAGGCACAGGGAGATGAACTTGTCCAAAGTCACACAGCTAAAAGCTGAGATTTGAATAGGCGGCCTTTGGGGTCTATGCTGTCAGCTGCTGCCTGTACTGTCTCTTAGTAATCCTTTATCTACTGTTAGGCCCCAGCCTACTTGTAGAAAGACCTGATGGGGAAGCCAGAGAACATGTTGCTCCTTAGCTTATGACTGTTATTTTTAAAATGTAATTTTTATTATGAAACCCTAATTAATATGTTCTTTTTACTGAACACGTAATACTTAAGATTTATACCTCCCCCAGAGTGTCTTCTAGCTCTCTTCAGAGCTAAACATTGTAATGAAAATCATTGTGTAGCCCAGCATCCAACATTTGACTTGATTATTTATTTACTAGAGGCCCGGTGCACAAAAATTTGTGCACTCAGGGGGAGGGGGGGGGGTCCCTCAGCCCGGCCTGTGCCCTCTTGCAGTCTGGGACCCCTCGGGAGATAACGACCTGCTGGCTTAGGCCTGCTCCCGGGTGGCAGAGGACAGGCCCAATCCCTAGGTGCAGCCCCTGGTCGGGCTCAGAGCAGGGCTGATTGGGGAGTTGGGGTGCCGCCCCCTGTCATGCACAGAGCAGGGCGGATCGGGAGGTTGCGATTCCACCCTCAGTCACGCTCAGGGTAGGGCCGATTGGGGGGTTGGGGCACCGCCCCCTGTCACACTCAAGGCAGGGTCGATGAGGAGGTTGCGGTGCCACCCCGTCATGTACAGAGCAGGGCCAATCAGGGGGTTGGAGCGATGCCCCCTATCACTCACAGAGCAGGGCCCATCAGGGGGGTTGGGGCTCTGTACCCTGTCATGCACAGAGCAGGGCCAATCAGGGGGTTGGGGCGCTGCCCCCTGTCACGCACAGAGCAGGGCCCATCAGGGGGGTTGGGGCTCCGTACCCTATCACGCACAGAGCAGGGTCAGTCAGGGGGTTGGGGAGCTCCCCACTGTCATGCACAGAGCAGGGCTGATCAGGGAGTTGAGGAGCTCCCCCCTATCACTCACAGAGTAGGGCCGATAGGGGAGTTGGGGCACCGCCCCCTGTCACACTCAGGGCAGGGCTGATCAGGGGGTTGGGGCGCCGCCACTCTCACACTCAGGGTAGGGCCGATGGGGAGGTTATGGCTCTACCCTGTCACACACAGAGCAGGGCCCGTGGGATGGGAGGGGGTTGGGGCGCCGCACCCTGTCACACACAGAGCAGGGCCAATCAGGGGGTTGAGGCGCCGCACCCTGTCACACACAGAGCCGCAGGGCAATCAGGGGGTTGGGGAGCTCCCCCCTATCAGGCACAGAGCAGGGCTGATCAGGGGGTTGGGGCACCTTTCCCTGTCACACACAGAGCAGGTCGGATAGGGAGGTTGTGGCCCCGCCTCCTGTCACACACAGAGCTGCAGGGCGATCAGGGGGTTTGGCCGCTGCCCCCTGTCATGCTGATCCCTGTGCCGGGAGGCATATTACCCTTTTACTATATAGGATAGAGGCCTGGTGCATGGGTGGGGCTGGCTGGTTTGCCCTGAAGGGTGTCCTGGATCAGGGTGGGGGTCCCCACAGGGGTGCCTGGCCAGCCTGGGTGAGGGGATGATGGCTGTTTGCAGCTGGTCACACACCCTTCAGGGTGGGGTCCCCACTGGGGTGCCTGGCCAGTCTGGGTGAGGGGCTGAGGGCTGTTTTCAGGCCGACTGAAGCTCCCAACTGCTCCTTTTTTTCTTTTTTCTCTTTTTTTTTTTCTGGGCCAGCTTTAGCTCTGGCTCCAGCTCTGAGGCCTCTGCTGCTGAAAGCAGGTATCTGGTTTGTTTGGGTTCTATAATCGAAACAATGTTTAACTCCAGCTCTGAGATCCTGTCTGGCTCAAAGCAGGTTTCTGGTTTTTTTTTAGCTTCTATATTTGTTACAATGTTTCAAACTGTAAGCTCAGAGGCCGGCAAGGCAGGCGGGGAATGTTGGCTTCCTCAGTCACTGAAGCAAGCAAGCTTCATGTTCGCTTCCAGCTGCCTGGCTGCCAGCCGCCATCTTGGCTGGCAGTTAATTTGCATATCGCCCTGATTAGCCAATGGGAAGGGTAGCGGTTGTATGCTAATTACCATGTTTCTCTTTTATTAGATAGGATTTTTTTACTACTACTATCATGTAAACCTTAATTTGATGAGAACACCAAACAGCAAAACTTAGATTGCAGTGTATCGTAGTACTTTGTTGTGGTTGGCTACAGAATTCCTTAGTTATATTAGAGCCAAGGTAGGCAGGCACTATATGTCATTGATGCAAGTGGAGTGATTTATCTAGGAAGGGATTGAACTCCTCTGATTTGTCCATTTTAGTTTCTTTCAGTTAATATGGAACCTTCAGGAAGATATATAGTCCATTTTATAAGATATGTTTTAAAACCATCCTAGATTAAGAGCAGTCTATTTTGCTGTTATTCTGGCTTTCACTCCTTCCTTCCTCCCACAACTCTGTGTTTCCCACCACTTGGCCAGACTCTGGGGTAAAAGTGGGCCCAATTCAGGGTGCTTCGGTTTCTCCCACCCTAGAGCAGCTGCCTGCTTCGAAGATAGTCTTTGGAAGGCTTTCCCCCTGTGCTCCTGGCAGGAATTTCTTTGAGGCCTGGAGGCAACAGGTGGCCTTGTCTGTTTTAGCATATGTACATATTTCAGGGTTAATATATCTCAGCTAGAAAAATTAATAAAAATTCAACTCTGAATGAAAGGCTGGCAAGGGCCTAATGCCCTAAAGATGATGTTTTGAGGTAATGTAAGAATTCCAGCAGCTAGAAAGAAGAAACATTGTCAAGGTCTTTCTGAAATGCTTTATCACTTCTTACAAGCATATTTCTCAAGTTACATAGGATCAGCTGTGTGTATAATATGTTGTCTTTTGTTTGGGTCTGGAGAGTTAAATCAATGAGCCAGGTTTTGTATAACAAATGATCAATCTTTAAATAACGAGTATAGCATAGGACCATAAGGATTAATAGTAACTTTGGGGACTGATGAGAAATACGAAAATGAAGTTTCAAACTTTATTATTGTACCCAGATAAAGTGAGATTGTCTTTACATAAGTATTCCATTGAAAGAAACTGGAAAGTGGAGACTATTGTGCCTTTTCGTTTTTTAACTTTTATTGTAAAAGTGTAATACACATATAAAAATAAGCTTGAACGCTTTACATTTCTAGTACTTTTTAAAGAGTCCAACATAGATGATGTTTAATAAAAGTTGACCTCCACTGTCCAGTTTTATCTCGCTTTAAGAAATTTGTGAATCTTTAATGATAGGTAGAAAAACATGATCTTCCCTGCTTCTTCACACTCCAGTGTGCTCTATCTAAACTGTAGCACTTGTTGCTGGTGTTTGGGCAGGGGTGTATATGGGAGCTTGTTTCATTTTTGGGGGGGTACAATGTTTAAGATCTGTGACTTTGGGGGTAGGGGTGGAACTTGGACAGTGGTGGCAACCAGGCTTTTAGGAGGAATGCAAGAACTTGAAAGCCTCTGGTGAGGCTGGTCTCCTCTACCCGCCCCGCGTCCCACAATCCTGCAGGACTCCTCCTGCCCAGCACGTTTCACTAACACTCAACTTACTTCCTATACACCCCTGGGACAAACACTCGTGACTGCATCTGGTCTGAAGGTTTCAGTTTATTATTTCTTAAATTGAATTGAATGTGCTGTTCCCAGATCAGCACTGCTGTCAGGACCTAAACAAGTTCGTTTATTTGGGGATGTTGCAATCCTGTTTTGCAGGAGATTTTCTGTTACTCATTAGCATTAAGGGATTTCTGGGTTGTGGAAAAAGCATTGACTAAAATTACCAATTTTATTTGTTGTTTTCACTTTGAGTCAGCTATTGCTTTTGGTGATGGCTGTTAAAAGTTTGGCCTTTTTTGACAGATGGCATAAGTATTGAGATTTTCCTAGAAGGAGTAGTTCAGTAGCTGCTTCTGATCCCCTGCTTAATTATTAGCTTTTTTTTTTTTTTTTTCAGTCCAACAGTCTGTTTTTGTTTGTTGTACCCTCCCTTCCATAGAGAGCTTTAAGAAAACGGAAGGATATTCAGCAGCTGCGACATGATCTCTGGTTGCTGGATCATAAAGTCATTGCATTTTGACCCCGTCTGTCTTGGTGGTCAAGTTCATAGTAGCATAGCATCTGCTTTTCCAGTACATAAAGAACTAAAGAGGGGAGGAGGAACTCTGAAAGAGTGAATTTTGCTTTTTTTCATAGTTGTCAAGAGGAAGCAGACTATTTTAGCTAAAAGGGGTTTCTCTTTCAGTAGCAGATTTCAAGCCATGCTGCTAATTTTAAGGTTGAAATCATGCTTAGGATCAAATAAGTGCGAGGGTTAATTGTATTGAAATAGAGTTCAAACCTAGTATATGAAACCTAGTTTGAGTATTGCTAAATTTACCTTTTGATAGGAGGAAGTAAATCCTTTGCTTTAAATACACTCAGTTTCTTGAGGTCATAACATAGTTTTTTCTGTGAGATGCTTTAATGTTGTTAGTACTTTTATGCCGACGAGCATAATAGTAGTTATCCATTAAATAGTGCTTTTTAAAAAAATTTTGTTACTCCTCACCTGAGAATATTTTTTCCATTGTTTTTTAGAGAGAGAGAGAGAGAGAGAGAGAGAGAGAGTGAGAAAGAAGAGGAGGAGGAGGAGGAGGGAGGAGGGAGGGAAGGAGGTGGAGATAGATAGAAATATTACCCGTTTGAGAGAGACACATTGATTGGTTGCCTCCTGCACCTGCCCCAACTGGGATAGGGAGCAAACCTGCAACCCAGGTAAGAGCTCTTGACCTGGAATCAAACCTGTGATCCTTCAGTGCATGGGCTTACACTCAACCACTGAGCCACACCAACCCAGTAAATATTTTACGTTAAATTTTTAACTTTAACATGCTGTTTTCTAAAGAAAATATCAACCTTGAAGCACTTCAGCTTAAAATTGTACAAATTCTATCTTTGTCTGCCTTACATCATCATTGCCATTGTAACATTTTGGTGTGGGGGCTGTCCCATGTCTTGTAGCAGCATCTTTGTCTCTACTCAGAATATGCCAAAAACACCTTTTTCCCTCCTTTCCCTCAGGTGTAGCAACCCAAAATGTCCTCAGACGTTGTTGAATGTCCTATGGAGCAAAACTCAACCTTATTGAAAACCAGTTTTGCTGCAGTCTATCCAAAAGCCTATTCTTTATACACTGCTCTTTGTTAGCGTTTTGTGTTTTAGGAAGGAGTGATCAAAAGGCTTTTAATTTCAATACTCAAAAAGATACCTAGCATTTTTGGATGATTGAAATGTATCCTTTGTCTGGTTGCCTAAAATTCACTTACATATTTAGGATTCTAATTGCAATATGTTACATGAAATATGAGGGTAGATTATGTTCATATACAAGTTAAGGAAAAAATGGAAGATTATTATAATGAAATTTAATTTTTTAAAAATTGGATATATTTATTCTGAGAAAAGCATTATGGAGAAAAGGTGATGGTAGTTAGATCATCTTTCACTTTCTGCAAGCTGAATTAGAGATTGGCAGTAGTCCAGGTTGTATTCCCTCTACTTTTTAGCACAGGAAGATAAGATATATTGATTAGTAACAAGGTAGTATAAAAGTCATATGTAAAAATAATTGGAGATATCTAAAATTTTCTTAGCAAATTATTTTCTTTCTTCAGTTTATCATTGTTTTATGTTAATTCTAATGATTCTGGTTACTGCATTTTGTATCCTTTCTTGAGATGAGAAAAAGCAGGGAAAGTGGAAAATAAAGTGTGTGGAGACTTCCTCTGTTCATTTCATTTTGTTCTAAATAGCCTTCTTTAAAGAAAGGGGGATGAAGGTAGGGTTAGGAAAAGAACAAAGTTCTTGGCAAATATCTCCCTTCCTTCCCTTTTGTCTCCAAGGCCTCTGGTCTTAAACTCTGCCTAAGTCAGCTGCCAAATCTAGACTGCCACCTTTGTAGGGCCACAAGGTAAGGATGCTTTTTATGTTTTTAAATGGTTAAACATTTCATGTCATATCCACAACTCATTTTTCTATGAATTGTGCTATAAGGGCAGGCGGCCCGCAAAGGCAAAAATATTTTTAAAATGGTCTTTTACAGAAAATAATTCTCTAATTATTGGTTTAAACTGTATTTCTCTGTTATTAACATTGGAGACTTATAGTGTGGTTTGACCTTGAAGTAGAGATGGGTTAATTAAAAACAAATAAAAGTCTCATACTAGTAAACTGGTCGATATATAAGCATCAAATTTAGTTGGTTTTTTGGGAGTGTGGTTTGAAACTAGTGTTATCTACATGTTCATAGATTTCTAGGTATCCACAGAGAACTTTCATGCTGGATTACAGACGTGTTTGACATGTTTAATTTGTTTTCTTCCTATCACCTGAAGGTTTCTCACTGCAGGACTGCTCTGGGACACAGGGTTCTAGGGCATGAACTATACAAGATTAATCAAGTCTCAAGATTGAAAACCATAACTTTATAATATTTGGATTTTTAATAATTTACAGACAGACAGAATTGTGAACCTAATCTGACTACTGGGATTATTAGTAATCTATAGAGGGAGAGCCAGTGTCTAGGTATCTTCCTCATAAACCAAAGATCTGGGCCAGAATTTGCAGTCTTCTCTGGAACCCTGAGGGCTGCTCAGCATGGAGGCAGAGAACTACAAGGATGTCTGAAAGGGCACTGGACTGCTATCCTACTTACCAAAGAGTAATTAATTTCTGCTCATTTTAATCCTTCTTCATGCTTCTTAAAGATAATGTGTGACTTTCTTCATTTCTTGTGGCAGAGGCCACCATCCCTTTTTTGTCCTCAGAGATTTTGCTGTCATCATTAATTTGCTGTAGAGTTGGTATGAACAAAGTGGGGGGTAATTCTTCTCATTGAATGGTGTTACAACTTCTAAGTATATTTTCCCATTTTTAAATGTATGCATTTTTCACATGTAAATGGGTTTCCCCACTGGCTTCCTTTTCAGGTCGGTGCCTTAAGAGGTTCAGAGAAATTAAATGCTTTTTCCAAGGCAGAGCAGGCCCCAAAATGTGTTCCAATTCCACTAGTGAGCTCATTGTTCTGAATCAGGAGACTGGAGAGCCAGGGAATTTGCTGATTTTTTTTTTTTCCTTTTAAACACCTTTCCTCTAGCACAGCTAGTGTTTAGTTTTGTGGTGGGAAGCTCTTCTCCTTCAGGGTGAGGCTGTACTTTGGGGCAGAAGATGTCCTTTGAGCAGTTCCCCTCTGTTCCTTCATACCAAAGATGTAGAGAAATGTGGAATTTTTGGGCCTTGCCTTTGTGGTAGATTTTTTAAAAAAAAATCCTGTGGAGCATTAGAGGATGGAAGCCTGAGAGTATGAATCATTCTCAGAATTATTTTCTACACAAAAAAAATTGCATTTTTAGAACCCAATGAGGTATTCTTTTTAATATTCACCAGAACCCCAGAAAAGTGGTAATATGAAAAAAATCAGACATGGAATTTTAGAGTAGGGAGAGTGCTTCCAGATCTGGTAATTTAGTCTTTGGTTTTTCAGGTAAGGACACTGAGACACGTAAAATTCAGAAATTTGCCCCAGATTTCAGAACCAGTCATAGCATACCTAAGACACTATAATTCAGTGGCCCTTATCTTGTACTATACCCAGCATATATTTGAAAACTTCCTATGTATTCAGCACTATGGAGATTACAATAGACATACTAGATACATTACTTGCTTTGAAAAGGCTTCTTGGTTATTTGAGGAGATATAACTGCCATTTGTGAAACAATAAGAGACAGTTAAGTGTCATTTAATGGTTCAATAAGAGTTAAAGAAGTTAAAACAGTGCCTGGCATTCAGTAAATGTCAGTTATTACCAATGAACAAATATTTATGAACAGAGATTTACCTATTATGTATTAGGCACTGCTGTAGGTTCTGGTTATACAGGAGCAAAAAATAAAATAAGACTCTGTGATCTTAATTCATATCCCCCCACTTTTTTTGTTTTGTTAATCCTCACCTAAGGATATTTTTTAGTTGGTTTTTAGAGAGAATAGAAGGAAGTGAAGGAGGGGGAGAGATAATCAAAATGAGAGAGACATGTTAATTGGTTGCCTCTTGCATGATCCCTGGCCCCAGATCAGGGATTGAACCTACAACCCAGGTACATGCCCTTGACAGGGAATTGAACCCACTGCCCTTTGGTGCACAAGGGGATGCTCCAACCACCGAGAAACACTAGCCAGGGATGAATTCATACTCTTGATAAAAGGGCAAAGGTGTTAAAGGGAATTTAGAAGCAACAAAGTTATGGTTATGGCCCAGGCCAAGCTGACCAAAGGACTTGGGTAAAAAGCTAGGCTTTTCTGATTGGGTAAGACTTTGAAGGGAGAAATAACATTCTTGAATATGAATACAATGCTTTCAAAGGCTTGGAGTCATGAAGGAACCCGGAATCACAAGAAGTGAGTAGATTGACTTGGAATCTTTGTTGCATGTTAAGAGTAGTTGGGAAAACAGGGTAGGTAGTTTGGGATCTGATTGTGAATTACCCTGAGAACCACTCTGAAGAGTTATGAGTTAGACAGAAGTAAACCATTTGAAGTTACTCAGTATACCAGAAAGCTGCTTGAGAAAAGCAGGACTGGAAAATTAATTTCATAGAAAATTTTAGACCCAGAAGACAGCTAAGAGTATATTCAATCTAGATTATTCTGGTAGCAGTGTGTAGGAAGACTCGGAAGCAGTAAGGAGCTGAGAATCTGTTGAGGTTATCCTATCTAATAAAGACAGAATATGCAAATTGACTCACTTCTCAACAAAGATGATGGTGCCCACAGCCAATAAGGAGGAAATATGCAAATTGACGTGACAAAGATGGTGGCAGCCGGGTCGGGGCGCAGGTGTTCCGTCCCACCCCACCTGGTCCGGGCCTCTGGACATCGCGCGAAGGCAGTAGGTGGAAAGGCAGCAAGGTGACTCTGGGCTGGAGCGAAGGCAGAAAGGCAGCTCCGGGCCGGAGCGAATGTGGAAAGGCGGCTCTGGGCTGGAGTGAAGGTGGTGCCAGCACCCAGGGGAAGGAAGGCCTATTCTTGCAAAAATCTTAATGCATCAGGCCTCTAGTATAGACATAAGGCAGTAAATCCTTATACTAGTACTGAATTGGCTAGAGTCAAGAGGAAGAGGAAGTATGTGGCGACATTCTGTTAAAAAAAGCAGCAAGGCTTTCTAACAGATTTGATAAAGGGTTGGTTTGAGTCAAACATTTCTTCCACCTTTTTCCTTTGGGGTATTAGGAGACTGTACTATTTGCAGAAGGGGATAGTTTGAAAGATAAGCTGGTTTGGAAGCCAAGTTCAGTTTCTTTTCTCTTTTTCTTTTTTTGTATCCAAAATGTGTTTATTGGAATGGTTTCCCACTCATCTTGATTTGAGGTGCTTTTAGTGCTGCTTCCTTCTGAAGGAGCATCCTTCTGTAAGCCTTGCTTTTCCTCCTGGTGACTGACAGAGAACAGTGGAGCAACCAACACACAAAACTACCATTTTATGCATGGCTAAAGACGGTGGTGATTTTATAGCATCCTGGCCATTTTACATGCATGAAGTAGGAATTGGGGCTCTGCACCAGGTGCTTCTTCCTGTGTTTCCTCTTCTCTTCTGGAGAAGGACAGAGGAATCCTTAGCGAGAGGCATATTGTAGTGGGGAGGTCGTCATCGCCAGAAAGGCTTCAGTTTCATTTCTGATGATGTGAACATTAGTAGAAATAGCCAAGTGGGCTGGAATGCCAGAGTGAGAGATCAGGGAAGAGAGATGCTGATCTGGTAGTCATCAGTATATGAGAGTGAATGAGCTCACTTGGGACTATGCTTTGTGAGAAGAGAGCAGAGAGCCAAGTACATTTCTTATAGCCAAGAGCTCCACTTCTTGTATTAAGATTATTGTGTAGCAGATGTTAATAAATTAAGCAGCTTGTATTCAAATTGTCAGAAGCCAGATCGTTGATCAGCACACCTAAGAAAAGATAAATATATCATAAAGAAAAATTTCAAAGAATAATTTCAATAGGAAATCATTTTTTCTAGGCTTAAGAAAAAATTCTTGTGTGTGTGTGTGTGTGTGTGTGTGTGTGTGTGTGAGAGAGAGAGAGAGAGAGAGAGAGAGAGAGAGAGAGAGATGGAGAAGGATAGATATTTAATTAAATATTAAAAGGCAATACCCAAAGTAGGGACCTCAAAGTTCAAGGTTATTCTGAAGTCAGATTTCTGAGAATATCAAAAATCCAACTGCTTCTTGTTTATGGTGAAGAAGAGTCCCTACTCTTTGATTGGTTGCTGACTCCCCCCCATAAACTGAAGAAGTAAGAACTGTGTTTGTGCCCAGGCCACTCGTGAAAATTGTAGGGCCAAATGAGGACAACACTGGAGATTCAAGATATTTCTTGTGACTTTTGTGGAGAAAATCTAACCAATAATTTCTTAAAAGAAGAATAAAAAGGTTTGAGAACCCAAGAATTTATATACTTAACTCTTCTTTGAGGCAGATGGTATGACATTTAGACGTTTGCTATTATTGTAATTTTATATATTATATAGTGCCTTCCTATTGCATTGTTGCTTCTGTGGTATTTACCAGGTCCCACCTTACCCTTGGGGAGCAATTGCTTAAGATGAATTTTTATAAAGAAAAGTCAGTAGGGAAGGACTTGTAAAACTATATAATCCTTGGTGCTTGTAAAGAGTTAGTTAGGAAATTCAGAAGTTAGAGAGGGGTATAAGGAGCTTATTGAGGAAATGATTACTATATATAAGCTAATTATCTACTTAATACAACTCTATTTTCAGAGGCTCCCCAAAACTATTTCTGTATGAAAAACCATCTTAGACATGTCAGTTGCATTTATTTAACAACAGGTCCTAAAACACAATATATGCCATTCATCCATGGGAGTTTAGATAGTATAAATGGATAGTGCATAATAACACTTGTATAAAAAGACAGGCATATGTCAAAAAATATAAGAAAGATGACCAACATAGACCAGCAATCATTGGCCAGATGACATATGACAGTATGACCGTGGTTCTCTGGGAATTGTTGCGGTATAAAAGTACATCTCATAAACTTCCATGAGTAGTCTTGGGTAAAATATACTGTTGACATATTATCTCAAGAGAAATACAGTGAAAATACATTTTAGAAGAAAAATCAGTATGGTTAAAAAAACCCACTTTTTTTTTTTTTTTAGCAAAAAGTATAAAGAAAATAATGTTCCACAGAACAATTTGACAAGTATTGAATTAAAAAAATATTCTATTAGACAACACTTAATTTGCTTAGCACTACTTGATGCAGTTATTAAATGTATTTGAAAGTAATAATGCTACATTGTATGAAAATATTTTATAATCCAAACATTTTGCCTTATTTACAGGTCCTCTTTCTAATAATAGTTATTAAAAAGATACTTGTTTGGCAGAATCTCATTTATATAGCAATGTGGTGCCTAAAATGTTGCCTCAATAGGCAGTGGTTTCTGTGATGCTGCATTAGGCTAGTGCAGGTGGGGTTTATATGGTTCTAATTTAAATATACATCTGGAAGCTCACAGCGTGGAGATGGAGCTGTGTCCTTGAGCAGAAGAAAGTGCCAGCAACTGGAATCATGGCCATGCTTTTGGAGGTGGTGAGAGGGTGGGGATTACAAAGTTGGCGAAAACCTGAGTGGCCTGTTGTTATTTTAGGTGTGGGTTGAGCATCTTCTATAGTGATTCTTGCAGCTGCAGAGTGTTTACCCAGGTGCAGCCACAGTCCTTTGAGTACCCCACCAGAGCAAGGGATGGTGAGCTGCGAGTCCCAGCTCTTCCCTTCACAACCCCAGTGCAGGGACTCTTGTCATATATCTGTATCCTGCATCTAGCAGCCTCTGTTACTGTCTCATCTAGGCATGTGTGAGGTTATGAATATGATTTACCAGGGCAAAGAATGCATTGTGCTTGTGTTTTAGCAAGGTATTATATAATTAAGTATTCTTTATGCTCACATGGTGAGGGCATTTATTTCTTTGAATGAACAAGTGGCAGTATAAAGATAATACCTTGGAAGAGATTCAGGCATGATAAGCCCTGGGTCTGGAAAATATCATTAAAAAGTCATTTGCCACTGTGATTTGTGCCTTGTTGATTTGTGACTTGCAGAAGTAGAGTTAGATACCTAACTGTGGCCACAGCCCCAGTTTGTACTCTTTTTGGCATCAACACTACACATCTTAAGGGGTAGAGCAGTCACTTGAGGGGTTACTTGTCATTCTATCAAACCAAAATACTTTGCTGTTAAGTGCTTGAGATCTAACTGAAAAAGCAGGATTTTCCTGTATATAGTTGAATAGCGTCTGACTGAGAACTACTGCACTAGTGGTGAAAATCCCTAGTGGAAAGCATCTGATCTTTTACCAAATCACAGACCCTATATTTAGCTTTAATGCAATGGTTCTTAACTGCAGATGTGTGAGAATTGCCTGGTGAGCCTTTTAAAATTATAAAAAGCAGCTCTGTGCACTCTCTCTTAGGTAATCCCATTCATTCCCACTGCTTTAAATTCATATTTATAGTGGCCACTCAAGTTTATATATTTTCCTGATTTTCAGACTTTCATATCTACCTCATAACACCACTGAGCTATCTACTAGTTCCAGAACAGAACCTTTGCCTCTCACTCTGCTCCTTCCCCAGCATTTATTTTCCTAAAATACCACCTATCATCCTGCCAGTTGCCTTAGCAAGAAAAAGGCCATTTTTCTTGCCCTCTCCTTTCCTAATTCATCAGTCCAGTCAAATGCTTTCACATTCCTCCACTTCCACCACCGTGGCCCAAGACACCAAGGTGTTTACCTGGCCAACCTCAGTAGCCTCTTATTCCACTTGCCCCACCATAACTCCAGAAGAGCTAAATGCACTTTTTATTTATTAGTCCCCAAACTGTTGAAAATGGAGATGTTGGTGTTTCTTTCTCTGAAAATATTTTTAACCATAAAGGTTTTTCCTGCCACCTTTATTCTATAGCTTGTTAGAACAAAATATGCCCCTGGGGAAACAGCATATAAAGTGGCATGGTCTCAGCCTCCATTGCTCCAATGCCATAGCTCCTCAGGCTTACAGCTCTCTACTTTGCATGGGGACTTGGGAAGCCTCCTCTGACAGGGACTCTTAAGTGTAAGGATACTTTCTAAGCTCTATATTGGTTCAACTCTTTGCCAGGTGTATTAATTTTCTATTTCTGTAATAAATCACAACAAACAGCGGTTTAAACTTTGTGAACTGGCTTCAGTAAGGGAAGCTCTTCACCTGTGGGTGAGGGATGCTGGAGCACGCTGTGACCCTATGTCTAGCCTGCAGGGCACCCGGTGCAGGATGTGTTACTGTACGGGTTTCAGGGTTGGTGTGGGTTTTTTTTTTTTACTCAGTCCACAGGCCTCCACAGCATTGACAACTGTATGGTCCTTGGCAAATGTTGCAGAGTGTCTGCAGTGACTGCAAGGGTCCTCAGTGGCACCTCCAGGTCCAGTGGCTAGGGATGAAAGCCAGACAGCCCTGGTGGCTAGAACAGGTGGTGTGTATACATTCAGCACTGGGGGTTAGCTGCTATGGCCCTCTGTAGAGGCAGGGGCTGGTTGCAAACATACATGTAAGTAGGGGGAGACAAGGCAGGCAGCCTAGGCTGGAGCCAACTGTGGGCGCACTGGTAGTTGCAGGGGCACTTGTTGATATGCACTACTGTGATTGCTCAGTCTCACATGAGCACACGGTAGTGGATACTAATGACGGGTTAGGCTGGGGGTGTGCAGGTGCACAGCTGGAGGGTCTAGTTGCAGGTGTGTGATAGTGACAAGACAGAGCTTCATCTGGGACCACAAGCAACTGTGGGACCTTAGCTATAGAAATGCTCTCCCATCTTCCTGAGCATACATAGAAAGTGGAGACTGATGACAGGGTTCAGGTTCATGGAATACAAGTGCACAGCTAGCCCCATGGCAGTGGGGGTTAGCTGTGGGACTTAAGACTGGAGTCACCCTGACCGGTTTGGCTCAGCGGATAGAGCGTTGGCCTGTGGACTCAAGGGTCCCAGGTTTGATTCCGGTCAAGGGCATGTACCTTGGTTGCGGGCACATCCCCAGTGGGGGGTGTGCAGGAGGCAGCTGATCGATGTTTTTCTCTCATCGATGTTTCTAACTCTCTATCTCTCTCCCTTCCTCTCTGTAAAAAAATCAATAAAATATATTAAAAAAAATAATAAAAAGCCTGGAGTCTTGGATTTCTGCAGCCTCAGAGGCCTGGGCTGGCTGCTGGTGTGATTCCTTGTCTCCAGAGATGATGGGGAGGGAGGAGGGTGGAACATAGGTAGCTGGCATTAGCGAATGCCAATAAATGTGGGCTAAAACTGGTGAAATCTGCAGGGCTTTCACGGCAGCTGTGCTGGCTTTTGGGTTGGTCCTTCTTTGGTGGTGAAAGCAGGGTTTGTCCGTAGAGCAGGTCACTGTGAACCTGTGTTGCTCTTTCTATATATGGCTGTTATTGGTAGCTCTTGCTTTTCTTCCTTGTTCTGAGCTATCTCTATATGTCTCTGTGCAGTGAAGGCTGGGGAAGCTTGTCACTTACCCATTCTTCTTTCCCAGCAAAGGGGACTCTTTCTAGCTGAGGAGTTCCCTTTGGTGTTTAGCAGTACTGGCTTGGGGGATGGGATGATGCAGGCAAAATGAAGCTGTCTTCCTTCTTTTGTGTGTATGGTCATTCTCAGATTTTGTTGTTTAACTGTGTTGCTAAAGTTTTGTAAGAGATCTCCCAGGACTGTTTTTGTTCATGGATAGCTAATTGTTTTATCTTTGTGGGAGGACAGAAGCTGCCATTTTAGTGGTTATTCTCTTGGCTGGGGCCCTTACTGAGATTTCAGGATGGATTCTGAAATTTGTTATGATGACCAGCCTTGCATATGATTCTGATGGTTCTTGTTGTACTCTGCTCACCTCACCACACTTGCTACATGGTGGGCATGGCACATTCAGTGATGGAATCAAAGTCCAGAGAAATCCTGATGTGGCTGACTCTAACAAAATTAGATTTGAAGAGGGTAAAAATGAAAGATGATGAAAAATGTTAGAAATTTGGTGTTTCAGATACATACCCACACATACATTGTGGTAAGGTTTTATTTCTTTTGAATACTGCCATTGGCGGTTATATTAAATGTGTAATAACATTTCCTCTAAAGTTTTCTTAACTAGAAACTAGATTTTATTAAATGAAGATCTTATATCACTAGCATGGTATGAAGGATTCTAGCATCATCTACAGTTTCTTTTTCCAAAGTCTGTCTCTCCCTTGCATCAATTGTAGCCCATTGGTTACTGATGGTAGTGAATGTGGACTGAATGTACAGAATCCACAATCTTTTCCCAAGAAAAGGAGCCACATATTTTACCCTAATCATGAGGTCATGATTGTCACCTGTGGCCAAGAATGGATCAGTTTTTGTCGTTTCTTAAACTGTCACCCTATTATTTAGGACTTTACTTCTTTTTGGGTTACAGTAAAGATTCTTTTTTTTCCCTTTCTTTAAAAATTGTCATTTTTATCTTTATTTAAAATTTAAGTTTTTAATTTCTTGATTTTAGAGACAGGAAGAGAGAGACATTGATTTTGTTATTTCACTTACTTATGCGTTCATTGGTTGCTTGTTCTTGTATGTGTCCTGACCAGAGATTGAATCTGTAACTTTGGCATATTGTAATGATGTGCTAACCAACCAAACTACCTGGCCAGGGCCAGTTAGTGTTATTTTTATTTGTGTTATTTTTGGTGTAGGTTTATGTGCCCAAAAAAGACATTTAATACTTCCATAGAAAAAAATGTCACTGTTTTTCTTTTTAACTTTCCCCCCTCAATAAATACAGGGGTGAGCAAAAGCAGGTTTACAGTAGTTCATATGGAAAATATAATACTTACTAAATAATAATACAAGAATAAACTCTAATTCACTTACTTACAACTGTAAGCGTGCTTTTGCTCATTCCTGTATTTTGCGATCCTATTTTGCGCCAGTTATTGTGCTAGGCATTAGGGTACAATAATGAATGGTTCCTGTTCCCAATATAGAGATTCATTTAGTGATGGACATGGGGAAGCAATACCTGAATAAAATAATAGAAATTCTGTGAAAGAAACAAAAAATAAGTTGACATAGAGTGTAACATGTGAGAGACCTATCTATTTTAGATAGGATGGCTGGGGAAGGTTACGCAGAGCAGACATTTGAGGGAGAGTTGAAGAACTTTATAGAGAACTAGAAGACTGGTGCACAAAAATTTGTGCACTCGGGGGGGGGGGGGCGCCCTCAGCCTGGCCTGTGCCCTCTTGCAGTCTGGGACCCCTTGGGGGATGACCACTTGCTGGTTAGGCCTGCTCTCTGGGGGATTGGGCCTAAGCTAGCAGTCAGACATCCCTCTGGCAGCCCGGGAGCCCTTAGGGGATGTCCACTTGCCAGTGGGTAGCAGGCCTAAGCTGCAGTCGGACATCCTTAGCACTGCTGAGGAGGTGGGAGAGGCTCCCACCACCACCGCTGTACTGGCAGCCATCAGCCTGGCTTGTGGCTGAGCAGAGCTCCCCCTGTGGGAGCACACTGACCACCAGGGGACAGCTCCTGCATTGAGCATCTGCCCTTTGGTGGTCAGTGTCTGTCATAGGGACCAGTCATTCCCAGTCATTCTGCTGTTAGGGTCAATTTGCATATTACCCTTTTATTATATAGGAGTGCCTGGCCAGCCTGGGTGAGAGGCTGATGGCTGTTTGCAGGCTGGCCACACCCCGTTCAGTGTGGGGGTCCCCACTGGGGTGCCTGGCCATCCTGGGTGAGGGGCTGAGGGCCCTTTTTAGGCTGGTCACAGTCCCTTCAGTGTGGGGGTTCCCACTGGGGTGCCTGGCCATCCTGGATGAGGGGCTGAGGGCCATTTTCAGGCTGGCTAAGTCCCCCAGCAGGGACCCTCACCCCATGAGGGTGTGGCCAGCCTGGGTGAGGGGCTGATGGCTGTTTGCAGGCTGGCCACAACCCCCAGCCACCCAAGCTCCCAGTGGAGGCTGGCTGGAAGAAGGTATCTGGAATTTATTTGTCTTCTATAATTGAAACTTTGTTTCCATGAGCAGAGGCCACAGCCGGCTCAGGGCAGGTGGGAAGCTTGGGTTCCTCCATCGCCCGGGGCAACCAAGCCTCCTGCTTGCTCCAGCTCCGTGGCTGCCAGCTGCCATCTTGGTTGGGTTAATTTGCATATAGCCACTCCGATTGGCTGATGGGTGTGGCTTAGGGCATAGCGAAGGTACAGTCAATTAGCATCTTTGTCTTTTATTAGTGTAGATACCATATGTACCGAGGTACTGAGATGAAGTGGGGAGGAGCTGAATTAGAATTATCTTTTTCACAGTGTGAAGCTAAGTTGGGGAAGACAAGAAAGCAAAGGATGGAATGATAGAAATGCAGGTCCTTATTGATTGTGGGGCAAGGTATTTTCAGTATATTGAGAAATGAACACTGGCATGTAGGAAAGGTATTGAATCGTATTAGGGTATGGTTAAAAGATGTGGACATGAGAAATCAGTTAAGAGACTGTTTTACTAGGCTAGAAGAGAGTATCTGTGGCTTGGACCAGTGTGGTGGCATTTGAGAGGGAGGGAGGCTAATTGATTCAATAACTATTTTGGAGATAAGATGAAAATAGCATGTAGGATGTGTGAGCAGGGTTAGGAAGGGAGAATCAGTTATGCCACCAAGATTTTGGGAATGTATGAACAACAAGGTGGAGATTCTTACTGAAGACTTAAGGACTATAGAAAGCTTTTTTTGTGAAGATGTCTTTTGGACTTAAGTGTGAAACCCAAGTTGAGAAGTCAGTCATTTGGATAGATGGGTCCCCTCCCTCCCTCCCTCCCTCCCTCCCTTCCTTCCTTCCTTCCTTCCTTCCTTCCTTCCTTCCTTCCTTCCTTCCTTTTTCAGAAAAGAGGTTTCAGATCAAGATATAAATGTGGAAAACGTCAGTACAAAAATATGGAATTTAAGTCATAGAGTGGATGAGATAATTTAAGATTGTATAGAGAAGGCAGAGAGCTCAAGGACTAACCTTAACTCCACAATTTTGATACTGATGAGAGAGGGAGATTGATAAACAGTTGGCAGGAGGAAAACCAAGAGTATGTTGTGCTGGGAGCTAATGAAGAAACAGTTTATAGGAAGGAGGAGTGCCAGATGCTTCTTGCTATGATGAATAAGGTGAAGACTGTTTGCTCATCAGGCTTGGCAACATGGAAGTTTTTGGATACTTTTCAAGACTGGTTTTGGTGGAGTTGTGGGCTGGTACTGATTGGAATGGGCAAGTGAGTGAGTGGGAGTTTGTAAGGAAGGGGGATAATGAGTGTAGACTCTTGAGAACCCCAGTATGTTCATGAAAGGGATAGGGACATGGAAGGCAATATAGGGCTAAGAAAAGCACTGGAGTTTGACTTTTTTTTTTAAGATAGGATAAGATGTTAAGTTGAACCATAAGAAATTGGTGACAGCCCTAACCGGTTTGGCTCAGTGGATAGAGCATCAGCCTGTGGGCTCAAGGGTCCCAGGTTCGATTCTGGTCAAGGACATGTACCTTGGTTGCGGGCACATACCCAATAGGGAGTGTGCAGGAGGGAGCTGATAGATGTTTCTCTCTCATCGATGTTTCTAACTTTCTACCCCTCTCCCTTCCTCTCTGTAAAAAAACCCTAAAAAACCAATAAAATATATTTTAAAAAAGAAATTGGTGACATATGACTACTTTTGACTTACGAGAATGTCAGTTTTGTATAGTTTGACCTAATAAAACATGTTATATTATTGAGAATGTCTTGCTTTTAGAAGGGGACTTTGACGAAGCAGTGTTGAGAGTTTAACCACAAAATATAGCCTTTGAGCAACCGAGAGAGATGGGGTTGGAGCTCACCAGCAGTGTTGGCCTTTGAAGTAGGGAGAGGAGAAGGCACATGTTTTTTTCATTGTAACAGGAAGGAAGAAGAAGGTGCGCAGATTCAGCATGCCTCAGTGATCACAGTGATGCCAGTCCCAGCAACTCATGTCTTACCCAGGGGCAAATAATTACATAAGACTTTTTTCAGATAATTTATAGACACACATTGATTGATATTGTTCAGAGGGCTGAGTGGTTACTGATCCTATTTTGCCTTGTAGTAGGCTCTAAATTTTCTCTCTCAAAAGTCTTTGATATCAGTGAATTTTTTTTTTTTTTTGCTCAGTTTTTCTCTCACCAAAAGCAGAAAAAAATCAAATACCATGATCTCCTTCCCCACTCCTCAGCAGTGCAACACCATGGCCTCCCTAGAGAACTGATTAGCAAATCAAAAAATAAAGTGGTTTTCTCATAAGTAATTTTTTTTGTACTATAGGAACTTGTCTTTTTCAATATCACCATTGGTACTCTGACTTGTCATCATATGAAACACTGCCTATCATTGCTATTATTTTAATATAGACTATGAGCATATCCTTTTAAGGTCATACTACTCTTCTCTGTCTTATACAGAATTTGCTTATGAAGTGTATGCATCTCAAAAATTTCAGCTATTTGGAGGGAGATTTTACTTCCCTGCATAATATAGTTTAAAAAATAATTTCCATTAAACCACTGTGTTGACATATCTCTAGGCCACCGTTTTCTCCATGAACGTCATTCAGTACAGTATTCCAGGTATTAAACATTGATTGTATCTTTAAAGCAACAATGATACTGAAATCATCTTTAGTGCTTGCAGGATCCTTTTTCATGAAACATCCATCTCCTATAATGTTTGTTTGGAATAATACTCTCTTCCATGGGTTATGGGACCAGGAAGGAGCCCTCTTCTTTCTCGATGTGTGTTTGTTGAACTATAGGCAGCTTTGCTGTGTGCATGGCTTCAGAATTACCTTTTTCTGAAAGTACAGGAAGATCTGGAGAAAGTCAGTGCTCATATATTCTTTTATACACTATTAAGTGTCTGATAAAACATGTGGCACCTTTCAAAGCTCTAGGATGGTGATATTTATTTATTTATTTATTTATTTATTTATTTATTATTTATTTATTTATTTATTTTTAGCCTTTCCAGCACAACTTTTAATTTTCATTGGAATCAATGTCTTTTTCCCTTTAACATTTTTAAGAATTTATTTTGAATTGTAGTTGACATAATACTATATTAGTTTCAGGTATACAGCATAGTGATTTAACATTTATAAACCTTACAAAGTGATCACCACAAGTCTAGTAACTATCTGTCATCATACATACTTATAACAGTATTACTGGGGTGATATTTTAGACTAAGCTAAGGCTTTATTTTATGGAGATGTGTAGCTTTACTACAGGCATAATAAGTCAATGTGTTCTAATTCTGCTTGCAATCAGAATAACTTGATTTACTGTTGTTACCTGCTGTGGTAGAAATTGCAAGCATCACTGAAGTAGACTTGCATTTTCAGCATTGGAAATATTCAATAGAATTCATCAGGAGTGATTTCAAAAAGCTGTGGTGGTGTGATAAATGAGTGAAGAAAAGTTTTCCCCTTATTTCAGATAGCCTTTGATAGTATGTCTGTTTTAGAAAATAGGTACAGATTAGTCAGCTGTGTACCTGGCTGTCAAATATTTTTAGCTTCTTTTGAGTGAACTTTGGGTTATGCCAAGAATCCTCTATGGCCTTTCTTCTGAGAATGCTCAACCAACATCAATGTGTGCTGATAAAAAAGGGCTTGTAGTATATATAACACTACTCAACAGCTTTGCTGACCTGGAGTCTACATGATTCAACTAGTTTTTCTTTGAACCGTGAACTAGTGTTGTACTGATTATCAGGTTTCCTTTGCTTTGCCATTTCTAGTCAAAAACTGATCTATATTCTCTGTCTTGCTTTTCACTAGGGGCTTATCTTTCAGGATGAGTTCTGTGCTAAAATGTCGCACTTCCTGCTTCTATATATGCTGATGAACAGGCTTCAGAGTTCTACCTTGTGGAGACATGCCACCCCACCTAGAGGTGACAGATATCTTAAAGGACTGCAGTTTTGATGTGTGTGGGGCTATTTCTGTCTCTATTAAGTAGAGAGGCTTATGAGAGCATCTCTGAAGTCTGAGGAGGTACATATCTATCTTGTGCTCCTTGTTTCTCGTACATCAGGGCTTTGAGTATTCATCTCCAGTGTTATCTCTCCCACCTACCTCCCAAGGTAATTTGCTGCTGATTTGCTTCTAATTTTGGCTACTTTTTTTTCTTATTCTAAAATGTTTTCCCTTGTCCCTTCAGACTTATGTCAGTTTTCAGTTTGCTAAAATGGCCTTCTTTTGGTAGACAGCAGTCTGTTGACTTCTCTCCCTTGTTGAGCTGACCAGTAACATGGGAGTAAAAACTTTGTTTCTTTCAGCCTCCCCATTACAAAAACAACTGTTCATAACAGACAAAAGAGGAAGCCTAGCTGGTGTGGCTCAGTTGGTTGAGCATCATCCTATGTCCTGAGAGTTCGCCAGTTCTATTCCCTGCCAGGGCACATGCCTGGGTTATGGGCTCAGTTCCCAGTAGGAGGTGTGCAGGGGGAAGGCAATTGATGTTTCTCTCTTTCCCTTCCCTTACTTTCTTTGTAAAATAAAAAACATTTTTTAAAGGAATATAAATGCTCATAACCAGTTTTTACCATCTCAAGTATGTATTATTTTTCAAAAGGGGATCATCATGTCATATATACTATTTTATTCATACATACTATTTTAAAACTGCCTTTTCTCCACTGTATCTCCTGAAAGTACCTTCTCATATATTTTTATTTAAAAAATTATATCCCTAACTTTTCAGTCCCTGAAAACTGTTCCGTGATATTAGATATTGACCAGTCCTTCATTTTTGGACATTTAGTGTTTTAGCTTCTTTTCTCTTTTCCCTTCCTCCTTTCTGTCTTTCTGTTACTTACTGGTGATAGAATTTTTTGTTTCTGAGTATCTAGAGTTGTTTGTTCACTATCCATATAGTTATTTTATTAAGCTCTAATATGGACTTTTGGGGGAAAAGGGTAGGTTATTTCTAGTTAAAATGTCCTTTTGTGTGTGTGTTTAGATAGGGACTCATATCTTATGCATTCCTGCCTTCCCAGCATGTAGCATTATACCTGGCACAGTGGGTGTTCACTAAAAAATTATAGTTGCTTTCCAGAAATATGAAGGCCATTTGGCAAATTTATGACTATCTACTCTGTATTTGGAACCCCTGGAATAGGAGTGAGCAAGACAGAGATTGTCCTTGCTCTCATAAGCTAAGGTGTTATTCTGTATAGCAAAGTTTATGTTATAGAGAGACAAGCCTCTATAATTAATGTGAGGATCAATTAAAAACCTAAAGTCACACAATGTAGTATAGCCGGTCTAAATGACTTAATAATGTGTGGTTACTTGCGGGGGCAAGGGAGGGCAATTCATGTCAGTTTTTTTTTCAAGCTTATGGCTAATTAACAGTTGACTAACTGATTTCTGTAGATCACAGTTCTTATTTAGGATTGTCCACTAGTGTTACTGATTGAGATGAAATGATTGTTTTCAGGTTTAAAGGTCACTTTTTGACTTTTGGGAATAACTAGAATCTTTTATAGTTAAATTTAGTTTTATACCTGAATATAATATGTTATTGTACTTAGTGATTTTAGAGACCAAAAGATATTTTAGGGCTGGGTGTGGGGGTAATAGGAAATATATCCCCCAATATTTTTTGTACGTCTGTTGCTCTTTTTAAAATATGATTAAACAAAGATTGCAGCCATAGAGAAGATTTTCTGCTGTAAATTTGTATTTCAACCATTCAGCGATTAATGCTTTCTATGACCTCACTTATAAAAGTGGAAAGTGAAGCGTGAGTGGCTGCCCTCTTGAGCAGGCACATAATTTTTTAAAAAAATATGGGTGTCTCAGAGCTATGTTAGAGTTTCATATAGCTGCCTCTTTTTTATTGTAGGGCCAGCTCTCAATGTTGCAAGAAAAAATAGACCATTTGGAGCATTTGCTAGCTGAGAATAATGAGATCATCTCAAATATTAGAGATTCGGTCATCAATTTGAGCGAGTCTGTGGAGGATGGGCCAAAAAGTTCACAAGGCAATTTCAGCCAACGTGCTGGCTCACCTTTTCTGCCATCGAAAAAATTGTCCCTCACAGTTGACCCTGAAGACTGTCTATTTGCTTCACAAAGTGGAAGTCAGAATGCAGATGTGCAGGTAATGTATGCATTAGTTAATAATCACTGGGTTTTGTTTTTTTAGATTTGATCTGGTATCTGTTCTTACTTAGTAAGTTACTTAAATTCTCTGGATTCTAGTTTCTGTGATTTGATTAATTACAAGATCATTAATATTCTTTTTTAGTGATAAAATTCCATAATTCTGTGCTTCTAATTTTTTATTTTATTTTATACTTTGTGAATATGGCCATTTTGTATACTTCTTCAGTCTTGTTTTTTTTTGTAACAGTTGGAGATCTTTAGAGTTTAATTTTGGCCAAAGAAATTTTCTTACCTTCTTTTGGAGAGTACAAGAAGAGCCCTCCTCTTACTATGTCGCTGTTATACATTATAGGTTTCGCATAGTGTAGGGTTAGATTCTTTTTGCTGAATATGCCTTTATGAGAAGGAAGAGAAATATTCTAGAGTTGTACTGTCCACTATGGCAGCCACATGTGGCTACTGAATTTGAAATGTGGCTAGTTTGAATTGAAACGTGCTTGAAATATAATTTACACACAAAGTGTTGAAGATTTAGTATGAAAAAAAATAATCTATAAAGTATCTTGTTCATTTTTATATTGATTACATATTGAGATAGTAGTATTTTGAATATATTGGCCTAAAATAAAATATGTCATCAAAACTAATTTTGCCTATCCCATTTTACTACAAAATTTAAAATTACATATTTGGCTTGCATTATTCTCTTTGATCACATTGTTCTAGAGCAGGGGTGGGAAAACTTTTTGACTCGAGGGCCACAATGGGTTCTTAAACTGGACCAGAGGGCCGGAACAAAAGCATGGATGGAGTGTTTGTGTGAACTAATATAAATTCAAAGTAAACATCATTACATAAAAGGGTACGGTCTTTTTTTTTTTTTTAGTTTTATCCATTTCAAATGGGCTGGATCTGGCCCGCGGGCCGTAGTTTGCCCACGGCTGTTCTAGAAGATAGTGGAGTTGAAGACTAGGAAAGAAAGAACTTTTGCCTTTCTTAAACTTCGGGTGTGACACTCATATTTTTTAGTTCTGCAAAATAGCAGAGAGCTATAGACTTAACCTTATACCTTAGACCAGAAATTGGAACTTGGTGACAGGACCCTATGGGGTGAATATTTTAAACTTGGATAAAATGAGTTGGCTGTGTCCTGGCTTCTAAGTAGGAATTTTTATTAACTCCTGGGGACAGAGAACATGGTATGACCTTGAGGACATGGCTCACAGGCCAAGCTGAAAACTGGGAACAGTGGAGCTGGCCAGGTCTTATGCCTGCAACCTCATCAGCTAGTGTGTGGCCAGGTTCAGATAGGATTAGGAACCTATCCTGTGATTTGAAGGGATATCTATTTCTGTGAGGCTTGGCTTTGTTCAGGTTTTAATTCACTCCTTTTAAAGAGGAACAAAAAAACCTTTTTTTGGTAGGGGTGGGTCTAAATTTGGGATGGACAGAAAGAAGGTAGGAGCAACCATGGAATGCAAGCAGAGGGAGGCAGCAGGACTGGGAGTTCTGCAGACTAAAGAAAGAACTGGGAGAAATAGCAGAGACTGCTAACACATCCTCCCTTGGCCAGCTGGTTCCCAAAGATTTGTTGACTTATCCTTAGAGCATTGTATTTTACTTTATTAAAGTCATAAATTCTGAAGTGAGAAATATATTATTGCCTTAAAATACTTTGTATTCACTTTTATGTAGTTTGCTTGATATCTTTAAAAAGTTTTCTAACTCATTTATGTATTAACTAGTGGCCCGGTGCACGAATTCATGCACATTGAAAGGAAATTAATTAGAAGAAATATTTTAATATTGCTATTCGTCCTTTCTCTATAATAGAAGTGTCAACCAAATTCGCGATCGATAATGACAGATCAAAACACACATGTGCAATTGGCAGCAGTGAGAGCTTTATATATGTCCTAATATATTTATTTATATGTATTTATATATATCCAAAATATCAGACATATTGGTCAGAGGTAAGGCAAGGGTGAAATTTTACCAAAGGGTGTTTCTGTTGTCATATTTAATATTATAGAGAGTATGGAGAATAAAAATTTTTAGGGTTTTTATTTTGAGGGAGAGGGCAATATTTTTTCCCTTGTATTCAAAATATATTATTATGTAGAAGGAATTCTGCTTTGGAAACTTAGAAAGCGTTTGAACACTTAAAAGCTAAATCTCAATTTAAAAATATTCTTCCATTTTTTAACCTAGTCAATCTTGTTGTAGTTTTATTTTTAGAATAAAAAAGGTAAACATAACATATGCTAAATGAAAGAATATAAATAGATGCATTTTCATTAAGATACAGATTTTAAAATATAAGAGATTGAGTATAAAATAATGACCACTTGAAGTAAAAGTAATTTTCAGTAAATTGTTTTTTAATCTGGTCATAATTAATTTTTTTGGTTTGCTGTTTAGTTACTACCTATTCCTATTAAATTGTATTGGAAATAAAGCAGGGGAAGAGGAATTGAATGAAATTATTTTTTTATTAGAAGCAGATGGGGAAGGGGGTTACTCATCAGGATAGTTATGTAATCTAGGTAGCATTTTAAGCCTTTGAATGGTGATTAATGTTTTCTGCCTTGAACCCTTCATGTCTACAGAAATAGCTTTATCTTGTAAAATATATACTTAAAGTACAACAATAAGTAGTTTTGAACAAATATTTTTCAGCATTAAGTTTAAATTAATAATGGTTATACATAATTAAATCTTTTATTTGTCTTTTATATTTTTAGATGTTGGATGTTTACAGTTTAATTCCTTTTGACAATCCAGATGGTGGAGTTTGGAAACAAGGATTTGACATTACCTATAAACTTAATGACTGGGACACTAAGCCCCTTCAAGTCTTTGTGGTGCCTCATTCCCATAATGATCCAGGTAAAATTTGCACTTCAAAAAAACTGGAGGTTATTAAAACCCTGTAGGCACAGACTAGTTTAATGAGAATCTGGTGGCACCCACTTCTCAAATTTTTGAGAAATGTTCCCTGACTTTAAACAGTATTATATTCCTTTTATATGTCATTATATTTTTGAGTTCTTACTTGGTTAATTTATGTACCATTTAAAGATAAAAGTCGTGCAGTATGAAGTAGTAATAACACAAAGAAGGTTTTAGCCCTGGAGGACAAAAGTTGCACACATTTAAGGCACTGATCATTCATTTTAGTTACTTAGTGTAACATACTGCATGGGAGAATTATTTTGTGCCCATAAATTCTACATTTAAAAAGTCAGAATGCACATGGGAAAGCTTGAGTCTTTAAAATGGAGAAGTAGTACAAAATGATTAAGAGACAGACATGGGTGAGTCCCAACCTCATCATGTCCAGAGTGTTAGATCTTCAGGTAAATTACTTAATCTAAGAGTAAGGTTTTTTGCAGGTAGAATCAGGATGAAGTACTTCATAGGAAGTCTAAAGGCATGGTACACGGCCCAAAATTAACTGCTATCATTATCATTGTTGTAATTGTTGTTCCATATGATGACTTTTGTTTTTTATTGGGGCCAGATATTTTTTTCCCCAAGGTAAGTGGAAATCCTAAAATTATAATGTGAAATATGATTTTGTGTGTATACTTGTTAGTGTGAATACACAGGCACAGAGTAAATGCCCAATGAATGTATTTGTAGAATTTTGTGTTTTTTTGGAATGTACTTCCAAAGACTTCTTTTTTGGAAGGACTTATTGATACTTCTGCACTGAGTTGCCAGATTATTATGACCACCTGACGTTTGTAGGCAAATTAGCTATAATTTTGCGCTGAAGTTGCTAGAGGGCCAGACCATTATAAATAGGGAAGCAGGTTGTTTACCATGATAGTGGAAGTGATTTTTTTTCCTGAAGATATGGGTAAACAACGCGATTTAACAGCCTTTGAATGTGGGATATATTTGAACATGAGTGGCCAGATTATTATGACCACCTGACGTTTGTAGGCAAGTTAGCCTTACACTGCATTGTATGGGATCTGGAAGCCGAAGGCCTGTTCGAACACGTTTGCTGTCTGCAGTTACCAAGATAAAACATCTCCAATTCGCACAGGAACACAAGGATTGGACAGTTGAGCATTGGAAAAAAATCATGTGGTCCGATGAATCACGTTTCCAGTTGCATCATGCAGATGGCAGAGTGAGAATTTGGCGGAAACAGCATGAAAGCATGCACCCCACATGCATGAGTGATCATTTCTTAAGGCCTGCAGGAGCTATGGGGTCTTTTCTGGTGTTTTTTTTTGTCTGGTCTCATGAGCAGGTTGCCAGGAGGTTGTTCCAACTCAGGGCTGAGGAACTGAAACATAACTTAGGTCAAGATGTTGTCTTTAGTCTGCCAGAGATCCAGACCATGTGACTATTAGTCAGGTCCAGGCTTCTGCTGCCTCAGAGGTTGCTGATTATTGGGGAGGAAAGGCTATGTCTGGGAGGTGGCAAGAGAGAGATAGAAGGAGAGGGAGAGAATTTCTGGAGCTAAGTTTTAAAACAATTTAATAAAAGTCATAAGGACCCTTGGCTGTTTTTTTTATTTGTTTGTTTGTTTTGTTTTCTATATTAGACACACTCAACGAGGTGAGGTGTTTAAACTTCACATATGGGATCTGCAACTGCCTGTAGACTATAGATATTTTTTTCTATAAACCTCATTCACTCTGAAATATTCTCTTGGTGAGTCAAATAGCAACAGAGACACTTGTAGTGAATGGATTGTTCTCTCATCTATTCTCTGTTGATCATGTGTAGTTTAATTCTTGGCACTTAATTGAGTGTGTGATGTGATTCCATTGTCTATTTTCTGTAGGGTTTTTTTTTTGTTTGTTTGTTTGAAATATATTTTATTGATTTTTTACAGAGAGGAAGGGAGAGAGATAGAGAGTTAGAAACATAGATGAGAGAGAAACATCAATCAACTGCCTCCTGCACATCTCCCACTGGGGATGTGCCCGCAACCCAGGTACATGCCCTTGACCAGAATCGAACCCGGGACCCTTGAGTCCTCAGGCCGACGCTCTATCCACTGAGCCAAACCGGTTTCGGCTTCTGTAGGTTTATAAATATAATTTGCAGTGTATCTTGTAGGTCCTCATGTGAACCCAGCTTCCTTCCCTTTTTTTATTTTTTAAATACCTTTATTATCCTTTCCCCCTTTCTGCTATCTTCAATTTCCATAAATCTCATTCTTGTTATCTACAACATGGGCATTTAACTATAATAATAAAATTAGCAGTTTACTAGGCACTATGCCAAATGTTTTATAAACATCTGATGCCCCCAATAACCCTGGAAGGTTGGTGCCACTATTCATGATGAGGGGTTACCAACCTGCCAAGCTTACATAGGTAGTGGCAACAGAACATTTTCCTGATAGTTTATCTGGATCTCCCATGTGAGTATACTAGAATGGCAGAATACTAATATGTGTCTTCTATTATAGTCTATCCTCATTGCCAGCCTACACTTGGCATATCGTAATTGCTATGTATATGTGAGGCCTTTTCTGATCTACCTCCATGCCCCTGAACAGCTCTCTCACATTGTACACACACACACACACACACACACACACACACACACAGTTTCCACATAGGCACACGTAAATATTTATAGCATTTTTTTCTGGGTCTCCTCACTAGAATGTAAGTTCAATGAGGACTCAGACTTTGTCTTATTAACCACTGGGTGGCTGATGTCTAGAACAGTAACCAGCACACAGTACAGCTCATTTAGTTAAAGAAGATAATGAATTAAGGAATCTGACTCTGCAGATTCGGATGAAATATTTAACCTTGGCTCATGATTTTAACTCCGTTTTCTTCTTCACATTGTCTACTTATTTCTATTTAAAAAATATCTTATTTAGAATAAATGTTGTAATTTTAAATACTAGAAACAGATTATATCAACTTCATCAAGGGCAGGGATTCCTCTGCCTTCTAGACTTTGTTTAATTTGCACTGTAGTTAGTATGTTGTTTTGTGAGAAAACATCCTTAATAACTGTTCCTGACTGCAATAAAAGGTATCCTCGTAATCACAATTGAATCTTTTTGTCTTAGTAAATGATGTTAATGACTCTTACCCTCAGGCCCTTCTCTACCTGAGGGAAAAATAATGGTGAGAAACAGACCTTGAAATCTATATAATGTTATTAATCAATGTCACCAAAAAAATATTTAGAATAAGACAGGGAGGGTGAGGGCATGTGCTGGGGGTTGGGGGTGGGTAGGGAGAGGTGGGGGGGGGGAGGGGAAGGAGACTTAAGTAAGATTTTAAACAATAAAGAATTTAAATTTAAAAAATAAATTTAATTTAAAAAATTTTAGAATAAAATACCTCTATAACAAAAACAAAAACAGTAAAGTGATTTTTGCTACGAAGCAAAATTCTAGAGGAAAGAACTGCTGACTTTTCTTAATAATTTTCACCGCTTCTTAACAAATGTAGAATTTAGATAAACTAAATTATGAATCATTCAGATCATGAAAAACCACTTTTTTCTGTGGAGGACAGAAGATAAGTGTACTAAATGTGACCGTGTAATGGGGAAGTCTTTGGGAATACTCCTAAATGGAAGTGCAATTTGGCAGCTTACTTCCTAAATGAGATTTATAGAGATTTATCTTTATTTTTTGCAGCAACAGTTTAAAACAAACTAGCTCAGTAATTTGTTTCATCAGTGAAGTTTTATCTGTTGAGGATAGAAATTTGAAATAGGTATTTTAAAAATTCATGTATTTAGTTCCCCAACTTAAATAATTATGTTGCTCTGTTTTTCATATATGTAGATATTTTTCTGTTTGGTCCACCTTGGTAATACCTCACAAGAAAGATAAATTTCAGTTATGTTTGTATTTTAATACAATTTCTAATTATGTCTTCTTTCTGTCCATAAGGACATGTAACAATTGTCATACAATATTTTGTGTGGTTTACATTAGTTCAAAGAAAATTGGAAACAAATTGTTAAGTAAATGCTGATAACTTTTCACTGTTGCACTTTTGACAGTTTTGAATCATGGACCATGAAATTAAATGTTAGTTGATTGATACATGTTCATGTTGTATTTAATAAGCTGATTAAAACACAATTATAGCACCTTTGTATCTATAATCTTAATTCTTTGCTTCCCACTAGTTAAATTGCTGAAATATTTAGGCAATTTTTCTTCAGAGAAATCATAGTGTGTAGAGAGAAGATAAGGTATACTAAATGGAAAGTTGGACAACATATTGTTAAGCAATTTGTGAAAATGAACATTGGAAAATAATTCCTCATGTGGAATGACTCCAAAATAGAAGGAAGGTCTAGGTTCAGGAGTCATACCTCAACATAATTTTCTTTCGTGCATTTGTAGAATTTTAAAAAATATACATTTTTATTGATTTCAAAGAGAGGAAGAGGAAGGGAGAGAGAGATAGAAACATCTCTGATGAGAGAGAATCATGGATTGGCTGCCTCCTGCATGGCTTCTACTGGGGATCAAGCCTGCAACTCAGGAATCCAACCATAACCTCCTGGTTCATGTATTGATGTTCAACCACTGAGCCACATCAGCCAGGCCATTTGCAGAATTTTAATTGACTTGAATGATTAGGATTTTTCAGCTTTTTTTTTTTAATTAAGAAAGCAGATTTTTGCATTTAATATTATAAGATAATTTGAAATTAGTTTATATATCCTTAATCTTTAAAGTTTGTGAAAAAGAACAAAAACATGTGAGGATATCACAGAGTAATGTTACTTTAAGTTTTTTTCTGTTCAAATATTGTTAGGCATAGTCAGATGAAAACAGTTCTGGTCAGCCATAGTGGGGCACAGCCTAGGTAAGGTGAGAGTCAGTGGAGACCTAGAACTCTGGCTGTCAAGGGCACTGCCAAGTGAAATGTGGTTATCAGGAGAGGGAGAGATTTGTATATGAGCACAGTTTAGGGAGTACTTGGTTCTGTTTAGCTATTGTAGGATAATTTGAGCTCTTTGGTTTTGGCTATTGTGAATGGGGACTTTTAGTTTCTGGAGCTGAGATATTCTGAGGAAGAACTGAGAACTGGCATTCATTGCCTGTTCTGCATCAGGGAAGTGTTGGGTGCGTTACTTCATGTCAACCATTCTGCAACCCTGAAAAGTGGTAAAGTAAACCCCATTTATGAGGCAAGGGCAGTGAGGCTAAGTAAGTATAGTCATTTTTTCTTTCAGGGTCAGTTAGTTATAAATTGACAGAGGCTGGTGAACTGCAGCTCAGATTTGCCTGATTCTGAAATGCATGTTCTTTCTGTTTACTATGCCACATCTTAAGATACTTTATTTAGTTTAAATAACTTCATTTTTTTTTCTTTATGGGCATTCGCTAATTCAGTGCATTTATTTGAACTTTATGTTGTTAATAGGGTTGCCAAATTTAAAAATAAAAAAGTCTGCTCAGTTAAATTTGAATTTCAGGTAAACAATGAAAATGTTTTAGTATACACACACACACACACACACACACACACACACACACACCACATATCTACCAAATATCATGAGATCTATTTGTACTAAACATTTATTCATTATTTATCTGAAATTAAAATTTAACTGTCAACCTGTATTTTATCTGGTGATCTTAAATGTTAAGAAAATGGTGTCATTTAAGATAAATATTTACATGGCTCTTTAGAATTGTCTTTTTAAGATATCTCTAGAATTGATATAATAAGGTTCTCTTTTCAGAAGGGGAAAAATCTATTTGGGCTCTGACGGGGCCGCATCCCTTAGGAGCACATATGTCAAGTAGCACTTAAGAGATGTAGGTGGTCATTAAACACCTCCCAGCCCCCCCCCCCCCCCCCCCATTTCAGTTACTTTACTTTTGTCTGTCTTTCGAGCCTGGATGCTTCAGAGCTCACCAGTGCCCTGATTATACAAATAATTGCTAGTACTTGTGGGAATTTACTCTTTCGGGCACTCTCCTAGGTATTTCACATATGTTAAATCCACTACTGCTCTCTGCAATTTTATGACAAAAGTAATACTGTTAAACTGGTAAGAACAGCTACTACATTTGATCTTAGCCAAAAAGCTGAGAAATGATAAAAAAAAAAAAAGTAATACTGTTACCCTCATTTCATAGATGAGAAAACTGAGGCAGAAGAAAGGATAAGTAATATGTCTAAGGAAGGGCTGGGTTTGAACCATGACTTGTAACCTTTATTTAACATTGCCTCTTTTTAGGTAATGCTTCTGAAACAACAGGCAGAACTTCTAGGAGGAAAGTCTTTTCCAGCCAGATGTCATCTATGTTATGTTATTAATCATATAAAACATTTTCTTGACTACTAGAGGCCCGATGCACAAAATTCATGCAAGGGGGCTCAGCCCTGGCAGTCCTGGCTGCCTCGGTCCTCACAGCCCCAGCTTCGTCCAGAAGGTCGTCCAGATGGTCATTCTGCTGTTTGGTATAATTAGCATATTAGCTCTTTACTATATAGGGTCTTGCAAAAGGAGGCATCTCCTGCACTGTTTCCTATTCTTTTTTTCCCCTGGTCTATCCCTATTTAAATGGATGTTTCTTTCCTTAGTGCTGCATTAATATATGAGATGGTGAGTGGTTTTCCTCATTGCTACATATTTTACAATTAAAAAGTTACTTAGAAACAGTATTCTCCAGCTTTTAAAATAGTTTCTTTCAGAAACTTTGATAATTTTCCCACTTTTTGCACAATCATAAGGCTAAGTAGCCGCCTCATATATTCTAAGAGTAACTCCTCAAAGGAAGTCAGTTTTTCTTTTACTTCTAATGATGTCTCATATTATAGACACTTTGCATGATTTCAAACAACCAAGCTGTATTTGGAGGAGATTTATTAGGACTGAAGTGTCCTCATTTGGTGTGAGTCCTTAAAAAGGGAGGGAAATTACTTTAGCACAGATTTTAGAAATTATTTTGGACGTTGATCTCACAATTGTAGGTATCAGGTATCAGCATATGCAGGTTGTTTAAAGGGCATTTAGAAAAGCAATATAGTAAGGGGTCACAGTTGGATATTACACATATCCAGCTGCAGGTTGAACAAAACCCCAGCTGTGCTAACAGCAGTGCAATGGGTTCTTGTGGTGTGGGATAGAATTTCCAGTGACAGCATCTCTTACCAAGGTTCAGAATGTGCTGTATGGAACTTAATGCAAGTGAAACTGATATGCTTTGAAAACTATTAGATGACATTGAATTACCTGGAAAAAAATGGTTAGGTTATTTTGGAAACCCAAGTCCAAAAGCACTTAGAGGAATCAGCAGGTTTATAGGTTTCCAAACATTCACGGGTCTTTAGAAAATCTGAGCTTAATCTTACTCCTCTCTCTTGGAAACTTTAGTCAGTTACTACGCTCTCTTCTTTTTGCCTCTTTGGCCTCTTATTTATCTCTGTCTCTTTCCATTGCAATTCACTAACCTTTTTTTAGCAGAATTATTGTAATGGCCTCATTTCCTATTTCTCTTTTACTTTATGTTTTTTATTCTATCCTTTACATTTACAGTTATTTTTCAAAGCACAAATCAGAAAACCTTAACTGTATTTCTCCTAAGTTTTCAGTAAGAAACAAAAATGGTTCAGAAGGTTTGCAGTGATCTGACCCCCACTTCTGTTTTTATTTTTCAACATGCTCCCTTCAAGTAAGCTGCAATGCAGCCATACCTAGCTGCCTTCTGCTCCCTGAAATCGACATGTGCCTTCATGGCTTAGTGCCTTTTCCATATGCTCTTGCTTCAATTTGGAAATACCACCTTTTTCCTCCATCCAGATGATGACTAATCTAAGAATCTCTCTTCTTTCCTTCTGGTAGGAATTTACCATTTCCTTATGCTTACAGCATTTGTTCATGTTTTCACTATAGAATCTGTTTTCATTAGCTTAGCTTTATTGCTTTGCCCTTATTAGATGCTTGTTTGAATGAATAAACTAGATCAGAACATTAATTAAAACTCTTTCACTGTTTATTTGTTGGGGGAAAACAAGCTTAATTTATAATAGAAATGTTGGAGTTTAAATTAATCAGCAACATATGTGAGTTATGGTAATACCAATTAAGGTTGTATGTGACCCCTTAAGTGTAAGACTGGAAGTTGCAGTCAAATATTGAAGGATTTAACAAGTGATGGAAGAAACCTGTTGATAGAGAATAATTTAATTACTAAAATTAAGAAGCTTTCTTTTTTATGTGGCCTATTATATTTATTTTTAGATTTGAGAATATCACATTAAAATGAAAATAACTTGAAGCTTAAGTTGCATTTTTAAAACGTTTACTTGCATATAATTATTTTTGACAAAGATTTTCCAAATCTTTGTTTCCTTAACAGTTGGTACCTATTTAACTTTTGAGTGGAATTAATGTACTCATTAAAAATCATTATTGTAGTAGTTAAAACCATAACAGTGTAACAATGATTTGAAGGACATGACTTTTTCAAGATGTGTGTTTTAAATCATTTTAGGGCTGACAGAGCCTCTTCAGATATTAAATATAAACCTAAAAATAATGGTCAAAAATTATTAGGTTAGGATCAGAAAAGTCAGTGAACATATAAAGCTAGTAATGTATGCTATCTTTTACTTTTGGTTTCCTTTCTAGTTGCAGTAATAAATTTGCATTCATATTCCACATACCTTTTTTTCAGTCCCTTTGGCCATACATCATCATTCATCTATCAAGTGCTTATTGAACTCTTGCTGTTGTAGACTTTGAACCAGGTGCTAGATTCATGAGAATTAACTTATTTGAAGTTTAGGTTGGCATATTTCCAAGGCCTGCGTTTAATATTTACAGGACCTGAGGCAGAAAGTACATGGAGACCCTCAGACTCTATGTCTAAACATTTAATAATTATAAATCAAACTAATACATTGCAAATTTAATAGGTCCTTTCCACCTGCCTTGGGAAGTAGCTCAGTGATCTAGAAGGCCAAGTGCGGGTTTAGATTGCTGGGGTTCCAGTTCCCCACAGGAATGTGGTGGTGTGTGGGGGAGTCAGCCTATGGGGCAGCCCAAACCCTCTCCCTCTAGACTGGCCCTCTTGCAAACTAGGTGGGCCCCTTCTTGCAGAGACACTAACACTCTTTCCACACCCTACAAACAGCAGCCCCTTGGCCACTGCTCCGTCTGGGGAAGTTATTACCTGCAAGGTTGACTGCCTACACAGGGAGACTCCAGAAGCCTGCTTAGGGTTATTTAGACACAGATTCCTGGGTCCTGGGACTCATTATGGCAGGGCAGGGCAGGCTGTGAATGGGCACGTTCTTTGCCCTGTGGATTTATCTTGTGGAAAAAGATGTTTTCAGAGAATGAATTGGGAGATCCCTCCAAAGTCCAGAACTCAGAGTGGGGCACTCTTGCCTAGATCCTAAGTGTGATACTGTGTATGCCCATCAACCAAATAAAACTAAGTGTTCCTTAAGAGGATCAGATAGATCTCTACATAGTCTCTAGACCAGCCATGGGCAAACTACGGCCCGCGGGCCGGATTTGGCCCGTTTGAAATGAATAAAACTAAAAAAAAAAAAAAGACCGTACCCTTTTATGTAATGATGTTTACTTTGAATTTATATTAGTTCACATAAACACTCCATCCATGCTTTTGTCCCAGCCCTCCGGTCCAGTTTAAGAACCCATTGTGGCCCTCGAGTCAAAAAGTTTGCCCACCCCTGCTCTAGACTTTGAAGCTAGATCAAGAGTCCAAATTTTTTAAAAATTGTGCTTTTTCAGTGAGCAATTAGTAAGTATTTGTTTGTTCACATTAAAAACAAGCAATAGAGTTTTCAACTTTATTAGTTCTATATTTTAGAACTTTATTTTTTGTGATAAAATAATATTAAATTTGGAATTATGCCTGCTTTATAGAACTTCTAATTATGTATTCTTTGTTTTAAATATTTCCCCATTTATTTAAAATAGCAATAAGCCGTTTTATGGAGGATAGTGTTGTTAGAGTGCAAAAGACTAAATGGGAAGGTATTTGCGCTGCGCTAGCCATGGTTAAATTTCCAAGTGCATTCAAGGGAAAGAAAAAGGCTATGAATTGACCACTTAAGTAAATCAGTTTGCAACTTCAGTGTCCTAAAATGATTAAATCTAGAGGTAAGACTATAATGTTATGTCACAAAAATTTATCCCATAGAACTTTTTATAAAATACTATCTTTCTGATTGGGCTCATGATAATATACAATTGTAGTTTTACAGTAATTTAGAAAAAGAAAGAGCCAATTCAGTGTAAAAGGGAATACTTGATTACTCTATTGTATAAGAGCACTAAAAACTAATCTACTGTTACATTACTCAATATTGAATGCTGCAAGAGGCTATCTTTCAGTTCAGTCTTCATTAATTGTGCTATATTGTTGTGATATTAGTCTCTGTTATAGATGAGTTTTATGGGAAGCTTTTAATTTGATATCTCCGAGCTTGTATTTTGGCTCACTGAAATGTCTTTGACATATTTTCAGAATGATTGTTGAAGGGCAAATGAAGTGTTGAAGGCAAAATGGATTAATCAGTCACTGTGATTCTTTTGTGAAAACTCATGATAAACTATTCTTTGAAATGGTCTTAGTGCATAACAAAGTATAACTGATGAAAATAAGTATTTGTACTTTAAAAACCTTTTACTTATTAATCTTTATAAAGACTATTCTAAATTTGCCTTTTATGCTAGATTAGTAGAATTTTCTTACTAAATTAATTTTGGAGGCATTCCACTGTTCATAGTACTTTTCTTTAATTGAGTTAATAACCAAATAATTAGAGATTAGTTTTTACCTTTCTTAAAATTTAGGTGAAAGGTATGTGTGATGTTTAAAAAAAATTCTAAAAGAACCTGTTAAATAATTTACATGGTCCTTACTGCATATATGTAATCATAGCATGTAATAATAGTATGGTACAGAAGTAGATGTTACCCACATACATTTGCTTTTGACTCAGTCTTGCAATACGGAAATCCTCCTATCTAATAAAAGAGAAACATGGTAATTGGCGTACGACCGCTACCCTTCCCATTGGCTAATCAGGCCAATATGCAAATTAACTGTCAGCCAAGATGGTGGCCGGTAGCCAGGCAGCTTGAAACTAACATGAGGCTTGCTTGCTTCAGTGATGGAGGACTCCAATGTTCCCCCGCCTGCCGCTGCAGACCTCTGAGCTGCAAGCAACTATGTAACAAACATAGAAGCTAAACAAAACCCCAGAAACCTGCCGGGCTTCAGCCATCAGGATTGCAACATTGTAAGCAAAGGCCAGAAACCTACTTTCAGCAGCGGAGGCCTAAGAGCTGGAGCAAAGCCTCAAAGCTAAAGCTGGCCCAGAATAAAAAGAAAAAAAGGAGCGGTTGGGAGCTTCAGTCACCCCCAGCCTGAAAACAGCCCTCAGCTCCTCACCTAGACTGGCCAGGCACCCCAGTGGGGACCCCCACCCTGAAGGGTGTGTGACCAGCTGCAAACAGGCATCATCCGCTCACCCAGGCTGGCCAGGCACCCCAGTGGGGACCCCCACCCTGATCCAGGACACCCTTCAGGGCAAACCAGCTGGGACCCACCCGTGCACCAGGCCTCTACCCTATATAGTAAAAGGGTAAAATGCCTCCCAGCACCGGGGTCAGCGGAGCTGCGAGGCCTCCCGGCACTGGGATCAGCGTGACAGGGGTCAGCGCCCAAACCCCCTGATCGCCCTGCGGCTCTGTGTGTGACAGGGTGCGGCGCCCCAACACCCCCCCCCCCACGGGCCCTGCTCTGTGTGTGACGGGGTAGAGCCATAACCTCCCCATCGGCCCTGCCCTGAGTGTGAGAGTGGCGGCACCCCAAACCCCTGATCGGCCCTGCTCTGTGGGTGATAGAGGGCGGCGCCCCAACCCCCTGATGGGCCCTGCTCTGTGCGTGACAGGGTACAGAGCCCCAACCCCCCTGATGGGCCCTGCTCTGTGCATGACAGGGCGCCGCAACCTCCCCATCGACCCTGCCTTGAGTGTGACAGGGGATGGTGCCCCAACCCCCCAATTGGCCCTACCCTGAGCGTGACTGAGGGTGGAATCACAACCTTCCGATCACCCTGCTCTGTGTATGACATGGGGCGGCGCCCCAACTCCCCAATTGGCCCTGCTCTGAGCCGGACCTGGGGCTGCACTTAGGGATTGGGCCTGCCCTCTGCCACCTGGGAGCAGGCCTAAGCCAGCAGGTCCTTATCTCCGGAGGGGTCCCAGGCTGCGAGAGGGCACAGGCCGGGCTGAGGGACCCCCCCTCCCCCTGAGTGCACAAATTTTTGTGCACTGGGACTCTAGTAGATATATATTAAATATTATGATGGTATTTGCTAAAATAAATTTTCCCCACATTGTGATTTTTATTTTTTGGTTGGTAACAACTCTAATTTTTTCTAGTGCTGTATTAGTTTGTTAGGGCTGCCATTCATAAAATACTACTGACTAGAAGACTTAAACAACCGAAACTTATTTCCAAACATTTCTGGAGACTAGAATTCCAAAATTAAGGCAGTGTTGGTTTCTTCTGAGGGCCTTTCATCTTGGCTTGTAGATGGCCCTCTTCCCCTAGTGCCTTCATATGGCTTTCCCTCTCTCTGTGTGTGTCTGTGTTATATCGCCTTTCCTTATAAGGACATACTGGATTACAGTTCACTCACTTGACCTCATTTTACCTTAATTACCTCTTTAAAGACTCTATCTCCAAATACAGTCACATTCTGAAGTACTGGTGTTAGGACGTCATCATATGAATTTTGAGGGGACGTAATTCAAAATTCAGCCTCTAATAAGGGCATAGAATGAATTCTAATTTTGTTTAAGATTTTGTTTTGTTTGAACATTTTGTTCACAATATGTTTAAGATGTGAAGCAGCTTATTTAAATGTTTTAAATAAATTGCATATTTTAAAAAATTAGATGTTAGAAATATAATTTAGTATTTCTTTTAACTGCTTTGATTATAGAGACCATTTAAGACTTATGATGATGATTAAGGGGCAGTTAAAGACATGATGATAATTAAGCTAATAATAATAGCAGCTAGTATTTATATTATATACCAGGCTCAGGTTTGAACATACTGAGGTTTTTTATTTTTTTATTTTTTTTTATTTATTTTTTTTAATATATATTTTATTGATTTTTTACAGAGAGGAAGGGAGAGAGATAGAGAGTTAGAAACATCGATGGGAGAGAAACATCGATCAGCCGCCTCCTGCACATCTCCCACTGGGGATGTGCCCGCAACCCAGGTACATGCCCTTGACCGGAATCGAACCCGGGACCCCTCAGTCCGCAGGCCGACGCCCCATCCACTGAGCCAAACCGGTTTCGGCTATTTTTGTTTTTTTTAACAGATACAGGATTTTAGTTTAAACATGGAGAAGTTGAATTATCCAGGTAGCATTATTTGTTGATAAACCAGCTTAAAAATTCCCTAGATCAGTGGTCGGCGAACTCATTAGTCAGCAGAGCCAAATGTCAACAGTACAACGATTGAAATTTCTTTTGAGAGCCAAGTTTTTTTTGTTTGTTTGTTTTGTTTTGTTTTTTCCTTTGGGCAAGAGATCATTTGCCAGACTCTTCTTTTTTTTTTTTAATTTTTTTTAATTGCTTAAAGTATTACAAAGGGTATTACATATGTGTCCATTTTATCCCCCCGCCCTAGACAGTCCCCCAGCCTCCCCTATCCCCCAGTGTCTTATGTCCATTGGTTATGCTTACATGCATGCATATAAGTCCTTTAGTTGATCTCTTACCCCCCTACCTCCTGCCCCCCAACCCTCCCCAGCCTTCCCGCTGCAGTTTGACAATCTGTTTGAGGCAGCTCTGCCTCTGTATCTATTATTGTTCAAAAGTTTATAATGGTCTCTATTATCCATGAATGAGTGAGATCATGTGGTATTTTTCCTTCATTGACTGGTGAGAGCCAAGTTTTTTAAACTTAAACGATATAGGTAGGTACATTGTTATTAAGTTAATTAGGGTACTCCTAAGGCTTAGGAAGAGCCACACTCAAGGGGCTTAAGAGCCGCATGTGGCTCGCGAGCCGCAGTTTGCCAACCACGGCCCTACATCAAGAAAGTCTTATAAGGAATAGTTTACAGTGTATTCTCTTTGGCTCCTAGCTTCAGACCTATCACTTTGTAGGTGTTCAGTAAATAACCATATAATGAATGAATAGATTTTAGTTAAAACAAAAGGGAGAAATATAGTCACAGTGGCCATGCCCTTTTCAGAAGCTCATATTTGCATTGTCAAAACAGTTGTATTGTCTTCTCTGCCATAGCAGGCTTTTATTTTGTGCCAGCAAATATAGAATACATTGAATAGTAACTTAAATAGAGACAGAAGAAATAGTTGGAGTCCTTATACTTTAGTTTCCCACATGTTTGAGACTTGAAAGTATAGAGCAGTAGTTCAACGTAGATATATAGACACCCTCCCCCCGCAACACTTCCTAGATAAGAAGTTATTTTCCAGAGGGCCTATATTGCCAGTAGGTGGAATTGGTGGCTCTGTACATTTTTGCCTCAGTCACTCATGTTGCTTTAGTACTCTGCCAGGTGGGGCTATGTTGGGACCTATGGATCTTGTTAAAAATGTTTCTTTATACTCAAGCTAGAGGCCCGGTGCACGAAATTCGTGCACTCAGCGTGGGAGGTCCCTCAGCCCAGCCTGTGCCCTCTCGCAATCTTGGACATCCCTCTTGCAATCCAGGACTGCTGATTCATAACCACTCACCTGCCTGCCTGTCCGATCGCCCCTAACCACTCTGCCTGCCTGCCTTATCACCCCTAACCACTCTGCCTGCCTGCTTGATCACCCCTAACCACTTGCCTGCCTGCCTGATTGCCTCTAACTGCTCACCTGCCTGCCTAATCTCCCCTAACCACACTGCCTGCCTGCCTGATCGCCTCTAACTGCTCGCCTGCCTGCCTGATCTCCCCTAACCACACTGCCTGCCTGCCTGATTGTCCCTAACTGCTTGCCTGCCTGCCTGCCTGATTGTCCCTAACTGCTGCCTGCCTTCCTGATCGCCCCTAACCACCTCTGCCTCAGCTCCCGCTGCTGCGGCTTCATCCGGAAGGGCATCCAGTCTAATTAGCAAATTGTGCTTTATTATTATAGATTGCACATGTCTTTAGATAAAATTCTCTGGATATATGGGAAATAGTAGGAAAAGGCAGAGAAATAAGTTATCAACATTTATAATTCTCTTTTGAGAAAACTTTACATAGATGTGTACACATTTGTTGTTTTATTAATGTCAATTTGTTCTACCATAAATGGAATATGAACAGCCTTTGGGAACTAATGCTTATTTTTGGCAGAATTCTACTTCTCAATATTCATAAAAATGTTGTGATTATCTCATTGATCTGCTGCTGGTTTTAAATACTGTTTGTACTTCTGCTTTTCTTTTTCTTAGTTGAATGGAGAATTTTAGTTGTGCCATGAGAGGATAAAAATTTCATCCCATACTATGAGAACAATAATGCCAACTTAACACTGTTCACATTTTTAAAATAAGAAAGTCCCTTCAATTAGAGAGAAATTATAAATAGATACTATAATTGTTAAGTTTAAACAAATGCTTTTTGGCCTGAGATCATTTTTCTCATTCGTATCTGAATTTGTGCAGTTTTCAGAGTATTTTTATAATTTAAATTTTAATGATTGTTTGAGTCTCATGTTTATTTAAATGTAATTTCATTAATTCAGAACATTTCTTAAATTATTATATATGTCTTTATATGATTGAAACATCCAAGGGTATCCAAAGGTAGTGCAATGGAATATTACTGAGTTGAAATCAGACATAAACCAGATATTTGTGGTATATTTGTGTCTTGATTTAGGTTGGTTGAAGACTTTTGATGACTACTTTAGAGAGAAGACTCAGTATATTTTTAATAACATGGTCATCAAGCTGAAGGAAGACTCACGGAGGAAATTTATATGGTCTGAGATCTCTTATCTTTCAAAGTGGTGGGATACTATAGATATTCAAAAGAAGGATGCTGTTAAAAGGTTTGTTCTTTTTTTAAAGTTAATTAAATTAATTAAACATTAATTGTATAGTGAATGTGAAATGAGTGTTGAATTTTTATTTTTTTTGTGTTGAATTTTTAGAAGTTGAAAATTCTTAACTTTATATCTGAAACTTAAAATATTTTTTCATGTTTTTTCCTTGATTCTGGTTCATTTCTGAAAAAGTGACTTGAAACTTTTCCATTGAAATTCTTACGTTCTAACTTTGTCCTAGCAATGGAATTACTAAGTTAAAGGGGCTTGATATTTTAAAGGTTTTCTTTAAAGCATATAATCATAGGGGCCCCGGAAAGGTTGTTTCAATGTATTCTTTATTCTTCAATCTTATATCATAGTGTACCAATTTCTCTGCCTGTTCACCAACAATACAACTTTTTCTCTAAAACCTTGACCAATTTGATAGTTGAAAAATATAATTTTAATTCATATTTTTCATGAGTGATAATATTGCATATTTCTCATATATAGGCAAAGCATTATAAATTGCTTGATCGTGTAATTTTTCTTACTAATTTGTAATTACGTTCATATATATATGCACATATACATAACAACTCTCATTTATCCTCAAGTGTTTCTTAATTCCATTTTTAAAATTTTTATTTAAAAAAAATCTTTTATTATTGAAAGTATTACATAGGACCTCCTTTTTCTTCCATTAACCTCTTCCAGCCCATTCCCGTTCTCCCCCCCACCACCAATACCACCCCACCAGGCCCTCACCATCCCATTGTCTGTGTCCATGGGTTATGCATACAAGTAATATACAGATTTTTAACATTTTTATATAGTCAAATTGATTAATCTGTTTTCTTGATATTTACTTTGTCACATCTTAAAAGGTATTCTCTAGTCTAGAAATCAGGTAGAATCATCTTTTCTCTAGTTTCATTTTTTACCATTCACTTTTTAAAATCCTGAAATTTATTTTCTTCATGTGGTATGATGGAAGGTTCTGTTCACCATATTTCCCTCCCTTTGTTCCCTGGAGTTTAAGGATTATTTTAGTATATATTGCGTTCTCTTATCTATTTACTATCACATTACAGCACTTACTGTACTAGTCCCTGTTATAAGTAGCTTATAAATGGTTACTGATAATCCTCACAATCCTATGAAATAGGTACAGTGGCTACCCACATTTTAGAAATAAAGCACTCACTGGTCTTTCAGGGTCACAGGCTGGGATGTGCTGCACTGGTATGCTGTTCCGTCCAGTCTGTCCAGTCCTATAGGCTGTTCCCTTTCATGCAGTGCTGCTTCTCAAAGACTTAAATAGCCCATTCTTTTTCCTCATTTGAAGTGCTGTCTTTATTGTATTTAAATGTGCATTGATTTCTGGAATTTCTGACCTGTTTCCTGGACTTTTCTGTTTGACTGTAATTGTTGCAGTATTATGATGTTTCATAGTCTTCCTACCGTATTAAAAAAAAAGGATTTTGATGAAAATTGATATAAACATTTAAAGGTAATTTGGGAAGAACTGTTATCCATCACAAGCCATTGGAGCTCCCCCCGCCCCCCCCCCCACCCCCCCGCCCAGTAGAACAGTTAAAATGCTTATAAGGTTGGCCAGAAAGGTGGCATAAATGAAGGCTATGGACTTTGGGGGTGATGGGATGAACCAAGAGTAGCTGCCCCACCCAGAGGGGCTAGCCATTCTTCTACTCCAACCACATTGGCAGTTCATGGGAGCCAGAGTGATCAGCATACTCCTCCAATTATTCAAGACAACTTAGAATTCCAAAATGTTATGTAAAATATCCTGACTTTAAATTGAAATGTTTCTCTCTCTCTCTCTCTCTCTCTCTCTCTCTCTCTCTCTCTCTTTCACAAACACACATACATAATCACACACACAGAGTAAAACAGAATTCTTAGTTTAAATTGAGCTACTTGCTAGTTTTTAAACTTTTATATTAAGAACTGCTCTATAAAACCCTGTGGAACTGGTGTTTGTTTTATAGGTAATTCTTTTGAATTTTAAAATTAAAAATATTTTTTTTGTCTGTTTAGGTCTAACATTACTCCATGAATACATATAATACTTCATATTTTTTTAAATTAAAATTTTATAGAGATTTTACTCAAAGTGTTTAGATTGCAAGATTTTATTTATCACATCTATAGTTTTTTTAAAGTACTTTCAGGAAGCTGAATATTTTCTTCATCTTGAGTAGATTTGGCTAAAGCTTTTACTTTTTTTGGTTGGTTTTTGCACCCCCTCTCACTCCCAAAGAACTATGTATATGTTGCTGCTTTTTACCCTTAACTTTTCTGCTTTTATTTTTACTAATTCGTTCTACCTGCTTTTACTAATGCTAAATGGGCCCTTTCATTTATTTTAATAAGGATTTGCCTTTTAGTACTGCTCTAACTAGCTTTTAAATTTTTGTTATTTTTTATTATATCCTATACTAGAGGCCCGGTGCATGAAATTCGTGCATGGGGAGGGGGGTTCCCTAACTTGGCCTGCACCCTCTTGCAATCCGGGAACCCTCGGGCAGGCAGGCAGGTAGAGTGGTTAGGGGCGATCAGGCAGGCAGGCTCCCTCCTTCCAACAGTGGATTCTGCGAGGAATGGGGCTCCCTCCTCCCTCTTGTCACAGTCCAGTTTGAAGGCTGGCCACACCCTGAAAGCATAAGACCCAGAGTTCCGCAGGACCCTGGTGGCCCAAGGCTCACAGACAGTTCTTGCTGCCACCACGCCCCAGCAGCCCAGAGCCCACAGATCTCTCCTGTCGCCACACCCCAGAGGCCCAAAGCCCACAGACCCTTCCCGCCTGTGTGCCTTGGCAGCCTGGGGTAAAAGACCCTTCTCGCCGCCGCAGCGCCTCGGATGCCCAGGGCTCACAGACCTGTTGTCACCACCACGCTTCAGAGGCCCAGAGTCCACAGACCCTTCCCGCCTATGTGCCTCGGCGGCCTGGGGCTAAAGATCCTTCTTACCAGCGCTGCCACTACGCCTCAGATGCCCAGAGCCCACAGACCCTTCCCACCTGCGTGCCTCGGTGGCCAAGGGCCCACTGTTTGGTCGTCCATCCTGGTTGTGAAGGCTGTAGGCTATTATCAGTATAGATAATAAAAGGCTAATATGCAAATCGACTGAACTGTGGAATGACCAGTCTCTATGATGTGCATTGACCACCAGGGGGGCAAATGCTCAATGCAGGAGCTGTCCCTTGGTGGTCAATGCACTCCCACAGGGGAAGTGCCACTCAGCCAGAAGCCGGGTTCATGACTGGCAAGCATAGCGGCGGTGGCAGGAGCCTCTCCTACCTCTCCAACAGCACTAAGGATGTCTGACTGCCAGCTTAGACCCGTACAGGAGCGGGTCTAAGCCAGCAGTCGGACCTCCCCCGAGGGCTCCCAGACTGTGAGAAGGTGCAGGCCTGGCTGAGGGGACCTCCACCACCGAGTGGATGAATTTTGTGCACCAGGCCTCTAGTATTTTAATAAAATGTTATATAATTGTATTTATTGTTTTTCCTTGATTTGAATATGTTAGGATAATAATTTTTAATTTCCAAGTACAAGTTTTCCCCCCAGTTATACTTTAGATTTAAAAACTAATTTTCATATCTTATGGTCAGAACGTGCGGACTATACAGTTTTTATTCTTTTTGTTTGGATTTGCCTGATCTGTGCTGCTCTTTTTACTTTAAGGACAATCTAGAGAGGTTGTTCAAATGGCTGGGTACTGGAGCTAGGCTGCACGTGTTGAAATAGAGCAAACTCCCATCTACTGTGTGACTTTGGGGAAGTTAACCGCTCTGTGCCTCATTTTATGTTTTCTATCTTTAAGAAAAGGCTTTCTTATGTAATGTTTCTATGAAGATCACCTTTTGCCCCTCTGGTCATATGTTTTTAGGATTTTAAAAATTTTATCCATAAAATTCTAAATTTTCACCAGTTATGTAGGTATAAATAACTTAACTAAATTTTCCATCTACCAGTTCAAACATTTCTCCAGCTTATGTTTTCTGCTCTTGCTAATTAATTAATGTTTTTATTTCATTTGTTTTAGAATTCAGTTATCTAGTATCGAGTCCCTACTCTCCTTTATGCACATGTTGTTGTTGTTGTTGTTTTAATGTGTTATATTCACTGCTTTTGGGAGTTTTTTTTCTCGAGAGTTCTCCCTACCCCCCTCAAGCTTGCTTCTCTCTGATATAGAGTCTGTTCTGTTCTGGCTTTAAATGCTTGGTTTTAACTATGTTTTTTTATTACCCTTTAGTTCTGTGTTATTTTTATTGTTATTTGTAAGTTCAAGTGTATTTCCCCTTTTTATTCATCCTTGAGCAATAACTGGTGTATCCACACTTGGAATTTGTTCCAAAAGAGAGTGTAACTCTGCTGAAATCCCTTCCTTTTCTACAAAACACTTTGTTTCTTTTCAATGTGTTTAGTTAATACTGTCTGGCCAACATCCATTTCGCCAGATTTCCTCTCTCACAGAAATCAGGTCCTCCACCTTTCTGCCTCAGGTCAGATGGGCCAGCTATGACCTGAGCTCAGTTAATCAATAAATTATTTTTTAAGGGTTTTAAATCTTTAGGGAGTGAAGTGAGAGAGTAGACAGATGGAAAGAAGGGAAACACATGGAGGGAAGGTTGCAGGTCATCCCTCACAGCACTGGTGCCTTTGAAAGAATCTTCCTGTCCTGTGGAATGATCCCCTGTGCTCCCCATAGCACAATAGCACATAGCCTCTTGTTTTCTTCCAGCCCTTTGTTAAGCCTCTGCTTTTAGCTTGTCGTCAGTACTCTGTGTCCAGGAAAGTCTCCCATACATTTCTCCTTCAGCATGGGTTTGTGTTGCTGACAAACAAGAAACCTAACCTGATAGATTATTCCTCAGATCTTTGTTGGAGAGCTGGGTTATGGAAGATGAGTGTTAGAGACCCAGTGGTCAGAAAAAGAAGGTAGGGTTATGAATAGGACTGGTGGAAGGGAAGAGAGGAGCTGGGGCAGTGGGAAGATTGGGAGATCCACGAAGTGTTTGCTGTTTGTTAGGTGAGGCACCACGCTGACTTTGTGTATCTAGCTTCCTTTTGGGTGGCCTGTAGGCCAGGTAGAAGCAGTGGCTTGGAACAATGACTATAGGAAAGAGTCTGCCACCTCAGAAGGAAATTGGGCTTGCTGTTTGCTGCTTTTGGTAAAGTGAGGCCAGGCCTGGCTCTGTCCCAGTGTAGCTACATTAGGGAGCCACCCTCTGCAGCAGTCAGGGCCTGGGAGTGGAGAGGCCTCTGCAAGATGGGGCTCATGAAACACCTTGAGGATGAAGGATAGCGACTGTGATTAGTGTCTGTTCCAAGATCCAGCTTTGCTTCAGCCCTTGGCCCTCCAGATTAGGGGCTGCTGCCAGACTATCTTAGATTCTTCTCTCTTTACTACTTGGGATTCAATGCTTATTGTTCATGCCAGGGGGTTGTAGGTCATTACTCGTTGAATTCTTTTAGTTTCACCTGCATAATTTCTGTCTCAAATGCTACCAATTTTATGACATGAGGATGGCCCCCTTCTGATTCTCCTGGACACAGGTTTCTCTCTCTTTCTGTACTGTTGGCCATTTTACTTATGTTGGACCATATGAATTGCTGATGTTTGACTGCTTTTGATGTACAAAAATGGCAGTTTTATGTGATTCAACCCAATATTAAAGGTAGAAAACAGTAAGATGTTAGGGCTGGGAATGCAAATTAGAATCTAGTGCTTAAGAAGTTTATTCAAACTCCTTTTGAGAGCTCTTATTTTGATAGTGGGAAATATAGGCCTGATCCTCAATGATACCATTTTGCTTGAAGAAAAAATTGTTTTATAGCCACATTAGGGCTAATGATTTTGTTTCTGGTCAGGCTTAGCTAAAGTTCCCTCCCTTCTAGCTATAACCATTCACTTTTATTGATTTACTACATTTATATATAGAACTATGGTAATAGCATTATCTTTTACTTAAATATTTTTAGAGGTTCTTGCCTAAATGTATGTTTTGGGGAAAGGCTTAATAGCTATATAGGTTTGTCCCCATTATTTAAAATTCTGAGCTTGTACTAAGCGACATTGCTGATATAATTTTTTTGATGACTAGTGTAATGCTCATGCAGTGGCTTGTTTTTCCTCAGATGAGTCTATGGATTAAATGTCTGTACCTAAATTTTCAAGCTCGTTGTCGAGCAGAACCTGTTAATTCCTGCAGAGTTTCATGTGAGCTTTTACTATCCCTGAGGAATACCAATTGATTGTGGGAACTTAACAGAAACATAACTCAAATGATCCCATAATCTATCCTAGGAGTGACTTGTTTGATTCTTTCCCCTGTGGCAACAGTAGTCATCTCTGTAGACTTTGAAAAATGAAAATCTAGTTAACTAAAGGGAGATCCATGCAAACAGCTAGTCTTTTCATTGTTTTGTGATTCCAACTGATTTAATCAATTATAGTCATGGTGCCTGCCTAAAGCACGTATCCAGTGGATTTAAAAGAAACTGCCCTAGCTAGTTTATGTCAATGGTTAGAGCATCAGCCCTCTGACTGAAGGGTCATGGGTTCAATTCTGGTTGCAGGCTCAACCCTGGTCTTGGGGGAGGGAGGGGGGGCTGAGCAAGAGGCAGCCAATCAATGTGTCTCTCTCTCTCATATTGATCTCTCTCTGTCTCTCCCTTCCAATCTCTCTGGAAAACAATGGAGAAAATATCCTTGGGTGAGGATTAACAAAAAAGTAAAAATAAAAAAAATAAGAAAATAAACTGCCTCACGTTAAATAATCAACACATTTTCTGTTTATGTTTACTTTATTTTGAAAATGACTGGTATTCTTTTTACTTTTTAGGTTTTCTATTTTAATATTTTTTTGGCTAAGTGCAGTTAAATACTGCATGATGTTTATAAAAAAAAAAATGCATCAACATGTGTGTCCCGACTCAGAGCCAGGCAGCTGAAACATTAGCCTTAGTGTTTCCTTTGACTAGCACCCGGTGTATTACATATTCATTTTTCCTCTCTGGGCTCTGAGGCATTGAAATAGCTTTTACATTGCATCTGTTCCTGGTGTTGAGACCAGTGTTTAGTGGAGAATCCCACTGAGCTGTTAGAACTTAGAATAGTTGTGTGTTTGCCAAGTCTTGATAGACTTCTCTGTGTGGACCTTTAGGTGTGAAATAGGTTCTGAATATATACTGGGAGGAAAGGTACCATCAGTTAATATAATTGCTGAGTTTTATCACTTTGCCAAGAAGGCAAAGTCTTTCTCTAATCGTTATACCATCCTCTTACATCATATTTCCTGAATTTATATTTAAGTCAGCCTTCTGTTCTATCTCTTAGCTATTTGTGTTTGCGTATTGAAATCAAAGAAATGTTTGAGGTTTACTTTCTTAATAATACAAGTCCAAATTTACTGATATGAATTTTGAGTTTCACTAAAAAAATGTGTCTCTAAAGCACCTATACATTTTATACAGATACTAGTTAATGGTTTTTAACCAACGGCTGCTGTAAAATTTACTAAGCAATGAGAAGTCAGTGTGTCTTGTGATGTTTAGGGAAAATTGCAGATTTGGATGAGTTTAGAGCCTAAATATATAAACCCTTTCACAAAGGGATCAAAGCAATGCACCACTGTCTAAAATAACTTCAGTTCTAAGCACTGAAGCAGTGGTATACATTTATTTTATAATGTATGTGTTCCATCCCATTCTCTCCAATCCTAGGTCATCTCCAACTAGGCAGTTTTGTTCTCATTCCCATCAACTGCTGGCTTCTATTTGCTTCACAGAATCTGGAAAAAGCCATGAGGACCTTCCCCACCGCCTTGTCCATGGGTTACTTTCTCAGTCCTCCAGGAGAATTTCTTTGCAGCATTGACACTGACCACTATTTCTCCTTGGAATTCTTTTTTTTTCTCTTATGACCTAGAACTCTTTGTCTCCTAGTTCTCTTCCTGCATTGCTGAGCATTCCTTTCTCATCATCTCTGATTTCCTCCTCTGCTTACTTCCTAAAAGTCCATTCTGGCCTGTGGGGTAGCACCCTTTGGTTCTTCTCTTCAATGTGTGCTCATCCACACTGGTTTTAATCCATGCTGCTTCCAGACCTACAGTTCCAACCTCAATTTCTTCCTTCTTCCCTAGTTAATGGTACTAGTAACAGCTAACATTTATTGGATGCTTACTGTTCATGGGCATATTCTAAGCACTTATATGTATTTATTCAGTCAGTGCTGCAGCATTCCCTTGAGTTAAGATTCTTTATTATTCTCATCTACTGTTGAAGAAACTGAAGCAGAGGTGTTAAGGAATGCGCCGAAGGTCCCCCACCTAGTAAGTGTGGCATGAGGGTCAGTGCCAGGCAGCCTAACCCCAGAAACATTGCTCTTAACCACTGTGTGCTCTGCCATTTGGGCCACATCCACTCAGGTCTTAATCTTTGTATCTCTCTGTGCGAAACCCTCAGCTCAATCCCTGTTGCTCATTTCCTTCACCTTGGTCTTCCTGTGTCCAACTGTGCCACTTCTAGGTATCCTCCATTTCACCAACAGAGTTAGGTTTCTGATAGGTGAGTCTGCTCATGCTGCTTCTGTGACACTTCAGTGTCAGAAGGTACAGCCCAATCTTTTTTGCCTGGCACATACTGGCGTTTTTTCTCTGATTCCTCCTTACTTGTCACCCTTACCTCTTATCACTTCCTGCATTGCTGAGCTATGTGGGTGTCCTCAGGCATATGCTTTTTCCACTTCTTAGAAATTTGTCCATGAATTCAGCTTAGATTTCCCCCCCTTCTATACATTAGGCAATCTCAATCCTATTCATTTTTCAAGACTCAGATGAAATATTAACCTCATCTCTGAAGCTTTCCCTTATTTACTCCATCATTCATTCAACAAATATTTACTGTGCTAGACTCCAGGGATACAGGAGATGAGCAACTGACCTGGTCCCAACCCTCAGGGCAGAGAATGGAAGACATAAGTAAACACAGTACCATAATAAAGTGTTATCTTCTATGGAAGTAAGGAGGTTATGGAAGGCTTCCTGAAACAGGTAGTATTCAGGTTGAAACCTGAAAGGTGATTAGAACTAACCAGTTAAAACAGGAGGTAACAGAGAGTGGTGAAGGAATTCTAGGTTATGAGAGGGACCAACTAAGATGGGGAAGATAGACAGAAAAAAAATCTATAGGTAAGAAAATTCTGCAAAACATTTTAATGAGTGGGAGGCTTTTTATGCATTCCCCTAAACAATAGACAGGATAATCCTTAAAGTGATTATTATAAGTAGAAAATAATTTAATACATGATTATAGTAGCACCTCAGGCATCATGTTGGGGGTAAGAATAGATTATTGACAAATGGAGCTTAGGAGTTTAGTTGCTGTGTGTAGTATGTGTTATTCATTGCTTGTTTGGCTGTTCCTTGGAGCATATTCATGCCTATGGGACTGGAATTATGTAGCAAAATTGATATAGATGAAAAATTCCACCATTGGAGTGACTTTTCATTTTAGTCCTTATTTTTCTAATTAAGAGTAGTAAATAATTTATTTCTGAAATTTTCCAAAAGATATGTTTGGAAATACTGAGATAAGGAAGTCAAGTTTCTGTATTTGATGGCTAGAGATTAAATCCCAAATCCGTCCAACATCTCAGGCTTCCAGGTACTGGGCATAAAGTGTAAGAAGTGGGGGTCTGCTCCATGGCATCTCGAGCATGGCTAACTCAGGCAATCACCAGAAAGATGAGAAAAAGAACTAACTAGAGGCTAAGTCCACTGACGGTAAGAGCAGTACAAATAGTCTTGAATTTAGTTTGTATTCTTGAAGAAATACAAGTTTTAAATTATAAGTTCTTGATTTGGGCCTGTGAGAATCTGAGGTTTGACTGGACATTTTGTTTTCTTTAGACAATATAATGAGCCATCCTGTTCTCCATGCGAAATTATATTAGTTGGTGATTCCTATGGCAATACAGATTTAATTAACATTTTTAAATTTCTTGCAAGGAATCATTCTTTCATTCATTTTTAGAAATTGTGTCCATTATTCACTCTGTCGCTGGTATATGATCATGCATATGTTTGAATAAATCAGATGTTGTGTTAATGCTGTGGCTTCTGTTAAAGGGTTTGTAGGAAAATACTTCTCTGTCTTTTATGCCTTTGCTCTGCTTCAGCTAAATTTGACTTGGTACTTGGCTGCTATTGGTGGGTATCCAGTGATGTGTATCCTTATTAAAGTTGCTTTCTTTCCTGAAACTTTACACCATTTTCCAAACCATCTTGTTGCAAATCGACAAGTCTGTGGCACTTAAGTTGTTTGCTTAAATTCTTGACTTTTATATTTCCTCAGGTACTTCCTCAAATTTTTAATAGTTTGATTTCTTTTTTTCCTTATCAAAGGAAAGTATCTTCTTATAATAATTGAATATTTCTAGGACTGGAGATCTAGTTACCTTTTATGATATTGTGGCAAAGAAAGGAGTATCCAGTGGACAGATAATGATAATGTTAGAGCTTTTCACTCAATAATGAAAAATAAACTTATGTAGCCTGCATTTTAACTGAATCTTGAGCAAAGTGCTTTATAATGTTTCCTGTATTCCCAGAGGCATGTGCTATTTATTAGCTTCTCCTTCTGTGTAGCTTGTATGATTAACTTACCAGTGTCAGTGGGACCAAAATAAATATTGATTTTTCAATATAGGGGTATTGAAACAAATGCCATGCTTAAAGTGACAGTCCTCCAATAAACACTCATCAAGCATATACTCTGAGTAAAGCACTTTGCTAGGTGCTTCCAAGATTTATAAATAAATCAGATGTGGCTCCTGCTATCAGGAACCTTTGAGGTTGTGAGGGAGATTATACCCTGATGAACAGGAACTTCCAAAGTGCCCTGCAGGCCTAGGATGGGGGGTGGTCACCTCAGACACTCAAGGGTCCTAATTTTGAAATTCATTCACTAGTTTAAAAAAAAAGTTTTAACAATTAGTATAATAAACACCAATTTATTTAAAGGCTGTCCCAAATGTTTATGCTAATTTTAATTTATTTGAACTTTTCTTATATATTAATGTAAATTCTTACATTATTTTCTTTCTAGTTTACTAGAAAATGGTCAGTTTGAAATTGTAACAGGTGGCTGGGTTATGCCTGATGAAGCTGCTGCACATTATTTTGCCATAATTGACCAACTAATTGAAGGACATCAGTGGCTGGAAAAGAATTTAGGTACGTATCGATATCTTTCCCCTTCATTTGGACTACTTTGGGCAGTTAATGTGGGGGATTTTGAGATAAGGTTCCATTTTATTATTTTAAACTAGAGGCCTGGTGCACAAAAATTTGTGCACTTGGGGGGGGTCCCTCAGCCCGGCCTGTGCCCTCTCGAAGTCTGGGACCCCTTGGGGGAGGACCACCTGCTGGCTTAGGCCCACTCCCTGGGGGAGTGGGCCTAAGCTGGTAGTCAGACTTTCCTTTGGCAGCCCAGGAGCCCTCAGGGGATGTCTACTTGCCAGTGGGGAGCAGGCCTAAGCTGCAGTCGGACATCCTTAGTGCTGCTGAGGAGGCGGGAGAGGCTCCCACCACCACCGCTGTACTGGCAGCCGTCAGCCTGGCTTGTGGCTGAGCAGAGCTCCCCCTGTGGGAGTGCACTGACCACCAGGGGCAGTTCCTGAATTGAGCATCTGCCCCGTGGTGGTCAGTGTGTGTCATAGGGACCAGTCATTCCCAGTCATTCTGCTGTTAGGGTCAATTTGCATATTACCCTTTTATTATATAGGAGTGTCTGGCCAGCCTGGGTGAGGGGCTCATGGCTGTTTGCAGGCTGGCCACAGTCCCTTCAGTGTGGGGGTTCCCCCTGGTGTGCCTGGCCAGCCTGGGTGAGAGGCTGATGGCTGTTTGCCGGCTGGCCACATCCCCTTCAGGGGGGGTCCCCATTGGGGTGCCTGGCCATCCTGGATGAGGGGCTGAGGGCCGTTTTCAGGCTGGCCAAGCCCCCCATCGGGGACCCTCACCCCATGTGGGTGTGGCCAGCTTGGGTGAGTGGCTGATGGCTGGCTGCAGGCTGGCCACAGCCCCTTCAGGGTGGGGGTCCCCACTGGAGTGCCTGGCCATCCTGGATGAGGGGCTGAGGGCCGTTTGCAGGCTGGCCACAGCCCCTTCAGGGTAGGGGGTCCTGCTGGGGTACCTGGCCAGTTTGGGTGAGGGGCTGAGGGCTGTTTTCAGGTTGGCTAAGTCCCCCAGTGGGGACCCTCACCCCATGAGGGTGTGGCCAGCCTGGATGAGGGACTGATGGCTGTTTGCAGGCTGGCCACAACTCCCAGCCACCCAAGCTCCCAGTGGAGGCTGGCTGGAAGCAGGTATCCGGGATTTATTTGTCTTCTATAATTGAAACTTTGTTTCCATGAGCGGAGGCCACAGCCGGCTCAGGGCAGGTGGGAAGCTTGGCTTCCTCCATCGCCTGGGCAACCAAGCCTCCTGCTAGCTCCAGCTCCGTGGCTGCCGGCCACCATCTTGGTTGGGTTAATTTGCATGTAGCCACTCTGATTGGCTGGTGGGCATGGCTTAGGGCATAGTGAAGGTATGGTCAATTAGCATCTTTGTCTTTTATTAGTGTAGATAATGAATTTTCCCAATTCTGATTATTTTCAAATAATTTATATTTTATTAATTTATGTTGTTTCTTTGTTCATGAGTTATGTAGATATGATATAGTCTTTTAGGGTCATCTACCTTGTTTAATCTACTATTTTATCCATTTTTTTACCTATATTTTTAATAGTTAGAATAACTTTTTTCCAAACGTATCCCATTGGGATTTTAATTATATGCTACTTAACACACTTGGTCATAAGAGGCAAAAACCTAATTTACTATCTAAGGATATATATATAAAAAAAAAGTATTTTATCATTGAGAATTCCAGATATATGGTAGCTTCAGGTAAGGTTGGATCCAGGGGACTCAAAGTATGTTGTCTGAGCACTGTCTCTGGCTCTGCTCTTTTTTACATGGTTTCAGTCCTCTCCTGGCTCTCACCCCATGGTAAGATGGCCATAGGCAATTAGGACTCATCTTCACAGTCTAACAACCAGGAGGAGTTTTTCCTAATACTTTACCTAATTGGTCCAATTTGAGTCAGGTGCTTATTTCTGAACTAGTTACTGTGGCCAGAAGTATAGCAGCTGAAATCACCAAGGCCTAGTTTGGTGGAAATGGTCATGGGGATGAGGGGTTTGTGGGGTCAGCCTCACCTGAAGCATGTGAATGGATGGGCCCTCCATGGGGAAGGAAGGGTCCTGTTATTACAAGAAGTGGGGAAGAGGATGCTACACTAATAAAATCACATGTTCACTACAACTCAAAAGGACATGGGACTAACTGAAATTTTTGTGATATCTAATATTTGCATTCTGTAACACGATATGTAATTTTTTAAAAACATTTACTAACTCAGTACAACTTTGTAGTTCCTTTATGTAAGCAAACATTTTTTTATTGATGTTATTTCTAGATATTATATTTTTTTCTATGTAGAGATAAAATCCCTATTAATTTTTTTCTCTATGTTTTAGTTTGGAATAATTTCAAACTTGAAAAATTGTAAGAATACTAGGTATAAAGAACTCCCATAAACTCCTTAACCATGTTCACCAGTTATTAATATTTCAGCATATTTAAATTATTTTTCTTTTTTCCATATTGTTGTTGTGATTGTTGTTATTGTTAGAGTAAGTTGAAGATATCATACCTGTGCAGAAAAGAGATAACATAGTAGATCGGAAATTGCTATCTTTAGAAAGGTTTTGATTGCAAGGTTGGCCCTTGGTTGGTGTATGGAGGCTTGGATTTCCTAAATGCTAAGAGTGGCTTGCTGTGTTTAAGTTATTTGTAAAATCCAATGTAGTTTATGCTAAATACTTGTTTTTCTTCTGGGAGTCTATAATCTCAATAAATACTAGGCAGAGGGTGCCTACCTGACCAACCCCAATGAAAACGTTGGACACTGAGTCTCTCAAGAGCTTCCTTGGTTGACAGTATTTCAGGTGTTGTCACAGTTTGGTGCTGAAGGAATTAAATATGTCCTGTGTGACTGCACAGGGAGAGGACTTTTAGAAGCTTGTGCCGGTTTCCTGTGGACTGTGCCCTTGCCTTTTCCGTTTGCTGATTTAGCTTTGTATTCTTTCACAGTAATAAATCATAGCTGTGAGTATAGCTGTGTGCCAAGTCCTGTAGATTTTCTTAGCAAATCACTAACTGGGAAGTAGACCTGAATACCCCTTGATTTTCTAAGCCACAAGAGTATTGTAAGCTAAGAATATTCATTTTTTAAACCTCAGTTTTTACGGGATTTTTCTTTATGTTTAGCTTTTATTGACATAATTTATATGCAGCATAATATATAAATCTTAACTGTAGAGTTTCAGTTTTGACAAATGTACATAACGCATTTAATCCACATCTTCCCCACTCCAGAAAGTTCCTCATTCTGCTCAGCTCTCCCCTTCAGCCAGCTGCTCTCTGATTTCTATCACTGTACTTTAATTTTGCCTATTTAAGAATTTCATATATATGGACTCTTTTAGATCTGGCTTCTGGTGCTCAGCATACATTTTTTCTTATACGTGTATTGTTTAACCTAAAAAATTCACCCATTTAAAGTGCATAGTGCAGTAGTTTTCAGTACATTTACAGAATTGTGCAACCATCTATTTTTAGGAGTTTTTCAACATCCCAAAGAGAAACCACTTACTCTCTAATAGTCACAACACTTTCTTACTCTCCTCCCTTCCTTGCCTCAGGCCCAGTCAACTAGTGAGCTCCTTTTAAATACATGGATTTGACTATTCTGGACATCATACATTATGGCCTTTATGACTGGCTTCTTTCACTTAGCATTATGTTTTCAGGGTTCATCCATGCTGTAGCAAGTATTGTGATTCATTCCTTTTCATAGCAGAATATTCTGCTGCTTGAATACACCACATTTATTTATGTTTTCTTCAGTTGAACATTTTGATTGTTCCCCTTTTTGACTGCTATGAATAATGTTGCTGTTATACGATTGTGTTCAGTTTTTGTGAGGACATATGTTTTCATTTTTTTGGGTATAGACCTAGGATTGTATTTACTGGGTCATATAACTTCGTTTAGCATTTTGAAGAGCTTCCTAATTGTTTTTCAAAATGGCTGCACCATTTTACATTCCCACCAGTAATATAAGGGTTCTAATTTCTCCACATCTTCAACAACATTGGCTATTGTCTTCTTTTTTATTTTTGCCATATTAATGTGTGTGAAATGGTATTTTATTATGGCTTTGATTTGCATTTTCCTAAAGACTAAAGATATTACGTATCTTTTCATGTGTATATTGCCTATTGATATACCTTCTGCAGAGAAATGCCAATTCAAATGATTTGCCTGTTTTAAAAAAAAAATTTTTTTTAATAGTCTGAGGAGGATAGGTTTTAGTTCTTCTTTGAATGTTTGGTAGAACTCTCCGGTGAAGCCCCCCAGATCAGGGCTTTTGCTTGCTAGAAGTTTTTTGATTACTGCTTCAGTTTCATCAGTAGATATTGGCCTTTTCATGTTTTTTTATTCTCCCTGCTTGAGTTTTGGAAGATTGTATTTTTCTAGAAATATGACCATTTCATCTAGGTTGTCCAGTATTTTGAAGTAGAGTTATTTGTAGAATTTTTTTTTTTGTCTGTGGGATCAGTTGTTATTTCACCTCTTTTCATTTCTGATTTTGCTTACTTGGGTCCTCTCTCTTTGTTTCTTGGCAAGCCTGGCTAGAGGTTCATCAATCTTGTTTATCCTTTCAAAGAACCAGCTCTTGGTTTCATTGATCTTGATTTCATTAAATGTTTTTGTATGTCATTTATTTTCAATCTGATCTTTATTATTTCCTTTCTTCTGCTTACTCTGGGCTTTTCTTGTTGTTCTCTTTCTAATTCTTTGAGTTGTAGGTTTAGATAATTTATTACCATTTTTTCTTGTTTTTTGAGGGAGGGCTGTAGAGCTATGAACTTCCCTCTCAGGACTGCTTTCATTATGTCCCATAGATTTTGGGTTGTTGTGTTTTCATTGTCATTTGTTTCCAGGACGCTATTTATTTCTTCTTTGATCTCTTTGGTAACCCAATCATTGTTTAATAGCATGCTATTTAGCCTCCAAGTGTTTGATTTTTTTTTATTGTTTTTATTGTAGTAGATTTCTAATTTTATATCATTGTGATCTGAGAAGATGCTTGATATTTCTGTCTTCTTGAATTTGAAGAGACTTTGCCTGTGTCCCAATATGTGGTCTGTCTTTGAAAATGTCCTGTGTACACTTGAGAAGAATGTATATTCTGTAGCTTTTGGGTGAAATGTTCTGAACATGTCAGTTAGTTCCACCTGATCTAGTGAGTCATTTAGGATTGCTGTTTCTTTGCTGATTTTTTGTTTAGAGGATTTATCCAGTGATGTCAATGGGGTATTAAAGTCCCCTACTATGATTGTATTACTGCCAATCTCTCCCTTGATATCTTCCAGAAGTTTTCTTATGTATTTGGTGGTCTAGTTTACCAGTTTACCCTGAGTGCATATATGTTTACCAGAGTTATATCCTCTTGTTGAATTGCTCCCTTTAATATTATCAAGTGGCCCTCCTTATCTTTGTTATGGCCTTCAATTTGAGGTCTATTTTGTCAGATATGTTTGGCTACCCCAGCGTTTTTTTCATTTCCATTTGCCTGGAAAACTTTTTCCATCCCTTCACTATCAGTCTGTGTGAGTCCTTTGTTCTGAGGTGGGTCTCTTGTAGATAGCAAATATATGGGTCATGTTTTCTTATCTGCTGAGCTTCCCTGTGTCTTTTGATTGGAGCATTTAATCCTTTTACATATAAGGTTATTATTGATAGGTACTTGTTTGTTGCCATTTTTATTCTTTATGCCGTGCTCCTTCTTCCCTTTCTATTTCTTCTTTTTACAGCAGTCCCTTTAGCATTTCTTGCATTGATGGTAATAAACTCCCTTAGCCTTTCTTTGTCAGTGAAGCTCCTGATTTCACCTTCAATTTTGAATGAAAGCCTTGCTGGGTATATTATTCTTGGATTCAGACCCTTGCTTTGCATAACTTTGCATATTTCAAGAGGAAGGCACACTTCCAAGTTCTTCCTATGAAGCCAGCATTACCCTAATCCCAAAACCAGATAGACACTATAAAGAAAGAGAATTACAGGCCAATATCCCTGATGAACATAGATGCTAAAATCCTCAATAAAATTCTAACAAATCAGATCCAGCATTACATTAGAAAGGTCATACACCTTGACAAAGTGGGATTTATTCCGGGGATGCAAGTTGATACAATATCCACAAATCAATAAATGTTATACATCACATAAACAAATTGAGAGACAAAAATCACTTAATCATATCAATTGATGCAGAAAACACTTTTGACAACATCCAACACCCTTTCTTGATAAAAACTCTCAGCTAAGTGGAAATAGGGGGATCATACCTCAACATAATAAAAGCCTTATATGACAGACCTACAACCAACATCATACTCAATGGGCAAAAACTAAAACCATTTCCCCTAAGATCAGGAACAAAACAGGGATGCCCATTTTCACCACTCCTATTCGACATAGTACTGGAGGTACTAGCAATAGCGATCAGAAAAGAAGACATCCAAATTGGACAAGAAGTAAATAAAAGGCATCCAAATTGGAAAAGAAGAAGTAAAACTGTCATTATTTGCAGATGACATAATATTATACATAGAAAACCCTAAAAATTCCATCAAAAAACTACTAGACTTAATAAATGAATTCAGCAATATATCAGGATACAAAATTAACACCCAGAATATATGGCATTTTTATACACCAATAATGAACTCACAGAGAGAGAAACTAAAAAAAACAATTCCATTTACTACTGCAACAAAAAATTAAGATACCTAGGAATAAACTTAACTAAGGAGGTAAAAACCCTGTACTTGAAAAACTACAGGACGTTGAAAAAAGAGATAGAGGAAGACATAAACAAATGGAAGAATATACCATGTTCATGGATTGGTAGAATCAGCATCATTAAAATCTCCATACTACCCAAAGCAATCTACAGATTCAAGGTAATTCCTATTAAAATGCCAATAGCATATTTCACAGACCTAGAACAAACTCTCCAAAAATTCATATGGAATGAAAAAAGACCCTGAATAGCCACAGCAGTCCTGAGAAAGAAGAACAAAGTTGGAGGGGTCCCAATCCCAGATATCAAGCTATTTTACAAAGCTACTGTCCTCAAAACTGCCTAGTACTGGCACAAGAACAGACATATAGACCAATGAAACAGAATAGAGAACCCAGAAATCGACCCAAGCCATTATGCTCAATTCATAATTTGACAAAGGAGGCAAGAGCATACAGTGGAATCAAGACAGTCTCTTCAATAAATGGTGTTGGGAATATTGGACAGATACATGCAAAAAAACTGAAACTAGACCACCAACTTACACCATACACAAAAAATAAACTTAAAATGGATAAAGGACTTAAACGTAAGACGGGAAACCATAAAAATTTTAGAAGAATTCATAGGCAGCAAATTACCAGACATTTGTCATAGCAATATCCTTACAGATACAGCTCCTAGGACAATAGAAACTAAGGAGAAAATAAACAAATGGGACTACATCAAAATATAAAGCTTCTACATGGCAAAAGAAACCAACAAAACAAGAGAGCCCACTGCATGGGAGAACATATTTGCCAATGTTATCACCGATAAGGGTTTAATCTCCAACATTTATAGGGAACTCATACTACTTAACAAAAGGAAGATAAACAATCCAATCAAAAAATTGGCAAAGGACCTAAATTGGCACATCAAAAGAGGACATACAGAAGGCCAAGAGACATGAAAACATGCTAAAGTCAACCAGAGAGATGCAAATGAAAATGACAATGAGGTATCATCTCACACCTGTAAGAATGGCTATCATCAACAAATTGACAAATGACAAGTGCTGGTTAGGATGTGGAGAAAAAGGAACACTCGTGCACTGCTGGTGGGAATGCAGACTGGTGCACCCACTATGGAAAACAGTATGGAGTTTCCTCAAAAAAATTTGACCCAGTAATCCCACTTCTAGGAATATATCCCAAGAAACCAGAAACACTAATCAGAAAGGACTTATTCACCCCTGTGTTCATAGCAGCACAGTTTACAATAGCTAAGATTTGGAAACAGCCTAAGTGCCCATCACCAGATGAGTGGATTAAAAAGATGTGATACATCTACACAATGGAATACTACACTGCTGTGAAAAAGAAGGAACTCTCATCATTTGCAACAGCATGGATGGACCTGTAGAACATTATTCTAAGCTAAATAAGCCAATCAGAGAAAGATAAATATCACATGATCTCACTCATTTGTGGAATATAATAAAGAACATAAATTGATGAATAAAAATAGATCCAGAGGCAGAGAAGCATTGCACTTCCCTCAGAGGGAAGGCAGGTGAGCAAGGGGGTAAGAGATCAATCAAAGGACTCGTATGCATGCATATAAGCATAACTCATGGACACAGACCGTAGGGGTGTGAGGGCATGTGCTGGAGGGTGAGATCAGCTGGGGAGAGGTCAATGGGGGGAAAAGGAGACATATGTAATACTTTAAACAATAAGAAAAAAAATTTTTTGGTCTTATTGACTTGGAAGAGTTCTTTATATATTCTTTATACAAGTTTCTTGTTGGATAATGATTTGCAAGTTATTGTTTTCATTCTGTGGGTTGTCATTTCAGTTTCTTGAAGGGGTCCTTTGATGAACAAAGGTTTCAATTAGGATGAAATCCATTCTATGAATTTTTGCTTTAATCACTTATGTTTCTGATGTTATATTTAAGAAAATATTTTCTAACCCAAGGTCATGAAGATTTACTGTGACCTTGTGTCTGCCAAGTATCTGCCATGCCCAGCTTAGACTTGGATCACAAGGAATAGAAGCAGGTGAATTTCATCCAAGGGTCTATCCTGTCCCTTTGGAGACTCCTTTAGACTTTTCTTATTTTGCTCCCAGCATAACCAAGCTGTCTCCTGAGTTATTTTAATATGTCCCCAGGATTCTTTGACCAGTTCTTTAGTTTGTGGCACAAAAATATGTTCCAAGAGGAGAACCAAAATGGTGCCATAGTAAACGCCTGTACTTGCTGCCTCTTACCACCACATCAAAATTACAACTAAAATACAGAACAGCTATCATCCAGAACCACGGGAAAGCTGGCTGAGTGGAAGTACTACAACTAGAGAAGTAATGATGAAAGCACACTGAGACTAGTAGGAGGTGTGAAGGTGCAGAACGGGCTGGTCTGGCACCCAGGTGTGCCGCTTTTTTAATCGGGAGGGAGATACAAGCTCCCACTTGCTCTGAGCTTTAGTGCTGGGCAAGTTCTCGGGGACCCAGACACACATAGGGAGAAACTGGACAATCTGGCATCACGGCAGGAACACGGAGAAGCTTTCTTCCAGAGGGAGGTGCTCGCAATGGTCATTGTTCCTGTGCTGGGACCTGCCTGGTGCAAGGCTGACTGGCAGCCATTGCTGTTTGCTCCACTCTGGCAATTCCCTGAGACCCCACCCCACCCAGTTTACAACCCCACCCAAGCTGTGCGCAGAGGCTTTTGCATATGAATGGCCTGTCCTTTCTCAGCCTAAAACAAGCTGCAACTGGCTCAGGGAGCCCCAAAGCTATCAAAAGAAGGCCTAAGGCCAGCACCAACAGCAGCCTGCCTTGCTTCACAACTGGGCCCCATCTGGCACTTCCAAACCCCATACAAAAAGGAGGAATCTGTAGATCTCTCTGTAGCTCCCGCTGGGTGGCCCCAGGCAGTGGCTAACTTTGCACCTCCTTGGAGATCCAAGTGCCAGTGTGCCCAATGGTCAGTGTGAGACCATACCAGATTACAACTCTTCACATCCCTAAGTGACACACTCAAGGGGCAGACTCAGTGAACACCAAAGTCCCACTGAAGCAAGTCCTGCCCCATAAGGGTGTCTCCTGCACAGCAGCTTTTCCATTGTAGATTCAGCTGGTCCTCACAGCCAATTGGCTTGGAGGTCAATTCCTCCCAGTGATACCAATAGCAGTCAAGGCTCAACTACAACAAGACTGCACACAGCCCACAAGGGGTGCACCAAGACTGTTCACTTCAGGTGATTAGGGAGGCTGAGCCACTTGCCCTATAGGACACCTACTACACAAGGACACTCTATCAACTCAAGGAGACTGAGCAGCTACCCAATACATAGATACAAACACAGAGAAGCAGCCAAAATGCAGAGATAAGGAAACATGTCACAAATGAAAGAAATGGAAGAAAGCAAACTACTGGATATAGAGTTCAAAACCACAGTTATAAGGTTACTCAAGAATCTTCTAGAAACTTCCAAGGAACTTAGTGAGACCTTCAAGGATCTTAGAATGCCAAAAAAATGGAAAAAGGACCAGTGAGAAATTAAGCATACACTGACTGAAATAAAGAATAATATACAGAGATTCAATAGTAGAGTAGAGGATATCATGAATCAAGTCAAAGATTTGAAATATGAGGAAGCAAAAAACACCTAACTGGAAGAGCAAAAAAAAGAAAGAATCCAAAAATCTGAAGATAGTGTAAGGAGCCTCTGGGACAACTTCAAGCATACCAACATTCAAATTATGGGGGTTCCAGAAGAAGAGAGAGATCAAGATACTGAAAACCTATTTGAAGAAATAATGACAGCAAACTTCCCTGACCTGGTGAAAGGAATAGACTTACAAGTCCAGGAAGCACAGAGAACCCCAAATGAGGAGTCCAAAGAGGACCACACCAAGACACATCATAATTAAAATGCCAAGGGCAAGAGACAAAGAGAATCTTAAAAGCAGCAAGAAAAAACAAGTTACCTACAAGGGAGTACCCATACGACTGTCAGCTGATTTCTCAACAGAAACTATGCAGGCCAGAAGGGAGTGGCAAGAAATATTCAAAGTGATGAATAGCAAGAACCTACAGCCAAGATTACTCTACCCAGCAAAGCTATTATTTAGAATTGAAGGTCAGATAAAGAGCTTCACAGACAAGAAAAAGCTAAATGAGTTCACCACCACCAAACCAGTATTAAATGAAATGCCTGAAGGATATTCTTTAAGAAGAGGAAGAAGAAGTAAAGGGTAAAGATAAAAAATTATGAACAATAAAGTGACAACAAATACATATCAACAAGTGAATCTAAAAATCAAATGAATAAAAAAAAAATGGTCAACAGAATAAACTGGTGAATGGAATAGAATCAGGGGCATGGAAATGGAGCAGACTGACAATTCTCAGGGGGAAGGGGATGTGGGGGTGCAAGAAGAGATTGGAGAAAGATCTTATATGCATGTATGCAGTACCTATGGACACGGACAGTGGGGTGGCGAGGGCCTGGGGTTGGGTGGGAACTGGGTGGAGGGGAGCTATGGGGGGGAAAAAGAGACACATCTGTAATAATATGAACAATAAAGATTTTAAAAAAGAAAAAATAATATTTTCCAGGCTTACCTTGTACTTCCCAGCCTCAGCCCTGGAATAAGCCATTTCTTTAAGTTTTAATAGAGCATGGTATTTAGAGACCCATACCTGGAAGCTATAGTGTGCTCATTGGCACTGAGGTGTTAACTTCTTCTAGGCCCATGTAGTGTGCAGAGCAAGGAAGTGTGTGCACATACATTTGTATTTAAAACCCTAAGTTAGTACTGATAGTTCCTGTTTTAATTCAATATCATAGGGTGCATTCCAGTCTCCCATATACATGTTTATATTCCTCTTCCTTTTTTTAAAAAAAAAATATATTTTATTGATTTTTTACAGAGAGGAAGGGAGAGAGATAGAGAGTTAGAAACATCGATGAGAGAGAAACATCGATTAGCTGCCTCCTACACATCTCCTACTGGGGATGTGCCCGCAACCCAGGTACATGCCCTTGACCGGAATCGAACCTGGGACCTTTCAGTCCACAGGCTGACGCTCTATGCACTGAGCCAAACCGGTTTTGGCTATATTCCTTTTTCTTAACAGTAAAAATTCTGGCCTCCTCATCCTAATTTGTTTACTCTTTGAATACATGAAAGGTAATTTCAGAATTGTTGAACCAATACCGCCACACACCAATAAATTGCTAAGCAGAGTTCAAAATTTCTTTACAGTTTTTGGAAGTAAATTACACATGAAATACACAAATCTTATGGCTTCAGTTTTTTAAGTTCTGACACATACTCTTAGTCCTCTGAGAGTTCTGAGTTTTCCTTTTCAGTCTCATTTGCTGGGTTCCCATCTTGGTGTTCATTTCCAGTATCCTATATAATAAAACCCTAATATGCAAATTGACTGATCAACAGAATGACTGGTCGCTAAGATGTGCACTGACCATTGGGGAAGACATTCAATGCAGCACTGCTCAGCCAGAAGCCAGGCTCATGGCTGGCAAGCACAGCAGTGGTAGTGAAAGCCTCTCCTGCCTCCGCTGCAGGCAGGGAGGTAAGGAGCAAGGGGTCCTGGACTGTGAGAGCCCCAGACTGTGAGAAGGATGTCTGACTGCAGGATCCCTTGCAGGGGATCTGGCCTAAGCCGGCAGGTGGACATCCCCCTAGGTGTCTCAGACAGTGAGAGGGCACAGTCTGGGCTGAGGGACATCCCCCAGGGCATGAATTTCATGCATCAGGCCTCTAGTTCTATAGAGGTCTTTCCACTGCTGTCTTTTCTGTTATTCTGTGTTACACCTATTTGCATGATAGTGTCTGCAACTAGAGTCAGAACTAGCATTAATTCATTTTTGTAATCCTAGGGCCTCTCTTAGTCTTAAATATATGGAAGGTGCTAAACAGGTGCTAGACAGGAATGTGAGAAAATACACGCAGTAATATTAGTTACATTGATTTATAGATTGTATGTAGAAGCTGCCTTTTAGAATCCTGAATAAATAACCAATCAGATATGTATAATACCTGCAGATAATTTATTTCATCAATTCTAATTGGAATATTTATTTTACTTTTTATCCTCTGAAGTTGAGATCTTTAGTTGATGGCTCTTAATATTAGTGGCAGTCATATGTGAAAAATTCCAGTGACATCTAAAGCACCAGCATAAAAAACAGAGAGAACAGACTGACTATTGATAGAGGGAAGGGGGTTGGGAGACTGAATGAAAAAGGTGAAAGGATTAAAAAGTACATATTGGTAGTTACAGAATAGTTTGAGTTGTAAATTACAGCATGGGAAATATAGTCAATAATATCATCATAACTATGTATGGGGCCAGGTGGGTTTTTGAAATATCGGAGTATCACTCTGTAAAGTACATTATTGTGTAATCATTATGTTGTACATCTAAAATTAATACACAGAAAAATCTTGAATGTACTAGTAAACGAATTGAAAAAAAATTAATGCAAAAAGCACTTAAGATTTAATAAAATATTAAATCTTAAGTTATTTTGGTCAGTCCTGCCACTGTATAATAAGATGATTTGGAGCAGTTGTAAGGTATAAAAACGGCCTAAATATTTAATGTTGGGATTTGGGAGTACAAGTTGAAATGAGTTAGCTTACTTATCTTTATTATATAACAGCACATTTCTGGGTTATCCAGCTTCACAAAGACAGGAATGTGAGATCCTAGAGAGAGGACTTAATTCTGTTTGTTTCTCTAGCTGCATTGAATGGCAATAGTTCTCTACCTATAAGACAACAGAGTGCTTATTTCTGCTCCAGCTGATTAACTTCCAGTTTGCTTCCCCAGCCTGCAAGGGCATGGCAGTGGCAGAATCCTCCCTTCAGAGAGACCTGTTGGAAATGTTCCTAATGGGTAATGCTGGGCAGTTTCTTTGTCTTAGCATCTGGGAGACCATGGAACTCTGGGTCTTAATGTGTTGTGATCTCTTTTTATTTCATTTAACTTAAAACAAAATAATGCTTATTTTCTTTTTCAACAGGAGTGAAACCTCGGTCTGGTTGGGCTATTGATCCTTTTGGACATTCACCAACAATGGCTTATCTTCTAAAACGTGCTGGATTTTCTCACATGCTTATCCAGAGAGTTCATTATGCAGTTAAGAAGCATTTTGCATTGCATAAAACACTGGAGTTTTTTTGGAGACAGAATTGGGGTATGTAGGGTTTGATGAAAGTTGAAGAGCTCACTTGACCTAGATGTTATTTCACAAGGGTTATGAACTCCTGCCATAATGGATTTTATTCAGAGTGCCAGTCTTGAAAATCAGGTTGCCTGAAATACACATTCTTATTTCTACAGAGTACTTGTGTGGAAATTCTTTTAAGCAATGGTGGAGATATTTATCTATAGAACATTGTAGGTTCTTTTTTATGCATAAAGAAAATAAATAAATAGAAGGAATTTGAATTGCAAATCATGTTTTCACTTCTATTTTAAAAAGCACCTATTTTTATCACAATTGAACATGCATTACAACTAATACCAAGTCACTTATCTCATATTCAGCTAGTATTTCTTTCTCTCTCTCCTGTCTCTGCATCTAGTAAGAACTGCCTTTTAAAACCTTAATACTATCCTCCTAGATCAGCTCTCGTATTACCTATATTACTTGTTTTCTTACTGTGTTTTATTGGCACGCACACGTTCTAGGGACATACTTTTGCAGTTCTTTGTTGGGTGAAAGGAGACAAGATTTAGGTCTCTTTGTAGGCCTTTGTCTTTCCCACACCTATTTAAAATTTAGAACATCTTATTTTTAAATTTATTTTATATTTATTGAGTCTTTATTAGGGGTCATGCATTGTGTCATGTGCATTATATTAACTTTTTCATTAGATCTTCAAAATAATTCTTTAAATTAGGGTCTATTATTATCCCTTTTGTATAGTGAAGAAATGGTGGCTTAGAGATGTGAAGCCATTTTCCAAAAGTCATACAGGTAGTAGGTACAGAGATAAGATTTGAATCAGTTCTGAAGCCTAAACTCCTAACCTGCAGCATATACTGCCTTCCCACTACAGAGTTCTTAGTCAGATTTCATCTGAAAAAGTATTTAGTTGCTAAAGCAATGTTCAGAAATTACTGCATTACAGCATACTTGCTTCCCAGTGTAATCCAGACCCCCTCTTAAGTGTTTCAGAAAAATCATTTGTAAATCTAGATAGTAACTTTCTTGTATGTACTGCTGTGTTTCAATAAGGAAATAATTAACTATATACTTTTTTATTTTGGAAAATTAAATCTGTAGAGAAAACAAGAACTTGTAGGGAGTTTGATCAAATGCAAAGGAGCATATTCATTTTTCTAATAAAGAATTAGTAATTGAAGGAGTCCTACTTAAACTATTGCATACATGCCAGTTGCCTGTAAATATTAGTCAATAGGAAATTAGTGAGCACTATTATGTAGTTAAACTTGCTTGGAGGAAGTTTAAAAAACATCCTTTTCTATAAGGAAATTATGGTCTCTTTTGATAAAAACAAACAACACCAAATGCAGCAGATAAAAGAAAACGTGTAAATGGGCTGCTAAATAGTATGGTGTGAGAAGAAAGAGTGGGGTGAATATATCCTTGATCCTAGGAGAAAGGGAAGTTCCATCAGTTCTGAGACTTGGGACAACCCCTGTGCAGATAGCAAGCATTAGTGACCAACATCCATGGTATCACAAGATGTGATTCAGTGAAAGGACTGACAACACAGAATTAATGCAGATTATAACAGCTTTGAAATTTGGAAAAGAATTAGCAATTATTTAAGCTAAATGGAGTGTGAGGTAAAACTGAAATATTTTAGGACTTATCTGGTAGAGTTGAATGTGCTGCTTTAAAATTATATTTTAGAATTAAATTGAGCTTCTTTGTGTGTTCTGGTTCTTAATGAGCAGTGATTTTCCTTTTTAAAATGTAAATGTTGCTTTCTTTTGTCTATATTATGAAAGCAACATATACCCATTTCTGAAAACAGAAATCCATACCTAACTAAAGGGGGAGAACTAGCTACCCATCAGGATCATGCAAATATAACCACTTTTAACTCCTCAATCTCACTAGGTGGGCTTCTGAATTCAAGGGCAATTACATCAACACCTTGCTGGCATTAACATTTTAATTATAAACAATTCTGCATCAGAAATCAGTGTTTGAGTGTTTGTTCTCCATATCTTTTTTGTTTGTTTGTTTTGTTTTTGAAAATTACTGCTCCTTTCCCTTCTGGTGAAAAGTCCCATTGGCTCTTTATTGGTGAGCTTTGGAAGGACTTCACTAATTCTCCTGGTTGCACTTCTTACTAGAGAAGTGGATAGGAATTTGCCCAGTATTCTCATAACTACCCCCCTCCCCTTCTTTTTTCTTTCTGTTCCCCCTTTTACTTCCTATCTCCACATCCAGCCTCTGCAGCTAATGGTCTCTCTTGTTACCCGAGGTGGGAAGAGATGTGTCAGGAGCTGGCAGCCAGGGATGGACATGGCCATAATGTTGGATGAGCTAGTTAAAATTTTGCTTCTGCTTCGTTTGTATCATCCAGGCCAGCAAATGCTAGTTCATGGTGGGGCTCTTCTGTACCTGCTAAGTGTAGATATAAGAGGTAAATAGAGACTGAGGTATGAGTCTCTTCCTTTAGGCTGGTGGTCATTCAGTACTGCTGGGGTATATGTACAAGTAGTTGAAGGAGTTGATTTAGGGCAGAGCTTGCATTATATAAGTATAAAGTACTGGCATTTTTAACAGTTTTGGGAAAACAAAGTTTATAAATGCAGGTTTATCTGTTGACTCTTTATTTTAGATCTGGGATCTATCACAGATATTTTTTGCCACATGATGCCCTTCTACAGCTATGACATCCCTCACACTTGCGGACCTGATCCTAAAATATGCTGCCAGTTTGATTTTAAACGGCTTCCTGGAGGCAGATTTGGTTGTCCCTGGGGAGTCCCCCCAGAAACAATAAATCTTGGAAATGTCCAAAACAGGTATGAAAATAATGCATTTCATAAAACAACATCTTGAACAAGCAAGCATTAGTTGCTTGTTGCTGAAGGGTTGAATAAATGGGCTTCAGTAGCCAACATTGTCCTCATTCATGGTATTCATTCAAACAAATTAAAGCAACTCAAAAATGCCAGAGCCTTGACGATGCCTGTTCTGTGTAACAATTTAATGGAAAGTGAACAATAGTAGATCAATATACAATAGATAACCTATAATGAACTGTTATTACCATCTCCTTTGCCCTCCTTATAAAGGCTTTCTACTGTATTTGATTGATTTCATATACTAGTACTTTTGTTGATAATAAAACTTCTGGTCCCTATTGTATAAATTGGTAAGAAAAGCAACCCAACTGCAAAAACACATTTATTGAAATGGAACAAATAAAAGTGTAATTATTTGTTCCCTTAATAACAATTTCAATACTAGTGAATGCTGCCCAGCCCTGATGCATATACATCTCTGCACCTTTGTGATATTTTTAAATTATAGAAAACTTAATTAGAAATATTTATACTTAAAGATACTTAAATAAATATAAAAGGATTGAACATATTTTAAAGAAAATTTTGCTAATTATGGGGTTAATAAATAAGTTTTCCATAGGACTTATTTTGATGCTTTTAAAATTTAATTTCTCCACTAAAAATTAGTGGCATATAATAAATTAAAATGAAATGTTGTGTTATAATATAAACCACTCAACTCTGCTAAAAAAAATAATGCAGCCTTTTAAATAAAGTAAGATCTTTGTACTGTGCTCTGGAAAATGTATGTTTAAATATTACATTTTAAATGTGTGTGAAGAGGAAGGTGAGATTGTGTCTCTTTGCCTTGAGGAAGTCCTTGTGGTCATAAAGAAATTACTGCAGTGTGAACCTCTCTCTCTGGCAAATATAAAAATATTTAGCATGACAGCCTCCTTCAAGCCATGGATCCTTTCCATCAAAATCTGACTTTCATAGTTGTTTTGAGAAACTATCTAAGATTAGAGATTAACCTTGATTCATTTTCTTGGTTCCTACAGCAGTGAGAACCATTGAACAGGCTACTTTCAGGGGTTAGGCTGATTAGGCATGAGAAAATAGTTCAGTATATTATGTAGGGGAGAGGAGGTGGGGCCAGGGGTGGCTTGCCTATCTACTTGAGAAACAGCTCTGTGTCATTGAATCAGGTATTTACAATAGTCCTCTCAGCTCAGGTGGTCAGGGATGGGGAATTACTTGAAGGGTATAGCAGTTGTAGAGTCCAAGTGCACCTATAGCTATTATGAGCCCCTTCTTTTTCTTTTTTGGGTGGTGCTGAGAATACCTGAGAGGCATTTTGTGTAAGCCTTTTATTGTGTTCTCTAACCCTTCAGGAACACACCTTGTGCTCATTCAGTTCCAGTGATTCTGAAAGTAGTTTCCAGGTACCTGGGTTCATATAGATGAATGAATCTATATAATATTTATGTAGATTTAAAAATTCTTATAAATCTTGAAATCTTAAACCTGTTGGTTATTTCACATTCAAATATTACCTTCCTTTTGACTTTGTGATGGAAATCAAACACAGACAACCCAGCTTAGTGGTACTTGACTTTCTAATACCCTAAATAAAATGAAGTTTAATTATAATTTACAGGTGACACATTTGATACATTCAGTTGAGCAGGTTCCTTTACTTTGAAAATAAAGAAATGCCATTCTTCATCAAGTTCAATTTTTGGTTTAGTACCATGTATTTTACATGTGATGATGATTTACATGTCAGATGGAATGTTGCAGAATTTTTTTTCTCTTGATTCTAGTTTAGTTGACATTCATTCCTGGTAGAAAAAGTGAGGAGCAAATTGCAGCTGCACATCTTCAAATGTGATGTTGGTCAATTCATTTGTCATTAATTTACCATATATTTAGTGAGTATCCACTCTGCCAGGTGGTATAGGCTGGTTCCTGGGCTTTCCTATCGTTGACACTTTCTGAGCAGAAGCTTGAAAGTTAGGATAGTTGCTGAATGGAAAAGACACATCATTAGTGTTCCTGATTCCTTTCCTTTTATGTGTTTTACACATGTACACCTACGGCCGTAAACCTTGGAATGCATTAAAAATCACATATCCTTTTTTATGCTGTGACTGAAGGATCTGGTTGAATGGTCAATCATAGTATATCATATATTTGTGAGTTATATATTTGTTTTAGTCTCTTAATTCTTTCAATGTGATTATTTTGGATGTATTTTTTAATTGTGAGTAATCTAAAATTGTTTTTGGTAAACTTGGAATATTAGTAAATTAGTTGTAAAAAATAAGCACTCAAGTAATGCTAATCTCAGAAAACTAAGCATTGTTTTATCTATGAACATTATGGTTATATTTTATCAAGTTATTAAAATTTGGTTAATAACTTAATACTTGTAAAGCAATTTCTGAGTATCAAGGTAAAGAAATCATTTGAGATTCTCAATTTAGTTAAATGGTTTTTCATAATTTCTATAAAATGCTTCTTTCTATCATTGATGTTATTTGAGTTTATTTCATAAGTTTTTATATTGTGAATTGGAATTTACTTCTGGATAATTCTTTTTTTAAAAAAATATATTTTATTGATTTTTTACAGAGAAGAAGGGAGAGGGATAGAAGTTAGAAACATCGATGAGAGAGATCGATCAGCTGCCTCCTGCACGCCCCCCACTGGGGATGTGCTCGCAACCAAGGCATATGCCCTTGACCGGAATCGAACCCGGGACCCCTCAGTCCGCAGGCTGACGCTCTATCCACTGAGCCAAACCAGTTAGGGCCTGGATAATTCTTGAAGTGAAAATTGAAATACTGGGTAAAAAAGCGTATTTGTAATTTAGCATTAATTTCTTGAGCTTTGGTATTATAAACGTGGAGAACTACTCTGGTTCATCTGCTTGTTCAATTTCCTTTTCATAAGCCCGTGTCTTAATTTGTATTTTCAGACTTCCTCAAATGGTACCCACTTCAGCATTTTCCAAAGGGTTTTCTGCAGAATACTAGAATATGAAATATAAAACATAGTGAATTGTGGTTAACTGACTTTTTGAGTCATGGGCTAGAGCCCAGGGAGGTAGAAACCAAAACAGTTCACTCAAGTCTTAAGCTTTATCTGTTGTTCAGTATTGAAGACAGCATGGAAAATAATACTCAGGTTATTGATGGCAGGTGTTAACTGAATTGATTTTTTCCTTTAGAAAGGAAATATGGCTCAATAATTGGTTTCATTCAAAATATACTTTTTAATGTTTAGTCTGGCAATTTTAGGTTAAATTAGAGAAAGAGATATTACTATCAAAGTTCTTATAGATGATAAATCCTTATTGTCTTCCTAGACTACATAATTTTATTTTTTTCCTGATAATTTGTTATGTGATTTTATTTATTTATTAAATCTTTATTGTTGAAAGTATTACATATATCCCCTTTGGACTACATTATTTTAAAACACAGCTATCTGGGATCCCATCTCTATGGCTGGCCTTTGCAGGGCATTGATGCCCCAGTAATTATATGCCAATGTAATTATATGACTTTATTTCTATGAGGAGTTTTTACATCTGATAAGAACATATGAATATTTTAAGTGGATAATGAAAATTAGTGTGGTAGTTTAAACACATCTGCCCCTTAAATTATACTAACCTAGGAGATAGGTAAAATAGACCATTTCTTTTGATATAATACTTTTTAATGAGTTGCCCCATAGTTTATTCCTTAATACTATTAATATTTTCCCTCTTTACTTCTGTAGGGCTGAGATGCTTCTGGATCAGTACCGAAAGAAGTCAAAACTTTTCCGCACTACAGTGCTCCTGGCCCCACTAGGAGATGATTTCCGCTATGTTGAACGCACGGAATGGGATCATCAGTTCAAGAATTATCAGATGCTTTTTGATTATATGAATTCTCAACCTCGGTACAATGTTAAGGTAATGAGAAAAAATTTACTCATGATACTGTCTTTGAAGTTGAGCCTTCATTATTAAATGAAGCTAAAACACGATAGCCTTAGTTTCTTTGTCCCGTGATGTAGTATTTCTTACAATATGTAGTTCTTATGTAAATTGTAATTCGTGAAGAGGAAAATTACCTGATACCCTAGTGCCATTTCCAGGGTTTTCCATTTTCTATCACTCCATGAAGATTAGAGGGCGATTACTTCTATGTGGTTGAAAACACGCACCTACTAAGTTGTGATGTTCGTTTTTCAATGATGTTCTGTTTTTCTACCAGCATTGACAGGTTATTGTTTCTCTCTGACAGTGGCATCCTTGTGATTTAGTGGTGTGAGAGGCAGGTGCAGGTGAACATGTCATGAATTTTGCAAACAAATGTCTTGTGTCCAGAGAATACATTAGCATTTTCTTAGATGAGAAGACTTCCAAAATTAATCATTTGATTATAGTTCTTGCTTTTTTTTGGTGTGGAAAATTTAAAATGTATCCTAAAGTTTTGAAAATAATACAAATACATCCCCACCACTTTGCAATCCATCCATTAGCTACAACATTCATCAACTCGACGTCACTTTCATTTCAGCTATGACCCACTGTCATCTCCCTGTCCCTGGGATTATTTTGGAGCAAATTTCAGATGTCATGTAGTTTCATCTATAACCATTTCAGTGTATATCTCTAAATGATAAGGACTCTGTTTAAAAATAGAATCATTGCCCTAGCTGGTTTGGTTCAGTGGATAGAGCATTGGCCTGTGGACTGAAGGGTCACAGATTTGATTCTGGTCAAAGGTACATGCCCTGGTTGTGGGCTTGATCCCAAAAGGGGGTGTGCAGGGGGCAACCAATCAATGATTCTCTCTCATCATTGATGTTTCTCTCTCTCTCTCTCTCTCACTCCCTCTCTGAAATCAATAAAAATATATTTTTTAAAATAGAATCATAAAACTATTATCACATCTAAAAAATTAGCAACAATTCAATAATAGATTCAAGTTTTCCTGATTTCATAAAAACATTTAACAGATTCTTTGTGTGAGTCAAGATTCAAACTAGTCATATAATAGACCCTTTATGAGAAAATTATTTATCCAACATGTTTATTATATTCACATATTAACTTTTCAGACAATAGAAAATCTGTGAAAATACTGTACCAGGGAAGTGATATTACTGTGTAAGAAATTTAAAGGCTGACAATGGACCACATTTTATGTAGTGAGAATTCAGGTTTATTAAGTAAACTTAAATAATATCACATAGATAAATAAACTTAAATACCAAGTTTATTCAAGGTACTCACAACTGAATTTCTACCAGATTATGATCTCTGAGCATCAGGATTCTGTTTAAATCATCTCTGTAATATTCTCAAAGATTAAGCTCACACATGTACATTTGATTAGAGGGCCACATATGTATGTTGGTATCTTATCTCTAAATATATTTTCCTGGGGAATGGTTTTGAACTCCATAAAAGGTTCTGCTGGCTGACTCTGAAGAATTAAATCCTAATTTTGGTATTTTACCTATTTCCTCCTTTGTTTGCACACTAGAGCAATTTTTTAAAGTAATTTTTAAGATTGAAACATCACATGCATAGAATTTCACAAACCAAAAGTATGCGGAGAATTTTTTTAAGTTTAAAAACCTCCATGTAACCATCATCCAGATCAAGAGGTAGAACATTTATAGCACCCTGGCATTCTCTCAGGAATTCTCCACATCATTATCAACTCCTGTAAAAGTAACCATATTTTTACTTCTGTCACCATGATTAGTATTGCTTCTTTTTAAATTTTATAAAAAGGAAATCTTAAGCATGTGCTATTTTGCATCTAGTGTTTTTTGTTCCACATTATGTTTGTAAGATTCATCCATATTGTTGCATTTAGCAGTAGTTCATTCATTATTAATGCTGTATAATATCCCTATCCATTTGATAACTATACTACAATATAGTCATTCTATTGTTAATGAATATTTGGGTTGTTTCTGGTTTTCTTCTATTACAAATAAAAATGTTTTGAACATTTTGTGCATGTTTTAGTGTATGGGTTTCTGTGGGTATAAAATGGGATGGAATTTTTTGGTTATTAATTATGTACATGTTTAGCTTTAATTAGATATTGCCAAACAATATTACAGAATAGATATATGAGCTGTTGCATTGTATGATTGTTTCAGTTGCTCCACTTCCTTACTCAGACTTTGTATTGTCAGGATTTATTTTTCATTTTTATCCTTTATGACAGATGTGATGATTTTATTTTGTATTTCCCTATGGTTAATGAGGTTGAGCTGAACCTTTTCTCATAATTTATTGCCACTTGGGTACCTTCTTTTATGAAATGCCTATTTAACTCTTTTGATGATTTTTTTTCCCCTTAAATTGGTTTGTCTATTTCTAACCATTTATAGTTCCTTTATGTATTTTGGATTGAGTCTTATTTCAGATAAAAGTTATGCCTATATTATCTCCCCTTATGTAGTCTGTGTTTAATTCGTGCTGTCTTTTGATTAACAGAAATTCTTAATTTTAATTAAATCTAATATTACAGCATTTTCTTTTATGGTTAGTGCTATGTTCTGTTTAAGAATTTTTTGTTGACTCGATCATCATGAAAATACAGTTCTTACGAAGATGTCCTCTAGAACCTTTATTGGTTTACCTTCCACTTTTAGTTCCATTTGGAATTGATTATTGTGAGTTGTGTGAGGATAGGGATCAAGATACACATTTGCCCATATGGATATCCAGCATTGTTTATTGAAAAAACTCTAATTTGCTCACTGCACTGCAGCAGCATCTTTGACATTAATGATGAGCCTGACTTCATTCCTATGGATCTGTATCTAACCTCTCTATTCATTCGATTTTATCTATTTGACTAATCTCATACTAATTACGACAGCTTTATAGATCTTATTATCTGCTGGGGTGTCTTCTAATTTTGTTCTCCTTAAGATTGCATTGATTATTCTTAGTTCTTTGTAGTTTTATGTAGGCTAAGGAGGACCAACTGTTAAATTTCTATATAAAAAAGTTGGGACTTTGATTAGGATTACATTCAATCTATGGATCAATTTGAGTGCAGTTAACTTCTTTACAAATATTAGGACAGCTAATCCATGAACATGGTATATTTCGTGTATAAAAAAGCGGTTGGCTTTTGAGTTTTAACCTGGTATCCAGTAACCTTGATGCACTTCCTTTCTTTCCAAAAATTTTGTCCCTCAAGTCCTGACAGCTTTGACTGTCCTTCTATATCTTTAAACAAATCTTTTTTTCTCTATAGTTTATGAAGCTATGTCTGTTCTCGGTGCGATATTTAAAATTACTTTGTCTAAGCTGAAAACATGTTTATTATTTTCTTTTAATGAAAGGAAAAACAGGAGTAATTGAATAGCTAAAAAATTGACATTGTACTAGCCAAGAGAGCTAGTTTGCTATCCATCAACACTTATTTGACAATTTATGTAATTTTCCATATATGATGTCCTGATATAGGAGTTAAGATTAAGATTATGTTTAAGATTAAAATTTTGCTTTTTAATTTAAAAATCATTTAATTATATTTTTGGTTATATTTTTAGAAGTCCCAAATGTTTACTTTATTTGAGCTGCCAAGAGACTGTATAGAAAAACTTACTTTAAATATTTTCTTCTGAAACTACTCTAGCATAGAGGATTATATTTCAGCTCTTTAAGGCTGAAATAGGTTTGTGAGAAAGCCTACTAGGCCACTTACTTAAACTTTTCTCTGGGAAATACAAAGTAGGAAGTATTTTCATCCTGGCTAATAAAATTAAATCTTTTTAAAAGGTATAGTCAGTTGTTACTAGTAACTCTATAGTATGCCATGGTTTCCTAAAATTTGAAACTGAAAGGGATTTTTGTTATCTAATAGAAATCCCTTATTATTTAGATAAGCAAGGTACGACTTAGAAATATTTAGATTATTTAATATTTTGCCATTGTATACTTCCCTGAAGTCATCTATACCTATTGGGTCTGAAGGTAATGCTGTATTTCCTTATATTTGTGACCCTCATTTCTTGTATGGTTTTACACACACACACACATACACACACACACACACACACACACATATTCTGCTTCCTAGTAATTGAAGGAAGAAATAATACTTACAATATTAGCTAAAACATAGTGAGTACTTATTATTTGCTATTAACTTTTTAAAGTGCTTCACGTTAATTGACTTATTTAATTCTCTTAACATTTTCCGGTAGGTACTATAATTATCCCCATTATAGATGAGGAAACCAAGACCTAAAAGACTAACATGCCTAAGACACTGTATTTGGTGAAGCCAAAATAAAAGTGGATAATACAATTGAAAATTAATTTTCTTTAATGTAAACATAAGAATTTAGAAATAATCATCTGATTTGCTATTACAAAATTTACTGTATCACAATAAGATTATAATAAATTATTCTTGACTTACTAATATCACTGTTGTGTTTCCAGTTGAAATTTTGCATTTGCATGGAGAAATGATAGCTAAAACTCACATCATTACATGCCAATATTTGTAAGCATTTTACTTAGAACTCCATTAGCTGTAACACAGAGACACAGGCATAATATATAGTATGGTCAAAGCCACATGTTAAGTATTAGAGGTAGAATTCAAACCCATGCCATCTGGATCCAGGTTCCTTGCTGCTCTTAACCATTCTGCTCTTGTGCTACTCACTGTTTAAACTACTTTTCTTTTTCTGCCACACTGAATCAAAATAGCTTTTAACCTCTCTCTCTCTCTCTCTCTCTCGCTCTCTCTCTCTCTCTCTCTCTCTCTCTCATAGGAAACAACAAAATTAGCATCTTTCTATTAAAAGGATAACATTCCCTGTTGAATTCTCTGTTTATTTCTAAAAAATACTGTGTTTAATATTTGTTTACAAGGTCTGATATAATGTTTCTCTTTTCTTTTGATTTATAGAATAGTTTGTTCTTGTAAAAATGGATTTATGTATTGGAAATTTGAATCATTTGTCAGAAAGACCTATTCATCTGAGCAATCAACCTGACACTGTGTTGTACTTCTCTATTCAGTGTTGTGTTACCTGCTGATAAAGTCCTTTTTCAAAATATGACCTGCTGTTCCTGAAGTCCTCCCTTCTCCCTTATAGGAACTCAAACTGAGAGGAAGGGGAGACCAGGGGAGGGTATGCGTATATGACAAAATGAAGTACTTAATGACTAACAAAACTTACTATTCTAGACTTTTGGAATATTTTGCTCAAAATATGTCTTTTATTTATGACTAGAGGCCCGATGCACGAAATTTGTGCAAGGGGCTTGACCCTCACAGTCTCAGCTGCCTTGGCCAGCCCTCACAGCCCCGGCCGGCCCTTGCAGCCCCAGCCAGCCCTCGTAGGCCCGGCTTCATCCAGAAAATCGTCTGGATGGTCGTTCTGCTCTTTGGTCTAATTAGCATATTAACTCTTTATTATATATAGGATGTTTCCCCATGTTTCTTTCATTTCTGAATTATTCCATGTCCTGATCATTGAACTTTTTTGAAATTCTACAGATATGTAAGGAGTTTTCAGATCCACAGATTTGTAGATCTAAATAGCTCTTCTTCTAAATGGTTAGTTGTACACGTTTTCTCCTAGTGTAATTTGGGACTTGATGCCAGTAAAAGAAAGAGTCATGAGTATTTCCCCCCCTGCTTTTGAGTTTTGTAAAATCTGAGCTACATTTTTTAAAATTTATTTTTATTGTTGGGAGTATTACAGATATCCTCCTTTTTTTCCCTTTTACCTCCTCCACCCTGTCCCCTCCCTTTCCAGGCCTTCATCACACTATTGTCTGTGTCGATGAGGTATGCATATCTACACTAATAAAAGGGTAATATGCTAATTAGACTGGACATCTTCCCATCACCCTTCCAGACAAAGCCACGGTGGCAGGAGCTGAGACAGAGGCAGTTAGGGGTGATCAGGCTGGCAGGGGAGAACAGTCAGGGTCGATCATGCCTGCAGGGGAGGTCAGTCAAGGGCAATCAGGCTGGCAGGGGAGGGCAGTCGGGAGATCAGGCCGGCAGGGGGGAGCACTTAGGGGGTGATCAGGCCAGCGGGGGGTGGCAGTTAGGGGCGATCAGGTCAGCAGGCAGGCAAGTGGTTAGGAGCCAGCAGTTCCGGATTGTGAGAGGGATGTCCCTCAAGGGGTCCCAGATTAGAGAGGGTGCAAGCTGGGCTGAAGGACTCCCCCACTCCCCATGCATGAATTTCATGCACCAGGCCTCTACTATGCATATAAATTCCCAGGTTAATCTCTCCCACCCACCCACCCCCACCTTCCTCTGAGACTACATATTTTTACTTGGAAGCTTACCTTAAGTATTTATTAGAAACTTTTCATTGTAGTGCAACAGTAATTTTAATGTAACTATGAATAATTGAAGTGTAATTTATTTTTACTAGATTCAGTTTGGAACTTTATCAGATTACTTTGATGCCCTGGATAAAGAAGATGCAACTAGTAGAATGAATAGCCAGTCACTGTTCCCTGTTCTAAGTGGAGATTTTTTCACTTACGCTGACCGAGACGATCATTACTGGAGTGGCTACTTTACATCCAGACCTTTTTACAAACGAATGGATAGAATATTGGAATCCCACTTAAGGTACATTTACCTTTAGATAGATGCATTTAGTTATTTACTTCCCTTACATTATCATAGCCTTCTGTAGTTTTGTGTAATATAAAATGTGGAGTGTCAGGATGTATTTTATGTAATTATGAAGTTTTAATGAAATCAGAGCTATGTCTCCAAAGCATAATCAAATTATTGCATGAGTTTTTGTTCTGGAAGGAAAAGCAGTTTATGTAATTATTTTTTCTGGGAGTTGTATTATGTATTTTATATTTTTCTAATTAATTGCCTATATTGGCACACAATGATAATATTCAGTGACATTGTCATGTTTGTCTACAGGTCAGTAATCTGGCTAAATTATTGGAAATGGGCATGAATCAAAAGGTGCAAATAGGGCCTCTCAGTAGCCAAAATGTGAGCCTCAAAGTACATACTCTAAAATGAATGTATTTTGTTGGTAGGAGAACTTTAGAGGCTCCATCTCAGTTCTTATTTTATTTGAAACACATTTCTATAGGTGCACTTTTCTGCTTAGAAGAACAAAACTTTTAAGAGATGAGAAATAATCGAGGCAGAGTGAAAAAAATAAACTTACATGGAGAAGACAAATGTCAGTAGAAAACATACAAACGTTCTATACCAGCCTTGTCCAGTAGAACTTTTAGTTACTGTCCAATAGAACATTCTGCAGTGATAGAAATACTCTGTTTCTGTACTGTTTAGTGTGGTAGCCACACTGTCAAGCGCTTGAAATGTGACCAGTGTGACTGAGGAACTGAAATCTTAATTTTATTTAATTTTAGTAAATTCAAATGCATGTACGACATGTAGCCAGTGGCTATCACAGTGGAGAAGCACAGTTTTAACTGAGTCTTGTTTTTGATAAAAATGAATCATCCCAGGGATTTGTATGTATGTGTAACCCAGGAGAGTAATTAATTTTCATGATGAATTCATTTTCAGTTCGGTTCAAATCATGAATTGATGATGATTAATTTTCATGACAAATTTCAGTATTAAAAATAAAAAGCTATATCATATCTATGCTCTTTTATATACTAGTGGGAACAATACATTTTAGGAAGCCTTTATATAAAAAACATGAATTTCTTAAAGAGTTGTACATTGGTATAATAATGTGTTTTTATTATTTTACTGTTGTGCTACTCTTATTATTACAAAAGCTTAATGTTTTTTGACTGGATATTCACAAGTGTGCCAGATGAATACATTATTTCTGTATTTGTAATGAAACAGTATATATCATAGAGATTTATGCATTTTACTGAGTAGACTGTTAGTTCTCTGTTAGGTTATTCTGAACTATCTATGACAAAAACAGAGCCCGATTATGATAGATTTTTAAGTGTCAACTATTTTTTAGTAGCAAAGAGTTATGAATGTTGGGTCAATATTAATTTATTGAACATATTGAAGGTGAAGTAGTAACTATGGGTAATATAATTTGAAAATTATGCTGCTTTAAAATGAACAATAAAAATATAATTGTGAGCCCTGACTGGTTTGGCTCAGCGGATAGAGCGTCGGCCTGCGGACTGAAGGGTCCCAGGTTCGATTCCAGTCAAGGGCATGTACTTTGGTTGCAGGCACATCCCCAGTAGGGGGTGTGCAGGAAGCAGCTGATTGATGTTTCTCTCTCATCTGATGTTTCTAACTCTCTGTCCCTCTCCCTTCCTCTGTAAAAAAAAAATCATTAAAATATAAATATAATTGTGAATTTCATAATTTAATTTATTTGAAAATAAGTTTATTATCTCACAATAGTAATATTTTATCCTAATGCTCATTTGTAAACATACAATGTTTACAAATTAAAATTTTAATAAAAAAGTAAAGTATAAAGAATAAATATTCTTAAAGTCCACTTTCTTACATTTTGGTATATATATATATATATATATATATATATATATATATATTTTCTTTCAAAACCAGTAGTTGCTAAGAATATGTATAAACATATGTACACAAATTCTTTAATAAGACAAATTTAGTAATTCTTATGCTGTAAATTTCAGAAGGGTTAGAATGTAAAAATAGATTATTTAATATCTTTTCATTATTTCAACAATTTAAAGGAATTTATTGTTTTCAAAAAGCACTGAAAATCTCCCCTTTTCCTGGAATCTTAATACATTTGCAAGCCACCTTCGTTTTCTTCCCATCATCTTTAACATGTTTTGCATAGAGAACCTTCTTATAGTTTTTACTCCATCAAGCCATGGCTCTTTTTAAAGAACTTTTAAACCTATCTTGAATCATATCCTCTGATGAAAAAAAGATAAAAGGTGAAAATTATAAACTCCCATGTTCTTGCTCAAAAGCTATTCTTAAAGCTAAAATGTTTTATTCTTTAAAATAAACAAGAAAAGCCAGAGTGTGTCTGTCATCTTTCAGTTTTTATTGTTAAATTCTCTATATTGCATGTTATTATTCAACATTTAGAGTAGCTCTTGTCACTGAACAATCAAGCCATCATTTTCTGCTTCTCCTTTACTGTTCGCCTCCCATTCCTGTAATGTGCGTTTTCCCACCACCTCTCCTCTTAATGTACATTTGTGAGAGTAAATAGCTTTCTGGTGATGAAGTTCATGGCATATGTCTTCACTACTCTTGGAGAGAAGAAAGGAAGAAAACATTTATCACGTTCTTACTGCTTTGCTGAGATATTTTTTCCTGATGTTATTCATAAATAAGCCTATCTTGCTGTCAGTGTGCACTGGTTTCTTTCCAGACCCATCTAGAATGAGAGCCATTTCTATCAACAGGAAAATTATGTTCTTTGATGATTGAGGATATAGATTTATTAGATAGATACCTTGGTGGTATAATAGAAATGTTTATTATCAATACCTTTCTTATAAATTGTACTGAAATTGTGGATTTTTAAGTCACATTTGAAAATGTATCAATGCAACATATTTTAGATAGCAAACTAAAATGATTGTTTTGAAATAAAAATTAATGATTATTTTATGCATTTAGGGCTGCTGAAATTCTCTACTATTTCGCCCTGAAACAAGCTCAGAAATACAAGATAAGTGCATTTCTTTCATCATCCTCTTATACGGCGCTTACAGAAGCCAGAAGGAATGTGGGACTATTTCAACATCATGATGCTATCACAGGAACCGCAAAAGATTGGGTGGTTGTAGATTATGGTACCAGGTAATATAATTATTGAAAAGTGATTGTAAAACAAAATCTTTTAAAACTTTGGGTCATAAGCTTATATCTTTTGATGTTTTTTTGTCTGTGTGTTTGTTTGTTTTAAATATATATATATATTTATTGATTTCAGAGAGGAAGGGAGAGAAAGAGATAGAAACATCAATGATGAGAGATAATCATTGATTGGCTGTCTCCTGCATGTCCCCTATTGGGGATTGAGCCCACAATCCAGGTATATGCCCTTGGCCAGAATCAAACCCGGGACCCTTCAGTCCACAGGCCGACGCTTTATCCACTGAGCCAAACCAAATAGGGCTTGATGAAGTTTGTAATGTATATCAGACTACATTAATAATATTCCTTGTAATATTTCTGTAAAAATAAAACACACCAATTTTCAAAGCATTTTTTTCAAGAAATCTGTTCACAGCGTACTAGCTTTCTCAACTTTTTATTATAGTGCATTTGTACAAATGGAGTAGTAAAATATTATAAAATGGATCCTGTTTTCTCCCAAGTACTTGGAGTACCTTCATAACTAAGGATTTGATAACCAAATCATGGTTATAACTCAGAGAGATACAGAGGTTCACTTCATTGTATAGAAATTTAATTTCATCCTATTTTCATCCAGTTGTTCTTGGATATCTTATATTTCTAGAGAGATATTGACAAGAAAGAGGAAGCCTAGAAGCATAACCAGCAAGTACAAGAACCTAGAAACCTTGTCAAATATGGATTATATAAGGAATTGGGATGAGAAAGGAAGGCCTGGGTATTAATATTAAAGTCATCCTCAACATTTTGTAGCATTTAACATCATAAAGCTGTTAGATGAATGAGAGGAGAAAACCTCAGTTATTTTCATATTGCAGAATTAGAAAAAATGAGTACAGTCTTTAGCTTAGAAAAGCCGGTTTTTGTAAACAGTGCTTCCCAATAATGGAAAGGCTTATCTTTTGTAATAGTGAGATTTCCATCAACATGCTGGAGTGTGAACTACCATTCATTAGGATCAGTGCAGAGGAGATTCTTACAGGAAGGAATATTGGTGGTTGCCTCACTATAGTTCAGATTATTATTTCTTCCAGATTTTTTTTTTTCTATCAACAGTGGTATGCTGTGATAGCACTTCAAAATTATTAAAAATATGCTCTGATTTTCTTAAAATATAGATTTAAAAAGTGAATCTCTGTTTTACATAAACAATTGATCCACAGCTGATGTTACCAATTGAAATAAATGTTAATTATGTTTTGTTAATATTTTGACTGCCTTTCTAGAAATTTGGGAGGAAATACCCTTGAGGTTTCATTAGTTGATTTGAGTCATATACATACATATATATATATACTAGAGGCCCGGTGCACAAAAATTTGTGCACTCAGGGGGTAGAGGGGGTCCCTCAGCCCGGCCTGTGCCCTCTTGCAGTCTGGGACCCCTCAGGAGATAACGACCTGCTGGCTTAGGCCTGCTCCCGGGTGTCAGAGGGCAGGCCCAATCCCTAGGTGCAGCCCCTGGTCGGGGTCAGAGCAGGGCCGATTGGGGAATTGGGGTGCCACCCCCTGTCATGCACAGAGCAGGGCGGATTGGGAGGTTGTGATGCCACCCTCAGTCACGCTCAGGGTAGGGCCGATTGGGGGGTTGGGGCACCGCCCCCTGTCACACTCAAGGCAGGGTCGATGGGGAGGTTGCGGCTCCACCTCCTGTCACGCACAGAGCAGGGCCAATCAGGGGTTTGGGGAGCTCCCCTCTGTCACACACAGAGCAGGGGCGCCGCCCTCTATCACCCACAGAGCAGGGCCGATCAGGGGGTTGGGGTGCCGCCACTGTCACACTCAGGGCAGGGCCGATGGGGAGGTTATGGCTCTACCCCGTCACACACAGAGCAGGGCCCGTGGGGTGGGGGTGTTGGGGCGCTACACCCTGTCACACACAGAGCCGCAGGGCAATCAGGTGGTTGGGGAGCTCCCCCCTATCAGGCACAGAGCAGGGCTGATCAGGGGGTTGGGGCGCCTTCCCCTGTCACGTACAGAGCAGGGCCGATAGGGAGGTTGTGGCCCCACCCCCTGTCACACACACAGCCACAGGGCAATCGGGGTTTGGGCGCTGCCCCCTGTCATGCTGATCCCGGTGCTGGGAGGCATATTACCCTTTTACTATATTGAATAGAGGCCTGGTACACGGGTGGGTGCCAGCTGGTTTGCCCTGAAGGGTGTCCCGGATCAGGGTGGGGGTCCCCACTGGGGTGCCTGGCCATCCTGGATGAGGGGATGATGGCTGTTTGCAGCTGGTCACACACCCTTCAGGGTGGGGGTCCCCACTGGGGTGCCTGGCCAGTCTGGGTGAGGGGCTGAGGGCTGTTTTCAGGCTGGGACTGAAGCTCCCAACTGCTCCTTTTTTCCTTTTTTCTTTTTTTTATTCTGGGCCAGCTTTAGCTCTGAGGCTCCAGCTCTTAGGCCTCCGCTCCTGAAAGCAGGTATCTGGTTTGTTTAGGTTCTACAATCGAAACTCTGTATCAACTCCAGGTCTGAGATCCCGGCTAGCTGAAAGCTGGTTTCTGGGGTTTTGTTTAGCTTCTATTTTTATAACGATTTTTCAAACTGCCAGCTCAGAGGCCTGCAGCGGCAGGCGGGGAACGTTAGAGTCCTCCGTCACTGAAGCAAGCAAGCCTCATGTTAGTTTCAAGCTGCCTGGCTGCCGGCCGCCATCTTGGCTGGCAGTTAATTTGCATATCGCCCTGATTAGCCAATGGGAAGGGTAGCGGTCATACGCCAATTACCATGTTTCTCTTTTATTAGATAGGATATTTAATTTCAAGGTAGTATCTTGAATATCTCCTCAATTTTCTTGTGGCATATGTATTTGGAATCCATCTCTTGAGGTTTTAGATGAATTTAAAGTGGAAAACACTCACTGGATGATAATGATGCTGGTTTTTTTTCCCTCAAGAAGCAACTTTTTGTTTGTTTGTTTCAAGAGTTTTTGAAAGTAAGGTTAGATCTTCAATTTTTTCTTTTCACTTGTCTTCTTGGTTTATTGAAAGTTTAAACATAAGGCCGCTTAGAATCAGACCTGAGTTTCTAAGAGGATAAAGAGAAGTCCTTCTCCTGCACTGCCTCCTTGCTTTCTGGCTGTCATGTTGAAAGAGATTTAGGTACAGGTTACTGAGATTTTGCTACAGGACATTTTCTGTCTCATCAACTTTCCAGATACCTGTCATTATATTTTCCATGTGTTTGCTATTACTTTTAGCTTATAAAAACATTCCTGTACAAATTGCATCTTAGAGAAAAACACACAACAATAATTCTCAGATTGTATTGACATTTGTGAATTTGCTTTGTGAGCAGTTCACACTTCACTGAAACATCACAAACAATTATCAAGTCATTATCACAGACATTTTCATTTGGAAATTTCAAAACACAGGTAAGAGAATTATAAATAAAGAGGCAGGTATGTCCAGAAAGTTTCCTATTTCAAGTGAGTTCTTATCAGTGTTATCTTTAGATTAACCTTTTTTCTTCTTCTAAGTACTTACTAGTAATCGGTGGCATAAAAAGATTCTTTCTAGCCCAAGCCGATTTGGCTCGGTGGATAGAGCGTCAGCCTGTGGACTAAAGGGTCCCAGATTCAATTCTGGTCAAGGGCACATGCCTAGGTTGTGGGCTCAATCCCCACTGGTGGGCGTGCAGGAGGCAGCCAACCAATGATTCTCATCATTGATGTTTCTATCTCTCTCTCCTTCTTCCTTCCTCTCTGAAATCAATAAAAATATATTACCAAAAAAAAAAAAAAAAAAAAAGGTTCTTTCTAGGTTTCACTTTGTGACTACAGGAATGGGGTAATGTTGCTTCAACCAGTATGAAAGAAATTGAAAATATTGTATACTGATTTTTAAGTTATTTCTCAAACTAATAAAATTTTTGATTCACAGACTCTTTCATTCATTAATGAATTTGAAGAAGATAATTGGATCTTCCACACTACTACTACTTTTGAAGGACAAACACTCATATGAATCATACTCTTTTGATACTCTCCTAGACATGGTTAGTTGATATCTCTTATATCCATTATAAAAATGTGATTCTTTTGTTCTTTGATTGGAAAAAAGGGGTGAGAAGCTTAGTGAAAAGACATTGAAAAATAATTACTTTTTGTACATTATTTGAAATAATTCGTATTACTTTATATAAATTATTTGTGTGTTCTTTCCTATAAGTGTGCCTATGTTTGATTTATGGTGTGTACTTTGTTCTGACCAAATTTAAGTGTGAAAAATAAAATAATAAACTTATTTCAAGGAATGTGAAACATACACTCTTTTAGAACACTATTAAGGTGATATTGTAAGGTAACTAGATATTACAAATAGCTATTTTGCTGGGCATTAATTAGAATCCCCTTGATATTTGAACTTCTATAAATCCTTAATCTGTTCTTAGTAAACTTTAATTTGGGTACTCTTAACTTATCTTCTGGTTTCAGGATGAGTCCATGAGGGCTATGGGCAGTGCTGGGATGTGTAACAGTAGGGCAGTGATTAAGGATTTAGGAGACTAGCTGTTTGCCTCAACCTCTGCACCTGATTGCATGGGCCTTGAAAAAGTTATAACATCTGTGAGCCCTCATTCATTTAACATAAAGTGGGATGATAATACCTACCTTGTCTAGTGTTATTATTAAGATCAGAGGAGCTAATAAAACAGAGCATACACTGAAAGGAAGAACAGTGGAAGAAATGTTTGATTGTAACCCTCCTTACATTTCCACATGGGCACTCAGATATTTTAAAATTATAATTTATGTGTCATTAGAATCTTGTGAATGATAGACTTTCACATTTTATATGTAATTTAAATTTACATTTGTGGAATCAGATATTTACATATGCTGATGCTTACAATCAGATCCTGATTATGCATTATCATACTAAAGTTAAAAAATACAGTAAGTAGACATACATTTCTTAATGTGACGCATAATGATACAAAAGTAAAGTAGTAAAACTTTTTGCCAAATTATCTCTAGAACTAGATTTATTTTGTTCCTAATTGGAGTTACCCATATGGACTCTAGTCCCAAGTAATATAGACTGTACTAGATGTCTAAATATATACACATACACAATACACACAAGACTTATTTATTTTGAACTTTGTTGGGCATTATGTAGCTGCAAAGAGGATTTTTTTCTTATTTTGCCTTTTTAAAGATTTTTGCAAGGTAATATTGCATAGATAATTTCGAAGCTTGTTTTAAAATAAAATTTTCTTTACATTTTTATAGGATTTAAAACAAAAATCACAAGGTTCCCTGCCACAAAAAAATATAATAAAGCTGAGTGCGGAGCCAAGGTAAAATACATTTCTCATATACTTTTACTACTTTTCTGACTTGACTCTTTTGGTTTTCATGATTCTGTTTTCTATTTGGCAGATAGTATTTCATTTAATCATTTTTTAATTTTAAAATATTTTCTGAAGAATGGATTTCCTCTCATGACTATGTCATGTTCATTGCTAATAGTTAATGCAGACTTGGCAAGAGATGGTAAATATATAGCTGTGATAAAAATTACCTTATCTTTGTAACATTGATTAGTTTTACAGTATGTTCTTTCCTGATTAACTTTTTGTTTACTTACTTTCTTTTAATTAATCCCCATTTATTTTAAATGAAGAAAGAAACTTAATTAGTTGACCTAATAATGGTGCATTTAATTGGTGGCTGCCTCTGATTTACAAAGAAATGCTTTATGTTTTTATTGGCAATTATTCAAAAAGTCATCTGTTTTAAATGACCACATATCCCATCAGTCAGTACCCAGTATACTGAGATACACAATGTATTTTTGTAATATAACTTTTTACTATTTAAATTGAGAAATTTAATATCACCTCTTACAAATCTTATATAATAAAGAGGTAATATGCAAATTGTCCCTTATGCTGTAATGGCATCAGAAGTTGGCAGCACGCACAGCGGGGGTGGGGCAGTGGGGACATGGCTGGCGGCTGCTTCCGCCAAGGTTTCCACGGCCCCACGGCCCCACGTGTGCACCACAGGGGCAGGGCCCGGCGGCCGCTGCGCATGGCCCAGAGGTGGGGCTTCGGGGAGGCACTCCAAGACTCAGGGCTGTCCGCAGTGTTCCGGCCTTGCAGGGCAGGACTCTGGGACTCGGAGTGGTCCTGTGGCGCAGGGGATGGGGAGGGGGTGTGTCCCGGGTCTCACGCAATTTCGCGCAACAGGTCACTAGTTATAGGATAAACCAGCCGTGGGCAAACTATGGCCTGCGGGCTGGATCCGGCCCGTTTGAAATGAATAAAACTAAAATAAAAAAAGACCATACCCTTTTATGTAATGATGTTTACTTTGAATTTATATTAGTTCACACAAACACTCCATCCATGCTTTTGTTCCGGCTCTCCTGTCCAGTTTAAGAACCCATTGTGGCCCTCGAGTCAAAAAGTTTGCCCACCCCTGGGATAAAGGAATAACTGTAAAGAGGAATTCATGATTTTAACTAGGTATACTTCATTAAAGTTATTAAAAAATAAATGGAATCAAAGTATTACAGAAAATTTACAATTGATCTTAAGGAAGTGTCCACTCACGGAAATTATTATTGACGGTAGCATGGGACAGAAGAATACCATGCTATTCTTTGTTGAAGAAAAATGCTCCCAATATGTGTAGGGTACCAGGGCTGAATAGAAGACTGAATATTACAGCACAGCCACCTTGGATTATAGCCTTTTGGTAACTTGCAGTCAGGCTACAACTACGCATTGAATGTGTTATTCACTCACATTTTTCTCCATGTCTGCATCTTCTTTATATTCTTCAGGCCTTATTAACAATCTGGTTATTTTATATATTTTTTTTTTGGTGTACATTGCCCTTACTAAAAATTAAATCTGTGAGGTCAGGGAACTTGTTTGCTGTTGAATCCCCAGGCAAATATCTGGCATAACAAATATTTGTCAAACTAACTAACTCAAGACAAGAAAGAGTCACGAGCCAATATCAACATGAAGATCAAGGGTAACCTTAACATTCACAGTGTGGATGTTACTTCTATGAGAGTAAATAAATGGAAAAGTTATCACGGAAACCTATGACAAAGCTCTACAAAATGACCAAAAACAAACAAACAATGGGAATAGCGTGAAGACTCAGAAGAACTTTAAAAATTATTTATTACAGAGACCAGAAAAAAAATGTTAATAAAACCCAATCTTTGGAATTCTCAAAATGGTTGAGTCGTGATCTCTAAGCAATATGAAATAGAAAGCAAAAGGCTGAAATGAAAGGCCAAGATATGAAAAATGGGAGGAGTGCTGTAGGAAAGATCATTGGGAGGCTAGAATAGAACATCATTAGTGATTCTGAAGAGTAAAACGGATATTGTGAAAGAGTATTTCACTGACATGAATTTAAAAAATTAAAACTCTTGAGATACTTTTTAAGAATGGAGAGAAAAGGAAGACGAGTGGTAATGAGAAAGACAATTATAGGTATAGAGGGCAGGATTTCAACAAAAGAACTATAGATATTTTTAAATTTTTCAATTGCCATTGACATACAATTATATTAGTTTGAGGTGTACAACATAGTGATTAGACAGTTACCTTATGAAGTTTAAACGTGGGGTGTGGGGAGCGGATCTCCCCCTTGCGGGTTCTTGCCTCATGAAGTTTGAAGAATAAAATTTGCAGACTAAAAGGACTTGTTAGTAAAAGGGTGGAAATTTATGGAAGCAAATACAGACTCCCACGTAGGGAGGGGCTCCCAAGGGGGTAACCCACTAAGCCCCCTTTTTCTAAGGTTTATAAAGGCTATAGTTCTTTTTCTCTTCATGCTCTCTTCTAATTGGACCCCTTCCCTATTTTATGACCCTGTGCTTTTCTAATTGGTCACTCTTTTGCAGAATATCATCTTCAAAGTCCAAAACCCATGTGGTGCCCCCCTATATTTCTTCCCCTTATCTTGTAACATTCCTTTATCTCCTGGGAACATATGTTTCCCTCTTTCCAGCATCTGTTGACATTTCTCTATCCTCTGTGAAAGTATGTTTCCTTTTTCCCCATACTCTATTATTTTTTTTATCCTCTATGAAATTATGTCTTCCTCTCACCTTATCCTGTGGCACCTTTCTATTCACTGTGAATGTATGCTTTCTGGCGGCTCCAAGCCCTCACCTATGCATTCCTCCCCCATGGACCCTCTTTATTCCTAAGACTCCCTAACCTTGCCTATTTTATCCCTAAAATTCCTTTCAAAGTGATCACCTCAATGTCTAGTACCCTTCTGACACTATACATAGTTATTACAATATTACTGACAGTAATCCCTACACTGTACTTTACATCCTTGTGACTATTTTTGTAACTGTCAACTCGTACTTTTTAATCTTTTTCACCTTTTTCATTCATCCCCCAAGCCCCTTCCTATTGTTCTGGGGAACATAAGTTTGTTAAAAGAATTATAGATTTTCTTTAGGGGAAAAAAATGGAGCAGAGGCAATGATCAAAGATATAATTGACAAAAAGTCTCTTAACTGAGAAAGTCTCTCTTTATAGATGTAAATGGCTAATTTCTGGGTAGTATAAATGAAAAGAGAGTCATTCATAGTACATCTTGGTAACTTAATTCAATTAAAAAGAAAAGTTCATATTGTCAAATACCCAGACAATAAGACAAATATTATATAATATGGAACAAAAGCTAGACTGACTTTGGTTTTTTCTCTGTGATGAGAACAATATGGATGATTGAAGTCATTTTATACTCAGTTATGTTTCATAGGTGAAAGCAACAAAAAGACATTTTAAAATATGGAAATCCTTATGAAACATAGGAAAGGCACCCTTCTTTTTAAAAATTGCCTTGATAATCAAGTCTAACCTCAGCTCACAGGTATATGAATCAAAATTGAGAAGACATTGGAAATAGATATTGTGAAATCCAAATAATTGTAACACCAAACTGAAAGGAGAAATGCCCATCTAGTTTTGGCAGAACTTTTATAATGTAAAGGTAGTTTACTCACAGTAATGTAGATCTATGGCTTCAGGTAATGTTAGCATTTGAAAGAGGTAGAGAGGCAGGAGCCTATAGATCTTAAATAAATAATTGTTTTGCCTCAGGAAGATTTAAAAGATAAATGCTCATGGTAAGAGTGTTATTTCCTACTCAATTGCCTTTATTTATTGTCAAGGTATTATTGACTCCACAAATATATATTTCTGAGGAAAGTATCCAGAGTTCCAGACCCACACACCCATAGGCCAGATGCATAGCTCCATTTGGATGACCCACTCACCTCCTCAGTGTGTTTCCAACTGAACTCCTCTCCACTCAAACCTATTCTCTGGTCCCAAGCTCTTTAATAAAACTTTAGCATTGTCAGCCAGCTTGCCAGGCCAGAAACCTGGGCCTTGATTTTATAGTGGCCATATGTTCCAGTTTGTCACTAGTGTCCCCTCTCACTCTCAAAAGTGTATTCATTTAGACCATAAATTATAGAATTTACCCTGACCATCTTTGTCACTTTTCTTTCAGCTTGTATCCAAACAAACTCCAGGTCTTTTCATTCTATTTCTTACATTGAATTTTATCTCAATTCTGTCTACTTCTGACCTTCAATACCACTACTCTACTTCTGTGATGGCAATAACCTTGTCACAGATATCTCTGCCTCATGCATTTGTTGAAAAAATTAAATAAGGTTATTTATATGAACTTAATACTGTGGAATCTTGCAGTTAGTAGGCACTCAACAAAATAAGTAACTCCTTAGCTCAAAACCCATTTATTCTCCCATGGCCTGTGGGTAAACTCCTAAATGCTAACTTGGCTTATGTGTCTGCATTTTGGTTTCTCTAGCAGCATCTTTCATATCACCCCAGCCTGCACTGTGTGCTTCAGTACTCACCTATCAATTCTATGACATGCCAAGTTCTCTGTTACTTCTAGCCTCTGCTGCTTGGGGAAAAAAACAAGCAAACAAAAAAAACTACCACCATCACCCCCCACCCCCCAATTTGTCTGATTGATTCCTCGTTATCTTTTAGGACTCAACTTAGATGTTACATTCTGTGTAACCTTCCCCTAATATCTTTGAGTCAGGGCTAGGTGTCGCTCTTGTAAGCTCCCACAGAACTATGTTTTCCCACTTACTACATGTATAATATTCCTTTGAAGAGATGTCCTGTTAACCTGATGAAGTCATGACCTGGGTCTTGTTAATTATTCTACCATGACACATGGAGCAGTCTTTTAGGAAAGTGGTCTAGTAATATGTGCCAGGAGCATTCAAACGGCAATGATCTGGAAGATACATCTCTCAGCTTTATCATGTGAACAGATATTTTAAAAGACTTTACATTTTGGTCAACAATAACCATCAGTGGATTAGTCAAATATTCTGTGTTCACAAAATTCTATATGAAGTTTTTAAATGATGTCAAATTAGCATTTCTTTTTTGTAATAAAAGCATTGTAGGGTTGGTAAATATTGAGGTTTTAGCTTAAGTCTTAATGAAATCTGGCTTTCAATTTCTGTGGAGAAAATGCAGAGGACCTCTTTGAATTGAAGAAGTTGTGGATAGTTGAGTGAAATAAGGAAGAAGTGTTTGGTACGTATGAGGTATTTGCTGAATTGATAGCTAATTAAGATGGTTAGATGAACATTATGAGAAAGAAGTTACATGTAATATTTGATAGGTAGTTAAGTAAAACACATATTTAAAAATAAGCAGCCCTTTAAGGAAAAGTTTGTTTATAGTGATGAATCTTTATGAGAAAATTTTTGCTTTAGCAGAATTGTCTTGCATTCAATGTTACCTTATTTTAAGATCAATATTAAGTCTTTGGTACTTGTTGGCCTCCCTATGTTACCCAATATCACTTGTGTGTATAGTATTTCCCTGCAAATTACATTTGACTACATATAACAGATCTCATTGGCTTTATAAGAAAGCATAATTTTTCTTATGAACAAGTTTCAAGGTAGGTAGTTGAGGACTCATGATTTGTTTCACAGTGTCATTGAAGGGACCTGGCCCATTTACCTTTCAGCTCTGCCATCCTTTGCCTGTGACAAGATTATGCCTGCTTCTCCACACATTACCCCTATGTTCAAACCAGGAAGGAGGAAGAGCATGGATAAAAGTTATGCCAGTAGAGTTTGCTGACTTTTATTAAATTAGGGATACAATTTTCTGGGAAACTCTACTTATTGAATTATAATTACATTTCATTGGCCAGAACTGTGTCACATGACTACCCCAAGCATGCAGAATCATTTTTTGTTGTGTTTTTTTTTTTTGCAGGGGAGGGGAATTACATTTTTTTTTTAAGCTAGTATTATCATCCTGAGTAAAATAGGGTTTCTATCAGTAAAGGAGAATGTGAGAATGGCTCTTGGGTAGGCCACTACCAGCATCTACTCTTAGGCTCAGTAATGAGTAATACTCTAGATCCTAGGGCATCTACCATGTTTTCTGATCATTGCCTACTCTTTCCTGCCTGCTTCAGCTCAAACTGGAGTTATGTTCTGTACACTTTCTGTGTTAAATAAATTAGCACTGGGTGTTACAAATTTTTTAAAAACTTGTTCTCAAGCATTCCTATCAGGTAGAAAAACAATCTCAAACACAGAATTATTATAGAAACAGATTTTTCTATTTATTTCAAAACCAAAATATAATTGAGTATTGCAAAATTAAGAATTGGGAGAGAGATAAAATAAAAGCTCATAAAATAAGAGCATATATATGCTATAGGGATTTGGGATTTTCACATATTAAGAAAATGCTGTATTCTTAAATGTTTGTTATTTCTTAGTGTCCTAATTAAGACCATGTTAAAATGTACTTATTCGTTGGTTCAGTCAGCCAGCCATTCAATGGCAGATCTATTTGAGTTCCTGACTTGTGTATCACTGTACTATGGATGTGTTCATAGCTTTGTCCTCCTTTTATTTCTTAGTTATTTCTTGCTCAGAACCCATACAGGCAGGGTGTCTCCTGTAAGTGGTCTGTGACGTAGACTCTGCTGTATAACCTGCCCCAAAATACAAGTTCTTAACCCTTACCTGAAATCTTTTCAGGGTTATATAAATTTGTGAATTCAGTTTGTGTGTTTTTTTTAGGACAATGCAATATATACACATTACATAACACTTCAGAATCTGAGGCAGGACTCACTCATCGAATACTTTTACATTTCTGAATAGTCAGATCCAGTGGGATAAATAATTAAATGTGGCTTCATGTCAGTTCAGTTTTGCCACCAAATGTTTTTGAAAAATCTTTATTTTCAAACTTCTTGGATTTTGAAGATGGATATTGTAGAATAGACCTATAGAGTAATGATTTGGAAGAATTATGAAATTATTTTAAATGATTATCAAGTTCCCTAATGAAGATACATTATAGCAGATACCATCTTGATTCTTCTGACTGGTGTTAAATTATTAGCATTTATGCTTTAGCTTTTCTTTTATGTCCTGATTTCCATCCTTTTTAACAACCTGTTGGAAAATGTCTCTCAAGAAATCTTTGCTAGTTGTGCAGTGCTGAATCTTCACCCTTCTGAACCACATTCCCTAAGCATGGAGATCTTTAAGAGTTGACTTTTTTCTTTGTAAGAGTCCTTTCCTTGACTCTACTGAGTGTTCTAACTTTCTGACTCTAATTCAAGAGTCCTCATTATCAGAATTTGCCTTTTCATAAAATTTTTTATTCCATTCTTCTGCCTCCTGAAATAATATTTTTATAATTATTGCATCAGGCAGTTTAATGTTTATGATCAGCAGCTTTAAGTAATATAATTGTATATTAGTTATATATACATTTTTAATGTCATTTAGAAGTTTCAGGAGAATGTCAGTAGGCTACTGTAAATCTCACACATTGACTTTTAAGTGATTTACAATGTGGAGTTTGTCTCAGTACTTTCAAGTTGTTCTTTTTATATATTTTATGTGAACTTCATAAAAGTCTTTCTTCCTAGGCCCCTTGTAATTAGTCTGCTGTGACTTTGTTCCTAGGTACAAAATTATTTTAGATTTTACTAAATTTAGATTTTATTATGGAAGTGATTGAACAGACTGAATTTTAAATGATAGTTTTAAGGTTTCTTAAAAAGCAATGGCACAGTAGTTGTATGTTCAGTGAGTACCTGCAAAGTTGACTGGTAAGTCTATATTTCAATTGACAGTTTGCTGTTTATACTTTAAATCAAACTTTCTTAACTAGCCATGAGGTTCTAGTTTATTGTTCTCATTATATGGGAATTGAGTTGTGTGGTTTGTCTAATGAAATTAAACTGATTTTGCTTGTTGATGACATCTTACAATTATCCCATCAAGGACTACAATCAGGAAAGTGCTGAAGATGAGGAAGAAAAATATGGTGAGATATTTTGATGCCTTGTAATATAAAGGCAGAGTTAGCATGGGGACTACCACCTTTAGTTTAGGAATGATTGAATAATTTCCAGTAAGATATCTAGAAATATGTCACTTATAGAATCTAAGAAAAACTTTGGAAAGAAGATAAGATAGTGTTAGTGAAGAGCTGGAATTAGTTTATGTGTGTCTGCCAGATAATCCAAATTTTGAATGGTTCTGTTCTGTTGTTGCTGTAATGCCAAAGGTTCTTCCCCCATAGTTGGCGTTACATAATACACTATGACAGTGTTAAAGTAAATTAAATATCTGGCTTGTGAGTGATTTTTTTTAAGTGGTTTGTATTGGGTGGAAGTAATTGACAATTATCTTAATATATAAACACCCTGGGTCCCTCACAACTGGAGGCTCAACCAACTGGAAGTCAGTCCTACAGTCCTGCTGACTGCTACGGCAGCAGGCGAGGTGACCCAGCACTGACTGCTGAGGGGGCTGCAAATCAGGCCAGAAGAGAGGCCTGAAGAGAGAAGCAGGGTCTGATCTGTAGCCTCTGTGGCAGTGTTAATCAGCACTTGTCTCTCTCTTTCGCTCAGGGCCTGGCCAGCAGCTGAGCCTCCATTTCTCTCCAGACCTCCACTGGGGCTGCTGATCAGCCCCGCCTTTCTGATCAGGCCCAGTTGATAGACCCAGAGACGCTGACTGGCGTAGAAACCAACCAATCAGAAACAAATCTGGGTGAAGTGTGAGGAGCCAATGACTTCCTAGGAGGCAGAGCTTTTGATGCTGACTGGCATAGAAACTGACCAATCAGAACCAAATCTGGGTCAACTGTGAAGAGCCAATGACTGCCTAGGAGGCAGAGCTTTTGACTCTGACTGGCATAGAAACCGACCAATCAGAACCAAACTGGCCGGCAGAGGAGGGCAGTTGGGGGGAGATCAGGCCTGCATTGGAGGGCAGTTGGGGGACGAGATCAGGCCAGCAGGGGAGCAGTTAGATGTTTATTAGGCTGGCAGGGGAGCATTTAGGGCAGCCATGGGCAAACTACAGCCCTCCCGTTTGAAATGAATAAAACTATTGAAAAAAAAGACCGTACCCTTTTATGTAATGATGTTTACTTTGAATTTATATTAGTTCACACAAACACTCCATCCATGCTTTTGTTCCGGCCCTCCGGTCCAATTTAAGAACCTACTGTGGCCCTCCAGTCAAAAAGTTTGCCCACCCCTGATTTAGGGGGTGATCAGGCTGGCAGGCAGAAACAGTTAGGGGCAATTAGGCAGGCGAGCGGTTAGGAGACAGCAGTCCTGGATTGTGAGAGGGATGTCTGACTGCCAGTTTAGGCCTGATCACTGTGGCATCGGGCCTAAACCAGCAGTCAGACATCCCCTGAGGGGTCCCAGATTGGAGAGAGTGTAGGCTGGGCTGAGGGACACTCCCCCCCACCCACCCACCCACCCACCCCCTCCCCCCCCCCCGCATGAATTTTGTGCACCGGGCCTCTAGTATGAGATAGATTCCTTGGTTGTTTATTTTTTCTAGTTTCTTGCAAACTTAGTCCTCTTGCTCTTCTTTTCCTCAGTGTCCATCCTGTCTTCTGAAATTGCTAACATAAAGCTAAAAAACTCAGAGCAGTTCAGAGCATAGACTGAAGTGATATGGCATATTTTAAATTCTTCCATTCTTCTGAACCAGATTTTTCCCCTTCTAAATGTAGATTAATAAAGCATGCACTACAAGAGGAACAAGGAAAAGAATTTTAGTTAAGGTTTCCTGATCCTAAGAAAGTCAGGGAGGGCCTCAAGCCCATCTTGGACTTTAGAACACTTCACAACTTTGTGGTAAAAGAAAAATTTTAAATAGAGCCTTTGGACTTATGTATTTCATCCTTATCAGGAAAGTAGCATTATTTAATAATTTTATTCTTTTAGGCAAAAATTCTATGTGCAATTGGGCTATTTTTTTACACTGATATATATCTGGGTTTCAGATTTTTTTTGTAGATATTTAATATATACTCATAGTATTTTAGGTAATTGGACAACTTGTGTGCTTTTTTGTTCAAAATGTGTTCTTTATCTCTTGTAACATCATGTTTGTGTTCTCTAGTGTTTTGTATCTTCTTCAATCATTTTATTGGATTGTAGAGTAGATTGTCTTTCCCAGGACCAATATTATGTCTTAAAAGTGTTTTGAAAGTAGAAAGTGGCTTTGTGTTTTGTTGTTTTTCTGTTTTTACCTCTTATATGATGCCTCACTAGCATGAAAAGATGTAGCACCAATAAAAAGTTGTTTTCTCTTCTTTTCACCTAACAGTCTTACACAAGATATATTTCAGTCGTTGACAAAGTGAATATTTGGTGGATCTGTCTTTACCAACCAAAACAACCTTATTTTACTACATTAACTTTGAAGGTCTTTTTATTTGTGAAAATCAGCCTGTTTATGTACTGTGTATTCCTCCAAAGTTACAGCGTTTTATCATTGGAGAAATGAAATTTTCTTTCAGTAGATGAAAATTACATTTTGATTGAACATCATTCCTTATGCAGTCACCCATAAATATAATGTGTTTTGCTGTCTTTTCAGAAAATGGCTACAGATGTGATTTCTGAATTGACAAGAAAATAGAACAACTTTAATGTTTTAGGTAAAACAGATGGTATTTTTGTTTTAGGCAAAACTATCTGAGAGTGAAAGCAACTTAATTGGTGGCAAGACTCTTGGGGTCAGCCAAATTATGTACAATTTGTGTGTCTATTTCTTTTATTGCTTCAGAATCAAAAATTTTGAGTAGTTGGAAAAGAATATTTATCCTTTTTATTGACTTGCTATTTTTTGTTATGTACTGGAATAGTTATGAGTTTTCAATCCTATTTTGTTTATAAATGTCATGAAATTACATGTTAATTCTACTTTGGTTATACTTGTGCCTTAGAAATGCTTTTCCCATTGGGAGAAAGTCCTGAAATATGTAGTTATACTTTTGAGGGTTAACACTTTATAGTATTGAGTTGCATTTGCAGCTATAAATTCTGATAACATTGATGATACTAACTCTTGTTTCCACATCATTGAGCATTGGGCAGATATTACTGTCAGATGCCTGGAGAGGCACATACTGTGAAGGGAGCCCTGGACTGAAAGTCAGGGGGTCATTCTAGTCCCACCTCATCACTAACCAGCCTCATGTTTTTGAAACTTTGATTTCAGAGGAGAGAGGAGGCTAAAATAGCTGGTTCCCAGGGTCATGTCCAAGTGACATTTTCTTATTTGTTAAAACCTAAATCATTTATAATGCATTCATCTGGATAAACACCAGGAAAGGAACTTTGGGGGTAGAAAACTCAACTCTGAAAAATAACCAATTTGTCCAATAACTGGGACATAGGAAACTATTTTCCAAAATATCAGCACTATTGCAAGAGGAAGATGTATTGTATAGCAATTCCCTTTCTACCACCTCTTATAAAAGGTCCCTTTTGCCATGTAAGGTTACATATTTATAGGTTCTGGGGATTAGTATGTGGACATCTTGGGTGGATAATTATTCTGCCTATCATACCTGGAAACCTAAAGTTTATATTTCCAGTGGGTAAGTGGATAATTGATTGAGAAACATCAGGATAAATCTATGTAGATGTTCCTTAAGCACCTCAAATTCAAGCGCCTCAACTTGTATTTATCACCTTCATCCTGAAACCTCCTCTCACTGCCCTTCAATCTTGGTAAGGGTAGCACCATCACTTGCCTACTCTAACTGGAAACCAGGACTTACAGAAGACTTTTTTTTCTAGTTTACCCCATCTAGTTTTATCCAAGGAATGAAAAAATTCTGATAAGATACTCTACCTGTTTCTCAAATTTGTTCTTTTTGTATTTCTACCACTCTCTAATTTATATCTTAACTTTACTTACCTGGGCGGTTGTAGCTATCTACTTGGTTTTCCTATTTTGAGTCTTGACTCCTTAAATTCATCCTCCACCTGACAACGTATTTAAAATTAAAATATTATCATATTAAACCTCACTCCCCGTAACCTATATAATAAGGTCTAAGCTCCTTGCAGTGACTTAAACTACCTTATAACATGAGATTTATTTTCCTTTCTGGTTCCATATATTGGCATTTTAGAGGTACTTCACTATGTAGATTCCAGTGGTTTTGGATAGTCTGTATGCTCTGTAAATAACATCATTTTTCTAAAATCTGCATTTGTTCTTGTGAGCACTCTACCTAAAGTATTTTTCTACTTTTCTTCCTGGTTATCTCCACCACATATCCTACTTTTAAAAAGTTGCATGTTTTTGTTATATTTTTCTTATTTAAAAAATACTTTGTAGATAGTGTTTTACATCCAGAAATATAAAAAGTAGTTGCATAATATTCAGATTATTTACCTAGAATCTAGAGCAGTGGTTCTCAACCTGTGGGTAGCGACCCCTTTGGCGGTAGAACGACCCTTTCACAGGGGTCTCCTAAGACCATCCTGAATATCAGATATTTACATTACGACTCATAATAGTAGCAACATTACAGTTATGAAGTAACAATGAAAATAATTTTATGGTTGGGTCACAACATGAGGAACTGTATTTAAAGGGCCAGAAGGTTGAGAACCACTGATCTAGAGGAAGTATACCTGTTAATAGTTTAAATTCTCTTCTGCTGAATCTATGTTGTTAAACATATCTGCTGAATTGTTAATTTCTAATATTCATCCTTTTGGAATTTAGTACAGTTAATTTTTAATTTTAGTATTTAATTTTTGTGGTAAAATTCTTTATCTTTTTATTTACTTTATTCATGTTTTCCTCTTTTTATTTACTTTATTTATGTTTTCCTCTTTTCTTGGAAAGGATTGGACTAAATTGAGGCTAATTCACTCAACTTCCTGTTTACGTAGCCCACCAAGTTTTCATCTTATAGCCTGAAGACCCTACTCCCTGAAATCACATAAGCTGTCTCTGACATTAAAGGATCTCAGAAGCTTTCTATTTAGATTTAAAACCTCCCCTTCTGTGTAGCGCCCAGTATGTGGCACATGTTCTGATGAGAAAGTCAAATGTATACTTGAAGCCTCCTAAGTCCCCACCAAGTGCTCTTTTGGGCCTTTCTGTCCTCACAGTGGTCTTCATGTAGTCTTTACACTGGCTTTGCATGGAACTCAGCCTCTCCCGTACTGAGAACTGGCATGCCCCAGGATGAAATGGCCACCATGGCAGCTCACTTCTCTAGAGTCCTTTCTTCCTATCAGCAATTCTCTATTATAGCGATTTTCAACTTTTTCATCTCATTGTGCATATAAACTAACTACTAAAATTCAGCAGCACACCAAAAAATATATTTTTGCCAATCTGAAAAAATAGGTATAATTTTGATTTAGCCCCATCAGACAGGTATCTTTGTGTTAACTGTTGTCATTTTTTTATTTGTCAGTCTAAGGGAAACAAGGTCAGTGCTCCTGACTAAGTAGTCAAGTATTTCATGTTTTAGGATTCTTGCAGCACACTCGTTGAAAATTGCTGCTGTATTGTATTGCCTTCAAGCAAATGATTACTTATATTTTATCTGGCTAGTTGGCCAGTAGAAGTAAGCACTCTTGTTTGTCGTCAGCTGCTCCATCTCTCCTGGAAATGAAAGTATAATATATCTTTCAATTTTAATTTGATAAAAGAAAAATGCTCACTTTTTTCTACTCCAGTGTTTATATTTCTATTGATTTGTACGAGTACTTTACAAATTTCCTTAATTTTATTTTCTTTTATTTTTTTACTCTTTAATCTTATTGTTTAAGATGGGAAAGTTTTAAGCTTTTATTATCAAATCTGCCATCCTTTTACTTTGTTATATTTTTTCCCATTATAATTAGAAAGACCTTTTGTATCAGAAATTACTAATTTTGTATACTTTTTGTTTAAATTCATCTAGAATCAATTTTGGCGTATTGTTTTAATGTATCCATTTAATCATTTATTTTGCCTCATCTGTTATAGATATACTAGAGGCCCGATGCACGAAATTCATGCAAGAGTAGGCCTTACTTCCCCCAGCTGCCAGCACTGGCTTCCCTCTGGCACCTGGGACCCGGGCTTCCCTCCCCCTGCTGGTAGGCACCTGGGACCCAGTCTTCCCTCGCAGCCACAGCTTCATTCGGAAGGTCTTCCGGAAGGATGTCCGGTCTAATTAGCATATTATGCTTTTATTATTATAGATTATAGGACTAGAGGCCCGGTGTATGGATTCATGCACATTGAAAGGAAATTAATTAGAAGGTGGCCGGTGGGGCAGGATTGGGTGAGATGGGCCGGACATGCCCTGGAGCCAACCTCCCTCGGTCCCTCCCTGGCTGGCTGCACTTGGGATGGTGCCGGGGCTCAAAGGGCGTCTGCAGAATGAGCGGGGGAGAGGAGGAGCCCTCTTGCATTTGGGCCCCTCAGTCTGGCCTGCGGGGATCGGGCCGAAACCAGGAGTCCAACATCCCCTGAGGGGTCCCAGAGTGCAAGAGGGCACTCTGCAAAGTTGCTGTCGCTCAGCAGCTCCTGCGTTGAGCGTCTGCCCCCTGGTGGTCATTGCGCATCATAGCTACTGGCCAGTTGGCTGGTCACTGGTCAACCGGATGTTTAGGCTTTTATATATACCGATTTTTTTCTTCATTAATGACCCATTCCTTTTCTCACCTTTCTCCCAACAAAAGGATTTCAACAGGATTTTTTCTAATCCTCACCCAAGGATATGTTTATTGATTTTTAGAGAGGGAAAGAGAGAGGGAGAGATGAGAGAGAAACATCAATTGGTTGCCTCCCGTTGGTGCATGGGACAATGCTCCAACTAACTGAACCACTCGGCCAGGGCTTAATGGAATTTTGATAGGCATTGTGTGAGATTCTATGCATCTGTGCTTCTACCCTCTCACCACCACTCCTGTTGTTTCAAGGTATCTGTGTTATCACGTGTGGTTTTGTTAATATCTTTTATTTAGATTTATATATCTCTTACACACACAAAAAAAAACATTTAAGGCAATTCAATGATGTAGGTTAATTAAAACATTCACTCCACTATCCAGTATGATTCATGTACTATGGTCCCTGGTGAGGATGCCAGGAGGTTTTTTTAAAGGAAAGGAGAGAAATTAATTGCTATTGAGATTCTACTTAGTGCAAAGGCTGAGCTATGTGATTTTTCCAAACATTTTATCATTTAATCATAACAACAGTCTTGTCTCCTGATTGTGAAGATATTAGGTTTGGAGAAATAAAATAACTTGTCCAAAGCCTCTCAAATTCTAAGTGCCATACTGGGGTTTTGAGCTTGAATATGTCTGACTTCAGAGTCTAAGAGTCACAGAACTGAGTGTGGTTGTTGAAGATCTAATACATCTCAAAGAGGTCCCTTTGTTTTCATATCTTGATTCCCCCCACCCCCACCCCAATGGCTAATATGATAAGGATTATGTTTTAAACCTAGAAAAGTAGGTGGGCTGTATTAAAAGGACTTCAAATTTAGAAATTGCAATTTTTGTAAACATATAACTCCAAATATATATCCATATCAAAATACTGTACAAAGGTTACTATTCCTAATTTTTTATTTACTTTTTAAATATATTTTATTGGTTTTTAGAGAGAGAGGAAAAGAGAGGGGGAGAGAGAGAAAAACATCCATCTGCTGCCTCCTGCATGCCCCCACTGGGACATGTGCCCTGACCAGGAATTGAACCTGTGACCCCTTGGTACGTGGGACGATGCTCAACCAACTGAAACACACCAGCCAGGGCCACAGTTGTCTTTCTTAACATGATGTGAATTATTTCTACAAATGAGGGAATTCTGAATATAAACATCTTGATAGAATCTTCAAGGATAGAACCATGTGCACAGTGGAATTCTTTCTACTTCTTTCATAAAGTGATTCCCAGCTTGACATGAGCATATAGATGGCCTTTTTGTTTCTCCATTCCTTTTTTCCTAATCAAAAGTAGATCATTTTCTGCCCTCTAATTCTATGGACAGGTAATGTATGAGTACTTTGTCTTCATGTGGTAAGAGTTGTTCTTTGATATAGAGAATTGAGATAATTGCTGGTAACCCAAAGTGGTTGGGGCTTAGTGTCATAATGAGAACTAGGAGTTTGGACATGACTTGGTGACAAATGAGAAGTAGGAAGCTAATGCAAATATGGGAATATTTGGGGGAAGAGTTCTGAGCTTCCTATACAGTTATTTCCAAGGTAAAATAGAAATTATTCTCATTACTTTGAAGCATGAATGCACGGAACAGATAACAGATCTCAGTGTATGGGAAGAGAACGTAACCTAAGATCATATATGCATAAGCCATGGACACAGACAATAGTGTGGGGAAGGCCTGGGGTGGTGCAGGGTTTGGGGGAGAAAGGAGGAAAAATATGGGGGACAGCTGTAATACCAACAATAAAAAATTATCATTTTCAGGGTATAGATATTACTCTTTTGTTAGTGTGGGTAAAACATTAATTTTCAGTAAATTAGCATGGTATTATAAGATATTAAAACAGTTGGTTTTATTCACAACTAAAGGGCTTAAAAGGGCTCAGGTTTGGGAATATTAGTGGTATAACAAATGTTTGGTTACCAAACATAATAATGACAGTGAAATTTAATTGTTTTATGATGGTGTACTTATTTCCAAAGGAAGTATAATTCATATATAATCATGTTTCTTCTATACTTAAAATATACACAGATAGAAGTTTGTGTGTAAAAGATAAATTTGTGCTGTGATTCACTTGAAAAACATGCTGTGAATCTCTAATTATGTTAAAAAATTATTTTCTTAGTGCAGCATTATGCTCATTATATACTCTACACATTTAGCTTTTGAATAGATTTCTGGCATGATAATTACATAATCATTCAGTACAGTAGAAACATCATTATGGTCAAATACTAATTAGCTACTAAAATGAAACAAAACAGAACCTAGCTCACAGCTTATTATAAAAAATGATTTAATATTATACAAAACCAAATGTATGGTTAAAGTTATTATTTGCTTTAAATGTGAGTCATTTCTTTTTTTTTCCATGGGAAGGAATCAGTGTTCTGGATGCTTGTTACCTAATTTATTGCTTGAGCACATATTACATTTTATTTTCAGAATCTTTATGACCAATTCTGTGTAGTAGAGCATCCAAAGAACTTGCCAGGGAATTCTAGGCTTAGTACCAGGGTGTGCCTCAGGGCTTCTGCACAATTAGGAGACTGGAGTCAGGGAACATGGAGTTCAATAGTAATTAGTAAATTATTCCTTGCTAGGATGCTGATTTGAACATCTTTGTTGCTGAGGATGAGTGATCCTCAGCTATTTTTTCTTCCCCAGTGCACCTTAGGAACGGAGTAGCATCCTGCTAGTAACAGTGAATCTTGGTCATTGTGATTCTCCAGTGTGTTCATGATAGAAGAATAGCCAGGTACAAGGTTAGCTCTAGTACAAAGCAATGGGAGGGTGCAAAAAGGTTGATAGATCCCTTAGGTAAGTCAGTTAAGCATACCCTTCAAGGTATGCTCTCTTTGAGAATTGCTTCTGTGGATAAAACAGGATTCATCTAGTATTAGGAGGCCCTGATGGTCTTTGTAAATATGTTTTAACAGCATGGCTTCTACTGCTCTTCTCATATGTGTAAGGAATCTTGATTATTTCAGAATATTATTTCAATCATAAATGCTTCTCTTGACAAACACTTTATAAGTCAAACACTTTACAGATTTTATGCTCCATCCCCTTTATCTTTGTGTTTTCTGTTGTGCTTCACTTTAGTTTTGACCACTATAGGTATTAATTTTATTTCTTAATGAATGGTCTGTAATACAGTTGAAATATACAGGACACATATGTAGGATAAAGGACCACTGCTAGGCTTTCTGATGCACTGACTAAATGATGCTAGCTTGATCCTACCACCTTTGTTGTAGCTGCTAAGTCTCAGGGAGAAAAGCAGTACTATCTAATTTTAGTTCTGTGTTCTTTCAGTTAAAAGATTATATAGGAAAACAATATTTCAGATCATGAAAATAATCACTAATGAATCAGTGAGCTGTGGTATTGGTCAAACATCGTCTTTGCAATATCCTCTTATTTAATTAAAGATAATATGATACAAATTTGGTTAAAGTTAAAATCATAAATCTTGTAAAGGCTTCAGAATTCATGAAGTCTGTGATATGATGGTCTAAAACATTTCTACTCAGAGGAAAAGCCATAAAACTGAATATCTGGCTAAGTCATGCTACTGAGAAAACTAAGGATGTTAGGTTCTTCAACTGAGAATCACTGGAATATCGAAGAATGGAGAGAGGACTTAGGAAAAATGATGAAGTCCTTGACTTTTTAAAAAATAAATATAGCTATGTTTAGGACCATCCTGTAAAAACAAATGTTATAGAAAGGATGTCATAATGTACTAGTATAAAAACTGTTGGAAAAATTCTGACCAAAACCCCACTCAGTTCATTTTTTTTTTTCATTCTAAAAATAACACTAGTGGCAAATATTGCCTAAAATTATTTAATAGTTTTTATTTTCCTTTCTCTAGCTAAGTCCCAATCAAATATTTTGCCACTACTTATTATAAAATTTTATCCCCTATTTTAAGTAGATTGATTTCAAATATCTTTTTCAGAACTAAGTCTCTTGGATATAAGGGCCCTGTGTATTTAAAATATATGTGTGAATTATGTGATTCCACACGTATAGTCATACATTTTTTGCTGTTTTAGTGGTCTAAATGAATGTTAGAATTTTAGTTGAAATTAATTATGGTTAAATTACAAATAATTTATATATTTCTTTAATTCAGCTAGATTAGGCAGGGATCAAGATATTAGATGTATAGAATTAATTCTTTGAGACAGATCATATGTATATCAGTAATTTTTCTGGGACATGAAAATAACTTTATTACAAACCTATTCATGGCTTCTATTTGTATAACATTTTATTCTGAGAAAGTGAACCATTGTTTCATTACCCTTTGTATTGTGCAGTATTTGTTGTGATGAAATTGCATGTTCTCCAAAAGTTTCACCAAAATGTTCTATGTAATTTCTCCACATGTTGACTCTATGACTATCTAGGAGCTGCGAGTTTACAAATAGCATTAAACAACTGCAAGTATTTTGAGTCCACAATAGTGAAGCAGCTGTTTTTGCAGGTATCTTGTGGTCTATAATCCTTCAGAGCAAGAACGAACCTCACTGGTCTCAGTCTGTGTGAGTTCCCCCACAGTAAAAGTGTCCTCTGCTTCGGGGAAGCCTGTGAAAATTCAGATGAGTGCGGTTTGGAATACAGCCACTACTATTTCACAAACAGCCTATGAGGTATGTTTCTGCCACAGAACTTAGAGGCATCATTAAAAAGGTATGGCTAGTTTATATTTGTATACATGACTCCTAGAACTGTCCAGTCATTGTGTGTGAAGTGGTTAAAATTGTACTTACCAGGGGTTTTAACTGGCCAGTTAAATGACACAAGGAAAATAGATTCTGTGTTTCCCAAAATATTAAAACATTTATTAGTATGTATATTCTGTTAGTTCATATTAGCATGTATATTGTATATCTTTGTAAGCATGTATATTGTAACTTTTTCCTGAAGTAATCATTACAGAATGTGGATTTTTTTGTTGTCTAACTCAATTTAATGATAATTATGCATATCAAAATTGAGGTAAATTCCACCTTTCTACATAACTTTGGGTACTTTTAATTTTTTTATTGCAAAGGAGAGACATAGATCATGAAAGAGTTATTTTCTAAAATGATTCTTCTCCAAGATATAATTAGGGAAAATCTGGACCAAGTAACAGACAGGGAAGGGGATTTCTTAAAATAAGCAACATGAAACTAAACCCCAACATCATTAGTAAGGTTGAAATTTTAGAATCTGGAGTGCAGTTTTAACTGTTACTTCTGAAGACACAGCCATAAGTGAGGAATTCTAAAAGAGATTTACTTCCGTTTGTCAAAAGCCATTGCTAGCTGCTCTAATAAACTCAGAATCCTTTAAGTAGAAATGAAAAGTATGATACAAATTTTGGTAAGATATTACAGGAAACACCCCATCTAGAAAATAGAACAGTAGTTCCTAGAAGGTCTTGTCTTACAGTATGTGTATCCTCTAAACCTTGTTCAGTATCTGCTAGATCCCAGGCATTGGGTGGCTGGTGTTGACTGAACTAATGTGCTTAATATTTATAGTATTACATTGCCCATTTTTCTGTTTAATTTACTGAAATATAGTATTGTAAAAAGATCCTAGTAATTAGGAAAAAATCATTGTTTGTAGTAAACCCTTATTGTTATGGGGAATTTCCCCCTCTGAACATTGATGAGCACTGTAAGACAGTTGAGAATGGTCACATGATTTCATTTATTCAGTGAAAACAATGTCTGATAGTCCTACTAATTTAAAGTTATTAGGTTACTTGGATAAACTGAGATGTTGATACTCTACCCTTGAGTTATCAAAACATATTTATAGAATTAGCTTGTTCTTTTCACCACAAGTATAAATGTGTTTTCTTTCAATAGAGCACATTTTTCTATAATAAATTCCCTCTTCTATCTTTTAAAGATCTCTTTTCTAGCACAGATGCCACCATTGGGACTGCAAGTGTATACACTTTTGGAATCATCGAATTCATATCCACATGTAGCTGAGTATGTCCTGTATAATGGTAACATAGAAAATAAAGGCATTTTCAATGTGAAGAATATGAAAAATGCTGAAGAAATAACTCTGGAGAACTCTTTTATTAAGCTTCAGTTTGGTCAATCTGGGCTTATGGAGGTACGTTCTGAATAGTTCTAAAATACATGAAAGGCTTATCTGTATATATAAAAGACTAAGTGACCGTTATGACCGGTCGACTGATCGCTATGACATTCACTGACCACCGGGGGCAGATGCTCAACACAGGAGCTGCCCCCTGGTGGTCAGTGCGCTCCCACAGCCAACCTCCTGTGGCCAGCCCCCATCAGCCTGATCAGTACTGGGCAAGACGGGCCCTAATCAGCCCCAATCTCTGGCCAGGCCAAGGGACCCCACCCATGCACAAATTCATGCACCAGACCTCTAGTTTTATTATAATGTGTAGAGATTACTTATGCAAAGGGGAAAGAACTTTGCAAATACTCTGAGAGAAAAGGTGAATGAGCTTTGTGAACCTTCTTCTTGTGGTCTTCGTGACCACTCGCTCCTCACAAGTATGGTTTGTGGCTGGTGCTCCTTTGTGAACTATTTGTAACTGGTCCACAAAAGTGTAGAAGCAGTGACTCTTTAGAAATGTCTAGAAAAATCTGAAAACAATTTGACAGAGTCAATTTATGCCTACTGAATCTATAAAAGATTTGAGTATGTGTTTGGTATATTACTTTAAATTTAATTGTCTAGTAATTCAGTTTTATTGTACTTTACAAAAATATTGATTCATGCATATTGGAAATAAAAAATAAGCCTTCTCCTCCACTACAGAAGATTGGAGAAGTACTGGTCTCAGTATTTTAATTTGTGTATCTCTTTCTTTACAAAAGGGTGTTTTGACTTTTTGTTCCGATTGTGAAGGTTTTTAATTCTAAGGTTAAGTATAACATTTTGAGTGTTCATCCAAGAATTGTGAATATTAGAGACTATTAGCATTTTTAAATCTATCCTGAGGTAACTTACTAAATTGACATATATGTGGAACCAGATGCAACATCATTAGTATCTTAATACTGAGTTGCCTTTAAATTTTTTCTCTTTAGGAAATGATAAATAAAGAAGATGGTGAACCTCATAAGGTAAAAGTACAATTTTCATGGTATGGAACCACAAGTAAAAAGGACAAAAGTGGTGCCTACCTCTTCTTGCCGGATGGGGAAGCCAAAGTAAGTGCTGGTGAGCTGAGTTATTGTAGAAAAATAGCTTGGCCACTGGGTCATATTTCTTCATAACTTTTAGTACTTTAAAAAAAATAATACCCTTTTCCCCACCCTTCACTGAAAAGGTAGTATATGCAAATTTTGACACATTTTTAAAATGCAGAAAACAATAAAATTTATCAACTATTTCATAAAAGCCCATGAAAACCAATGCCAATATTGTGATGTATAATTGTCTTTTATACATACCCCTTTTCCACCATCTTCAGGTTTTGTCTTACTGCATTACATATTTTTCATTGTAACAGTGCTCACAATCTGATGGTATAGGTTTTGAAAACACAATTTTAATGTACACTGTTGTGTTTTAAAGTTTTAGTATAAGATGAATAGGTCTGAAGGTCTGATTTAAACCATGGTGATAGCTATATTGTATAATTGAAATTTGCTGAAAGTAGAGCTTCATTGTTCTCACCCAAAAAAAAGAAAAAGTGTCTGTGCATATGTAAAAAAAAAAAAATCCTATTGCTGTATATGTACATTTTCTACCAATACTTCATTATTGTAACATTGTGATAATCTTTCCCTGTAACATTATTTTTGTGCAATGCTGATTATTTTCTGAGAATAACTTTCCAGAAGAGTCATTTTGTGTTAGTGGATGAGACCTTGTAAGGCCTTTGATACATACTACTTTTCTCTCTGGAAAGAGTGCATGCTCACTCCCATCAGTATTTTTTGAGAATAGCTTTTGAATTCTATTCCATTTCATGCACTGAGAATTAGCCATTTTAAAAGCTTTACCTATATTAATAGCTGAAAAATATTTTAATGTTAACATTTTTATGATTATTAGTGAGGTTAAACTTTTTTATACATTTATTTACCTTTCATATTTCTTTTGTGAGTTTTTACTTAAATTCTTTGGTCATTTTTCTATTGGTGTAACTTACAGATCTTCATATATGATAAAATTAATCCTTTTTCATATATATTGCACAATTTTCTCAATGTGTTATTTAAATTGTTAATTTTTATTTTATTTTTCTATTAAGGTACTTTTTAATTTTTGTGTAGTCAGTTCCATATTCTTTTTTTTAGTTTTCCTTCCTTTGCTTTTATACTTACACTTGCTTTCTGCACTTCAAAATAAGTTAAATATTCTTCATATTTTGTTGCCTAGGAACCTATCTCCTGAAAAAGTTACTTTTGTTCTATAATTTAGAAAAGTCTGCTAACTGAAATCAAATATAGATTTTAAAGGATTGTGTGGGTCATGCTAAGGATTCTAGTTTTTTGTTTGTTTTTAGTTTTTTAAATTAGTGAGGAATTAAAGGTAAAGTACAGCTTACAGTAGGCATTTCAGGATGTGCAGTGGGCCCATGTTTTCTCATCAGCTTTTGTCATTGAATAGGCAATTTGCTTTGATTGTCTTGTACTTTAAAAATAAATATATAAATATATATACACATACATTTTTTGATAGCTCAGTTGATGCTTCTTTCTTTACAGATTTAACCCACTGAATTAATAATTATTCAAAGTGTAGTCACTGTATATTCATATATTTGTGCTATGAAATATTGTACATGGATCATAGCAACTAATTTATTTAAAATTATTTTATTTTTAAATAACTCTAATGTTAGATAGAAAGATAAAGAGAACTATCATATGGTTAGAAGATAAAATTAAAGCACATCAGGGAAAGAGGCAGTTGGATATATCAGAAAAAAAAGCGGGGGGCCCAGAAATCACTGTTCCAGGTTTCAGCCCCCTCCATTACTTTCTAGCTATGTGTTCATTAGGTAAAGCATCATATTAATTTCAGAACATTTTTCTCTAGCCAAAGAGGTAAATTTGGAAGAAAATTACATAGTTCTGAAAATCTTATGCTATTTAAGTAGTTCACATTGCAAGCCTAGCTTCTTATACTGTTGTTGAACTTAGGGTGTGTAATACTTAAGAAAATATAACTCTATGAATGCTTTAAATTTGTTCACATTAGTTCTATGTATTCGTCCCATATTTTCTTGAATGTAGATTCCAAGTAATGAAAACTAAATCAGTGGGGCTTTTTCAAGTTTATAAGTTTGCTTTATATTCATCTAGCTCTTTCAAGTAAAAGGCAGTGTATTTATAGGGTAGTAAACCTAACTGTGACTAAACTGTGTTTCTGAATCCTGCTTCCTGTTTGTTTAGATGACTCCCTGTGGTCATCCTTGCCACCTGCCTGACCCTGGACCATTAGGGGGCCATGGTTATAATAAATGTTTGCCTGGAAAAATGTCACTGCTGCAGAACAAGCACTTTCTTTAATAAGTAACACATGGACAAGAGAGAAGGACTTTAATCAGAAATTTTATAGCTGGAAGGAATGTTTGTAAATTTAGACCAATCAAGTTGTAACATTTTTATTTTCAGTAATTATTGTATAATGCAAATTAATTTTATAGCAAATGCATATTACACTTTCTTTGTAAGATTTTGTAAGATTTTCACTTTGTAAGATTTTCACTTAAAATTGCAAATATCAGGTGATATGAATTTGCCATTTTGGAAACTATAACCAACATTTTTTGGAAAAGTTAAAAGCCAAACTATTTTTCTAAAAATGTCATTTTCTCTTCAGCCTTATGTTTACACAACCCAACCCCTTGTCAGAGTACAACGTGGAAGGTTTTATTCGGATGTAACTTGCTTTTTTGAACATGTTACCCATAGTGTCCGACTGTACAACATACAGGGTAAGAAAACAGAGAAATGCAGTTGTGATATATGTGTAATGGTTCTTGATTCCTTGCTTTTCTTGTGTTGTTTTTAATAAATTAGAAATTGGGTTTTAGAAATGGTCTAAACATCATCTTCACATCCTACCTACTGTATGATTTAAATATAATATTTACCCTTTGATAATAAAAAATGGTAAAACATTTAACTCTACCCTACATATACATGTTCTTTTTTCTGTATGTCTTCTCATTCCTACTGTCACATATGTCTTAGTTATGAGCTCAATTTTATTTCTTAGATCTAAAAACAGTGTAGCTTATTTTATTTTATTTTATAGAATGGAAATTATGTCAGCTATGGCTGATACACACACACACACACACACACACACACATACACATATACGCACACACTGCCTTAAATGTAGAATATATTGCAATAGCATGCATCACTGGAATTTAACTTTAAAATAATGTTCTAAACTAATTCTCTTTGTTCACTACTCTTCAGCTGTTAGAGTATGAGATCAGGCAATTGTTTATTACTTTTAGGACAGTGTTAAGAAGCATATTTATTAACCAAGTGATAGAAATAGCCTTTGATCCCTTTAGGAACTTAACTGTGGGCATTAGCATTAATCCTTCCTTAGGATCTAGATGGAGCTGTGGTTCCCAAACACTCTCAGAATTATAATATTATCTGATATCATGTCAATTGATTTTTAATTCAGTGTTTTTAGGATAGAGTACTTTTCCAACTACAGATTTCATCCTAATAGCCAGGCCATTTACCATTTATCAACTCTCTTAGAAAAGGACCTCATGAAAATGCCACTTTAAATTTTTCTTTGCTGTTAACTAAGCTGAAAAAAACTAGAAAGGAAGAATACTTTCCTTTGAGTCTTCATACAGGTAGACAATAAAGCGTTATACAAAATAGTGATAAGATGTATAGGCAAGCACTGTTTAGTTTTTAAGTATCATGGGGAAGCAGAAAGGCATGCAATGTTCAGGGACTTTCTTAGCTGAAGTTTAATTGTCTAATTTCAGTGTCTAAATTTAATTTTGCTTTTTAAACAACTTTTTAAATATGTATTTTATTTTATTTTTCCCATCACCATTTATCACCTCTATGCCCTCTCCCACCCGCCTACCCCCTGCAATCACCACGTTCATGTCCATGTCCATGAGCTCTCTCTTTTTTTTTCTTTTTTGCTCAATCCTCCCCAACACTCCCAGCCCCCACCATCAGAGGGTTTGCCTTTTATTAGAATTTCAGGTATTGACAAAGTTTCCCATGTGATATAATGAGATATGTTCTCAGAATAACTTATGCTTCATAGGTTACATCAAGAACTAAAAGGTCTTCTAGAAGGTGGGAAAATTTATATTAGACACTAACTTTGTGTCCTAAATGTGACTTCTACAGTTATCTGCAATTACTTTGCTACCTATAAGTCTGTAGTTCTGAAATAATCTTTTCCCAAAACCGCTAGTAAGTCAGAAATAATATTTGTAACCATCCCCTTATACTTTTATATAAGCCATTATTTAACATCTAGAGCTCTCAAATTATATTTTCAGCTACAGCCAAAAGTTTCACTTCCTGGGTACAAAATAGCATTAGCATACAGGAGATATACTTACCTGCTTTTAAATTTGCTTAAAACTGTTATTTTTTTTAATGGAAATGTCCTTTCTTGAGTATAACCTGGTAACACTGATGCTGGCTTGTGCCATCAAGCTCAGTTTACCACTGTTTTGCATCAGTTCTATTTAGTGATAGGCTGTATCTCAGAGTGAATGCTGAAGCTGCACATCAGAAAATCCCAACTTCTCAAGTGTATTTGCTTACTTGTTCTGATTTTATTTTGTTTCTGTGACCTTCACTGCAACGTCTTAGTTTTTTGAGTTGTTCAGGGGATCTGGGTCTCAAATAGAGAGTGGTTTCTGTATGTTAGAAGGCCTGCTTTTACTGCTATGGTTACTTGCTATCTTGCTTCACTGGTCACTTTGGAAGTTAATAGGCTCTGACTTGTCTGTGTACTTATTCCAAGGACCACTCGTTAGAACTGAGTGCTTGTATTTTCTCCTCCCCCCATCTCTTCCTGTCTCCCAACTGGGCAGCTGGAAATGCCCAGCAGCTGAGTAGCAGGGAAGAGATTTTAACTGGCCCTCCATGATGGCAGTGCTGGCTCTCTGAATAAGGCACTTAAAGTATTACATAACAAAAATGATAATAATAAATAAATATGCAGACCTCAGATTGCCTCTGGATGTCTCAGTGGTTAGAATAAATTTGAATTGAAACATTTCCCCCCTGATACTTTATTTCTGTGGCTTGAAAGCAGAAAGCCTCCAAAGCAGCTGTTCTTAACCTGTGGGTCGCGACCCCTTTGGCGGTCGAACGACCCTTTCACAGGGGTCGCCTAAGACCATCCTGCATATCAGATATTTACATTACAGTTCATAACAGTAACAACATTACAGTTATGAAGTAGCAACGAAAATAATTTTATGGTTGGGTCACAACATGAGGAACTGTATTTAAAGGGCCAGAAGGTTGAGAACCACTGCTCCAAAGTTTGTGGGAAATGACAAGTAAGTTAATATAATATGAAATTGACATAGCACCTCTCCAGATCAGTTTCACTATACTTGCCTGGATTGAAACCTGAAACTGGCGTATATAACTGTCAAACCCAGAGCATTTCTTTTCCAACATGAAGTTAGTTGGTGGCAGATGGAGCTACCAGATCACTAAAAGACTTTCTTACAAGCTGTATACCCCCCATGTTTGTATTTGAACCAGTCTCTACAAGTCTCCCTCCTGGAAAAAATAAGCCCAATTGTGGAAACATAATACCTTTTCTCGGTAGCTTTTGTGACCCACTTCCATATGTCCTTTCCTTTCATATACCTTTGCAGAAGGGCTCAGGTGGTCTGATCCTGACTCATTGGGGTTTTAATGAGATCACTAATTAAGACCTACAACAGAGATGTGAAGTCTTCAGGGTGGGCGACTCTCTAGGTGTTCAAACTACCTGAAAGGGGTTTGATTATGCTGCTCCAAAGCAAATGTATGAACAAATACTTGAAAGCTCTTCAATGTTTTAAACTTCGGCTTCATGTAAACCAGGCGTCTGGGTGATAGATCAAAATGCATAGACAGCCCTAACCGGTTTGGCTCAGCGGATAGAGGGTCGGCCTGCGGACTCAAGGGTCCCAGGTTTGATTCAGGTCAAAGGCATGTACCTTGGTTGTGGGCACATCCCCGGTAGGGGGCGTGCAAGAGGCAGCTGATCGATGTTTCTCTTTCATCGATGTTTCTAACTCTATCCCTCTCCCCTCCTCTCTGTAAAAAGTCAATAAAATATATTTTAAAAAAATGCAAAGACAGAATAAGGCTTTTCATCTTTCTAGCAGGTACAAAGAAAACTTCAGCTAACTTCCATACTTTCATAGATTGGTTTTTGCTTAATATTTTTTCAGTTAACAAAAATACGTATCCTCAAATTTAACTTATTTAACTATTTCTGAATATATGCTAATTTTGCCTCCTTTAAACTGAACAGATGCAGTTATTTGGATAAGTATTAATGACTATAGCCTGTTTGTTGTTAGTACCAAATTTATGATCCAGAAAGAAATGGGGGTTAGGATAGAGAGAGTCTATTACTGTTTTATGATTATATACCATAATTATATTCGTTTACTAAACCAGTTAATTATACAAAAGTCATTATTATTTCATCAATAAGGGTAAAAAAAACAAAATGAATTAAAATTATGGGTTTTCTGTCTTTATTGAGGGTCAAATTTAACTCACTTGAAGTGTTCTTTTAAAAGACTAAAGTAATGAAAACCTGACTAAATATCCTTACATTTCTTAATCTCTCTTTTAGTTATTCTCTGACTCTTCTCTCCCCCAAAGTAACTTTTGTCTAAATTAAGCTTCAGGAGAAAACAAAATCAAACAACATTTTCCAAATTATATAAACTACTAGAGGCCTGGTGCATGAAATTCATTCATGGGTAGGGTCCCTAGGTCTGGCCGGCAATCAGGGCCGATCTGTTGGATGACAGGCGGAGTGATGGGGGTGGGGGGGGGGGGGGTGCGCCTGCTGGCACCATCCTTGGCTGGCCTGGAGCCTGCAGGATTGGGCAGCTCCTGCGTTGAGCATCTGCCCCCTGGTGGTCAGTGGGCATCACAGTGACCAGTTGTTCCACTGGTCGTTCTGTTCAGTCGATTTGCATATTAGGCTTTTATTATATAGGATGTAAGACTCACTTTCTTTAACTATAGAAAGGGTAGGGGGTCAGTTAGGTATAGCCATCAAAGAATTATTACTGATTTTGAAACAAACTAAGGTGAGAGGGGCCTGGATTCAACCCACCTGCTGATTTTGTTTTTAGTTTGTTATTTAACTTTAGTTTTTTTATGTTCTCTCTGGATGATGGAAATAATAAGAGGCACAGTTTAAAGTTTTTTCTTAACATCACCTAAGTTATTAAAAAGCACTGTGTTTACCTTTTCGTTATCTTTTAGACATTACATTCAAAAGGTTTTGAGAAATATTAAATTAGAGGAAATTCACTAGCTTTTAAAGCTCCAAAAGATCAGAGTGGTTTTAGAGATTTCTAATGAAACATAATGCTTTGACTTATGTCAAGTTAAATCTGTTTCACAGAGACCACAGTTTAATGAATGACCTTTTGGAACTATTTCATGGTTTCTAAAAGATTATTTAGTTTCTGACAAATAACATTTTTCCAGAGGAAAATATGAGAGAGGTGGGGGTTAATTTTTCTTGTAGTGTAATCATCTTTCATTAAATTGAAGCTTTAAATGTTGCCAAATAGGATACTTTAGCTTTTGTTGTTAATCATGGATTGGAAGGTAGAATATGATACAAGCAGATGCCCCTGTATCCCCTTGTGTTATATTTGATATTGTACCATCACAAAAAATACATGCCTTGTGGTGACACAGTGATCAGTAAGTGACATTTGCTAGCTGTGGCTTCATTTGTCTTCAGAGCTGTAATTATTAGACTTTGGTGCCCTAGTTTTCTGACATCAACAGCCATTTTGAAGAATTAGGTTGCTGTGGGTTACCAATGTGTCATATACTTTTCATTGGCACGAAGTTTAGGTTCTAGATTTGTTATAATATGTACCTTCAGGGTTTATTTTCTCCCCCCAGGACTGTGTTCTCCTATGTAGGTGTGTGTTTGTGAGGGAGTCTGTATGTTTCACCCCTTATGAGAAATATCTTAAATACAATACTTTTGCCTATTTTCCTCCAACATATTATAAGGGTACTATATGTAATGGATCTTGCTAAAAGAAAGCAAGTAGCCTGAAAGTAAAATAGAATGAACTGCCATCAAAAAGTATAGAAGAAAAAACTTTCCTTTAACTGAAATGACTTGTATTTTCCTTGCATGGGCATATTTAGCAAAGAGAGTTTGTTTAGTTTTTTTTCTATTTTGAATATATAACCCAAATGAATTCTAGTATGACCCTTGACTTTTAGAGAATCAAAATGAACTGCATCTAGTTAAACAAATAAGAGAATCACATTGGAATTAGAGATCCGAATCCTTAGTTTCACCACTAAGCAAACTATGGACCTCATTACTTAAACTATAGAAAGACTAGATGGCCAATTAGGTAGAACCATTTAAGAGTTTTCACAAAACTTAATGTCACATAAAGGCTCTCTGGTGCTTGACCCCTGCTTCTAAATTCATCTTCTGAGGTCACTTGAATCTGGGGTCCCATCCCTTGGGTCCTCCAACTTGTAAACAAGGTCTCAGAGCTTCACTGAAGTTGTTTTATTTCCATAAAAAGATTCATGAGGATATTAAAATGGTTTGCAATCAATCTCTCATTTTATCCCCTGGACTACATTCCATATTTAGTTTGATTTAAGAGTAAAAAGTATTCAGTAAGTTATGGGTAGGCAGGCTTAGGTAATTAAGACATTTTTGGAATATCACACAACTGACTGCTAAGGATTTTTTTTCTGTTAATTGGAACTTTTAAAAATTGAAATAAGTTGCTATGTGTTGAATCTGATTATTCCCTACAGGCATGAAAGAGAAGGTTATTTTAAGGAACTAGAAGCACTTTCTAGTTACACAAATTCAGGACTCAAAGGTTATCTTGGGGGCTGTTTGACAGCAGCTGCTGCATTGAAGGCACATCCTCTTAGCAAGGAAATAGCATCCCCCACAAATGTGTACAAAAGGGTCCAGGGAAAGGAAACCCAGGGAAAGTACAGGGTTAAGATCTCAGGCTCTGGAGTCAGCCAACCTACAATTCAATTCCAGTTCCCATCCCAGTTCTGATGCTTACCAGCTGTATAATCTTGTGCAGATTATTAACTAGCCTTGATTTCATTATCCTGATAATAACAAAGTCTACCTCATAGGAGTGTTGGAGGAATAACTGAGTTAACATAAAGTCTGGCACTCACTAGTGTTGTATCTCCTTAAGAGGATGTGTGACCAGATGAGTTAGACTGCAAGTGTTACAAGAGAGTCATCATTGAGGGTTGGGAGAGTTGAGGAAGATTTTTAAGGAATTGAATTGTTAAGATGCTAGGTCTTAGAGAAATGTCACTTGAATGGGCAAAAAGGAGGAAGAATGAAGCATGAAGTGGGTTTGGTTAGATAAAATTCCCTTGTCCCTGTAAGAATTTGAAGAACTCTTGTCATTACGTATTTTTTAAGTTGACACCTAGTTTTTCTTTATATTTAAATATTTTTCAAAATGTCTCTGTTCAGTCTTCACTGGAGTTAATTAAGGTGGATGAGAGGTATGCTATTGCTGCCTTTTTTTTTCTGTAAGTTGAGTGAAAGTGTGGTAACAAGAAAAGAAAGAACCCATGCCTCTGGCAGGCCCATTTCAGGCAGATCATCTTGTGAGAATATATGGAAGCCACACTTCTTAACAAAGTGCCTTGGAAAGGACCATGTTTGGGAGAACAGGAAGTAGGCGAGTTCAGAATGACTGTCAGAGTGTGTGAGGACATACTATCCTGATTATTCCAGCATTCTTCCTTCCCTTGTCCTAGGCCAGTCCATGCCTGGATGGTGGGGAAGGTATAGAAATCTCTGGGGTTGTGAGCTGTTTTATTCACCTCCCAAGAAAAGGCTTCAGTTAGACCATTTCTTTAATTTAAAGAAATGTAACCAGTGCAGATATTTCCTCTAAATCAGAGTTTCCAAAAAACCCTGTTGTTTCTTAAAATCAGTGTTTACTAGAAAAAACAAAGGTAGCTTCCCAATTTTGTAGTGTATTTCTTAATTATTAGTCCTTCAAGTATGTCATACCTAATTGTTATAACCTTTCACTAAAATTTGCAAAATATGATGGAAATTCTATACCATCCCTGTTATGCATTTACTTTTATGTGATTGTTGGAATTATTGAAATGAAAAGCTTAAAATATGTTGACTAGTGTCTAGCTATTTCAAGTAGATCAATAAGTAGTGATGGTTATTTATCTGGGGCTTTATAAATAAAACAAAGTGATCCATCATAATTTTCTTAAATTTGAGACTTGGAATTAAATTTGCTAAAATTTGTATTCATGAAAGTAGATGTTGAAATTTTCACTTGTGGAGAAATAATGTGAATATTTACAGACTTAGAAATCAGCAGGTACCTCAGAGGATAAATTAGATCGTATAATGGATGATAAGTTGACTAAGTCAACATGGAGGGAAAGGTCATCTAATTGTGGGAATTATTATCATTTTTATTCTTGGTACTTTCAGATATGAGTACAATATTTTAAAAATATAGTCATGATAATATTTGATTTTTAGAAACATTTTTATGTTGACCTACTTAATTTATCATTTTTGTGAGAATTGTTATTCAAGTATATGTGCTGAACTAAGCATTCATAACATAAGTGTCAACTCCCAGTTAAGTTAGATAAGTTCACAAAAATGTCACAAAAATAAATACATAGTGGGAAAATTTTTTTATATTTTTGATTATTTAAATAAAAAAAATTTTCTCTCAAAGTTTTGCTACTTGTGCTATTTCTACTATAAAGTGGTGATGACTCAGTCACCTCTGTTCAGACACAGGCTTGAAGAAAAGGGATTAGGAAAACAATTAGATAGATAACAAGGTTCCATTTTTCCCAAGAGCCCACATTTCTTTTTTATCCTCACCCAAGGGCATGCTTAGAGAGAGGAAGGGAGGGAGAGAGGAAAGGAGAGAGAAAAAGAGAGAAAGAGTGTGTGTGTGTGTGTGTGTGTGTGTGTGTGTGTGTGAGAGAGAGAGAGAGAGAGAGAGAGAGAGAGAGAGAGAGAGAGAGAGAGAGACAGACATCAGAGAGAGAAAAACATCAATCGGCTGCCTCTTGCACATGCCCGAACTGGGGATCAAACCCAAAATCCAAGCATATGCGCTGACCAGGAATCAAACCAGCAACTCTTCAGTGCACAGGATGATGCTCAACCAACTGAGCCACTGCAGCCAGACCCAAGAGCCCACATTTTAAGGACACTTACTGGAAACCTTGTTTTCAATCTTAGTTGTTTTTTCTAAGGACTTATTTTATATCTTAATGTCAAATTCCTGTTGAACTTTTGTTTAAAGATTTAAACACCTCTCTTACAGTTGTTTCTCATCATTTTCATTTTCTTAGGTGAGTGTGGGCCACTTGCTGTTATAATTCCATTTTGATCTAATGACTTGTCCCAATTACACTTTGAGCGCCACTAAAATAGTATTTGATTCTTGCTTGAATGAGACTCTCTTTTGCTCTGGTGTTTTTCCCAAAATGCTGCCTCTCACTGTTATAACCCTTTGAGTATAGTGAAGATGGAGTCTGATTTATCAGGTATATTCGTTGGTAAGTGTACTTTGTATTTCAAAATTGCTAGAGTAAGGTGATCTGGAAAGGTTGAGAGGGCTGGAGCAACTGAGATTCTACAGGTGTGAGTTGAATTAGGCTCTACAGGTAGATTTTATAATATTACTAGAGGCCAGGTGCACGAATTCGTATTTGTGGGGTCCCTCTGGGTGGCCTGCAGGGATTGAGCTGAAACCTGCAGTCCAACACTGCCTACAGCTCCTACCTTCTGCTCCCACTCATCCCGGCCCCACTATGCCTGCTGTGCCCAATCAGTCCCGATTGGGAGAGGCTCGTGCTGCTGCAGCAGCACTCACCAGACATGAGCCCTGCGTCTGGTGCCCTCCCAAGGGGAGTGGCCTGAGGGATCGGGCTGAAACCAGCTCTCTGGCATCCCCTAAGGGGCCCTGCATTGTGAGAGAGCTCAGGCCAGGCTGAGGGACCCCACCGGTGCACGATCGGGCCGGGGAGGGACTATGGGAGGGCTCCAGGGCGTGACTGGCCCATCTCGCTCAGTCCCAACTGGCCGGACCCCAGCAGCAAGCTAACCTACCGATTGGAGCATCTGCCCTCTGGTGGTCAGTGCATGTCATAGTGAGCAATTGAGCAGCCTTAGCATATCATTAGCATATTGCTCTTTGATTGGTTTTTCAGTTGTTCTGCCATTCGGTCTATTTGCATATTACCCTTTTATTATATAGGATAACGGTTAAGACAGTAGATTGTGCAGAGGAAATGACACCTAAGATTCTCCGAAGACCATCAGTTGCAGCATAGAGCCCTAACCTCAGACTTTCCATCTGCATTCCTTTCCTGAATCATTTTCACCCTCACTGATGTTTCCTCCACCTCTTCTTTCAAATATAGGGTGTATATCTGAGTTGTCCTCCAGTTTTTCTCTTCACTATCAGAATACCCTTCTTGGTTTCCTTAAGACTGCTGCTAAGCAACCAAGTCAAGAAAGTGATGGCCTTTCTTTTCTGTCTACCCCTTCCTGAGCCACCCAGTAGATGTCTCTAAAGGGACCAAGATCATTTTGAGAGTAACTCGAAGATCCTGAGGCTGTTGCACCCCTAAACCATGTTCCCTGTGATAGGGCCTAGCCCAGGGGTGGGCAAACTTTTTGACTCGAGGGCCACAATGGGTTCTTAAATTGGACCAGAGGGCCCGAACAAAAGCATGGATGGAGTGTTTGTGTGAACTAATATAAATTCAAAGTAAACATCATTACATAAAAGGGTACGGTCTTTTTTTAGTTTTATTCATTTCAAACTGGCCGGAACCAGCCCGCGGGCCGTAGTTTGCCCATGGCTGGCCTAGCCTGACCCTGACCCAACCCCTTGTCTACTTAGTTTCATTCCCCCCTTCTTAGAAAATATTCTTTTAAAAATGCTTCAGAATTATTTTTATATATATAAATACAAATAATATATATGTATACTCTTGAAAAAAAATTTCACACACTACATATCTAAGGTAAAATTTCTCTGGAATCTATTCCTGGCCTCTGTCCACTTCTCTATCTCTCTCTGTCTCTCTCTCTCTCTCTCACACACACACACACACACACACACACACACCTGTAAAAAATATAGTAAACTCGATTTTGCGGACCTTGATTTAATGGACTTTGAATTTAATGGACAGAATTTCTAGTCTGTATATCATATGTGAAAATTAACACCATGTTAATTTTAAAATGCTTTTAACCAAGATTGCTTATAATTAAATTAACAGGTTATTTTTTTGTTATTAATTCACTGTTATTTTTAGCAAATTTTAGCGAGTAGGCTATATGTTGGAAAAAAACATTGTGGTAATTTCACTGACGTAAATAAATATTACATGTCTACAAGTATAGCCTACATATTTCAATCCAAGAGTCACTGCTCGTAAACAGTATTTGGTGAATGATTAATACATGATCACACTTCATCTCGAGAGGTAATTGGTTTTGTTGTCGTGTGGCATGACTTTCTGCAGCATTTTTAATGCGTGCCTATCGATGTTCCCACAGGCTCTAAGCCTAGCCCCAGCCATGTGCATTTGTTCACTCATGGTGACTGGTGAATGCACGCATTTACTAGACCTATTCAGTATAAATTTAAAGTTACAGTAATACAGGTAAAAAACTTTCCTGTAAACTTTTCAAACATGCTTAATTTTATTAAACAAACATGTCTACATAGGTAAAAACATGTAAACTAACTAATTTGTCAAATTCTTAACATAGGTATTTGGAAAACCTACTTTATTATATAATGGACTTCAGCCTTAATAGACACGCCCTTGCCTAAAATAGTCTGTTATATTGAGGTTTTACTCTCTGGTGTTTGTGTCTGTTTTCAGCATAAAGTTTATCATACTCTACAAGTACTGCATTAGTCTTTTACATCAGATCTTTCTTGGTCAGGACAGAGAGCTACCTCATTCTTTTCATTTCCCATGTCAGCTAATTTCTGCATGACAAGCAATTCAATACCTACCACATGCCCAAAACCTTCTTAAAAACTGGAATGCAAAGATGGTGTGTAGGACTGTCTGTGTTTGTGAGAAGCCAACAGGTTCTAGGGAGGAAAAAAAAAAGTTGAGGAAAGACTCTTTTGGCTTCTCTGTTATAGCTGTTCACCCGTGGACTGACTCTGTTCTTACTTGGCATTGCCTATGTTAATAAGGATAAACAATCTTTATTCTCTCTTCTCTAAGGCATAATGTGAGGCATTAACAGCAAGAGGGAACTTTTTTTTTAACCTGGAAATGGCATCTTCCTATCACCCCCATGGACTACTCTTATAAAGTAGTTACCGTTTCCTTTCCCAGGGTTGAAGCCCTAGTCATTCATGCTCAGGTAGAACTACTTTGGTTAAAATACCTTTTGCTGCCACATTCTGCAAGGATCCAGCAGGCCACTGGAACCACTGGGTCTGTACCCCTGCTTCCCAGGGATTTCTCCCCTCAATCCTCTGATCTGCTTTGGGAATGGCATGGTACATACTCTTTAGGGAATTCTTGACACAATAGGAAAAGTTGACAACGCTCTCTCTCCCTCACACATATTTTAAAAATAATAATAATAATAAATTACCTTTGAGAACTCAGGAGTACCTCCTTGCTTTTATTACTATGACAAGTTTTATTTGGTTTATTTATATACATATAATAAGTTTGATCTTATTTTAAAAGTCTTTTCGGGCATAGAATTTAAATTAATGTCTTGCTGAATTTTGAATGGATATAGATGCTCCTTTTAAAGGAGCTTTAAGGATTTGTTGCCACAACAGGATCTGAGCATAATATTGAGCTTGAGAAAGATGATTTTCTCAACAGAAATAATTTGTTATTGCTAGAGGTGATGTGAAATTATTAATTTTTTTCTGAAGTGTGTTTTCTGTAAATTTTTTCCAGAGATACATGACTTGAAATTAATGACACTCTTCTTTGTCAAGACTATTTCATTTTTGTATTCTGTTGACCCCTGAGAGAATATCCAATCTAGAGAGGAGAATACATAAAACAGTTTTAAAAACCCTACTAATGTGTCCAGTAGATTAGAGTTTATTTGTCACCTTCTGTTTCCCCAGTGCTACATGAGTACTGTCATCCCTAGTGCTGCATTTTATGTTTGAAGCATTTTTGGTTCATTTATAGAAGCTTGCCTATTAAAATTCAATATGCAATTCCTTTGGTTTTTGAACAATATTATGGCTAATCTAAGCATACTGAAATGAAATTTGCATTTACAGTAATACATTTTCGAGTTCAAAGAAGATACTGTTATCCTATCGTCACTCTGTGTGGTTTTATTTAACTTCCCAATAGTAGTGGAGATATATTTGGGTCAGCTGTCTTGGAAGATTCTTCTGGTAATTCTCAGAAGGAAATACATATGTATATTTAACTGGCAGAGGTTAGTGGTTCAGACTGTGTCCATAAAGCAGGGGGAAAAGGCACCCCTTCCCCCCACTCATGTAGACCATACTCATAATAGCTTTATGAACATGGTAAGGAACTGAAGTTAGCTCTCACTGAGATTATTGAGTTGGAAGAGCAGCATCTACCAAAAAAAGAATTTCAGTAAGCATTCCGAAAATCCTTAGCCCATTTAGTATTTTCACCACATTATTTATGCTTTATAATTTCCAGTTTATTTTCACATAAACTTATAATGCCTGGACCAGCTGCATTTCATTCTTTTCCACAAATCTCACAGATTCAAATTTCTTTTCGTTCACTATTTCCTGTCACCTTCTATAAGCTCTGGGGATTCTTCTTGGCTCCTAGAAAAACTCTTCCTTGCTCCCTTCTCCTCCTCATTTTTTCTTACACAGCCCTCTTTGTCTAACAAGTTCTGGCTATCAGCGGAGTGGCAGATTGTGTGAGGAGTAGGGAGAAGCAGGTAATGAATAACAACTACAGGCAAGTAAGTGTCTTGGGATCTCAAAAAACTTAAGCTGTATGAAATAAGATAGGGTCAGTCTTTCTTCTTTTGATCACTTTCCTTCTTTGAAGATCCTGTAATAACTTACACACACTTAGTTCTGTATTAAGAGTGTTGTGTTTCTTCATAACTCCTCCCTGCATCTCTGAAATAGACCCAAGGCTTCACTGAGGACCTGACAAGCAGTTAGGGCAGCATGATAGAAATTTGTAAACACTTTAGGCTTAATAAAAAGAAAGTCTGACATATCTGATACTTCTTCAAGCTGTCCTCTGCTTTGTATAACAAAGGGCACAATGAAGCACTAAAAAACAAGGGGTCCTAAGAGATACCAAACTCAATTAAAATTGCTTTAACTTCTGGGGAGCTCTCCAGATTATACTCTAAAGTAGTAATATGGAAATATCACTTTTAGCTGTTAATCATGTCTCTTTTCCTAGATATGGTATCTTGAACCAACAGAGTATAAATTTCACCGCTCATAATTTCCAGTATGTGAGGAGAGAAGGGTGAAGAAGTAGGCTCAAATGATTCTATTGGGGAACAGTGGTGCAGACAAGAGGTGGACTAGCCTGGATTGGAGCTGACCTTTTCTCATTTAATGTCCTCTTTCCCCTCTAGAACTCATTAGAGAATAATTTGCATGTTATATTTCATCTGCATTTATCTCCACCAACCTCTTCATCTTTCTGTTAAGTTATATGTGCCCCTGAATGAATGTTATCTACCATGATAGTTAAAAAAAAAGAAAAGGTGAATTGTGACACTGTTTAGCATATGAGAGTTGGTAAAGATAGGAGATAGAAAACAGGAAAATATATGCAACTTTGGAAGGAGCTCTGGAGAGTATATTTAAAAATAGTGGGCAATAAATTTCTTTCTATTGTGTATATTCTTTTAAATGTAGGAATAGAAGGACAGTCTGTGGAAGTTTCCAATATTGTGGACATCCGAAAAGAATATAACCGTGAGATTGCAATGAGAATTTCTTCTAACATAAACAGCCAAAATAGATTTTATACAGACCTAAATGGATACCAGGTAATTTTCCTTTTAAATGTCTAAGTAATGGTTATGTGTGTGCGTAAATTTTATATATAGTAATGGCCAATTAAGTTTGCATCCCTTCAAAAATAGGCTTAAGGTCACAAATTATTTTTGAAATAAAACATTTTCAACAGATACGTGTAGGTTCTTTATTAACTAGATTTCCAAAATTACGACAACTAACTAACTGATAGAGTATTTTGTAAATCATCTATTTGTAAGAATGTATTTTTTTCAAAGGAAGATTTGGTGACAATTATGCATGTTAAATAACATGGTGCCAAAGTATATATGAATTTAATATAAAGGAAACATCATTAGGGATTGATGGATTACATATTTTTTCTCATAAGAAATTGGCCTATGCATATTTAGCTTATTCAATATATATTTTTTTTAATTTATTTTTTAATATATATTTTATTGATTTTTTACAGAGAGGAAGGGAGAGGGATAGAGAGTTAGAAACATCAATGAGAGAGAAACTTTGATCAGCTGCCTCCTGCACACCCGCTACTGGGGATGTGCCCGCAACCAAGGTACATGCCCTGGACCGGAATCGAACCTGGGACCCTTGAGTCCGCAGGCTGACGCTCTATCCACTGAGCCAAACCAGTTAGGGCTCTATATATTTTTTTAAATGTATAACCTAGTAAAAAGTTTTCTTTCAGGAAACCTTTATCCTTCTCTTTATTGGAGAAGAGGGTGTGTACCTTATTATACATACATATATACATATATGTATATATGCATATAAACACATGTCTACTTAGAAATGTGAGTAGATACGTATTTAATCAAAATTTTCTTTAAATAGTAATGAGAAAATTGATTCATAACATTTTTCAGATTGTCAGTTCTCTAAGTTAATAAAACTCTTTTGATTATTACCTAAATCTCTGTACTCAGCTTTAATGGGTGTGACATATCTTTGAAATAATACTATTAAAAACATTAGCATGTTTTTGAGACAGTAACATTTTAGAAATTTCTGGCTATGAATAGAAATAATTTCACAACAAATGCTTTTACTTTGTCTGATTTTTCAATTCGAATGAGTGGACAGAATTGTGATAATTTTCTCTTTTACAATTTCCTGCAAAAGTTAAATTTAAACCTTTTCCAAAGCATAAAAATTGCAACATACATTTCGAATTAACATGTTAATTTTACTACAGCTATTTGGTTTTCAAATGAAGCCCCTACTTTATAGTCATTCATTTCTTTGTATACAAAAGAAAGTCTTTTCTTAAAATTTTCAGAAGCAATTATTTGTATGTGTGTGGGTGTATACATGAATGAAAAAAAGTTAGTAAAAATGAATAAAAATTTTCTTTTTAAAGATCAAGCATGTGAATAAATAGGAAAATATCATTTTTAAGTCTATAGCCTAATATTTCTGCTTTTAAAATAAGCTCTTTTTTAACCTTTGGAAAGACTGATACTTGGGCAAGACTAGAAATCTAGACCTACAGCTGGGGAATGAGAGTAACAGCCACCCAGTTGTGAGATTGAAATGTCCTTTTTATTAAAAGTATATGAGTTAGCCTGGCTGGTGTGGCTCAGTGATTGAGCATCTCTCTATGAACCAGGAGGTCACGTTTTGATTCGCGGTTGGGGCACATGCCCGGGTTATGGGCTCGGTCCCCAGTCAGGGGTGTGCAGGAGGTAGCTGATCAGTGATTCTCTCTTGTCATTGATGTTTCTATCTCTCTCTCCCTCTCTTTTCCTCTCTGAAATCAATAAATATATATATATATATATATATATATATATATATATATATATATATATATATATTATTGCTTAAAGTATTACAAAGGGTATTAAAAATATATATATATATATTTAAAATAATATGAGTTATTTGGAATGGGAAGATCAGGATTGGAAAGGAGAAATGGAGAATTCTTTCAAGCTAGCTTTTTATTTTACCTTTTTATAGTTGTTTCTTTACTAGTTTATGAATTTCTTGAGACTGCGATAAAAATTACCCCAAGCTGGATGGCTTAAAACAACAGGAATTATTCCCTCACATTTAGGGACACTAGAAGTCCTAAATCAAGGTGTCAGCAGGCCCACCTCCCTCCAGATGCTCTAGGGAAATAGCCTTCCTTGCTTCTTCTAGCTTCCGGTAGGTTCAGGCCACCCTTGGTACACTTTGCCTTGTAAACACATCACTTCAATCTGTGCCTCCACAGTCACATGCTGTCTCCTTGTGTTTCTATAGGTGTCCTTCTGTGTCCTGATTTTCCTTTTTTTATAAGAATACCAATCAATGGATTAGAGCCTACTCTAATACAGTGCAACTTGAGTATATCAGCAGGAATCCTATTTCAAAATAAAATCACATTTATAGGTTCTGGGTGAACATGAATTTGTGAAGGCACTGTTCAATACAACCAGTAAACTGAAAGATACATTGCAGAGTTGTGGAGATTAAAGGTTTTATCTGTGAAATTCCCAGCACTGTGCCTGGTGTTAATGGGTTCTCAATACATGTTCACTATTATGTTAACTTTTTTGCTTTAGTTTCGTGTCAAATTTTTATGAGTTTAAATGAAGAGATGGCATTTTATGTGCTGTGGATAAGTTTCCTGATAACAGTCTCTGTTTGATGTCTCCTCCTGATGTTTGAGTGAATCTCCTTGCCCCAGACTGGTTTAGTGCACTGTCAGTCTCTCTCAGAAACTAAAGTTGGGGTTGTATTTCACACATTCAGATACTAGACCAAGAAAAATTAGAATTTGGAACTATCTACATTGAAACTGAACAAGAAGAGTATGCATTGAATCGTTTATAACCATAAATATGCATTTGATTGTTATAATGTAATATATTAGAGGATTTGATGAGAAGGTCTGGAATACTTATTCAAACTGATTTTAGAAGAATTATAAGATATTTCTTGAAAGGAGATAAAGAGCTATTATGCTTAGCATTCATTACAAAAGCAGTATGTTAGATTTAGATAAGAAATGAATACTTAATACCCTTATAATTTTTATGCAAATATTGGAGAGCTAGAAGACTTTTGTTAAGGATATTTATTCTGAATTTAAATAGAAATGCATATTTTAAAAATCTGGACAAGTTCTAAGTCTCTTAAAAATTGTTTTCTGAAAATTTTGTGATTTTTTTTTTAATATTGTTTTGAAGAATGTTTCAGGTTTTAAATTAGCTCTAACCTTGACTAAGAAACGAAGCTCTTTCTTTTCCTCTTTGGAAGAAGTCATCTGTAGTTAATACTAATTTTTAAAAGGTCCTATGTAAATATCACTAAATTTTTTAAAAGAAATATAATTGTATGACCTTACAGATTCAACCTAGAATGACAATGAACAAGTTACCTCTTCAAGCAAATGTGTATCCAATGACCACAATGGCGTATATCCAGGATGCCCAGCACCGCTTGACCCTGCTCTCTGCTCAGTCTTTAGGTGTATCGAGTTTGGAAAGTGGTATGTATTGTTTAGATTCTTTTTACTCTTGTAAGTTTCAGTTCACATATACACAAGTGTATGACTTTTTTAAATTATCATCTCCACTTACCAGGTTTCTTTTGAGAACCGGACTATTAGTTCATTTTGGGTTTTGTGAGAATAACATAAAATGATGGAGTTCTTCAATTTTAGGTGAAGAACAAGGACCTAAACTTCTGTGAAACTGATTGTTTTTCAAGATAATTTACCTCACTTGATAGCCCATTGTTTGCAGAATGGGCTATTGTGATTGAATGGATGCAGAAACTCCAACTGTAGATAACTTAGTTCCAAAGCTGGGAGGTTACAGTTCAAATTTAAGTCCTCTCCTGAATCACATTCTTTTGCACCACCACCCAAAAGAAGGAAGGGAGTAGAGATGATACAGATTGGGGGATATAGAGGTAACAGACATGACTTTAATGATTCCAAAGAAGAGAATGAGATGGAGAAAGAAAATAGTAGTAGATACTAATTAATTTTTGAAAAGTTTCTATTGAGATGCTTTTGTCTTTTATGATACGTACTAGTAACCCTGCGCACGAATCCCTGTGCCAGTAGGTCGCTGCTGCCCTCCTATAGCTCCCCCCGCCCCCCCCCGCCCCCGTCCCCTCATAGTTCTTGCCCTGCCCTCTTTTGTAGCTCTCCGCCTCCCGCTTGCTTGTTGCCCTGCCCTGTCCTGTAGCTCTCTGCCTCCCACTTTTAGCCAGTAGGTCGCTGCTGCCCTCCTATAGCTCTCCGCCCACTACCCTGCCCTCCTGTAGCTCCCCTTGCCCCCTTCCTCCCTCCCCGCCACTGCCGTCCTCCTATAGCTCCCCCAGCCCCGCGCTGCCTCCTCCTGTAGCTCTCCACAGCCGCTTGTACCTTGCTGGCCCATCCTCCTCCTGAACCGTGATCTGGTCGTGACGCGCTTGGTCGTTACGTCTCAGGACGTAAGGGCTAATTAGCATATTCCTCTCTTATTATATAGGATTTTTAATTATCATTTACTAGAGGCCCAATGCACGAAATGAAATTCATGCATGGGTAGGGTCCCTAGACCTGGCCGGCAATCAGGGCTGATCTGTGGGGCAACTGGTAGGGCGATCAGGGGGCCCCCCACTGACACCCACCTTTGCTGGCCTGGGGTCTGTGGGCTGGGGGCAACTCCTGCATTTTGCATCTGCCCCCTGATGGTCAGTGCGCATCACAGTGACTGGTCATTCCACCATTCGATTGATTTGCATATTAGGCTTTTATTATATAGGATAGGTCATCAGTTCTTCCTTCATTACATGCAAAAAATTGCTAAGTGTCTTAAGGAGCTTGGCAAATAAATGAGTTGAGATGCCTGACGTATTCTTTGACACTTTATATTAGGCATATGCATACATTCTGTACTTCCACATATACACAAAAAATACTAGTTCTCATTTTTCTTGTGGTCTGTACTAGACAAAATCATGCAATCATCCCATAAAGACATCATGAAGTTATAAAAATAATAATGGCCTCACGTCAGATTTTGGTTTGGATGGTGAAACTTGAGCAACCTGGAGCAACCCTATGTGCAGTGGGGTGGCCACTGCATAGTGCCAGTTCATTGTCTCCATGGGGAGAAGGGGCCCAGTGTTGCCAAATGCTGCAGTTTTTAAAGAGCCCAGAAATCTGGAATTTTATATGAAGACTAGAGGCCTGGTGCAAGAAATTTGTGCACAGGTAGGGTCCCTAGGCCTGGCCAGCGATCAGGGCCAATCAGGTTCCCTTCCTCCTCCTTTCCTTGCCACCTGTGCATAGCCACCACCCCTGCCTCCCCACCTCCCTGCCTCCTCCTTCCCTTGCTCCCTCAGCACCCCGCCATCGCTGCTGGTCGCCTGCCATGTTCCGCACCACCCCCTGGTGGTCAGTGCACATCATAGTGAGCGATCGAACTCCCTATCTCCCAGTCGAACTCCCAAGGGGACACTTTGCACATTAGCCTTTTATATATATAGATGCCCAACTGTAAATGTTGACTTAATTTTTCCCAATATCAGAACATAAAACATCTTTGTGCCAGATGTGACTCTTGACTTATCCATTTTTAAACCTGTCTTAAAATCTCAAAGGTGGGCTCTAAACAGGGTCGAGTCATTAGGACTCAAGCAATTGTGAGTCTTCTCTCACTTCCCTCCTCAGCCCCTGCCATAGACACCCAGATACCCTACTGCTTGATAGCTACAGACATGAAAACTATTTAGATTAGGGTCATTTATTATATGGACTAACATTTCCTGACAGGGAGAAGAGTTAGTAATTGCCAAGAGATTGATGTAATTATTTGGGTGTGAAGTGATCAAACTCTAATTGTCTTCATAGGCATGGAGCCAATTAGTCCCAGTGCCTGAAGAAAGGTTCTATATAGAGGAATGACATTGAAATGTCTGGTCATTTTATCTGGATACCCAAACTAAGAAAGAAAGGAAAGAGTTGGTTTGACTACGTAAGAGTAATAGTTATTAAAATATTTTATGTATATTCAGCTCCTTTATGCTACATGATCATTTAATAAGTAACAAATGTGAATGAATGAATGAATGAATGAATGAATGAATAGACTTTAAGGTCTTTTTTTTAGTATAATCTCAAATATATAATATGACTGGATTTCTTTTTTTCTTTTCTTTTTTTAATTTTTATACTCATAACCTAACCATTAGCTTACAATTTAAATTAGAGGAGATGTGAAATTATTGCACAGCAAATGAAGGAACCACTGTGACTCCTCTTGGAGCTAGAGGAGATAGGAGAGTGGTAAAGCTGCTAACATAGTCTTGGAGGGAAGGGGGTTCATGGTAGTAGTTACCAAATCCCAGGGCTTCTTCAGAGATCAACACATATCAAGTAACCTAAATATTTCAAGTCCTAGATAGATCCTACCCATCTGTATTTGTTTTATTACTCCCTGTATGCTGTGCATTTTGTAATGAGCCCCATAAACATTTTTAAATTCCAGATGGTGACACCAAAAATTTTGGAGGCTTAATTTACTCTTTAGATTAATTTTTGAATTTTATATTAATACTTAAAGTTTTAATTTTTATCTGTTTTTAAATTTCTTTTCAGATTTTCCTAGACATTAATGAATAAAAGTAGAAATATAATCATGTTTTTATACTGGCTACCTTAAGCCATTATTGAGAAAAAGTTGTATAGATTTGTCTCCTTGACTAAAGGAGAAACTTGAATCAAGACCATGCCTGTACTTACATGTTCCTCACTAGATGTTTGTATTAAATAACCCTGGCCAACTTTTTCGTTTGTTTTTTCGTAGGTCAGATTGAAGTTATCATGGATCGAAGACTCATGCAAGATGATAATCGTGGGCTTGAGCAAGGTGTCCATGACAACAAGATTACAGCTAATTTATTTCGAATACTACTAGAAAAAAGAACTGTCGTGAATATGGTAGGGGAAAAAATAATGTGTCATCCACAATTTGAAATTGTAACTTTCCACTTTTTTATTTTTTACAATTTTCAATATAGTGATATGTTTAAAATGGATTTAGCCTATATTCACAAGAAAGAGAACTTCAGTTTTATACACACACACACACACACACATAATGTAAGATTTGCATTTAGGTCATTTTAATTTTTTTCTTATGTAAATATAAAGTAAGGTTAAGAAATCAGTTTTGGTGAAATTTCCTGAAATTATTTTGAAAGTGTGTGCTAAGGAATAGAGCTTAGTAACATATTTAGCTTAAGTTTGATTAGTAAAATGGATTTGAAACCTTAATGTACTTATTTTAGTCTTAAACTCATCAATTGAAAATGGATTTACTTGTCTGTCTTCTTGTTCAGTTTTCATTCTTTGAAGTAAAAGCCCAACATTCCATGTCTGGCCAAAGATCAGTTGGACATAAATCAATCTGACAATATGCTTCTTCAAGTGCCAATAATGTGCCTCAGATTCCTTCATAAATTACTAATTACCAGCTCGAGTGGCCCTTGAGATGGTCTTTTTACTCCTCTTTTTCTCTTTCTGCATTCACCATTTCAAATCTTCCACTATTTCAGCCAGTGACTTCACTGTATACTTTATAGTGAGCCATTCAGCAATGCTCGCTATTCTAGATACCAAGCATCAACTCCCACCCTTTCTTTCTTTCCTCCTGTTACAGTAGAGACATTTACCTTCCTTTCCTCTTAGGCCAGTGCCTCTGCTTATCCTTGGAACTTGGCTTAATCTCCCTCCTCAAGATCCTGTTACTAATTATTCTCCCTCTTTACCTTCCCCTGTCCCTCACAGGAAATCCTTCCTGTTCGCTTTTAAACACTCTTTTTTTTCCCCATTAAAACTTAAAACAGAAAACAGCCCTCACTCAGATTCTCATTTCCAAATCTCATTTCCTATCTCCCCTACCATCTTGAGTCAGAGTTTATCAGATAAGTTTATTTTATCACTTTCTTCTCACACTTAATTTATTTGAATCTGGCGTTAGCCTCTATCATTTACTCTTGCCAATGTCACTAGATGCAGCAGAGTGTATCTAGATGATGCACTATCTGATTAGTTCACTTACTTAACCTTTCAGCAGCATTGGACACTGACCATTGTCATTTCTTAAAACACTGTCCAGCCAGGGCTTCCATGGCACCACACTAAGTAGGATTGTTTCCTTTCTCTTGGGCAGTTCTTTCTCTATAATTGTTATAGTTCTTTAGTTCTCAAGAGCTAATCAGAGCTCTCAAGGCTTGGCCCCAGGCCTCCCTTTCCTTTTTATGTTTTCCCTCTGCAACCTCTCCTACTCCCCTGGCTTTGGTGACCACCCTGGCATATGGAACCCACAAATACATATTCCATCTGTCTAGTTGTTTCCTGTTATTTCTTTCTACATTTGTAACAGCACCTGAAACTCAACATATTGAAAATCTCTCATGATCTCCCTTCTCAAACCTGACCCTTCTCAATGTTCCCTATCTTGGTGATGAGCACCACCTTCCATCCAGTGCCAGCCACCTAGGAGTCATCTCTCAGACATTTATCCCTCACCAGCCCTTTCTCACAATAGTGATCACCAGTGCTTGGCTATCTCATTGACTAAATATTTCAAATCTATAAACTTGTTTACTTCAACCACCCTAATCTCAACTAACATCACGCATTTCCTGGATCTAGCCTGTGCATCCACGCTGCTGCTCTCTTTTCTGCTGTTTTTTCTTAATCCAGGAAGCATAATGTTTTTGTTTTTGGATTTTTTTTTTTTCAAAACTAAAGCTAAAACTCATGAGCACAAACAGCAGTGTGGTGGTTGCCAGAGAGAAGGAGTTGGGGTGAGAAGGGTCCTAATATATGGTGATGGGAGAAGACTTGACTTTGGGTTGTGGGTACATGGTGCAATATACAGATCTTATGATATAGAAACCCACACCTGAAACCTATATGATCATGTTGACCAATGTCACCCCAATAAATTTAATTTACAAAACAACAAAAAAACAAAAGCTAGCTTCATTGCCTCACTGCTGAAGCCCTCTGATGTCTTCTCATTGCTCTCAGTATAAAAGCCAAAACCTTACCAAAGCCTACAGAGCCCCTCATATATGGGCCCTGCCTATCCCCTCTCCTCATTTGGCGTGACTCTCGCTATTTCTGCTCTGAGCCCATTGGTTTCCTTTCAGTCTTAAGTACTTTCCATGCACCATACCCCCACAGCACCTTATGCATGTTTTTCATCCTCTTTGCCCAGGGGACTCTTAGTTCTATTTCAGATCAGAGCTCATTTTGTCAACTGCTTCTGCTGAAGCAGGTCCAATCACCTTCTATGCTCCCTCAGATCTGGGCATGTCTCCTTCATGTGTGCATGTTGTGACTTTCCACTTTGTTGTCTTTCTTTTCCTTTGGACAGTACACTCCCTGAAAGTAGAGGCTATGTCTCTCTCTGCTTCTAGGCTGTTCCTAGCAGAGGAAGCACCCACTATATATTGTATGAATGAGTGAACTGTGACTACACACTGTGCCACTGTGTTTATCGCAGTTACTGATTGCTTCCTGTCACTGTATGCATGTTCTACTCCCCCTACTAAATTACAGGAGCTTGTCTACTTCATTTTCATGTGCCCCACAGGGCCTCTGCCTTTGGTAAGCATTCTATCAGTAAAATCCTAGTCCATTGAATGAAATATCAACATCTAATTAAAGCAAAGAATTTTTCCAATATCTAGAATTTTTCAGGAAAAAGATTTTAATATCCATTTTAGATGTCAAGATTTATACCAGTTCTTGGAACTCAAGGTTTAAATCAACTACTGACAATAGCTTAGTTTTAAGACTAAAACTGCATAGGAAATATGTTGGAGTACTGGCAGCTATTGTCTTTTTCTCCTGAAAATGTTTCTGGCTTTTATGATTTTTCTTCCTATATAGACACTAATTTGCAAAACTGTTAACTATGGCAATAAGAATTTTCATGTCAGACCTATAAAGCTTTCACTTACAAGTTAAATAATTTGTTTATTCCCATTCAAAACTTAGAGACTAATTGATTTAAATTTGATCCAATGTTTTTGTAATCCTATGTTGGTTAAATTTTTCTTTTGCTCAGCTATAAGTTCTTAGGCTTAAATCAATAGATTCTTTTAAATAAAAAATGAACTAGAGAAGAGAAAATACATTTTAATTTCTAGTGAGTTTGATTAAAAAGACATTTGATAAAGGAGGGTTACATATGCATAAATTTTCTAAAAGGTGTTTTTATTTTCTTAGGTCTTAAATTCTTAAAAATTGATGGTAGCAACTGAGGTGGGGAGACAGTCTGGGCAGGAAGGCATTTTAATGTGAAGGCTGACCCTGTCAGAGCCTCATTGGAGTAATTCCACAGAGAGGTAGTGAGAATAAGGACTGGAACAGTCCTCTCTGTGGAATCCTGGCGAACAGGACTCACTTCTATTCATCCAGGGTTACTCCAATGGTAATGATACTCAATGGTCAGCAGAAGTGAATGGGAATTATCTTTTTGGCACTGACCATGTCTGATTTATTTCTTTGACCCTTACTCCCACCATAGTCCTGCTGGCAACTGGTATGGTAAACTGGGCATTGAGCTGGAATTATAAGTACTGAAGGTATTCAAGGGTTACAGTTGTATCATTTTGCCTCTGGATATCAATTCTTTACATATAAGGAAAGGGAGTTAGGAGAGATCAGATGAAAAACTCAAATACTTACAGGGCTCAGGAGAGTGATGGCATGAGAGAGGTTGGTCAGGTTTAAGGGCAAGGGCTCAAGTTAGGCAGGCAGCGGATCTGTGGGGAACATGACACATAGTCCACCTGGAAGCCATAACTCGGCTCCAACTGATTGTTTTCACGTGGGAACGTGAAGCCCAGTATGACTTGAAGTTCCTGTGTTTGGGGTTAAAAAAATAGTTAATCGTTTTGGGGGAGTTTTTGTTACTATCATTTTTTACTATTTTAATGTGAAATCTCCTGGATTTTTTTTTCTATTATTGAGAGTTGCCTGAAAAACAAACAACTTTTTAATACCATGCTGACCTCCCAAAACATTTCTATAGGCAAATTAGACCCACAAACTACCAAACCTCAGTTCTGCTATATGATACTTTATCTCTAAATCTTTAGATTCCATATATTTTCATTCTTCTATTCCCCTCTGTCTTTTTACTTCCTCCCCTCTAATATTTTTCTGATTTATTTGTATTGCATTTGCTTATTAAATTAATAAATAAAGTTCAACAAACATTATTAAGTTCTCACTATGTCAGATCATACTGAATAATCAAAGGTGACTAAAAAACAATCTCTCATTATCGTATATAATTTAGCAAGTTTGGAAGTAAGTGGAATGGAAACCTTTGGTGTTTAGGGATTAGGTAACACGAGTGGGCTTAATGAAGGGCAGCAAGGAGCCTGACAAGAAGTTTGGCTTAGGAAATAAGAGCTAGAACCCAGTGTAGATGATCTCAACTTAGTGTGGTTTGGATCAGAATGTGCTAAAAAAATATTTTAATTTCACACATGTTGCAAGGAGAAAACTAGACTTGTATAGTCTGAAGCCTTCCAACCAACAAGAAAACAAATATATATATATATATATATATATATATATATATATATATATGCAAATAGACCAAATGACTGAACAACTGGTTGCTATGATGTGCGCTGACCACCACAGGGCACGTGAGGAACATGGCAGGTGTCGGCCGTGGTGGGATGGTGGAGCAGGTGAGCGGGGGGCGCCAGACCAAGGTGGGGTGCCGGTCACTATCATTAGGGTGGTTAATGAAAATTCTCTGGTGGTTACTGAAAATTCTTTGCTCCCGCGTGCTGCAGTCCCACCCGGAGCTCACACCCACTGCCAGTACCCAGCGCTGGTCCCGATCGCTCAGTGCTGTCAGCAGGTGTGAGTAGCAGCTGCCGTCCCCAATCACCCCTGAGGGCTTCTTCACCTCCCCCTGCTCCTGAGGGGCGATTGAGGCAGCAGCTGCCGCTCACACCCGCTGACAGCACCGGCCCCAATCACTCTGAGTGTGGGAGCAGCGGCAGCAAGAGCAGGGCTGCTGGCAGACAGGGGACCAGGGTCTATGGTGGGAGTGGCCGGGCAGGGATGCCTACCACAGCCTTGTAGCCCACAGGTCCTTTCAAGGTGCAGAAATTCATGCACTGGGCCCCTAGTAATGTTTATAATAGTGTATTAGTTACTACATACAAGGCTGAGGAATTCATTTATAGCATAAACACTTAAACATGGTTTATAAACTTTGGGTTTATCATAAGCATTACTGTGAAAAGATTGCCTGTCTAGGAAATGAATCCAAATAATGGTAGTTCAGCAGTTAAATATCTTTGTGAGCCACCTGTCATTGTGAATATGTTATGAGAGTGTGTGGATGGTGGGGCCTTCTCACACAACCGGTTTCCAGCCATATCATTGTCCATGGTGCTCTTATGGCACTGAACTCACTCTCTTCTCTAAATTATCCTGCCTTATCTTGCTTAGAACTATAAATGGTACAGTTCTTGAATTTTCAGAATACTTAAATTCATGACATTGTTTCTTTGATGAGACTTTTCATGAATATGTTTTGGAGTCTCTATCCTGTGTGTGTGTTTTTAATCCAAAACTAGTTAAAAAGGTGAGGCTTATACTTTTGGTTCCAGAGGGCATTCTGTTTCTTCTAGAAAGTTGGAAGGGTGTCTGTCTGGGGTGGCAGTTCTCAGCACAGGTCCACAGAGCAGTGTGGGACCGACTACATGAGATTTACCTGGAAAGGGGTGGCATTAAGCTTCACCTTTCCAGGCCCCAACCCTGCCTAGGGATCTGTGCTTTTTAAAAGCTCCCCAAGCCATTCCTGTTTATGATCAATTAGGGGGGAAACACTGAGGGTTAGGTGAACTGATTTGGTGTTAATGTGCACACCAAAGGAAAGGTAAATATGCACATTACTATGTGTATAGATAATCCATCAAGAAGTCCCGCGTCTTCTCACTATGGTGTCCAGGGATTTTTCCAAGTGCATAGGACAAGGTCAGGGAGCTTTTTCTGAGTGTTTCTTGACCTAAAATGAATTTAATGGCTCCTGAATCTGATAAGGCAGGTGTTTTCCTTCCTGTCACAATCTTTTATCTCTATTACTCAAAGGTGATTTTGTCAGCCATCCTGACCTACATTGTGAAGTTCTTTGATCTTGGACCACATTTAAAGTGTCTTATTGAAAATGTTCCTTCTCTGTTCATATTATTTTACAAGCTGCATTAAATTTCAATATTGTTGGAGAATAATATTTTATATGCTTTATTTAATTTTTCCTTAAAAAATGTGGAATGGATACATTTTTTACAACTCTTTCAGACCTCATATTTTTTGTCAGTATCTTAATATTGTGTGTCTCTCTGCTGCCTTTAAAAATCTTTTTTTCTCTCTCCCTGATCTAAATTGTAATGACATCTACAGTTTGCTACAGACACGATACTTGTCACTCTTCACTAACACCCTCTGTTCAATGCTAATCTGACATTCTGAATTTTAAGCTCTGTATCTTCTATAAATCCTACCTTTTCACACAGATAAGTAGCCAAGCCTTTCATTTGAAAAAGGATGTAACATCAGAAGATATCAGTGAGATAGCCATTTTAGAAATAAGATACAAATTTAAATTTACCTCCAATGCCACTGGTGAACAAAAGATCTTTCTACATAAATTTTCTCTTTTTAGTGCATTTCTGTCTGCTTTTACACCTTACGCATCATTGGTGATGGTTCTGCTTAGTCATTGATTTAATCAATTGTGTGTCATCTACCATATGTATGTCCCCGTCCTGGCAGACTTATGTAATGTTAGAACATGCTGAAATGCTTGTCAACAAGTATATACCATAGCAAAGACCAAAGTATTTTTAATTATACTGAATAATTGTGTATCATATAAATGTATGATAAGTGTTACATAACATATGTAACAGTTCCAGTTTTGGGAATAGAGTGAAGCAATTGACAATGATTTACCCAATTTAAAAAAAAACAGATGATCTAGATATGCCACCTGTGTTATTTAAAACCCTTATTTATTTTGAGAGTTTTTAAGTCCTATCACTAGTAACATTTGTGAAACATAGCTTTGTATCAACACATGACTTTGATCTAGTTAAGTGTACAGATGAAATCATGAGAATACGATGAGTAAACCTGAGGGGAAAGAGATAACATTTGATGACATGTAAGATATATGAGCATCCCAGTCCATTTACTTTAAGAGTTTTGTGGTAAGTTGGGGAAGAATTTCTGTAAAATGTTATACCTGTCCTAAAATGTTTGTGGGAAATGTTTTCAGGGTTTTTAGTATTAAAGCAACAGAAAAAAATATATTTCTAACATGTGAATTAAGTGGACACTCGTTTTCTTTTATTGCTTAGGACTGAACTTAGTAATCTGCTCTGCATTTTCTATAGCTGTTATTAATAAAATCAAAGTATTTATATATTTTTATATTTCCTTTCTATTTAAATCCTACCAGATAATTCAGTTAATAACATGAAAACTGCAAATATGTAACTCTTAAGAATTTTTGTGGGGTTTTTTTTTTTGATAGGAGGAAGAAAAGAAGGCAGTCAGTTATCCTTCCCTTCTTAGCCACATCACGTCTTCTTTCCTGAATCACCCTGTCTTTACAATGACAGAGAAGAGCCCCGTGCCCACCCTTCAGCTGCTGGGTGAATTCTCCCCGCTACTGTCATCTCTGCCTTGTGACATTCATTTGCTTAATCTGAGGACAATACAATCAAAGGTATGTCCCAAAATCTATCAAAATCTTACATTAGGTATAATATTTGTAATATACCTGATATAAGGGGATGGGAAGAAGAAAAAATACTCTTAACTTTTACTGTGCTTCAAGAAATGATTAAGAGGGCTTCACCTTTAGGCAAAATCATTATACCTTTCATTTGGGTATTGCTCTATAGCATCAATTTTCAACCAATGTGCCTCAAGAATTTTTAAAACATTCAATATCTAACTATTTAGTTGGGGACACTGACCTCTTGTTCCTTAGATTGTCAAAAAATTGACACAATAGTCGTCCAGTGTGAAAAAATCGAAATCAAAATTATGCCTATTTTTTTGGTCAGATCAGCAAAAATATATTTTTTGGTGTGCTGCAGAATTTTAGTAATTAGTTTATGTGTTCCATGAGATGAAAAGGGCTTAACAATTGCTTCTCTATAGTTTGAAGCATACTGCTATACTAATTTATTCCATTCTCAGAAAAGTTCTTTGTGGTGAGTAGGTCAGAGAATAACATCATTTTCTTCTTTTTATGGATAGGAAGCTAAAGCTGTCTTGAGTCACATAATTTGTAGGTGGGAGAACCAGGTGTTAAGATCAGCCGTCCTGGCATTTTGCATTCATTTCTCATTGTTAGCCAGTATTTCTTGGGAGTTAGAGAAGTAAAGAGTATAGTGTTTAATTAATTCCGTATCAGAGGCTTTTTACCTTTTCTATCTTTTTCCTGAAAATCATTGCAACCCAAACCTTTGAATTGAGAAACTAACTATTTAGGAGAAATGGAGACATAAAATCAGAAATTGCATTTGAAAAGAATAAAGCTTAGACATTTGGCATCACTTTTATGTTTTGTGGAGCCGTGCTGATATTGTGAATTGACATATACTTAGCTGAAAATAGTAATGGCCTGAATATGAAAAGAAGAGAATGTTCATGTTTGAAGACAACATAAGAGGCGGAAAATGTTTAGTTTCAGAACAAACCACTAAAACCAAATATAGTAAGGATAAATGCCTACAAAGTTGGATGGTTATGGCATTTAAAATTATATGCTTAAGATAAAGAACTTACACCTGACTGTATGGGAAAGTACATATAGTTTGTAATAAGACAAGTGGGTGCATGCCTCTGCATGCCACAGCTGTTTGATCCCTGAGTGAACTTGTCAGCTTACCTTCATGCCTGCCAGGTGCCAGTTACTGCTAAAGGAATCAGGGATATTGTCATGAACAAAAAAGACAAAATCCCCTGCCAATTGGAGTTTAAATTCTAATGGGAGAAAAAAAAATAATTAAGGAAGAAAAAATAAGAGAAACTTATAATATGTTAGATTGTAATAAATGTTATGGAGGAAAAAAAGCAAGGAATGGCAAGTGTAAGAAGGTGATGCAATTTTGAGTAGGGTGGTTTGGAGAGGGTCTCACAGAAATGGTGATAAGGAGAAAAAATATGAAGGAGGTCAGGGAATAAGAGACTCAATGAGGATTTTGGGGGGAAAGTGGTCCAGCCAGAGTTAAGAGCAAGTATCAAGGCCTGAAACACAAAGGTGTGGTCATAATGAAGGCTCCATGAGAGCTGTGCTTTTCTTTGATCCCTTATTGTCTCCTTTTGCCTGAAACAGTACCAGCACATAATAGGGGCTCAGTAACAGTTTGTTGAATGAGCGAATCTTGTGAGTATTCTTTCTAGGATTCTGCTATAGTTTTTGTGGGTCTACTTTTCAACTCATGGAAAGAACACACCAGAGACGGATCGCTTCCCTGAGGTAGCCTGTTATTATTTCATGGGCTAAAGGAACAAAAGAATAGAGAGGAGGGCCCCTTGTTGCCCCCTCTGAGCATAGATGGTAAAGGACCATAGCAGCCTGAAGGATCCAAGGACTTCTGGGCTCATAGTGGCTACTTTTTCTTACCACTAGATGACCCATTCCCAAAGTTTTTTGAAAGTGATTGTTGTTTGTAAGCAGCTCCAGCTGACTAGAGTGAGTGGATTACCCTCTACAGCAGTGATGGCGAACCTATGACACGCACGTCAGAGGTGACACGCGAATTCATTTTTTTGGTTGATTTTTCTTTGTTAAATGGCATTTAAATATATAAAATAAATATCAAAAATATAAATCTTTGTTTTACTATGGTTGCAAATATCAAAAAATTTCTATATGTGACATGGCACCAGAGTTAAGTTAGGGTTTTTCAAAATGCTGACACGCCGAGCTCTAAAGGTTCGCCATCACTGCTCTACAGTCCAAGGCTGGCACTTGTTTTTCAGATCACCTCTTTTTAGTGATCACCTGCTCCTTTCATTCTTCCTGCTACCTTCTTGTCATACAAATCTAATCACTTCCCAGATGAAAACCTCATTACCCACCAAATTGGTTCAAACCCTTAAGCCTTCAGGCCTTCTACAGTCTGGCCTCCACTCACTAGCCATCTGGCTCCCATTGTTCTTCCTACCTTTGGACAAGTGTGCCACCTTCACTATCTGCTGGCTGAGTGAGTGCTGACTCAGCTACCACTTATGAAATGAGGCTGCTATTAGATATGCCTGCTTCAGGTCTGTTGTGAGAAAACAAATGAAATAATGCTGTGAAAGCCTTCGAGAACAGAAGGGCTTTGTGAATATATACGATGTTATCCTGATGTTGCCACAGGATATGCCAACTCAGGTGCAAACTAGAGTTTTAGCAGAGGGAATAGAAAGCAATTTAACAATGTAGATATTTAACCAGAAAAATAAAGACCAAAATATTAATGCCTAGTGATAACTACTGTGCTGATACATGATCAGGGCTAAATACTTGGGGCTATTTTGCATTATCATATTGATTCTTGCCAGTTTTTATATTAGCCTTTGACTCAGTGCAAATTTCTAATGTTTGGTTAAGCTCTCTAGTAACCCGCAGGGATTGATTGGTCCATTCAAAGTCACTTCTTTAAAGACTTGTTCTCTGTCCCCTAAACTCTGATAATAGGAAGATAATCATTGAAGGAAGCTGATAGTATTGACTTGAAGAAAGCTTGGTGCTTAAAATATGTCAAGGGTAATTCCATGGTTATACTAAAAGAAAAACACAAATGATTCAATAAATTCAGAAACCTGACCTATACATTTGGGATTGTGTTCCTGTTTTTGTGTGCTGTCAGCTCCAAACGTATAATAATAAATTGTTCATTTGGAGATTGCAGTGCATTTTTCCTACTGAAATACAAATACAGTTGACCCTTAAACAGCACAGGGATTAGGGGCGCCAACCTTGACCCATGCAGTGGAAAATACGCATGTAACCTACATCAGCCCTTCAAATATGCAGATTCCAACTGTCAGTTGATCCTTGAACAGTGTGGGTGTGAATGTGCAAGTCGGTCAGATTGAGTGGCTCAGTTGAACAAAATCTGTATATAAGTGGACCCACACAGTTCATAGCCACATTATTCAAGGATCAGCCTATAGGTTGGGTTCCAAGCAAGACCAGAGGTCTATATGGCTTGTATCTGAGTAGGCATTTTCTTTGCCACCACCTCATAATATTTCCATGATAAACCCATCTGAGGACCACCTTGGATCATTAAGGGCATGTCTCTGTTCCTGCCTTCTCTCCTTCATCAGAAAGGTGGTAAGGACATACCTGCTTCCCCAATCCCTCGGCCACTGTCTCAAGGTTCTTTAGTTCTACACCTCAGTTTGTCTCCCTTACTCCTCATGGAAAAAGAAGTCATGGGCTCCAGCAAGAATCAGAGAGGTGTGGTGGGGGCTTGGAGGTGTGCTAACCCACCAAGGTGGTTCATTTCCTACTACCAGTCCTCAGAGTCACTGTGTCCAGATCACACTAGGGAAATTTTAGAAAAAGAGACTTTTAAAAATTTACCCTACAAGCTGAAGTTTATTGCCAAAGTAAATCTTTTTTTTAAAATATATTTTATTGATTTTTTACAGAGGGGAAGGGAGAGGGATAGAGAGTGAGAAACATCGATGAGAGAGAAACATCGATCAGCTGCCTCCTGCACACCTCCTACTGGGGATGTGCTCGCAACCAAGGTACATGCCCTTGACCAGAATCAAACCTGGGACCCTTCAGTCTGCAGGCCGACACTCTATCCACTGAGCCAAACCGGTCAGGGTGCCAAAGTAAATCTTGATGCTATTTTACTTGTATTCCTTGTACATTTTATTAATAACTAGAGGTCTGGTGCGTGAAAAGTCATGCACTGGAGTTGGGGGGATCCCTCAGCCCGGCCTGTCCCCTCTCACAATACAGGAGCCCTTAGGGGCTGGAGGTGACCTGGCAATCAGGGGAAGGCGACACTCCATAACACCTATGCTCTGCCACTGCCAGCAGTGCTAGCCTCAGCTGGCCCTGGTTACCTGAGCCTCAGGTGGCCCTGGGCGGCTGGGCATCTGCCATTCGAGGCTTTCCTATGCCTTGGGCTGGGCGTGGACAGCTGGGCAGCTGACATCCGAGACTTGCCTGCACCTCAGGCTGGCCCTGGGAAGCTGGGGGGCTGAGGGGACTGGGAGTCTCCGGAGGTAGGCACGCAGTGACTGTGCCTGCCGCCCTGGCGGGGCTGAGGGGACTCGCGCTGCCATCTTGTGGCTGTGGGCGCCGCCATCTTTGAGGGTGTGGCAGTCAATTAGCATATTCCCTCCTTATTGGCTGTGGGTACTGCCATCTTTGAGGGTGGGACAGTCAATTAGCATATTCCTTCCTTATTGGCTGTGGGTGCTGCTATCTTTGCAACAGCGTGAGGGTCAATGAGCATATTCCCTCTTTATTAGATAGGATTTCTCAGGTTCTTCAAAAGAACATAGCTAACATTGTCTCTATGCCAAGCTTTATGCTGAGTATTTACTTGAATGTTATTTAGCTCTAACAACGCTGTGAAGGTAGCAGTACTGTATCTTGTCTTATAGGAGAGGAAACTGACCTGGAGATTGTAGGTAATTTTTTGAGGTCACACCACCAGTAGTTGGTGGTGCTGGGAGGCATAGCTCTGCATCTCTGACTCCAGTTCCCTACCCAGAACCTTATCCTGCCTCTTGCATGGGGCCAGACAGGGAGTGATAATGTGGAGTATGTTGGGGAATATGCTGACTTATTTCTCTTGTTTACTCAGTAATAATGGAACACCCACCAACTATATATGGGAAAAGATCCATGAAAGGCCAATGTAGAGTCATTAGAGATAATTACTATTAAGTATAGAGAGGATTCTTTGTGATAGGGATATTCCTATACATTTACATTTTAATGCAAACTTGTATACCACCTCAACTACTTCAAAGGTTATAAGATGAAATAATCCATGAAAAGCTTCCTACAGAGTCTGACACTGCAACAGTTCCTGTTATTGTCACTGTAGTTGGCCCTTGATCCTCAAAGTGACTCTTCACAAGTCTAACTAGTTCTTGGAATTTCAGAGGTTAAATGATATACGCAGTCACTTAACAGATTCATGGTGGAACCAATGCTTGCCTCTAGTCCAGCTTTCTCTAAGCCTGATGGCTTCATTCTGTGAGCAGACCTCCTACCTCCACACTCCACCCCATTGCTGGAGAAGCTCACAGCCCCTACTTAGTCTAGGAGCCTCATGTTGCTTTATCCCCTGAATAAGTTCTGGAATGGATTTTCCCCTGTTTAACTCGATCATCCAAGCCTTCCAGGATGGATTCAGCTGCAGTTGTAATCAGAACTATTTTATAAAGACATTTAGTTTGTAGCTCACCCGACATAGTGCATGGCACTGTTTCAAAATTTGTGAATTTTCTTCCCCTCACTCTTCTTTTCTTTTCCTAGGTCCAGATATTACTTATATGTTAATGAATGTAAAAACAGGTCTTTTAAAATCTGTTTTCTCTCCTGGCACACACAGTGTGACTACATGGTATTTTTAACGGGTTAACCTACACTGTGACTCTGTGAAGGAGGGAGACATGCGTGGTCTCTGTTTTATTGGGGATGAGGAGCTGATGTGACTATTCCAAGGTTTCACACTGGCAGATGACAGAGTTCTCTTTGTTATTCTCCCGCAGCTCTTATGTTTATTGTAAATGATGTGTTTTCATCTGTACTGTTTTCATGCTATTTTTAGACTGTGTGAAATTTATAGAAATTTTATTAGAAATCTTTATCCTATGATTTAAACTTGCTATATGTATTATGTGGGCCTGAAATGACTCAGAATTCCTTAAATGACTTTTTTCTCTCCCTTCAAACAAAATCTTAGCAGTACCACTGCAAAATACCAGTGTGAAATGTCATAAAACAGGTTATTCCAGCCAAGAATCTGAGGTGAGGACAGCTTTAAATTGTTCAGGCACATTAAAATCAAATCAGTGGTGGGAATGCTGGCAGCTAGTCAGAAAAGATGTCCTATAGCACATTAAAAATCTTATCCCCTAGTGAGGATGATCAAGAACTTGGCATATGTGTATCTGTGGCCACAGAAGAAAAAAGAGATCATTTTCATCACAGTGTCAGAGGTAGGCAGCCACAACTCCATTTGAATCACTGCGCATTTCTTCATATTTCAAAGGAGTTTTAATTCATTTTGTTTATTATCATAAACATATTTCCACTTAAGAAAACATAAAATTTATTAAGATAAGTGTAATTTAAAATTCGAAGACCTGAACCACTCATGGCATTATTATTTAAATGGATGCAAGACATTTTACTTCAGGGATATTGCGGGTTTGGTTGCAGGCCACCACAATAAAGTGAATATCACAATAAAGCAAATCACATGAAATTTTTTGTTTCCTAGTGCATACAAAAATATGCTTACACTATACTGTAGTCTATTAAATGTGCAATAGCTTGTGTCTAAAAAATGTACAAAGCTTAATTATAAAAATACTTTTTCACTAAAAACTGCTAACCAATATCTGAACCTTCAGTGAGTCATAATCTTTCTGTTGGTGGAAGATCTTGTCCTAGTGACATCAAAGATCACAGATCACCACAACAAATATAATAACAAAAAAGTTTGAAATATTGTGAAGATTACCAAAATGTAACAGAGACACAAAGTGAGCAAAGGCTGTCGGGGAAATGACATCAATAGACTTGCTCAATGCAGGGTAGCCACAAACCTTCAATTTGTAAAACACAGTATCTGTGAAGCACAGTAAAAGAAAAGTGCCGGGGTCCTGCCCCAGCAGGTCCAGGGTTTCCCAAAGGTGTAGACGGAGTCGGCGAAGAAGGAAGGACACGGAGACAATGTTCAGTTGATCAGCAGCCTAGCCAGGATCTCCAGCCAGGATCTCCAGCCAAGTTCTGGTCTGGATCTCCAGAGAGGTTCTGCTGTTTATTGTCTTGTTACATCCGTATTTATGCCAGTTGATTTTAATCCTGTCAGTTTCTATTACAAAGGTTAGGGCGTTTCTTATCTCCATTCCAGGGAGTAAAGATTATGTAGCTTAAGCATGATTGTTTGTAGTTAAAGTGATTAACTACCCGCCTGGCACTTAGTTAAGGAGTTTCATCCCCTCCCTAACTTCAGGGAAAAATCCTTACCTGGGGAAACAACCTTTCTCGGAGAGGTGACCTTGGTTAAAACACACAGCGCTAAGAGGAGCAAACATATTAAAAACAGTATGCTATATACGCCAGGTCCCTTGAAACATATGCTGTGCAGATGTTTCTATCCTGCAGCGACTGTGTCAAGCAGCAAGGATGGACCGGCTTCCAGCAGAAAAGCCCAATAAAATGAGGTGTGCCTGTACTGAGCTCTGTAGCTGACTTGTCATGTTTAATATTTCTCTTTTCGTCTGCATAGGAAAATAGCTTCTGTAAGGTGAATTTAAATGATACAGCAACCTAATAAATGTGGTTGGCCTAGTAAGTGATAAACATAACTAATTCAAGTGTCTCTTATATAAAAATAATGAACCAATACATTAAAGATTTAAAATGTTTTAATGCAATTAGCAAAAATTAGTATTCAATAATGAAGCATGTTTCAGTTTTAAGATGGAGTTTACATCATCATTCAGTAACCAGATAAGGACTAAATTCAGGTACACATTAAAAATTTTATCAAGAACTTTATTCAGCTGATATATATGTTAAAAATAAATAAAAGTGAAATGCTTTGATAAAAACTGATAAAACTATGTAATAAGTGCACAAAAGGAAACCAAAGTCCTCAAGGACTATGAGGAAACCAAGACATGAGATGACTTAATAAGGAACGAAGAACATAATACCACCTGACTCCTTGGAGGAGGCAGACAGGCTCAGTGCACGTGGAACCTAGGGGGAAATGCAGTTGCCTGGCTTCGCTACTAAATAAAATGAGCCTTTGTGTTGGGGATGCTAACAAAAAGGCGGTGAGTGTGCAGTAGTGACAGTGTTTGTTTTGATGTCACTTGTGGCATGTTGGCACTCTGCTCCTTTGCAGGTGGATGGCAAGCAATCCGATGAGGCGGCCTTGATCCTCCACAGGAAGGGCTTTGATTGTCGCTTCTCCAGCAGAGACACGGGGCTGCTTTGTTCCACTACCCAGGGGAAGGTGAGCGGAAAGGTTTTTGTTTGCCAAGTTAGTTGTGCTTTCAAATCCTTACTTTCTGCAATAATCCTGACAATAAGATAATGTTTCATTGCTTCTTCATTGATTTTTTACTCTCAGCTACAAATTAGCTCAAGTCTCCACATGTTAAGAAAGCACTTTCTCAACCTTCAGTCTCCTCTTCTTGTCAACATCAAAATGCACAGCGGGAATGTGTGTATATTTGAATGTTCTCATTGATTCTTAGGCTCTCCATTTCTTACCTGCAAAACTTCTTCAGATTATCTCACCACCATATTTTCTGCTTTCTTGGGTATACTCATGCATGATCTAGTTCAGCGGTCGCCAACCAGTGGTCCATGGACCACTGGTTTCTGTGAGGTCTGAAAGATTGGCGACCGCTGATCTAGTTCAGTGATGGCAAACCCAAGTTCTGTGGTGGCCGACACAGTTTTGTAATAACTTAAGTGAATTGGGGGAGCAGTAGGAAAAGCAACAAGGAGCAATGAGAGTGTGGCCAGTGGGAGAATTCAGCCACCGCCCCCAAGGCAACTATCCTCAGCTCGCATCAGTTGTTTCCCCATGGAAACATGCTGGTCTAGATCTTCTGATGAAGCCAGATTGGCATGGAGTCCTCACTGTGAAGGCCAAACATCCTCAGGCTGACCACTGCTGGATTTTTTATTTCTCTTTAAGTTGTTCTTGCTCACAGTTCCATCAAACCTCTCCCTGGAAGAAAGAAAAACTTCAGTCTCCTGCTTGTGTCTCTGAGCAGGTTGTATGTAACTCTGGGCACACAGTAAGGATGGTTCTAGTACACAGACAGGTCTGCCCCACCCAGCAGCTCAGCCAAACCAGCTCTTCTCCAAAACCTCACACATAAACCCTGTAGACCTGACTCAACAGATTTGGTTCCAAACCTTACAAATTAGCATGTTTATAGTGAGAAGAAGAGAGATGTGGTAGGGGACCTAAATCTATGCAGATAAGCTTCTTTCTCCATTTCATTTACCTCACCCTTCGTGGAGTTGGAACTAAGAAAGCACTGATATCTTTATTTCTCTTTATTATATTTGTACCTCTACCTACCTTATTGTTGATATAAGTATACTTGGTTGTGAGCATTTGTATTTGAACATTAAGGCTGTGAGTTTATGGGAGCTGTAGGATCCAGACATATTCATGCAGCCTCCCCACCCTATAAATGGGACTCATTGACATGATGAGCCCTCCTTGTGGCAGGTTCGTCTCCTGCTCAGCTCTGTTGGAACAGGAAAAATGGTTAGAACCACTTGTGTTAAGTGTTTTAAAGCTCCCTGGCTCATAGATGTACCTAATTTTTATTGAAAAGGGGCCCCTCACATGGTAAGTTCTCAGACTGTACAATAAAGGAGTATAGCCCAGGTTGATCTCTCCTGGTTCCCACTTTCCTGTGTTTCTCCCAGGGGTGGTCTGTATGTTCAAGCCTGCAGAGGTATATTTAATCTCCCTCCCTTCCTCATTCTTTTACTTAAAAGGAACTTCAAACATACTGTTTTAGCCTGGCCTGGTGGGGCTCAGTGGTTGAGCATTGACCCATGAATCAAGAGGTCACTGATTCGATTCCTGGTCAGGGCACATGCCTGGGTTGCAATCTCGGTCCCTAGTGAGGGGTGTGCAGGAGGCAGCCAATATATTATTCTCTCTCATCATTGTTGTTTCAATCTCTCTATCCCTCTCCCTCTTCTTCTCACTCTGAAATAAAGAAATAAACTGTTTTACTCTGTCTCATACTATTTTTCACTGATTATAGAGCTGTGTTGCTAATCTTTCTTCAAAAATGACCTAAATATGCACATTTTATCATTTACTTTTTAGATATTGATACAGAAACTTTTTAACAAGTTTACTGTTGCAAATCTCATACCTTCATCGTTATCCTTGATGCATTCACCTCCAGACGTCCGAAATATAAGTGAGATCAACTTGAGGCCCATGGAAATCAGCACATTTCGAATCCAGTTGAGGTGAATCTGGCTTTCAAATTCGGACTGTGAAGCATTGGCTTATCTACACTTCTTAATTTAACGTGCAATAAGAAGCACATTATTTAAGCTTCTGGCTACTGTGAGGACATGAATTTTGTGTTTTGTTTTTAACCATTACATAAGAAAAAAAAAGCCATGCTACAACCAGTTTGTGTTTTTTTGTGGGTTTTTTTTTTAAGTTTCTTTCATCAACTACTACCATCTGTATGAATTGATGCAACAAACAAAGAAATGTCTGAAGAGAACCTCTCAACAGATTGTATCTCAGGTTAAATACTAACTAATTATATCTGTGTTGAGGGTTGTGAAGAGATTGTTACGAGTATTCATGTTGCTGGTCCTTTGATAATTTTACAAAAATGCCCACTTTTATCAAAATGGAATAAAAAGCTGGTGGGTAATAGCTAATGGCCAAAATGGTTGTAAAACATTCATATACATTAGAAAATGTTCTTGTGTTGAAATATGTGGAAAAGTGCAATTCATCAACCCTTATGGTATATGTAGTTGATCTTCACACTTTTTTCTAATGTACCACTTAACCCTTCCCTGCCTATCCTTTGTAAAGTATTTCCAGAAATATCCGATTTTGAATCATTCAGTAGTAGAAAAAGAGGCATATTTTCATTACTTGACAATGTGGGATAGGTGCAATTTATTACATTGTCACTAAAATAGAAGAAGCAATTCCATAGGTACCATAACCTATTTTAGGTACCACAAGGTGTCTTTTTACACAGCTCATTTGAATACAGATGTTCTGAGAAGGGGTTTTCTATTTTAAAAATACCATATCAAAATGAATGTGCCTTATTTTTGTATAAGTCTTGTTAAATCTTTTAGTGTCCATATTACCGTTTAGGGAAGGGGGGAGGTTGGGGCAGAAGAGAGCGTGGGTACTTTCTATGACACATAAATTGTAAAATTTTTGCCTGACAATGCTGGCCACATTCTGATCTGTTGCATTAAATTTGTGGTGATATTACTCTAAACATTTTGACTATTTGAATGTACTGAAATCTCAGAAAACAAAACAAGGGGAAAATATACTTAATTAAAATATGCTGCTGCCAAGGAGACTGCAACTTGAGGCAAGGATTCTGTAATGTGCAAAGTCCACACCCAGTTTCCACTTCAGAGGAGTTAACCACATTGAAGAGAGAATGCTTTAAAATAGACCTCGTTTGGAAACCCAATTATATGTAGCTCTTCCTGACTTATCATATTCAAGAATATGTCTGTTCACTGAATTCCACACTTTTGTATGTGTGCGCTAACCTCCAAGTGAAGTTCTGAGCCCATGGGCCACTACAATACTTTTTATAAAATTTATTTGGGGTCATTGTTAACTTAATATTAAAATATAAGCAACATTTAGACTATTCAGTTTTAATATAAAAAGGATTGAGTATCTTCATTTCTGAAAGTTCTCTTTGTGTTAAACTATTAGATTATTGTCTGACTTTAAACTTCCATTTACCTCCTGTTATTCCAGCATCTTTTTAGAGAAATTAAAACCTAATTTCTGTTTCACCAGGTAGTCTAATTGTCATCTGGATTTTTCATCAAGATACAGCTCCTAAGATTATTGTTATGTTAAATTCATACACTTCTTTCACCTTTAATAATTAAGGAAGCACTACTAGTGGTGATAAAGATATTAAAAGGGAGTAGTTTCATGCAATAAACATGTACTTTAAGTTTCCTTCCTGGTTTGGGGGGGGATAGACAACTAAAAAAGAAACAAAAACTTCCTTTTTGTGGACTTGCTCGTTACAGACCTTAGAATTGTCAGAGCAAGTTCCAGGAATAAGATCAATATTTTCATTGCATCTTAAATGTAAAATCTTCCTATGGGAGTTCACTGTGGTCTGGGAATTCTGATCAGTTGAAATAACGTATCTTGATGCAATAACAGTGATTTTGCCACTTACGGTTGTTTAAGGTTGGTCTGTCCCATGTCAGTCAGGTCTTATTCAGTGTGTATTGCCACTAACTGCTCACAGGTAAAGCAGAAATTTTCTTTAACAAGCAAGTTATCAGGGAAATGAAGAGGGGATGCTTTTGCTTTGGGCTGTGATCAAGAACTGATTAAATCATCAGTGTCTCCAGCGTATACTAAAAACCGTACATTTCAATTGTGATCTCAGTGGCATATTTGTGTGCCTAGGTTTTATTATAGTTATAACATGTGTTCAGTTGACCAAGTAGTTCATTACTTTCTCCTATCTTTTTTTTTTTTTTTTGGAAATTTAATTTGGGACTTTAACTGCAGTGTTTGAGAACTCAGCATCCTTATTTTCTACAAATACTGGCTAAAATAAAATGCTGTAAAGTGTGTTGTAAAACATTGTAATTACCTTCCCATGTCTTTGTTGTACTTGTGCCGAAATGTTTTCACATCCTTTTGTCTGGAAGGAAATCTTTGCTTTCATTTTATGTTGCTTACCTTGGAATCAATAGGTTTTGATATTTTCTCTTGGAAGATTTTATATCTTTTTGGGAACATGTAATATAAGATATCTAATAAAAGATAAATCTTATCATGTACATGACCCTCTAGAGTGTTCTTAAAACTTATTTTGTACCCAAAATATATTAAGACATTTTGAGTGGTAGGGTAGAGTAGTGAGGGCCTTTGTGAATGAATTGCTCCTTCTTTAGCCCAGTTATAGTTAGAAAAGATAGTTTCCAAAGGCAAGTGGCAGATGGGATGGAGGTGGGTTTCACATCTGGGTGTGGGATCACGTTTGAGATTAGAAGCCCGTGGGTACTAAGTCAATGAGGAGGAGCAGATTGTGATAAGATTCCATATACTCCAGGACAAAGGTGAAGAGGAGAGTAACCCAAGACAGGAAGCTGAGCGGGTCCATGTGAGCTGGTCCACAAGGTGAGGTGGGTTGGAAGACTGGGATCTGGAGGCGCTCTGCCAGCCTGCTGGCCTGGACCAGCACACAGCACACAGCACACACCTAGTGGCTTTGGGTGAGTTCCTTCAGAGCCAGCAGATGGGGGAGGGTGCAGGATAAGTATCCAGGAGGTGGTATGTATGGACTAGCCAGGCAAATGATACATGATATGCTAACTAGGAACTTTCAACTTGTTTTGAGTGACATATAGTACAGAGATTAACCAATTTGTATATGCCAAATTGTAAAAACCTTGAAAATATTAATACAAGTTGCATCAGCAGACAATGAAAATCACTTTCAGCTCCATAATACTTGATTATCAACATGTCCAAATAATTTGAATATTCAAACTGGTAAAGAAAAAATTTAATTTAGGTGGGCATATGTTCTCATGCCTGACCTGTGATAAGAAACCAGCTACGGGGGTTGTGAGACGGGTTAAAGGGGTGGTTCTGAGGGGAGTAGAGGGAGATCACTAAGCCCTGCTGCTGCCATGATCAGCAGAGCACAGAAGCCTGAAGAGGTTGTAACTGATGAGACGCTGTCGGCATACACTGGTTTATGCAAGCACAAGCAGGAAATTTATGGTCCCCAGCAACAAATGTTCAAGGGTAGCTGGAGAGCACTTGATACAGCTGTAGCCAAGTATGAGATGATGTCATGCAGGCCTGTCTTGCTCTCTTGGTTTTGCTTTTCCTCTGAGCTGTTCTCATTCTCAAAGACTGCATATTTGATGGCAGCATGGCCACCAGCGACCCATATTTGCATCCAGCCAGCTTAGTGACCCCAGTGGGAAAAGCACCTTTATCTAATTTTTCAGCAAATGTCCTGGGATTAATGTCTCTGGCTGTCATCTGGCTTATATGCTAATTGACTGGCTAAGGGTAGAGTTGGGTTCAACTAAACCACATGAACAAAATGAGTGAAAAATGGCCCTCCCCTCATACCACCTCCCCTAATAGAAAAGGGATTCTACAACCAGAGAAACGGGAATTAAATACTAAGATACTTTGGATCCTAGGCAGGCAAAATACAGTAGAAATATATTACAGAGAAAAACTAAATGCAGATTTAAGGAAGCAAGCATACCCAGTTTTAGTTTCAGGAAAGGTTCTATAGGAGAGGACTTGAAATAGCTCTTAGAAGATGCATTTGATTTTAGCAGATACAGACAATATGTGTGTTCCCTGTAAAAAGACCAGGAAACCTTACAACCCCATAATGGCAAGGGTTCTTCATACATGTGCTGTCCAAGAAGGTAGCCACCAGCCACAGATGGCTCTTGAACGTTTGAAATGTGGTTTGTGCAACTAGGGAATTATCTTATTCTAGTTTAATTAAATTTAAATAGCAACATGTGGCTGCAGCACATAGTATGTATAAGATACTAACTAGTAGGAAATACAACTAAAAATGTAAGTTAAAATCACACTGCTGGAATCTGGCTACTTGGGGTGGTCCTCACGCCAGAAGCATGGGCATTACCTGGAAACTTGTTAGGAAGGCAGACCCTCAGGCCCCACACCAGACAGCTGTTCATAACCCACATTTTAGCAAGATCCTGAGGACTCACTGGCCTGGGACACGTTTCAAGAGTCTGTCTCCTTATTAAACTTTCCTAAGTAACTCTTGGTGATAAGTCCTATACCCTGAATCCTCTGCTACCAGAAAGCATCCCATAAATCTGTCCACTTGCCCCACCACCCCCCAATTCCAAGCCGCCACCTTGTACATGGCCTGCTGCCTTTGCCTCCTAACAGTTTCTCTGCGTAATTCCAGTCCTACCCCGTTTGGTTTCTTTTTTTTCACATAGAAGCAAAAAAGTGAAATTGAAAAAGCTTCTTTCCTGTTAAAAATTGTTTCTCGTTACGCTTGAAATAACATACAAACGTTCACTGTGTCCAAAAGCCCTACATGGCCTGCTCCCTATCCCTTCCACCTACCTCAACTTCAGGAGATGTGTATGTGTGGTTTCAGAAATCCTTTCCTGACCCAAATCCATGTTATGTTACACCACTTACCCTCTTACTGTTTTCTAGGGTTTTTATGCATTTCTAACACACCAAGAATTCCTCTTAAGAGCTTTGCACTTGTTTCCTCTGCTTCCAAGATCCTGCTTTCAGATCTTCCATGACAGGCTCCTTGTTCTTCAGGTTTAGTTCAGGTATCATCTCCAGAATCTCCCTTGACCAGCCAGTTTAGCCAGCCCCGCCTCCGCTCCTTCACCGAGTATTTTATGACCCCTCTTCCTTTCTTCTTAACAGAGCCAAAACTTGAAATTATGTAGGTTTGCCTTCCCCACTAGAATTTAAGCTCCACAGAACTCCAGCTATTTGTTCAGCATTATATCCCCACACTGGGAAAAGCAGGGTTTCAGTAAACATATGTTTAATAAATTAATGAAAGTATGTGTATCACCAGTAAATGTTGAGGAAAAATTGCATTTTCAGAATTGAAGGCTGGAAAGTCTCTTACATCTTCATTGCATTTTTCTGTTCGTGTTATTTTCCTGCTTAAAGCCCTCAGGAAGGACTCATTAGCAGAAATTAAAGTATAGATGTTTCAAGCTGCATTCCTAGGCTCCTAAAAGTTGTGACCTCCTTACAGAAGATACTGTAGTTGCTTGTCAAGCAGCGACTGCCCCTCTGCCTTCGTTGCTAATAAAACCCAGAATTTACTCATGTATCAGACAGTGAGGAGCCTCTAGAGATGAATTGTGATTGGTCTAAATTAGTCATAAGTCCCTTCTCTAGGCTGGGTGATAGATTTAGTGTGATTGTGACATGTGTCACAATCTTAGCCAATGAGCTACCAGTTGGGGGGGGTTCTAGGAGAGGTCCCCTCCCTCTTCAAAAGGGGAAAGCATGTCACTCTCACTTGACAGTGCTGTGTAGTGTGGAGGCTGGAGCTGAAGCTGGTGCAGCTGCAGCCATTTTGCAACCCTGCAGAGACACAAGCCTAGGACAAAAGTCAAGTGGATGACCAAGTGAAGTAGAGCTTGGGTCCCAAAGATGATCTACTGAATGAACCAGCTCCAACTTGGTTATCTATAATAATAAAAGCATAATATGCTAATTAGACCAGACGGCCAAACAACGGAATGACTGTCCAGATGACCTTCCAGATGATGCCAGGGCTGCGAGGGCCGAGCCCCTTGCACGAATTTCGTGCATCGAGCCTCCAGTATGAAATAATTGTCACTTTACTGTTCAAAACACTTTGGGTTTAGGGTTATGTTACAAAGTGCTGAAAGCATTTAAACCATGTTCCTCACCAGTGCCTCAGCACCGTGCTCTGTTGTTTGGATACTTTGCTGAATGGGAGCCTGTGTACAGCCTGACTAAAGCTTGGCTGTGACATTAGTTTCTCAGAATGCAGACTCTAACTGTGTCCCTACTGCTCCTACCACCTTGCATATTTTTCTCAAAATGGTTACTAGCACTGCACTTAATTATAAAGAGTTAGTCAAAGGTAAGGTGAGAAGGGTTTTTAAAAATACGAAGTGAATCATGGACGTGTATACTAGCCTTACGGTTGAAAATGCCTTCATTCGCAGCATTCCTTTAGCATATACACTAGGAGAGCCTTCCAATTCACACATGGAATTGGAGCTGGCTCCTATGTGGCAAGGAGAGACCTCCCAGTGCCAAGCAAAATCTGGAGGCTGAGGGGAAGAGAACCAAGGGGTGGGGTGGGAGCGATGAGTCGGAGGGGCAAGCTTCTTTGAAGTATTTCACCACACTCCTTAAATATTTTAAGATTTTCCCACATAGATTTATATGACTGACTATCAGTGAATTTCTGAGTCTCCAAACAGGTAAAGGAGGGACATTGTAACAGCTCTATTTAAAAGGCCATATTTTAAGGGCCTTTTACATGGAGTCTAGTGTTCTTGGCTCCCAGGTACTACATATCATCCTAACTTTTTTATTCACAAGCTTAGCCTTGGGCTCATTTTCTGGTCCCAGATCTGAATGGTAATGCTAGCAAGCAAGATATGTCTCTAGGGCCTGGATGTGCGCAATTTTTTCACTAAACCAAATGAAGTCCTTGTTGGTTGGCTTTCAAAGAATAATCTTCAGTTGGAGGGAGACCTTTGTTTTGGCCCCAAATTCTTCTTGAAACAAAAGATCAGAGCCCTTGCCTGCCTTGGGATGGATTCCCTTGCCTCGTGCACGAGTGAAATAACTTCAGGCTTGCTGTATGGGAAGTGAGTGTTCAAGAAAAATGACTTGACTCATTTGGTCATTTCGTCTTTCTAAATGGATGTTTTAAGTGCAGTTAAGAAGATTGCTTTGAAGTTAAAATCTATTTTCTTAGGTAAAATCTAGAAATTCATCCTCATTGAATCTATGGGGCTCCCTTTAATACAGCCTGAAGGCAATCGGTTTTAAATTCTGCACTGAGCTTTCAATAAACATTAGCTGAAGCCATCATCTGAGCATAGGCTCTGGGAGGAGGATTTTAATTCCCTACCCTGTGTCTAGTAAAGGAGAGAAGTTCTGCAGAGTTAAGGAGCCATCAGATCAGGGAGCAACAGGGCCATCTTAGTAGGCGGCACAAATTATAGTCACTGGGAGCACAGAGGAAGGAGACTTTACTTCCATCTGGAGTGATGAGGCGGAAGGGAAGCAGATGGGAGGATTTCAGCTGAGCCTGGAAGGATAGGTCACCAACCAGCTGTGGGAGAGGAGGGTGGCAGGACACCAACATCACAAAAACAAGCAAGCTCATGTCTGGTGGAAGTTTGTGAAGGGAAATCATTGGAAGTTAGACTGTGAATGCTCCCCGTAATTGGTGTCTAGACTCTGGATTCTGCAAAAATAAAATGGAGTGCATGCACATTAGTATTGACTTGCAAACACATTGTAAGAATGTGAAATGAAAGAAGCAGGTGTATAGTTTTCAGGAAACTTTAATATACCTACACATAATTGCCAGTAATTATGAAGAAAAGGACACATGTATCTCTGAATTTGTGATTATTTTTCATTATAGCCACGTGATGCTTCATTAAGGCAATTAAGAAATATAAGTTTCTTATACAGGAGCCTGTTGACTTCAGAATTCTGTAGTGATTTTATCAGGGAAAGAGTAGCATCTAATCTAAGCTTGGACAGAAAAATTTTGTAGGGTATTAAAGTAACTAGCTCCCTCCATTAGTCCAGTCAATCTACTTCAGGGCAGTCTCTGAGAGTCCATTTGTCAACCATAAACTCAGGAATATTTGTCACCAAGATACACGGTTAAAGAATCAATGAGATACATTATTTAAATACTTTTACCTTTAATGGGTCTATTATTCTAAAGTGTAGTGGAACTTTGTCATAAGGCATCTCTTAGGGCTGTGTAATTGAAGTGTAATAATAACAAGGTTTTTTTCATTCAGTAAAAAGTACATATGGTGAAAGACTTACCCATCTTATCCGGAATCTCACCCTGTTTGCATGATGAGAGATGAGTGAGGTTTCAATGAAGTTGTAGCCCCAGTTCCTGTAGCTTCAACGCATGCAGGGAAAGTGAAGGTCTCTGGAGTACAAAATTTCAAATGAGAAGGGAACGCAAGGCACAGGGTGGCACCAGCAAAAATGATGGGTCTTTAAAACTATGCACCTGCTTCATTAAAATCTCTACAAATAAACAATGAAATGAAAGCTGTTTAATATTTCAATATTTAAAAAGAAAACTACTTATTGGAGCACCTGATGTCACAGAGCCAGGAGGCTGTAGAATTTAGGAACTTGCCGGGTTCAAATAGAAGGCACACTGTATTGGGGCATGGAGAGCCCTGGGAATTTGCTGTTGCCATCTGTGTGATTGTGACATTCAGCTACCTGATAATGTTTGTAAAGCAAGGGGCAGGGGTTGTTCATGGCAGTGAGCAGATCTTGACTTGTCTGGGGCAATAGAAAAAGAAGGGATCACTAAATGTTGATTCCTTTGTTTCTCTTCCTTATTCAGAGGTATAGCCAGAAGTAAAATAATCTCTATATAGAAAAGCCTAATATGCAAAGTGTCTCCTCAGGAGTTCTACCGAGCGAGAGTTTGATCACTATGATGTACGCTGACCACCGGGGGCGGCGTGGAACGAAGGAACGCCCCAGCCAGCAGCAGGCAGCTGTTAGGGACCCTACCCATGCACAAATTTTGTGCACTGGGCCTCTAGTGATGATCATAATAGTAGACAACATTTACTGTGCCAGGCACTGTAAACACCTGGCATACTTGTCATTTAAGCCTCACAGATACCCTATAAAACCTGAACTGTTATTATATCTGTTTTATAGAACAGGAAAGTGAAGGTTAATGAAATTGAACTCCAACCTTGTTCTGTTTAGGGTTCTGAGAACTATAGTCCACAACCAAAGCTAGCCTCTCATCTGTTTTGAAAATAAAGTTTTATCAGAACACAATGATACCATTTGTTTAATTAAATACTTTCTATAGCTGCCATAGGCTACAAAGACAGAACTGGATAGTTGCGACAGCTGAATATTTACGAATAATCCTGAATATTTACGAATGATCCTTCAGAGAAAAAACAAACACACCTCTTGTCTATCTGACTATACAATCCACTGGACATGGGATCCCTAGAATTGTCACTTCGGGGGCTATTTTAATTATAAAAAAGAATGGAAAAGGTGGCATCAGTAGTGGGAAGAGCACTCGACTTTGAGCCTGGCAATCAGGATTCAAGTCTCAATTCTGTCAGAAAGTAGCCTTGGAAAAGTCACCAGGAAACCTTTTCCTGACCTACTAAGTAAAGAACCCTACCTTAATTCCAAATTAAAATGTTTCCTAAGGACCTTTTGTGGTTTGCAAAAAGCTATTTTAGCTTATCAAATGAAAGGCATTTTCCTGGTTCTCCAAGGCAACCCTCACGGCTCTTGACAAACACCTTTTGAAGTCCTTTTTCTCCATGCTTTGGTTATGGAATCTTTGGGTAGATAGATGTTTGAAAATGGGAATAGAATTATGTTTAATGCAAAGATATATTTCTGTTTTGTTTGCTTGTTTTTGTGAATGCCAGTGTTCCTTCTTCTGAAACTGTAATAGGCCATTAGATAAACATGGGCAGAACAAGGCCTACGGGCCAGGTACAGAAGGTCGCCAGGGCAGAAAGCCCAGGGTGCTTAGCAACAGGCAAAACTAGGAAAACAAGGACTTTGCCCCCAGGGTAACCTTTCCTTCCCTAGCATATCTCTGTTCATGTGGTTCTGACTCTCCCCTACCTTACGTATTACTGGTCATGCAGCTTTGACCCTCCCCTGACCTTTCCTCTGCTGGCATGTTGCTAGTCATGCAGTTAGACTCCCTTAGAGGGGAAACAAACGAGGGAACCAGAGAATAGCCCTTATGCATTAACTCCCAGGAAAATGAGGTTCTGACCTCCAACCAGTGCATCTAGACCTCAGCTGTGTTTCAGCTCCAGGCCCAGAAAAGCAGCAAAATCAGACAAGTGATGCCACAGCTGAAGTCTAGACCAATCAGTGGAGACCACAACCCTGAAAACATACACCTGAAAAGCTGATGAATATTCTATTGAGTTTCTCCCCTGGGACCTCCCTTCCTAAGATCCCTGCCTTAAAAGTTCTTAGAAGTCCCATAGACCTCTCCCTCCTGGGGGGAGCACCCCAGCCTTTCACCTCCCTCTCATCTCCCCCGCCCCCTGTCCCCCTCCACGCCCCCCCCCCCCCACAGGGCTTAGTATCTTTTCCTTCCTCTCTCCTAAGTCTCATGGACCCTTCTTTTGCCTCTGTGACTTGTTTCCTGAGTCCATTTCTTCTACAGCTCACTTGTATCTCTATGACTTTATAAATAAACTTTCTCTTATAGTTTGAGTCTTGGCTCTGAATTCTTTTCTAGCCAGAACTCAAGTACAGAGGTTGCTGAACCCAGGTCCCATCTGACCCTATGGGTCTTTCTGGTGCTGTTCTCGCTGCCGACAATAAACAAACTAAGCCTGGAGTTTCTCTACGGAGACTGAAGCCTGAAATTGAAGAGTAAGATAAAAATAATCCTGAAAGGATTATGTGAAAACCTGTGAATCAACAGAAAAGGTTCCTACGCACGGGGGCCTACGGAACAGGAGGTTCTTCCATGGAAGGATGGAGACAGCTCATGTTAAGTCCCAGCCTTTGGCCATGGGTGATTAAAAATCAGTCTTGGTGTAGCTTTGCCCTGAAAGATTAAAGGAAAAACACTGCCTAGGAAAAATACAGTGACTAAGGTTTGCCTTCCGCAAAGACTTACGTAATAAGAAGGCTGGTGATAGGACCTCTATCTTGTTCCATGGTGCAACACAGTGATTTGAAGCAAGAAACATGTGAGTTTTGTGATCCCATCTTAACTCTTTTCTATTTAGAATATGAAAATTTGGAGTAGGAGCAGGAACAAGATAATTAATTGTATATCTGCTAGGAAATCAACCACAGACAAGTTTGAGTCTGAGAGAAGATATATGTATATCTTAGGAACAGCAAAATTTCAGAACTTCATGCTCATCATTTGGGAATGAACTACCTTCCCTTTGATGAATATCAGCCTGTTGGATCTCAAGTTGATAAAGCACAGCACATACTGAGCCTGACCCCTTCTTATGAAACAAGGCGTTTGTAGAGGGTTGAGTGGTGGGTTCCATATCATAATCCCTGGAACCTGCTAATGTTACTTTACCTAGAAAAGGACCCTTTGCAGATGTTATTAAATTAAGGTCCTTAAGATGAGATCATCGTGGCCCATCCGTGTGGGCTCTAAACCAGATGACAAATATCCTTATGAGACAGAATAGAAAACACAGCAAGGAGGAGTCAATGCAACCAAGGAGGCAGAGAAGAGTGGAGAGGCTGCAGGTCAAAGAGACAAGTGGAGAGGCTGCAACTGGAAGAATCAGGAAGGATTCTCCTCTGGATCCTCCGGAGCAGCGGTTCTCAACCTGTGGGTCGCAAACAATGAAAATACATCCTGCATATCAGATATTTACATTACGATTCATAACAGTAGCAAAATTATAGTTATGAAGTAGCAATGAAAGTAATTTTATGGTTGGGGGTCACCACAACATGAGGAACTGTATTAAAGGGTCGTGGCATTAGGAAGGTTGAGAACCACTGCTCCAGAGGGAGTTACTCCTACAGACAGTCTGCCTCCAGAACTGTAAGAGAATAAATTACTGTTTATTTAAGCCACCCAGTTTGTGGTAATTTGTTACAGCAGCCTGAGGATACTAATAAAAATACTCAAAACATTTTTTCCAATCCACCCCACTGGAGAGGCACACCGGGCATTCTCCAGACCCTCCTGGGATTCTGTCAGAGAGAAAGGGTCGGGGATCATGAGGATTTGTTACTGGGCACCTCGCCAAAATGAGAGAAGCACCACAGTAGGAAAGAACCCCTTCAGTATTTGATTCATTTTGTGGGATTAGTTGTACATCTGTAGTTTAGAGTACAACTTGTTCTAAAAACAGGAAGATGTTTTCAGTGATTTGACACCATTTATCATAGGATATAACTCATCTAGATCAAGATTGCATTTCATGCCCGAGCCGATTTGCCTCAGTGGTTAGGGAGTTGGCCCCGTAGACTGAAGAATCTTGGGTTCCATTCTGGTCAAGGGCATATACCTCAGTTGCAGGCTCTGATCCCCGAGGCAACTAATCAGTGACATTGCTGTTTCTCTCTCTCTCTCTCTCTCTCTCTCTCTCTCTCTCTCTCTCTCTCTTTCTTCCCCTCCCTTCAACTCTCTCTAAAAAATAAATAAATAAATGGAAAAATATCCTGGAGTGAGGATTAACAAAACAAAACAAGATTGCATTTCATGTTGGCAGTAAATAGCAAGCTCTTTATTTGAAAGAAAATAAAATTGTACATCTTCCTCAAACACACACAAAAATAATTTGAAGATTAAAGATTTACTTGAAAACTAATTTGGAGATTAAAGATTTAATTGAAAACTCAATTTTGGAAAAAAATAACCTGTATGAGATAATTTCATTTCTTTTATTCTAAAAATAATAGAAGAAATACAGGAGAATATTTTAATCATTGGGGATGAAGAAGGCCTTCCTATGCATGGCATGAACTTGAGGATTATAAAAATAAATAGGCAAATTTGCTTATAAAAATTAAAAATGGTGTGACCAAAGATGCCTTAAATAGAGTGAAAGGAAAATCAAAACAATATATAGTCATAAATACTTGCAATATGCATTACTCATTAGTGTATTCAACAGTTTTGGAGTATCAGCTCTGGGCCCAACACTGTAGTCAAAACACTAAATAGACAAGTATAGGCCTGACCTCATGGAACTTGTAATCTAGTCAGTGAGGACCCCACATTGAACAAGTGCTTTTGAGTATAATTAGTATTATGAAGGTCAAGTCTGGATGCCATGGGAATGTATGAGATGAATATTGATAGAGGAGAGTTAATTAACATGTCTAATGTATAAAGACCTCATGGAAATCAATGAGAAAAGTATTAACATAGAAAAATTGACAAATTCCCACATGGTGAAATATAGTTCACCAATAAACATATGAAGATGTTTATCACCAGGAACAATCAAAGATATGCAAATTAAAATTAGATATAATCTTTTACTATCAGATTACCAAACCATAAAATGAGTTACAACAAAGACTGCTAATGATGAGATATAAAGAGTTGGGCATGCTCATATACTCTGGTAGCAGCATACATTAAAGAAAATCTGACAATATAGAGTAACATTTGCAATTTTAAAGTGTGTGCCTCTGTTTAGTGTTTTATGGACTAAATGCTTGCATTCCCCCCCAAATTCCTATGTTGAAGCCTTTACCCACAATGTGATGGTATTTGGAGGTAGGGCCTTTGGGAGGTAATTAGTGTTAGATGAGATCATGAACCCCAGGTTGGGGTTAGTGCCCCTATAAAAAGAGACACCAGAGAGCTGGCTCTCTCTCCACAGGCACACACTGCAGAAAGGCTGTGTGAGGACATAGCATATTACAGAATATTATACAGCAATTGATAGGGTAGATTTTACATAGACACATGGGAATATGTCTGAAGATATTTTGTTAAGTGAAAATTATAGCTCCATATGTATAGTATGATCCGTTTATGTAAACAATATATAAAGAGAAAAACATTCATATGTATGCAACCAATTATAAAGTGCTACAGTGTGCTAAGTACAGAACTAACTACTTAATATAATTTATCTCATCTCATTTATGCCATATAACATTCACATGTGGTAGGTAGTATTATTATTCCCATTTTACAGATAAGAAATTGAGGGCCAGGAGGTTAATTTTCCTTGTCATACAGCTAATAAATCACAAAGCTGAAATGTGAATCCATGCTCTTAACCATGACACTCTGCATGAATGTTCAAAAAGTACAAATACCAACTGTTGGGGTCCAGCCCCAGAAAGTCCAGGGGTTCCCAAAGGTGTGGACGGAATAGGCGAAGAAGGAATGACACAGAGACAGTGTTCAGTTGATCAGCATAGCGAGGTTCTCCAGCCAGGTTCTGTCCAGGTTCTCTAACCAGGTTCTCCAGCCAGGTTCTATTTTTATTGTCCTGTTACATCTGTATTTATACCAGTTGATTTTAATCCTCTCCATTCTATTCCAAAGGTTAGGGCGTTTCTTATCTCCATTTCAAGGTTACTCTATTGTTCTATCAAGCTACAAGGAAGTAACTGAGGAGATTATCCTAACTAAAGATTATGTAGTTTAAGCGTGATTGTTCGTAGTTAAAGTGATTACCTGCATGGCACTTAGTTAAGGGATTTTACAGATTTATTCCCTTCCTTAGTCCTGTTAATTCCTAACTCCAGGGAAAAAAATCCCCACCTGGGGAAACAACCTTTCTCGGAGAGGTGACCTTCGTTAAAACACATAACGCTAAGAAGGGGAGCAAACATATGCCATATATGCCAGGTCCCTTGAAACATAAGTTGTGCAGATGTTTCTTCCCTGCAGTGACTGTGTCAAGCAGCAGCAAGGGTGGATTGGCTGCCGGCAAATTCCCCCATTTTTATTTTTTAAATGACAGTGAGTGTAAATCAGCGGCCATCTCTAGGATTGGGTTGTTTAAGACTCAGAAGAAGACTTGTTTGTGACTTTGCCAACAGGTCAGTCCGAGGCTTAACCCTATATTGGCTCCCCACAACCAACAGTTATTATTTTACAGTAGGGATGAGAATAGGAGCCTTTAAATTTTTTGATATTGTTTACTGTGTTTACTGGTAATATTTGATTGCTGTTAAAAATTCAAAGGTATTTCTATTTTGGAAGAAAAAAACCTGTATGAGATAATCCCATGACCTTTGCCTACCTATCAGACAATGTTTACAGTCAGTAAATTGTTGGTACTGTCACATTAATGAAAAATACATTTAAAGCTGTCATTTAGGATCATTTCTTAATTAATTAAACTATTATCAGAAAACCAATTCAGTATATAAATGAAGGTAAAAGGCTTTAACATCAATTATTTTTCTAGAAAACTGCAACACAGGCAAAACCATAAAATGTCAAAGCTTGAGATAACCACTACAGATTCCCTAAGTTTGCATTATTCAAAGGGATGTGATTTTCCTGCCATGGGCTTTGACAGAAATTAAGTACATGTTGAAAATAAATTAGATTGAAATAAATGAAAGATCTGGATTTAAATCTTGGCCCTGTCCTTTTACTAGCGAGGTCATTAAAGAGCAAAGTATTTACCCTCTTGAAACCTTACTTGTTTCATATTTAAAATGGGGATGTCAGTCCCCAACTTTCTGGGTTTCCATACTTTAAATCCTCTAATCTACCCAGTGCATTGCCAACCACTTAGATGCTTAATAAACACTGGTTATGTCTACAGAGATACCCTTTAAGCTCTCAAGTAGAAAGTTAAATTGGTCATCTCCGATTTTTCTGTCCTCAGCTACACTAGTCCATAAGGAAGGTGGTTTTCTCCCACTCACTAGCACACGCTGGCAACAGCACCATCCAGACTGGATGTTCATCACTATGGTAACAACCGTGGTCTCCCTGCTTCCTGCTCAGTGTTTATTCTCCCATTTTCCCTCTCTTCTCAGAGCCAGACTTCGCTTTATGACTCCCACTCTGAAGTCCTTTGAAAAGAAAAGAATATACAAATCACAGCAGATGGACATTGGACATAATCTCTTTTTCTCTTCAAAGAAAGATAGCACTATGGTTCTTCCTGTCCTCCCCCTCCCTCCTCCTCCTCCTCCTCCTCCTCCTCCTCCTCCTCCTCCTCCTCCTCCTCCTCCTCCTCCTCCTTCTCCTCCTCTTCCTCTTTTGTCAAAGGAACCTAACTAAATATGGCACTTCCATTCTTGTAATATATCACCTTGCTTTGGAAACATAAGCAGGAGGCAAGATTTTGAGGCTCACTTAAACCTAATTGATTTGCTGATTACTCTTTAAAGGCCTAACTACAGGGTCTTCCAATTGAGGAGACTGTGAGAGCAAAGACAGATACAGGAATACAATCAGTGGATCTGAAGGTCCACATGTTGGAAGAGACGGTTGACACAGGTGAGGAGTGGGAAATGAGGGTGGAGTGCTACACAGAGGTCAGGTTGTAAAAGAATGGATACTATTAATGTTGGTTTCCTAGGAAGTCATTTTACATTATGCAAGATTTATCTGTAATGATCTATGGAGTCTTGTACTCCCCATGTTTCTGTGATTCCAACATCTGCAAGAGACCCAAAAGCAGAGAAACTCAGCAATATTTGGTCTTAAGCAATTTACCATCTATGACCCTAGATGTAATGGTTACACTTGCATAAATTATTTCCAAAAGGCAGATCTATCGATGATTGTTACAGGAATATATTTTTGCAAACATTAAACTGATAGTTTTTCCTTCCCAGAAATCATGTTGCTGTGTGGCTCTGCACTTATTAAATCAATGGACTTCTTCACTTCACAGAAGTTTGAAACAGAGAAAGCATTTGTTGGCCATCAGTGAAAAACCATATTTTAAAAAAATTCACGGTGAGACCATGGTATTAGAATCCAGGTTTTGTTGAGAGAGTGCAAAATGGCTGTTTAAATTTGCCAAAATTCTTTCTACAAATCAAAAGCTAAGCCTAGCAAAACTGGATCACTAGATTTTATTATAACCAGAGAGGACTGATATATGCTATAGATCAGCGGTTCTCAACCTGTGGGTCGTGACCCCTCTGGGGGTCAAATGACCCTTTCACAGGGGTCACCTAAGACCATCAGAAAACACATAAATACATTTTTCCAGCTTCCTTGCATTATTATAGTGTCACTGGATTTTAAGAGCTTGTTTATAACTAAAGATGTTAACCATTTCTCATGCATTGCAAATGATATACCATGTTTTTTGTTACTATTTTACTCTGCTGTTTTACTTTTTGGTTGTATCAAACTTGTGCATTAAATATAATCATATTCTGTTTAAAAAAAAAAACAAACAAAAAAAAACCCAAAAAACAAACAAACAAAAAAAAAACCACATAAATAATTACATATTGTTTTTGTGATTAATCACTATGCTTTAATTATGTTCAATTTGTAACAATGAAAATACATCCTGCATATCAGATATTTACATTTCAATTCATAACAGTAGCAAAATTACAGTTATGAAGTAACAACGAAAATAATTTTATGGTTGGGGGTCACCACACATGAGGAACTGTATGAAAGGGTCGCGGCATTAGGAAGGTTGAGAAACACTGGTGTAGAGACATTTCCACCTGAGAGGAACAAACCCTTTCTTTATATTTCTGGCTGTAGAAGAAACACAAGTCATCAGACAGGAATATCCCAGCTGTCTGACATCCTTACAGTTGTACTTTGCTGGAGTATGTGGTAGAAATACATTCCAAAACAGTGGGCTCATCCTAATATATATTTTAGAGCCATCCGTCCATTGGCATGACTTACACCTAACATGATGTCAGAGAGGACTGTAGAAATGGCTGAGGGAGGTGTCCAGAGAGCTGAGCTTTAGATGCCACCCTATTTCTTCAGGTCCTACCGTATGCTGTATCCCTGGCAGGAACGGGAATGAAACAAGCAGTGGCCAGAAAGAAATCTAAGGTTAGAAGGAAGATGTCACAGTGAGTCCTTACAGTAGAGCCATGACTTCAGCAGAGGGTGCCAGCATGGCGTTTCAAGAAACCAGATGAGGAAAAGCACACGTCAGTGGTTGCCATCACCATCACCTGGGCACCAGGCCAAACAGGTTATATCATATCAGAGACCAGCAAGGACACAGAAGATAATAAATGGCTGTATGTGTCACCCACAAATGTATTTTATGTCCAGATGCTAACTTGAGCAAGATGAGATGAAGAAATGAGGGTAGGACAATACTTACAGGGAGGCCAAATTTTGAAATATCCAGACCCAGGCATCTCTAGATAGCAAATAGACAGAGAATAAAGAAAGATTATTATTTTTTTTTTGTCAGAGTGTATAACTTTTGAACCATCTACACCAATATTCTTAACTACATGGAGAACTTCTTGGGGTATGAAGTAGAGGTAAAAAGAGAGTTAGCATGGTGACACAGCTTTCTCAAAAAAAATTGTTTTTTCTAATTGCTATGTTCCAGATATTTAATTTCAACCATTTTATATCCTACTTTTGAGAAAGGAAAAACTGGATTTGGACCATGTCCATTAGGAGTCTTGCAGAGGTAGGTGCCTTGTGAATAATTTTGGAACCTGGGAGCAGTTTCTCCCTGTTGTCTTAGCGCCTCAGCCTAAAATGAGACCAAGTCCCAGTCACCTTCCTGATTCATTCAGTGGAGACAGATCTGTACACTTAGGTGATGTAGGTGCAGATCTAGGAAGATAGTAAAATCAAAATACTGCATTGTTTCAGTGCTTTATTTGGCTACATGATATATGTTATGAATGTTTTCAACTTTCCTCTTGATCCTAAAAAGAATCTTTCTTGTTCACATTAGACTAATATTCTTTGGAAAATAATTTGAATTTAAGAAGCTAAATATTTAGAACAATTTTGATTAGACTGCATATTAAAGAGAGTTTATATATTCACCATTAGTAATTCCCAATCTAATATTGCCAATGAGGAAACTCTGAACAGCTGCCATCTAGAATTCTAAAATATCACTCTTTGATAAATGTGCAACATAAGCACCATAGCTCAACAAAATGAAGTGCAATTTTCTCTTCAGTCAGAGAAAAGAGCAAGTTCAAGATTACTTATGCATTAAACAGTCCATTTGGGGAAGCTAATTAGAGAGAGAGAAGACCTTGAAATAGAAGTCATCAGAAAAAGCTAGCAGATGAGTCTTTTTGAAGACTTAATTTGTCCTTTGTCACAAACAAGAACACCTGTGAAAAGAGCTAAGTTGCCCTCATCCAAAGTCTGGTTGTGAGGTTCAGAAGGTTTTCTGATCCTGGAGGAAAACAAAAACAATAATAGTTCATGTCTTTAGGAGCACCAAAGCCTTGTGAGTATTAGGTTCCCAAATCTGTATAACAGGTGTTCAAATTAACTGCCAAAACAACAACAAAAAAACAAAAAAAAAAAACACTTGGGAACAAGAATTTTGATTTTTCTCTTTTCCCCAAGACTGTATAAGGACTGCGCATGAACAGATCATCAGTGTTAAGACGGTCATATTTTTAAATAGGAAATCTAGGATGTGAAAAAAAGTAATTGAATTCTAGCCCACTTTAAATGTACTCAGATTAATATAATTCTCACTCCAACCACAATGCCCCTGGAAACTACCCCATTTTGATATTACATGTTATCTTTTGTAGCACTTTATTCAAGAACAAGAAAAAAGTAATTCTTATGTAAGTTGTATTCACATTAGTACCATTAAAGTGCATATTTCTAGGATATTTAGGTGATTTTTTTCTTAACAAATTTGTGTCAGATGATCAGTATCTAGAGGTTTCTTAATATTATTTTTAAAAAAGGCAAAAGAGAAGTTTTGGAGAAGAATAAGAGTGGTGATTGTCTTTTATGAGGGCAGCTACCAGAATTAGTGATCATTCCCAGGAAATATCTCTGAGCAGACTGTCCTAGGCCTGTTTTTTCTAAGGAATGGACAAAATGCCCTCAAGAAAAGACCTGAATCAAAAATTAAAGCTTTTTTGTCTTAGAGCCTCTGCTGTTTGAAAAGTTGGCAGTCCAGCCCTAAAGCAATATAGGCCAGAAGTTTGATTCTTAAACTTTTAGTGTCAAAAAACTCTCAAATAACCTATTAAAATCTCAGGCCATGTACTTTCTCGTCAGAAAAACTATTTTTATTGAAAAGAAAAAAAAAGGCTAGTTCTGTTCTTCATGTGCAAGTAATGAGGCTAAGGAAGGTCACTTCTGGCACTTGCATAATGAGGCGTAATGAGCTTGCCCATTCCTCTGCACATGGCAGAGGCCATGCTTAAAGGTCAAGAGAGTTGCTTTTGGGTCATACTATTCACTGCTCTTTTACCCTCTCCTCCAGCCTTTCTTACCTTTGGTGCCAAGCTTAAAAATGTCCTATTGACCTGGGTAGGTTACTGCAAGCATATGCTTCTTGAAAAAAAAGCTCCAAATCTTTACAGTCCATAATCTCCCCCATGTGATTCACCTCATTCAAATTTAATTCCCGCACAACCAGGGATGATATTCAAAACATTTAACAAGGAATAAGGCACCTTCATGGATGCTTTAAGTGGCAACCTGGAATAGTGCTGAGGCGGGGCCCCCCGAGGCCCCGCTGTGTCTTAATTGGAGAATCAGGGAGAATCAGGAGTAGGGGGCCACAGGGAACCCTGCAGGGTCTTGGGCAATGATTATTTGCCAGCTTACTAAGGAATTTCCATATTTTAACCATCCATACAACTGTTGCAGTGTGCGCCGCCTGGATGGAAGTGCTGCTCACACATAGCGCTGTGGGGTAGAGTTTATAATCTCTATTGTACATCTGAGGAAACTGAGACTCAAGGAGGTGGAGTCATTTTGCTATGGCTACTCCATTAGGATACAGGGAGGAGAGGGAACCTGAAGGGCACCCAGACTTGTAAGATGCCAAAGCACAGGCTCTGTCCTCTGTAGATGCTGTGCAGGCCCACATTTAGCCAGCGCCTCGGTATCTAGTCTTACCTTTATGTATAACCTCGGGTCCTTGCTCATTCTATGAGGTTGACCTGGCTGGCAAAGGATGCAAGACCTGGGAAGTGAGCCTCTGCAATGAAAAGGTTGTTGCTGCCCTCCCCCCTGCCTCAAGCTGCCGCAGAAGACCAGGCAGGCTGCCGAAGAGCCAGTTCAATGGCTGCGCTCCTAAATAAAAGGCAGAAAATAGGAGGCTTAAATACACTCCTCTTAGATGTATTTTTTCCTCTTCTTATTTCTCTCTGAAGATCAGTGAAGTATAAAAAAAATTAATATTTTTGTTTTTATTTAAAATCCTTTTCCATTTAAAAATTGTTGGTGTTACCTGTAAAATTAACACATACTCATTGTAGATGACTGAGGAAAAAAAGTCACTTTACAAATCATTTACATTCCTACTACCTATTATTTTATTATATATCTTTACATATGGAGTCTTGGAATCGTACTTTTTCAGAGATAATGTAATAAAATGGGAAAAATTCATAAAACTGTTTAAAAAATAACTTTAAAAACCAATAATTTTCAAACTAATTTAAAATGCTGAATTGTCCGTTTTTCATTTATTATTAGACATGTAGGGTATTTCCAGTTTTCACCATTCACGTGATGCTCATCTAAATCCTGATAACATGAATCTCTAACTCACCACTGGCTTTTTCCTCAGGTAAAATCCTAAAAACTGAGGTTACAAAGTTGAGAGTATTAATATACTGTACTTAATGGCCTTTTGTATCTTTTCTTTTTCTGAATTGTTTGTTACAGCTCCTGGCCTACTTTTAGCTCTTTTGTTATTTTTTTCTTTACATGTTAAACATGTAACTAGCATATTTCATTCAAATATCTCCCAGTATATTGTTTGCCATTTAAGATTATGGGGTTATTGTTTTTTCATATAGAAAAGTTTTTCATTTTATAACCAGTTCTACTGTTCTACTGTCCTTTTCTGGTCTTTTTTTATTATTGATTTTTTTTTTTTTTTGGAAGGAAGGAAGGAAGGGAGAGAGTGAGAAAGAGACAAAGAGAGACATGGATGTTAGAATCAACTGACTCACACCGGCCAGAGCTGCTCTTTTCTGTTTTGATTCTTGCATTGGTTAATTCTTTAAAAGGCAGTACAAATATCAAGACCTGATAGATATTTTCTTCTAATTTGTTTGAGGTTCATTTTTAACATTTTACTCTTTAAGCTATCAGAAATTTTATTAGATTAAGGCAAACTTTTTTTTTCAAAATAGTGATCTAATTATCCCAGCACTAATCTATTGAATATTTATTCTTTTCCCCATTATGTCATGATATTATATTTATCTTATACTAAATTATTATATATACTAGGATTGGTTTCTTGGTTACTTGTTTTGTCTTATTGATCTACCTATAATTTCTTGAAGTAGTACATACTACTTTGATTATTTAAACAAGAATCATAGGGTTACTATAAAAAATTACTATCTATGCTTGAATTATCCTTTTTTAAAAATTTAAGTGAAAAGTTACTATTTTTTTGTACATAATTTACTTATGCATACTTCATTACCAAAGATTTTGGAATATTTTAGACAAGGTGACACAACATAATGGAATGAAAATGAGAAATTTTAAAACAATAAGATAAATTCAGGGCTCAAGTTAGATAGGAAATGATTGTCATAATGAACTAGAATAGACCACATATTGGTTCTAAGCATTCTATTGGTCAAAGCAAAGAATAAAAATGACCAATTACAAGATTCCAAATTTAAGCAATAGAAATTTTTTTAGGAGACGTACTGCTCCTCTAATACTGAGACCTAAAGTGGTGGAAAACGTCCTTGATTACATCCCTGCAAATGGCAAATGAGTCGCTCTCTCCCTGTGCTTCCAAGGCACTTTTGTGTCACTATTATAACGAACCCTGGGGACTAGCAAATGCTGGCCCTGTCAACTCTTTGAGAAAGGCAAGATACAAGCCAGTCCCTTGGACCGCACTCAGAAAAGTTGGCACACTAGATGTGTGGTCCAACTCCTTTGCCCCTTAGGGAGTAACATGGAGCTGGGGGTTCCCTCCTGATCATATGGCATGGTACCAGGGGTGCGGTGTTTTTTGTTTTTTAAATATATTTTTATTGATTTCAAGGAGGAAGGGAGAGGGAGAACTTAAGAAGAGGACTTACCTTAAATCAGTTTAAGCACAAAATGAAACTTTACCTCATGTAATTCATACAACTAAAAAGTCCAGGTAAAGTTGAGTTAGGGGCTCAAATTAAACCACATCACCAGAATTCCATCTCTCTCTCTCTCTCTCTCTCTCTCTCTCTCTCTCCCCATCTCTCAGCTCTGTTCTACATTGGCATTACTCTTAGTTAGGGCCTTTCCAACAGCGGTCCTCTGAAGTTCCTGCCCTATATCCTGCCAGCATATTAACCCCATCAGAAAGTTTCTCTTTTCATTTTATTTTCCTCTTTCCTAACAGTTTTATAACAAAAGTTCTAGGATCTGAAGCTCATTTGTCTGTCTTGGAATAGTCATTCTTTCCAGGAGTTGGAATGATCTCATTGCTCATTCCTAGAAATTCAGGATTGGGATCAGCCTTGGCCCAACTACCTAGATTGTGGGCAAGGGGTGTTCCCTACAGGAAAATTGAGTCGTGGAGTTAAAATAGGAAGAAATGGATGTTAGACAGGTGTAACAGTTAATTTTATGTGTTCACCTGACATAGTCATGGGATGCCCAGATATTTGGTCAAACGTTATTCTGGAAGTTTCTGGGAGGGTGACTTTGCGTGAGATTAATATGTAAATTGGTAGACTATGCAAAGCAGATTGCTCTTTCTAATATATATGGGCCTCATCCAATTGGTTAAAAGCCTGAATAGAAAAAAAGACTGATACTGCCCCAAGGAAGAGAGAATTATCTTTACCTGAATGCCTTTGAACTGGGACATTGGTTTTTTTCCTGCTTTTGGACTCAAACTAAAACATCAGTTCTTCCTAGGTCTCGAGCCTGCTGGCCTTCTGATTGGAACCTATCTAAGTGGTTTTTCTGCTATCAGGCCTTCAAACATAGACTGGCACTATTTCATTGGCTCTTGTCAGTCTCTAGATTGCTGACTCCCTCTGCAGATCTTGGAATTAGCTGGTCTCCATAATAACATAAGCCAATTGCTTATTATAAATATCTTTACATATATTATTCCATTGGTTCTATTTCTTTGAAGAACCCTGACTAATACAGCAGGCAACAAACTAGACACTTTCTACACTCTCCTGTTCCTCTCTAAGCCACTCCATTCCTTTTAAGGTCCTGTGCTTTATCTACCCACATCCTCTCCTTCCTATTCCAGTGCTCTTTCTTACCCTCTCCTTCGAAGCCCTCCCTTATTTTATTCTTGGAGAACTAGGCATCATCTACTTTATAGTTTTACAAGGTACTGGAGTTTCCCCATAATTTGCTCATTCTGTTTTTAGATAGACTTCTTTAACTTCCTAACTTTAAGGGAGAATGGTCACTTTCTTTTTCTGTGCACCTACTATATATAAAACATTGTGTTAAATGTTTTATGAAATATGAATAGGAAATATTGCTTCTTTCTCACAAACAGGACAGAGTTTACTCATTCAATTCGCAGTGTTCATAAAAAGCTATAATTAATTAATTTGTTTATTTGCTCGTTGTCTAATTCGTCACTAGAATGCAGATTCCTTGAGGGCAGAGATTGTGTCCCTCTTGTATCTCTAATGCACATTCCTGGCACCTGGTAGATGTTTTTCAAATACTGATTGACAGAATGACTGACTGAATGAATTACTTAAGATCTGTATCAAATGCTAGCTCCTTATCTATGGTGTCTTTTCTAATTTTTCCCAACCAAAAGTGATGTCTCCTTTGTCTGAATTTCTGGAGCTCTTTGGCTGTACTCCTTCATAGCTCTATTCTTTGCCACTCCTCTTCAAATTATTTATGGGTTTTTTGCATCCTCCTTATTTTTCAAATACGTGGAGCAGTAGCTTACTTTTTATATTCCTGCTTTTTATATTCCTGGCACAGAATAGGTGCTCAATAAATTCTTATTGAATTGATTTGAATAATTGAAAAAGTTTTCAATAGATCAGGCACCTAAAAAACGTTAGATTTCTTTGAAAATAGAACCACAATAAGCACTGGACTCCTGGCCAAAAATGGGCACATTTCCCAGCCATTTTAGAGATCTTGGAGAAAGGCCTAAACACCAATCTCCATTGATCCAAATCGGCTTCATTAAACACTCCCTGGGCCTGTGAGATGGATGGTGTGTGGGTTGAGTCCTGACAGGTAGGGAGAAAAGCTCTCCCGCCTCCAGGTGCTCCTGGCCCCAATTAATGGCCCTGCCATGGAAACTTTCAATGAGGAGGCTCTGCTGTGGTCCTGAGGACTGAACAGTGTTTTTTTCTGGATCTTTCAGAAGTCTCCTCTGATTGAGAAGGAAACCTGGATATATGTGCATGATGGGATTGCAGTAAAGACGGGGAAAAGGAAGGTGTCTGTCCTGGCCAGCACACTCAAATGTGGGAGACTGTTACCACTTTGAGTTCATTTCCTTTTTTCTGAAAAAGTTATAATACATCCCTCACAGGGCGGTCATACTAAGATAATATATGTGTTAACTTTATGTACATACAGTAGATGGTACATATGTACTAAGTTCCTGCCACTCTTCAATGCCCATTCCCACCCCATTCCAGGTGAGAACTCTACTTGTTACCTCCAGGGTGGACCACTTCGGAGTACAGAGGTAGAATCTGTGGAAAGGGGAAAAGTAGATTGACATATATGTGTGTACATGTATGTGCACATGGCTCATGGCTTTACATGTGTTATTTAAGGAAAGCTTATATTTGCTATGCGTTTTGACATAGTAACTGAACAACAAAATGATGGACAAATAGCATCTGTTACTTTTGTACTGAGAAGAGAATGTAATTGGAATCTTGAACTCAATGTGGAGAGAGATTACTTGCTGGGCTAACATTAGCTTGTAGAAAGAAAGCTCTACAGTCTTAAAGTGGCAAACAAAAGGGAAATTGTTCTGCTCAAGCCAGGAATAAGAATGAATTTAATCTGAGGCAGACTGATGAGCAGCCTAGAAAAACTAGAATTTCTTTTTTAAAGAGAGCTCAATAGCCAGAGTGAGGGATTTTTACTGTGGATGTGGAAGCCTTTCAGGTCAGTCTTCATTATTGATTGAATGAGTATGGGAAATGGATAATTACATGAACATCTGTATTCGTTTTCTAGAGCTGCCCTAACCAAGTACCAAAAAATGGCTTAAACAACATAAATTTATTGTCTCACAGTTCTGGAAGCTGGAAATCCTAAAATCAAGATGCTGATAGGCTAAGTTCCTTCTGAGGGCAGCAAGGGAAGGAGCTGTTCCAGGCCTCTCTCCTTCGCTTGGAGATGCCTGTCTTTTCCCTCTGTCTTCACATTGCCTTCCTCTGTGTGTATTTGTTTCCAAGTTTCCCCTTTCTTTAAGGACACCAGCCATAGTGGATTAGGGCCCACACTCAGGACCACATTTGAGTTGATTATCTCTGTAAAGACCCTGTCTCCATATATGGTCACATTCTGAGACACTGGGGGGTTAGGAATTTGGGTGGGGGTGGGAGATACAATTCAACTGAATTTCATAAGAGTTTTGATACTTAAAATCTTTCCTAGATGCTATCCTCCTGGCTTAACAAAAAAAGTGCGGGTGGGGCAAATTATACAAAGATAGTCATTTTTGTGTCTCTGACAATCATTTCTCAACACAGATATGAAAAAAAACATGATTTGGGTCCAGAACACTTCTAGTAGGAGCTCACCGAAGATTCAGAAATTCCTTGAAACATTAAGATTTGTTTTTACATGTAAATGTGATATGACAAGTTCACCTATGTACCAAATGAAGTAAATGCATGGAGGGCCAGCAGGAGAATTATCCTCCCAATAACCCAATTTCAGTTTTTAGGGAATATAACTTCATGTGACATTACAGAATACAGTGTGCCTCAAGTTATCCTCATCTCTACCCACACTATTCCATTATATGGGCAGGAGATATAAAATAAATAAATAAATAAATAAATAAATAAATAAATAAATAAAACCAAATATAAAGTAAACCAACAGACATAAGATCCTCAGAGCTTGTATATGCATAGAAATAATAGATTAAATTTGAGGCAGCGCTGTCACAATATAGCTGTCTATTAAAATAGCTATCTTTAAAGTTTCATTTCTTTTTACTTTAAAATGGCATGTGAATTAGATAAGCATTGTTTCTTTTGGCTTTATTATTATTGTAGGATGTGGAAAATAATACAAATATTGCTACTCTGTTGCTGTTAATGACAGCATATTTAAAGGACACAATATTGAAGAAGTAGATTCATAAGGAGAAATGACTATCAGCCCTGACATTTAGACAAAAGCAAACACAGCAAAATGATAGGGAACTAATGCAATAAATTCTGGAATGTTAATATTTCAGGGACTCTTCCTCAGCTATTTGTTTTTTTGCTGCTCCATCTCACTAACTGTTGATTAAATGGCACAGTGATGGAGGGCCATTTATTAGACGAGGAGATTTATTAGATGAAACAATGACGTTTCATCAGAATGAAGACCCACTCGGTCTTTGAGTGAAGACAGAAGCTGTCAGGGAAAAGCACATTTTGCATAGGCAGTATTGAAGATGGCGGGGTGTTGATACAGCAGAATGTTGGAATGTCTTTGGTGAAGGGGTTTAGCTCTCTTTTGCAATGAGCACATCACCTCATATAGAAATAAGACTAAGCCTGACATCATTCCTATAGCTTACCAAATGGATTTGAACATGCTGATGAAAATGGCTGCATAAATGTTTTCCTTTGCCCATTTCAGAGCATGCTAATCAGAAAGGCTTTTTGAAAACAATATTTTTATCTATACCTCAAATTCATCCATACCTATTAGCTACTCAATTAAGCGAGACAAACTTTTAGTTGCATGCCAGGGGCTTAATTTAATTTGCCTGGCATAAGCAGTTGGCCATAACTGTGAAACCCTGCGTTTTTTTGTGTGTGTGTTTTTTTAAACAAATTAAACCAGAGTAGTGAAGCAAAAAACTCTTAAAGTACAGTGTGGAAATTAAAGCAGACCATAGTTTATGTTTTATGGAAATTCAAAGCAATTTTAGTAAGCAGTATGCAGGTATGTTAGTCACATCTTCCTGATCTTGTTCACTTTCCAGTTACTGATTTTTTTTTCTTGCTTGAGTCCTGTGGATTCTAAACAGAATAACTCAACTGACATCAGTTCATGAAGACAAAAGAACCTTTTTCTTTGATTGTGGCTGGGTGGGTGTTTAGTTCAAACAAGAACTGAGCAAACTAAACGTTGTCTTTATAAATCTTTAGCCTAATGGAATTTTCTTGGATTCAAGATGTAAATTTGATTAAATTGCTTTTCTAGAAATTAAAGCATTTCTAGACAGTGAAACACTTTTAGCCCAAATGCAAAGAGAAAAAAAAATCTAACTTGCAAGAAATTGTTCCTTTGTTTTTAATCATTTAAAATAACATCCAAGATACACAATTCTTACAAAAAGGAAGTTGGAAGGCTGGTCCTTTATGGTGTATAAAATAAGTGTATTTAGGTATGAAGCACCTCCTAGGGAAATGGAAGAGTCAATAGCAAAGCCTGCTCCCATTGTGTGTCACTGACATGCACACTGGGTAGAAACACAGAAAGAATCACATCTGGGGTGTCAGAGGCTCAGGGATGAGTCCTGCTCCGATACTGAGATTAGCTGCTTGACTCCAGACAAGCCACTTGACCATGCTGTCTTAGTTTCCCAGCGTGTGAAAAGGTGAAAGAAACACTGTCTCACGCAGCCCATGGGATGTCTTTATCAAAAAAAAAAAAAAAAGATGAAAGTGATTACTACATTTCAGGTGGAGAAATAGGCAGCAAGGGTCCAAGTGAGAGTTGTGAGATCGAAAGAGGAAGAGAAGAAGGTTGAGAGAAAATTTGGAAGTAAGGAGCAAATGGGGCGAATGTAGCCATGAGACTGAGGAGGGTGGGCTGGGAGAAAGCCTTCGTGAGTCTGAGAAGAGAGGAGCTGGCAGGAGAATGGACCAGGCACTGCCACAGTGGGAACAGGGAGCCACTTGAGGGAGGTGGGTGGAGTCTTCTTCCTTGGCTGTCTTTGCAGTGTCTACCTTCTGCTGACTGCCCCCACTCTGTAACCAGTGACAGTGGAATTTGTTCAGAATCCAGGTGTGGTCTGGGCCAAGGAGGGATCAGTGCTAATAAGGATATTGTGTTGATGACTGAGTCCCCGATTGAGTTCCCTGACAAGCCTGGTGGATGGAAACAGTCCAGGCAATGGCTGAGAGTAATGAGGTGATAATTGAAGAGACAGAGGAAAAGGCACAACCACTGGGTCTTCAGTGCCCAACACTTCTCAGCATGCTGATCTATCCAGCAGGAAAAGGGACTAGAAGGGAGCAGTTGGCTGACGGTCTTTCATTTGTAAATTTACTTGCTTAGCTGCCAATGAGAGAGAGAGGCTGAGTCGCAGGTGAGTTGCCAAAGTGAGTAAATGTGAGTTATGTTAAGAAATTAACAAAAGATGAATTTCAGGCAACTTTCTGGAACACACAGTTTGAGATCCACTGAAAAACTGAAATAGTCTTTCAGTGGAGAGAGGAGGGAGTGCATCATTTGAGATATTTAAAACAAGACCAGCTAAAGCATCTGCTAGAATCTTATCCAGAAGGGGAAATCCAGACCTGGCAAAAGCTGATGTCTGGGAGCTCTCACACCTCTCATTCTTGATTTTGGAAAGTTGTGGTCAAATCCCTGAACATTTTCACAAGCACATTTAAGACTGGGGGCCGTGTGACTCATTAGTCATTCTGGTAAGCTCTAGGATTCTGTGCTAGCTGTGGAATTTCAAGCAGATGCGACAACATAGCAAAGACCACCTTTCAGATTCATATCTTCTTTGTCTCTCACTCTGGTTTTATCCTTGGAAGAATCTGAGCATATTTTTAAAGGGCAAGTCAGGTGGTGGCAGAAATGGGGGGGGGGGGGGGAGAAAGAAAGAAAAAACTCTGTTTAAGAGAGAAAGCTTCCAACTTCCTAATTTATATCAAGGGGAGAAGATTTGCAAATATCCAGATTTAAGTATTGTAGACTACCAGTATGCCTTGATCTGACCATGCGGGGACTGTGCCCAACCCAGAACAGTTGTCACAGTTAATTATGCATGTGAGCATTAGGACCAACAAATTGGTAATTCCAGACCATCTTTCCTCTGCTGTCTAATATGTTTGTAGTCTGTCCCTTGGCTATTTTCTAGCAGAATGAACTATAACCTTGATAAGACTGTCATTTGAGAAGAAACGCATCCAGAAGGACTGGCAGAAAAGAAAGGATAAGAGTGCTCCCTTGATAAGCCTTTGCGACCATCTGTTACTCTGAGTCTCTGGGCGAGGCTGATCGGGGGAAAAGACAGGTGCAGATCAAAGTTGAGAATACTTGCTTTAAATGAATTTGTCAAAAGTTTGCCTTACTTAATTTCCACAAGATACTAAACCAGTGGCTTTCAATTGGCCCCCTGGGAGTGGCATTTGCATTGCATGTCATTGACACATGCACTGTGTAGAAAGGCAGAGAGAACCACAGTGGGGCCTCTGAATCTCATAGCACACGTCCTGGCTCTGATACTGATATTAGCTGTTTGACTTCAGACATGTTGCTTAACATATTGTCTCAGTTTCCTGGTATGTAAAGGATAAAAGGATTAATACCTATCTTTCATATATAGCCCACAGGGTTGTCTCTATTTAAAAAGAAAAAAAAAGGAAGCAATTAGTACATTTATTCTGGAAGAAAAGCACTTAGTTTTGACAAATTAGTCCTCTCAAAGCCAACTCCTCTATACATTTAGCTACTGGAGTTTATCCTTTTTTACATAAACTCTAGCAATTCTTCATTTTCCATCCAGTATTGTTATAGTCAGTTTGGGATGCTATAACAAAAATACCATAGACTGGGTGGCTTAAACAACACATATCTGTTTCTCATAGTCTGGAGGCTATGATGTCCGAGATCAGGGAAGATTCGACTCTTGCTAAGAGCTTTTCTTGTTTGCAGATGGATGCCTCCCTGCTGTGTCCTCATATGGCTGAGAGAGATCATTTCTCTCCTGTCTCTTCTCATAGGAGAAACACTAATCCCATTCAGAAGGGCTCTACCCTCATGACTCAATCACCTCCCAGAGGGCCACCTCCAAATACTATCGCATTGGGAGATTAGGGCTTCAGCATGTGACTTTTGGAGACACACGAACATTCAGCCCATAACATCTATTAGTTTTCTCCTCTCTACTGGATCCTGGCATGTATGCTCAATATTTCCCATCTTAAAACAAAATACAAAGACAAAAAACTTCTTTGACCCTTCGTCTCATTTCTCCCTCCACCTACTGTTTACTTGCACTCTTCATCTTAATGACAAAATACTCCAGTAGAGTTGTCTGCATTCTGCTACATGCTCATCTTTGAATTCCTTTCTAACTCATTTCCTTGGGTTCACTCCTTTGAAACCATCCTGATAAAGCCATCAATTACTTCCCTATTGCCAAACCTAGTGATCAACTTACAGTCCTCATCTCTCATGAACTCTCAGCATCATTCGACATAAATTTTCACCTCTTGTTTTTGAAATGCTCTTTGGTTGGCTTCTAGGCCATCACAATGTTCTGATATTCATTCTTTTTTTTTTTTTCTGATATTCATTCTTTATCCTCACCTTCTTCTCAAGCTTCTCTGCTTGTTTCATCTCTTCTTTATGACCACTATGTTAGGATGCTCTGGGGTTTCATGTATCAGATCTCTGTCCTCTCTATATCCTCAGGTTATACCATCTAGTTTCATGTCTTTCAATATTATGTGTATCCTATGTCTCCAGGCTCAATACCGCCTCTGGACTCGAAACTCACATCCACGTGTCTTGTTGGCATCTCCAAAGTCTAATAAACTTTTCAAACTTAGTATATTAAATAAATCTACTCAGTTATTTAGGTCAGAATTATAGAAGTCACCTTTTATTTTCTTGCTTCATTCATTTCCTAGAAATCATCCATCTGCAAATCTTATTCATTCTTCAAATTACACCTCAAATTTGATGACGCCTCAATTTTAAGACTACTGCCTATTTTATCACCGTCATTTCTCATTAGGATAGTGCAGAAGCCTCCTCATGGCTCTTCTTGCTTCTACTTGAAACTGCTCCAAATCCAATCTCCACTCAGCAGTCTCACACTTTTTAAAACCTAAGTCATTCTGTTCCTTCTCACTCAAAATTTCCAATATGTTGTCATCATGCCTGTAGTAATGTCCAACTCCTTTATTATAACCAACAAGTTCCATATGATTTGGCTTCTACATATTTCTCTAATCTAATTTCCCATTTTGTCCTCTTTACATACTCTGTGATAATCAGTGATCAGATGAGCTTTCTTAGGTTCTGTGAACAGGCAGACCTATTTGCTCCTCAGGATTCTTGCAATTACTCTTTCCTGAGTCTGAACTATTTCTTGCAGATCTTCTTTTAAAATATATTTTTTATTTATTTCAGAGAGGAAGGGAAAGGGAGAGAGAGAGAGAAACATTAATGATGAGAGAGAATCACTGATCATTGCCTCCTGCACACCCCACACTGGGGATCGAGCTGGCAATCCAGGCATGTGTCCCAACCTGTGACCTCCTGGTTCATAGGTCTATGCTCTACCACTGAGCCATACAGGCTGGGCTCTTGCAGGTCTTTGAAAGACTTTGCATGAAGAGTCTGTCCCCAACCATCCTATCTAAAATAGTCCTTGCTTCACACTGTCTGACCACAATCCTTTAACCTGATTATATTTTCTTCAGAGCATTTATTAGTATCTAAAGTTATATCTTTTGGTACTTTTGTTGTTTTTACTTGCTTTTCTCTGTCTTCCTAAATGAATGTAAAGTCCTAAAAGACAAGGACTTTCTAAGTTTGCTGTTGGATCTATCATGCAATGGATACTCTATAATGCCAGACTGTGTCTCCACCCTACTCCCTAAATTCATATGTTGATATCATAACCCTAAAAAATGTTAGGATTAGCGGGTGAGGCCTTTAAAGGTGATTATGTCAGGAGGGTGGAGACATCATGAATAGGATAATGGGAATACCCTCTAAAGTCCTCTTCATAGTTCCCACAGAGCTCCCTCACCCCTTCCACCATATGAGGACATAACAAGAAGGTGCTGGCTATGAATGAGGAAGAGGGCTTTCACCAGAACGTGACCATGACAGTGATTTCCAGCTTCCAGATCTGTGAGAAAAAATTTCTGTTGTTTGCAAGCTACCCAGTCTGTTGCATTTTGTTACAGCAGCTTGAAAGTATTAAGACATGCTCCATAGTGCCTTTATTTATTTATTTATTCATTCATTCATTCATTCATTTATTTTGCACCGTATTAATCCACCACACCTTTTAAATTTAGTTAGCATTTTTAACCTTTGAAGCATAAGGAAACCAGGTCTTCTTTATGGAGTGAATGTCTACTGTATTGGCGAACTCCAATGTGCTATTTTTCATTTTCATAGTGATGTGGAGTAGTAGTGTTTGTTTAAGGCTGATGCTTTATAATTCCTGTGTGATTTTTTTTTCCCTCCCTAAGTATGTCAGTGATTGACAGATATTAAGGGAACTACTTGGATGGGCTTTGGAATTGGGTTTTGGTAAAACCATAAAAAAATTTGGTTTTTTTTTTTTGTTTACCTTTCTGAAACACAGGTGTATCAATTTGGGGACTGTGGGTTGATGCAATTGGGCTTGAGATTGGAGGAGAGTGAGCTGGCAAAAGAGTAAGCCAGGTCAGGGGGTGGTCCCAGCACATTGAAGAAAGCATAACTGAGAGCCCAGTGCACAGAGTGACAGGATACCTCAAGTCAAAGCAAAGAGGCCCTCTGGCTAAAAGGTGGGAGACTACTGATGGACAATGGCAAGATGAGGGAGATGGCCACAGGGCTGAGCCACAGAAGTGCATAGCTGTCAGCAGAAGGGAGGGGACAGTGGTAAAGGAGGGACAAACTTTCACTCAGAGAGACCCACAGATAAGTCTTTGTGGAGCACTAATCACATTCTTTATTGGACTTAATTTTTAGAAATTATTAAGTGTCCACATCTGCAATCTTTCTGAGAAGAAGCTAAAAGACCCATCCCATGTCCTCCAAGTGCTCAAAGCCTGATGTATTGTCTGTGCTCAATAAACCTATGTGCAGAAGAAATGTTTTTGAAATAAAATAAACTTGGTTTAATTTCAGGAAAGATAAAGATGATGGAAAGTGGTCGGAGTTAGGGGACAAATGGAAGGTAGGTTGAACAAAAAAAACTTAAGGATGTAGGCTATCTCTTTGAGAATAAAGAATTCTTATTTTTTCATTATTATTTTATCCTCAAAGCCTTCATTAATTGATATAGCTAATGCTTCATTGTTAATAGGGGGATTTTTTTTCCTTTTTCTCTTTGACTTACATCAGCATGGAAGCATGGATGATGAAATAGGAAATCTGAAGTTAATTGAATAGACACATTATTTCCAAGAGTGTCTGAAGACTTGCATACAGAAGATTTGAATGTAGGTAAACATTTATAAATGCTCCTCTAATCTTCTATGTTCTTTTTTCCCCTACAACTCCTTGGAGAAGTTTGCGTGACATTCTGTTTGACACAAAATCAGCATGTGTCCCAAGTAAATCAACAGCAGCTGTTTTAAATAGCAGATTGTGTTCCAAAATATCATTATGAACCAGGGGAAGAATTGCTTGGGAGCTTGTGATTTCTGATTACACTGATGGAACCTAGCATCTGGACGCTGAGGCCACCAGTAGACAGCGTTCAAGTTGGCTGAGAGATAGTGGCCTGTTTAGCAGAGCAGTGACCTTAGGGAGAAATTTCAGTGTGGTCTTAGGGTTAGAGTTGCCAACGAAAAAACAACAACCTGGCTACATTCAAAGGAGTCATGCATCTGTTCGTTGGAGCTTTTACTCAGAATCCTGGGGGTTTCCTTAAAAGGACCAGGAAAGCAGTGTAACACTAGTTTTGTCCCCTTCAGAAATACTCATAGCAGTGTTCTAATAAATGTGTAGTACCTTACTCCTTTTACGTTTGTAGTATAATATGACAGGCTCATTGTATTATCCAGTACAACTAAGAAAGTTTCAGTTCTATGACCTACAGATTATTTTAGGCTCAAAATAGAACCAGCTCACCTTTAGTCACTGGTTGGGCATTCTTTGGCAATGGCGACAGTACTGCCCTCTGCTTGGATAGCAGGCCTCCGAGGAGGGGTTGGGCATTTCCCCTTCACCTCCTGACAACTGCTTTTTTGCGCAATATTTTCCCCTTCCACTATGCTGCCAAATGCAGGCCTTACCTGCTGAAACTATTTCGTCGAGTTGCAGGACAATAGCTTCAGACTTCAGGTGGCACATGAATATTTTAGGAGTTTCAGAGTGGACCCAGTTTGCCTGACCCTTCCTTGGGAGCCTTATTTTTCAAGCTTGCTGGGAAGCATTGCTCTTTTAGGTGACTGCAACAATACCAGCTCTTACATGTCATAGCTCCCTCCTTGCCCAGGCAGGCTTGTCCATTGGGCACAATATAGGTCCCTATGCCACCTAATACCCATTAGAATGGCTACTTAAAAACAACAACAAAAACAGAAAATAAGAGTTGGCAGGATAGAGAGAAATTAGAACGTTTGTGCACTGTTGGTGGCAATGTCAAATGGTACAATTGCTATGGAAAACAGTATGGTCATTCCTCAAAAAGTTAAAAATAAAATTACTGTATGTCTAGTATTTCCACTTCTGGATATAAACTCAAAAGAATTGAAATTAGGGTCTTGAACCCACTTCAAACATCATTTTGGTTGTGAAACATTCTCCAACTCCATCAGGCATCCTCTTATTTTTCTCTCTATTGTTTCATAATATCTTATACAGTGTGTCAAATGCCTAGCTTTTGCATCCGTTTTCCCCATTACACCATGAACTTAAATATTATAAGGACCATGTTCAAATTCGTTAAAACAGTTTAGGCTACAAAACAAACAAAGAAAAAAAAGAAATCAGGGTCTTGAAGCGTTACATGTACGTCCATGTTCACAGCAGCATTATGCACAATAGCCAAAAGAATGGAAGCAACCCAAGAGTCCGTTGACAAACGAATAAACACAATGTGGTATATGCGTACAAGCAGTATTACACAGCCTTAAGAAGTAAGGAAATTCTGACTTATGCTATAGCATGGATGAAACTTGAGGACATAGTGCTAAGTAAAATGAGCCAGTCACAAGAAGGACAAATACTGTATGACTCCATTCACATGAGGTACTTAGAGTAGTCAAATTTATTAAGACAGAAAGCAGGATGGTGATTGCAAGGGGCTAAGGGTAGGAGGAAATGGGAAGTGGTTGTTTAACGGGTATAAAGTTTGTTTCTCAAGATGAGTAGAATTCCGGAGTACAACAATGTGAATGTGTGTCACACTATTGAACGGTACACTTAAAAATAATTAAGATGGGGGAATTTTATGTTTGTATGTTTAACCACAATTAGAAAATTTTTCAAAAAATAAAAAATAAAAGGTCTCTGTGACCCATCTCAGTATTTTAAGGAACTGCCAGATTTGACCTTGTACCCCAGATTCCCTTACACATCATACCTGTCTCTGGACTGACTCTGGAGAGCTGGACCGTTGCCCATAGCTAGTCCACCTTTCCTACATATACTCCTAGCCTGAGGGCAGTCCCTCCCCAAGCCTTGACCCCACCCCGAAAGAGGGTTTTGGACTTCCTGCTACGCTGGGGAAAGGGTTTGAACTTATCTCCATTGAGCATGTATCCCCCGAAGGAGCTACGGAAACCACCAGTTTCTATCACATATGAAAGTTCTGCCTGTTGTAGGTAAAAATCTGAATACAAATGTTCATTGCTCCAGCCTGTGCTTCCCCACTGTTGTGGTGCCCTTTTCTTGGAAGCACTTTCTGTGATACTTGAAACACTTGCTGGTCCCAGACCTCTCTTGTCATAGAAAAACAAAATTACTTCTTTATTTAGAATATTTACTGTTAAAAACATAGGGAAGAAGCTTGCAAATTTCAGTGCCTTCAAAATGCCTTCCAGGTAGGTCCAAATCATACCACCCTTTAAGGCATGGCTCAAATGCCAACTGATCCTAGAGTTAGAAGTGATCAACAACTTCCTCTTTTGAATTCCCACAGCATTTTATCTGAAACTCTCTGGAGACATTTAAAGTGTTTATCCTAGATTATGGTTACCAATACATAGCTATCTTTCATGTAGACTCTATACAGTATAAGGTATGGTACTGCTGTGTCTCCAGCCAATGCCTGTGCATGAAGGATGCTTAATATATGTTTGCTGAATACAAAACACAGAACTTGAAAGGGTTAAGCTACTGCAAAAATCAAATTGAAAATGGCACAATTTCTTGCTCTGTAGGTTCCGGGTAGTGCAGATAATCTTTGGACAAGAGTAGTGGATCCTATCTGATTGTTCTAGATTACACTCTGCCGGCAGCTGTGGCTCACAGGAGGCCTGCCATAAAGTGTGAAGTTGTTAATGAGACAAATGCAAAGTGATTTTGACCACTCACCCAAGCCACCATGAAATCTAATTAACAAGCGTGGTCTTGACCAACATGTGAGAATAAGAGTTCACATGCATGCTAACAGTGCCAGGGAGACCTTTCAGAGGAAAAAGGAGCGTCGTTGAGGGGCAAAAATGGTCATTTCACAGACAGAGGCAGCCTGGCTATTTTATGGAGCCCAGGCAGGGTGATCTGTTCAGCCTGGGAGATCCAGACTTAATTACTTAACTCTTTCAAGTGAGCAACAAAGGACTCTCCAGCTTTCAAAATGTACTTCTGTCTGCTGCTCTCTCCTTCTAATTCATGCCAAAGGTCAGAGAAAGGACAAAATATACATGAAATTATAGGGAAAAAGGTATTGCCAATGCTGCTACTTTCCCCTTGAGGTTAATTTCTGTTCAGAATCCTTTTCATCTTGAGAGAGGCAAAATAAAATCAATGGAAACAGCATTCAAATTGCCCTTTCTCTGGGAAAGAGATCTTGACAAACCCTGCACCCCACTGAGCAAAGCACTCTTGCTCTTCACCCGCATAATGAAGAAGGTTATGTCCCCCTGAACCCTTAGAGTCAGCCACCTTACCTCACCCGTTCACCTAGATCCTAAAGTTACTTTTCAGTGCTTACCAAAAGCAATGAATATGGAAAGCATGTTGTTCACGCTTTCTGATTTACTGTGTGATCTTGCACAATCAGGGATTATGTGGATGAATCCCGAAAACTGGCACCTCATAAGGCCCCTTCTGTGTGGCATTATGTCTCTCCCTTTATTAGCCAACCCTGTGGTGCTTATATAGGCAAGGTTTTCATCATTATTCAGTATTGAGTGCCAACAATAATCAAAGTACAGAACATACATTTAGGTAATATTTCTGCCCAGAGGGACATGCATGATGGATGTAGTGAAATAAGAAAGCAGTGCAGTGCTTAGGAGGTGAGGGCAAATACCTGGGTCTGTGCTACTTCCCTTTCCCTAGACTCTAGGGCCTAGAGGAACCTGGCAGAAGGCTTTTTCTTTTCTCATGATCTCCTCCATCCCCCACCCCACCAGCCCAGCCCTGCTTTTGCTCTCACATCAGATGTGCTTGCAGATGCGGGGACTGGCTCTGGCTCTTCTGAATTTCTGAACCATATGTCTAAACCCTTTGTTTTGAAAAGTGTTTGGGTTGTTCTACAAGAGAAATTGACTTACACCCAAACCAGACAGTATGTGCTCCTTGCTTTGGGGGTAGAAAGGATGGTGTTCTGAGAGAGCCAATGCCACCTGAGTATATATGTACTGATCAGATGATGGTCACAGAGCTGGAGAAGTGTGTTCAGGTATGTCCCATAATCTAACATGTGTGAGTTGATTAAAAGAGTCCTGGGGCTTTCTGGATGGAAAATACAAAGGCTTTAGACTAGATTTATAAGGGAACTCCTATTATCCCCTTTCCAGTCTCTTTCCCCTGAAAATTTGATCTGATTCCTGAAAGTAAGACAGTAATCCTGGGATGCTTCATTCATTAATGTCATTCAGGTAACATTCATTAGGCATCTGCTGCTTGCAAGCATGGTTCTCCAGAGAAATTAATAGGGGATATTAAGGTCTCACTCAATATCTACATGCACTTTGAGAGCAAAACCCACATATTTTTATTTCTCTATCCCCATTATCTTTCCCCAAAGGTTTGCTCAACAAATATTTGGTGATTGAATAAAGAAACAAATAATTAAATGTAGAAAGGTATTATTTTCCAAACAGAGGTACTGTATGTGGTAGCTGTCATTTACTGAGGGCTTATTCTGTACTAAGCTTTTTATAGTTCTTGTCTCACTGTGATTTCTCATGTTATAGATGAGGAAGCTGAGCTTGGACAGGTTATCACCTTGTCTGATCTGACATAGCTCAAAGTGATGGAGTATTTGGTAAGATATGGCACTCCAAATTACTCTGGGGTATTTGTAGATGGATAAGGCCTCCAACACATGAGTCACCAGGCCTGTCCGGTTGCCCATCACTGCCACATGGTGCTGTCCTCATCGAGCCTGAGCTGACCTAGGAAAGTGAACCTGTAATTTAGAATGTTACGGCTCCTTTTAAAAGCTGCAATCAAACCCATGTGTGTTATTGTAAATGTATTGCCGGTTATTTCCAAGTCTGACCCATCACCCGAGATGATGGTTTTAGGAGGAAACAAAATCCTGGAGCAGCACAAGCACAGTGGAGGCAGCCTCCTCTCTGAAGTTAGATCCCTGCGTAGTGCACAGTGTTTAATTGATGCCTGATCAAATTCAAATCTCATTTGAATGTGGAAATTAAAGTTCTCTACAGTGAACTCTGAGGGATTTTGTCAACATGAGATAACTCTCTTCCAAGATAATGACTAAATTTAATCTCACATAAACCTGATAACAGGCAATTCTCCTGACAACCGCGGAGCTGCCGGGCTGGTGTGGGAGTAGTGAGGAGCTGAGCATCTACAGAAGCACTGGAGTGTGGTATGTGAGGGAAGCGATGAGCAGAGAACAGGACATACCCACGTCAAAGAGGCAAATGTAGCTCAGTCAGAGAACCCCAGAGATGTAATCTGAAGTCTTAGAGGCACTTTTGGATGCATTCATTTCTATTTTTTCCCACCTCATTAAAAAAAATGATTATGCTCTTCTTTCTCAACAATGTTGGCCCTAGGAATTGGCTTCTCCACCTCAGGGCAAAATAAAAGTACAATATTTCCCTCATTTCATACGCTGATCTAGATTCACTTGAGCCAAATATTTATTGCCCATGATGGATTGGGTGCACAGGAGTGAGCCAATGAGCGAGTTCCTAGATCTTCCTAAGTGGACTTTTTAAAAAATGTACATCCTCTTATTTGGACTCTGCTAGAACCTGACCTTGAGTGGATTTTTGAGAGTGATCAGGGTCTCCAAGGCCTACATGGGTGCCCTGCCCCTTGGCTCCTGGGCCATATGGAAGGTAGGACTAGTCAGTAGGCCCTAGCCAGGGGCCTGTCTGTGTGGGTCCTGGAAATGTGGTGGGAATGGGGATTGCTGTGTTTCTGTTGTTGGGGACTTTTTACCCATGAGCGTCTACAGAGCTAGCTGTACTTAGCCTCTCATTGCAAAGCTTCATTTCCAATTTCCTCAACTCCTCTCTCAACCAGACCTGGTTCTCCAAGAACACTCAAGGTGAAAAAGCAGGTAGAGTACTTTGGCCAGTTTGGGTGGTTACTGGTCACCTGTGGTTTGTCCCTGTTGCTGTTGGAGGCTCATGGTCCTGTCACCACCTCTCTCAGTTGGTGAGGGCTGGATAAGGCCTTTGGCTACCAAGACTGGGACCCAGAACTGCTCCACACTTGGGACTAAAGGAAAGATGCTGCAATTATGGACTGGAAGCCACCACCATCTGCATGACTGGCTCTCTCACAGAGGGGTGGATTACACAGAAACAGACAGCAGGGACATCCAGATGGACATGGCTCTCCAGACCTTTATCGGCTGACCACAATCACCTTTTTCTGACCTTTGGAAATTACAGTGCTGTGTTCTCCTGACTCCTAGCCTGAATGCTAAGGCAGAGTGGCTGGGAAGCCATGCCCAGCATGTGCATTGTGACTATTTTGTTATTTCCCACCCGCACCCCTCCACCCCTTCTAATCAATCATGCAATCCAAGAATGTGCTAAAATTACTTGGGCTCTAGGAACTTCCATTATCGAGGGACACAATATTAGCGCAGACATAGTAATTGGGAACAATAGAAAGGAGTCTAAATGACTGCAGAATTGTGTGCAACCGTTTGAAAGGGTTGTAGGAGGAGCCTTGAGGGCCATGGTAGGTAGCCAAGAAAGGCTTTGAGAGAAAGGAACTAAAGCTGGGTGTTAAAGAATGCGCCAGGTTTGAGTAGGGAAAGCACTGGGGAAGGAGGGAGGAGGGCATTCTAGGAGCCAAGCACAAAGGGGAGGCAGTGGGAGGCTAAAGAAAAGCAGTGCACCTCTGTGCCAGGCTGTCCGGGTTTTTAACTGCGGACTAGGTTCCTGAGGGCACTTGTTCAAGGCAAATCACTGTGACTCACTCACAGGTCCAGGATCCGCTAGGCGACCTCTCAAGGTCACTGAGCAGCCATGGTCCAGAATGCTGCGGTGTATGTAGGCTCAAAGCACTTCTCTCTTAACCACGTTTGCATTCGCTCCCAGTCATAAGCCCTTTGAAGCTTGCCAAAACACAGGTGCACTTTTGTTTGGATTATAAATTTAGAGAGCGGCTGGTGGGACTTTCTGAATGGTGAAGTTGCTGTTGCTTCTGCATCTGCTCATATTCTTCAGATTGCTGTGGCCTGAGAGGTAGGGGGAGGGGAGCTTTCCCTCCCACCCACCCTGCCCCTCCTCCAATCCACAGACACACACAGCCTTTGGAAGCAGAGGGTGCTGGCCTCCTCCTTCTTGTCACTGATGCCCCACAGTGCCAAATGCTGACAGGAGGTCCTGGCTGCTTTCAGCTGAGCATTAGCCTTAATGGGTTTGGCAGGACTTTAAAATAATCACAACAAAGCGTGTGTGTGTGTGTGTGTGTGTGTGTGTGTGTGTGTGGCGGGGGGGGGGGGGGTGTGGAGGAGGGAGGGATGTGATGACTGCCTGAGCTCAGATCACAGGAGGTGCTGCACAGCCCTGCCCGGAACAGCTCCAAGGCCTGATGCCAAGGGTCTGTCTGAGCTGAATAGAAATCTGGAGTGACTTTATCAGAGCAATTGGTACATGATTAAAGCTGTAAAGAGTCACGAATCTTAACTCGTGTTTAGCACTCCAAGGATAAGGTATCCCTGGCGTTACTCAATTACTTCCTCTGGCTCAGCCAATCTGCAGAACGAATGGGGAGGCTTAGCAAGGAAGACTGGTGGAGGGAAGATGGGGCAGGTGGGGCATGGAAGGAGCTGTGGCTGGACATGGTTGGCTTTGTCTGTGGGAGGTGAAATTTTTGGGCACTGATTTCAGTCCAGTAATTAGATACCTAGGATGCATGTTAGAGTTAAGAAAAGGCAGAACTTTGGCCAGTTGGATATTGAGTTTTTAGTTAAATTGGCATAATGTACACAATGTCTCTGAAAGAAAGGGCGGGCTTTCAGAGGGGTGGGAGGGAGGGTGCTGCCCACTAATCTTTCCTTCAGGCTCTGTGGCAGGAGGACTGTACTCCTGCCACAGCCACTCAAGCCTGCGGCTTTCAGGTGTGGCCAGCTGCCCATTGTGGTGGGCATGCTCCTTTGTCCCCAGCCCCAGGGCAGAATTCAGGGACACTTCAGGGGAGCCCCTGTAGGCAACAGTTTGAGAATAGCCAGGGGGTGATAGTTATCAAAAGCTATCTTGGGTTTTATTCTCATTTCTGCCAGAGATCCCCCCCCCCCCCCGCCCCATCCTGGCACCTTTGTCTTCTAGCTCCACATGCCTGTGGTTAGGACAGAGCTGTTCAAAAGCATTTTTTTTTCCAGAGCCACCATGAGGACCTGTTCTGGATGGGTCCAGGCATGGTCAGGCCAGGCAGCGGGCACACTCCAGCCCAGCATGGCTTTGCAGCGGGCTGGCCTCCGGCCTGGGCTGGGCCTGTCCTCAGTGGGCCAGGGGTCTTCCTCAGCGCTCTTTTTGATTGCACACAAACCAAGCAGAATGGAGAACGGATGCTAAGAAAATGGGGCTATTGACTGAAACATGAGGGAAGCATGTGTGACTGGACCCAGGGCTGGCTGGAAACCATTCAGAGAGCAACATGGTTTCTCTCCCTCTGTCTTGCTCTGGGGCTTGCCAGGCTCTGACTCTCCACGTGTGGCTGTGTATCTGCTTTATTTGTCTCTCACTGCACCAACCTTGGCTATTTCTTGGAGCACATGGCAGAAGATGGCCACCTCTTAGCTCCTAATTTTACAAAGTCCTCAGTTCAGGCAAACAGTCCAACTGGTCCTCTCAGGGTCAATTCCAAAGTCAGAGAAAGGAATTAGTTAAGAGTAAGTGAAAGCAGATGAAAGGGTTTGGAGGGAGAAGTGTGGTGATTCCCTGAGTTCTGATCATAGGATATGCCTAGGAGCCTGGGTGTAGAGCAGCAACAAAGCTATGGTCCTCGGGTGGCAGGAGAGGGAAGAAGAGTGGGTAGTAGAGAGAAGGTCATAGAGTATGAACTTAGCTACCTGAACTGTGGGACGGGGTGGGGGTGGGGGGGTGGCTTATGGTGGGGTAGAAACCTCCAAAGGCGTTTAAAACTTCAGATAGATAACCAGAGAGGGGAAAGTTGGACTTACCCTTTATCTAGAAAAAAATTTTTGAAGGCACCCTCCTATTGTGCACCTCAGCAAAATTGCTTATTAGCATGGCCCTCATGAATCCTGAGATTTGGTCCCAGATTACCTAATCATCTCCTGGCTTCCCAGGGTGGATATGCTGATATATGCTGGGGAGCCGTTTGTGAATTTACATTTTCGTTAATATGCATTGGGCACAGATGGTTACCAGGTTGCCTCTGATCCATAAGTTTCATCACAGGCTGATCAAAATTTAGTGCTAGCAGGTTTAAAGGGACAAGCTTTTAGGCTTGAAATGTGCATATAAATAAAAAACGTTGCTGTAGCAACTCCATTGTTAATGAAAGAAAAATGATCCATGTCCTCTTCCGGGATAACGGAGTCTCTGAATATATTTATTTCAAGATTTAGGTGCTGGGGGAGCAGGCCACAAATCACAGAGCAACCATTAATGAGCCTCTGTCCCTACCTGTTAAGCTTATTAACTGCCTGTTACCTACAGCTCTATATCCCACCTGGGGACACAAAATGGATGCTTCGGCAATGCAAAGGCTGAAAAGTACAGAAGTTAATCAAAAGCGTGTGGGGGTGCGGGGGGATGGGAATGCAATCAGAAGACACGTGCTGGCTGAGATTGTTGGAGGACTGGGAGGCTGCTGGAGGAAGGATCTGATGCTGTCTGATCTGAGATTTGGCTAATTAAAGTCACCAGTCCTTTATCCTTTAGTCAGCGCCTTCTCACTCTGCATGCTGAGGACATGAAAGGTGCAGTCCCTGTCTTCAAGGAACCTGCATGCTAATGGAGTGGGCAACTCAACATATCTGGATCAGAGGGATTCTGATGGAAAGCAGATTCAGGACAGTTAGGGAGAGGCTGTGTGAGTAAGTGCTAAAGTACTAAATAAAAATAGGAGGGTGTGACAGAGTGGAAAGAGCCCTTACCTGGGAGAGAGGAGACTTGGGTTTTGTTCCAGTTCCCCCATATGACAGTGGCTTTACAATTCATCCTCTCCCAGTCTGAGTTTTCTCATCGATAAAAGAGTTTAAACTTGGTCATTGCTAAAGAGTAGTCATGAAATACACTTTTATGTATTTATGGAACAGAACTAGGGACAGAAAATTGCTTAGAGGAGGGGAACCTTGATTTGAGTACTTAGCAAAGTACAAGAGTTAATTCATAGAGCAGAAGGAGGCAGCCACTCTTGGGCCTAGAGGTGGGTGGGTGTATGCAGAGGAGATGGCCCGCCTCCTGGGCATGGGAGCTAAGGAAGGAGGGGAGTGCGTACAGATTATAGGCAAAGAGATGGACAGAATCAGGTAGGGGGCAGGCAATGCAGAGTACAACACTTGGACCTACAGCTACGTTCTTTAACGCAAATATTTCAGGAATCTTCCTAGTCACTTTCCCACTTTAAGGCAAGGTTCTTTCTACTAAAAGCAGCAGCAGACTTTTAAAAGTAATTTGAAGGCAGAGATAAATACCGAAAACTAAAAAGCCTTGGCTCTATGATTAATTGAAGGAATCATCTCAAATTTAGAAAATTGCTTAAATAAAAGGAGATACAAAATTACATCAGTGTGCCTCCATATGTTAATTACGGTGATTTTTCCTCTTGTTTTTCTGCTTCTACTACAACTATGTCCCATCTATCACTTGGTTTGAGGCGTCATGATCAATTGACTGTACCATAAACAACATGTTGTACATGTGGCAAATGATAACATCATTTAACTCGGCACAGGGCAAAAAAATTCTCTTTTTTTTTTTTATCTTTCGAGTCTTTCAGAAGAGAAAAAGGACAGCCTTGAATTAATTTCTTACTGAGGTAAGCAGACAGTCTTTGTGAACCCTATGGAAGGAGAAAAACAGGATCAAGCCCAAAACTAGACCCACTCTGACACAGGCTCCATAGACGCATCTGTACCCCAGTTCCCAGAACAGTGCCTGACACATAGTAGGTGTTCACCTGCTGTATGTTGACCGAATCACCACTCCTAGTTTTAGTTTCTTTGATAGCTGGTAAATTACAGAAAATTGATGTTTATCACCAGAAGGGATGTTTTTACACTTGGAGGAGAGTAAATCTTTTCTGCTGGCTGAAAATAGGTAAATACAGAGGATCTCATAACGACCTCTACTTAACAGTCACCTAATTAATTCCACATGGAATTAACTGGTGCTCGTCTGTTTCTCCTCTAACATGTGGTGACTGAAGCTCACAGCACACTGGATGCATATAGCCAGTCGGCCACTCAACATGACGCCTATGTTTTGCTCCCTTGGTTATCTGTAGGCCTGTCCTTAGATTGTAATTATAGAATTAAATGAAATATCACACAAACTGATAATACATGGAAGAAAAGAAATTTTTTTCTATGAAAAATTAGATTATTGTTTTGATGGAACTGAATAAAATCAGGTGCTTAAAAGTGTATGTTAAATTAGTGGGTGAGACACCCATAAATGATCGAAAAGAAGTAAACACCTAAAAGCAATGCCCTTTCAACTTTAAATAAACTAAATCTGGGAATAATTGCTGATGTATGGGTTGTATGAGTGTGCTTAATGCAAGAAAGACAATATGCAGCTCCAATTGGCAAACGCCCACTCAAAGAAAGTACACTTAAAGTTTCAAGGGGAAAGAAATATTTAAACTATATATGTTATAATTCTTGAAAATGGTTTCCTGCTTTGATAAACTTTATACAGTCAACTATTTTTACTGATTAGTAGGTAGCATAAGGAGAGTTCTACAAAAAACAAATTTAAGACATTCAAAAAGAATTAAGCCACACAAAATCAGCAGTATATTTTTGCAGTGAAAGCACATGATTGGTGGTCACAACCCTGGAAACTGCTACAATCTGAGAGTTTAGCCAAGCACCCCCAAATGAAATGTGACCCAGGCAGTGTGTATCCAATGGAAGGGGGATGGTGCCTTCAATAATACATCTATCTTGCAATCAGCTGTTTGTTTGTTTTAAAGATACCCCCTTGAAGAGCCAGTGCCTTTTATTTATTTTTTTAAATATATTTTTATTGATTTCAGAGAGGAAGGGAGAGGAAGAGAGAGATAGAAACATCAATGATGAGAGAGAATCAATGATCAGCTGCCTCCTACACACCTCCCACTGGGGATCGGGCCGCAACCCGGGCATGTGCCCTTGACCGGAATTGAACCTGGGGCCTTTCAGTCCGCAGGCCAACGCTTTATCCACTGAGCCAAACTGGCTAGTGCTGTTTTTCTTACACGTAGCTCTTGCTCTCTTTTTCTCTGGGTAATATTTTTACAAAAAAGTTTATCTTGAAAAAATTTTAAACCTAAAGCAAGTTATAAGTATAATATAATGAACTTCCATATACTCTTTACCTAGATTCACCAATGTTAATTTTGCAATTGCTGCTTTGTTTCTCTTTCTCTTTTTACACTACGCACACACCTCTCTTTCTTCTCCTTCCCCTTCCCTACTCCTTCTGCTCCTTGTCTTTCTCCGGTCTCTCCTCTTCCTTCCCCTCTTCCTTCTTATTATTAAACTTTCTAAATGATTTGAGTGTTGCAGATATCATGAATTTTGCCCCTAAATACTTCTGTGTGCATCTCTTAATCCTACCAGACCTGAGGCCCTGAACCTAACTGTCGCCTATACCTGGGCTCCTGAGCATTAAAGAGAAAAAGCCAACATGATATAGAAAAATGTTAGTTACATGCAAACAGGTGGTTAGAATACGATGGAACTTGGAGACATTGTACAAAATAGGTCTACCTTTCATCTAGCGCCAATATTCCACCTTTGTGTGGAAATTACCGAAAAATTGGTACAGCGGTTTGGTAGGGTTAAAAACAAAAATATCCTTTTACATACCCAGGGAAGTTCACATTGATATAATAATATTCTCTGATATACAGCTCATATTTAGATATCATTTCATTAATATCATTTATATCACTTTTCTCTTGATCTAGCATCACTCATTTACTTTTGGTAGGGATATTACATAAGTAATATTGTGTCCATCTCCATGCATCACTCCAGTTGACACCTGGCATCAGTTTGTCCCATTACTGGTGATGTTACCTTAGACTGTGTGGTTATCCACTGTAAAGTTACCATTTACTTTTTAGTAATTAACATTCGGACACTTATACAGTATCCTGTTTCCCATCAAACCTTCGCTCAAGGTTTATTTTAATTTAAATTATTTATTTTTTAAAGTATTACATAAGTCTCCTTCCCCCCCCCCCCCACACCCATTGACCTCTCCCCAATTGCCTCACCCCTCAGCACATGCCCTCACCACCACCCCGTCTGTGTCCATTGGTTATGCTCACATGCATGCATACAAGTCCTTTGGTTGATCTCTTACCTCCTCACACCCCACCTTCCCTCATAGGTTGGACAGTCTGTTCGATGCTTCTATGACTCTGGTTCTATGTTTGTTCATCTGTTTATGTCATCCTTTGATAATCTTTTCTAAATTAGTTATTACTATTATGATTGTCAAATGCTGTACCTATTTCTCTCTACCTCCCTACTTTCAAATGTAAAATTCCAAGCATTTGCTAGAAATTAGAGGTGGGAATGTGGAAAAAGAACCTGAATTTCTTTCTGTCCCCATACTTGGTCATTCAAGTAGAAATAGATTCCTTAATTTACTTATTTTGCCCATAAGTTATATTCTAAATTCTTGGGGCTCTCATATTCATGAATGTCCTTCCCTCCTTCTTCTTTATGCCAACTTCTAGAGTGTGTGAGTGCTTTTAACCATTTTGCTTTCTATCTCTCATATTTCTTCTATTTTCTTTGTCCAGCCTTAAAGCATGGGAGATCAGTGATTTTCTGCTCTACTCATTTTTTTTCCCTTCAAATGCAGTGTGTGGGATAAGAGGAACCTGTGAACCTATCAAGTCATGAGGAGGGAGGGAAGGAGAAGAAGCCCCTCAGAGATCTGTCCGCAGAGGGGAATAGCTAAAACACACATCAGGTGTCTTGAGTTACAAAGACTAGTCTGATGGCATGGCATCTCCTCTCATTACTTTATTCGGCTGAGTGTCCTTTTACTTCCTAGCCTTGAGATACTTCTTTTGCTTTATTTAATGCCTACAGGTTATCTCAGTTACATCTTGCAATAACCATATGTCATAGGTACTATTATTAGGGTCTCCAATTCACATACGAGGAAACTGAGTCTTACAGAGGTTGGCCTGAGGTTATATAGCTGATAACCAAGGCAGTCTGTTTCCAGGGGACACTACACTCCTTTGCCACCATATTTCTAGGAAGTGAGAAAAATAGGTGGCATAAAGCTCAAGCACATAGTATGGGATTACCTTCTGGCCTTCCAGTTAGAATTTGCTGACTAAATTTTGAATTAAATTATGCTTTCCAATATAATAATCTTGGTGATATGGTTTCTCTTAAGTGGCAACTCTTCAATCATAGTTGATTCTCAAGGGAAATAAAACAGCCACACCAACAGATGGCAGCTGGAAAGCCAGAAAGAAATCAATAGAAGGTCCCGAATGGCCCACTATCCTGACACACCCAGCCCTGAGACAACCATTTGCTCACACACTGATAAAACTGAAAAAAGAAGAAAATCATGCATTGTGTTCCATTGATCTCATTTTTTCAAATATTATACTTTTCGGCATCTGCTCTTACTGTAATAAGAATGGGGTGGGTGGATGGAGGAAACAGGATTCAGTGATTTCTAACAGGTCCTCTCTAGGTTCATGAATCTAAATGTGAGTTGTTATTGTAATCATTTAGTTCCAGAACACCAATGACATCTTTATTTATGTGACACATAAACATGACCTACACTGAAGTTAATCCTGCTGTTGAGACCACTGTAAAATTCAAGACAGTACTCTCCTAATTGGTTTTTGGAGCAGAGACTTCGGATGAATAAATTCTCCCAAGACAAGGAAGAACTAACTCTGAGGTCATTATCATATTCAGAAGACAAATGCATCACCTCATGAAAATGTTAATGGGCAGCATTAATTGGAAGCAGAGGTCTGCCTGGGAGTTCCCTGTAGATCCAAGGAGCCCCAGAGGACTCGCGTCCATAGGGCACATCTTTCTAGAACGGGGCAGGGAGTGTATTAAGCCCCTGAGGCGTCCTGATCCTCTTCCTTCCCTTTTGCTCTGTCTGCCTTTGTTCTTAGTTTTCACCTCCACTCTCTTCTCTCCCTCTTCTCTTTAGCTCCTCATTTCTGCTACACATTGCTGGCATGGGCCTTAAGGATCAGGATGCAAAGGAAAGAGAACAAAATCAGGAAAGATACTGACTTCAAAGGAAAGAATAATGAGACATCAATCTGAAAATTATTTGAGAACAGGCTGGGGCTGGAACATCTATAAGGCATATCATACATGAGGATTCACCTTCCCCATGTCTTCTTCTAGCTATTGTTTCTCCTTTGGAAAGGTCAATCCACAACAACAAAATATATACAAACAACAAACAGCCTAGCCTAATTTTAGCTCCACAGTTGCTTTTATTTCTTTTGCTTTCACTTGAAAACTATGCCACCCTACTGTATTTTGTTTTTGTTAGTACTGTATTTTACTTATCTTATTACTGCCTCACATTCTTTCTAGGACAAAAGGGACTCAAACAACAAGAAGCATGAACAATTTGTCCAATTGTCAAAAGCAATCAATGTGTCTCTATTATTAATAATGATAATCTACACTCATACTGTATGTACCATTTGCCAGGCACTGTTCTATCATATCACATATATTGACTCACTTAATTCTCTAACACCCCCATGAGTTAAGCATCATTATTACCTCCTTCTTCCCTTTTATAGGAGAGAAAATGGAAGCTTAGAGCAATTAAGTAACCCCTGCAAATTCACAATTTAAGGAGTGGTGGAACTGGGACTTATAATCATGAACTCTGAGTTCAGACTCCAGGCCTTTCAGGTGTGATGTTGCCTCCTTCTGATGCACTCTTATGGGTGTGATGAGTGAAAGCATATGAATAAGCCCATCAGTGCTCAGTGAACTGGCACTAGCTATTCCGGAGATCAGATAGTGACTGCACACAGCTACTCTTCAGGAACCAGAATACATATAGATTTAAATACAACCCAATCAATTTGCTAAGTCCCAGCAGATCCTACTAGAGATTTCCACTTTAACATGGATTATTGGTTTTGATTCTGTAAAAAGACTTTGCAAAAGACTGGTAATTTTAAACTCTGATAAGAAATATGCTTCCCTGAATCTCTCACCTTCTCTTGGGCATTTTGGATATCTTGCCTTTTCTTTATCTTCTATGGCTGTCCCTTGTCACAGCTTCAGTCCCTTTTCTACCTGATAAGCAGTGGTTATTTGTCTCTGAGTGCCATCTGGGACTGTTTCTACCTGAACCTCATTTGGCTCTTTTGCTAGAGAGCAAAACCCACTTGGCTCAGAGGCCATGGTTGGGGGCAGTTGATGGACCCTGCATTCCTTTGAGCACTGAGCATTGGAGGGTTTCCTTGAGGTACCCATTTACTTCAAAGCTGACCTGTGCTGTTTCTGTGTTAGCCCAGACTTACACCATACTCAGCCTTGATTAGGGCAATATGGAGGGACATTTTGATTTTATATTTGTGGATACTGTCCAAGCTTAATTAAAAGTCTAGCTGATTCCAGGTCCTTTGATGTGCTGATGGGGATGTCCAGCTATAAGGAAAGAGGCAAATTTTCCTTTGAAATGGAACCATTGGCTTGGGCCTCTCCTCAGCTCCTGCCAGTAGAAACAGAAATGTTCGTGAACTGTTTTTCACTTGATTCCACTATGCTTCCAGATGGGAATGATGGAGAAGAGAAAGAAGCAAATAGAAGTGTTGCATTGTTACATGCCATTTGTACAAAAGGATTAGTTTGTTAGCATTTACATCTTAACTAAGAAATTGCTTTACAAGACAGGGACCTCTATGCTTGGTGGGAGCCTGACCCTCAGTTTGGAAATCATTAAAAGTCAATTTCAAGATTTTCTGTCTTTAATGATATCCCAAGAGTATAATTTCCTTTCAAGCATGATTCTTTTGAATGACCACAGTGGTTGAATTGTCTCTGCCCATGTTCTCTAGGAATGATTTCTCAGGACACAAAAATGGTTCAGTGACTTCTATTTAGCTGACAACTTTTTATTTTTTTTTTGACACATTCCTCACACACATGGTTATATGTTTGATGGACTATAGGAGGCCCTTGATTACATCTTGTACCTTTCCCACCTTAGGATGGCTATTCCGCGTTTTCCCTGGCTGGTCCAAACTTATGCTTCTTGTCCCAGCATAATTATGAATAATGCTTCTTTCCCTCTAAAAATTGTCACAGTTTTGATGGTGAATTATCTGGTTATAATATTTTCAGGGAACCCATAACGGATGCCATCCAGTGGGCATCAGAAAACTGGGGTTTAGAACTAGAAAGTTTCTTCTAAGTCCTGGATTGTCCATGAGTGATGGGACAAGTAAATTTAAAATCTCCTGAAGCTGCAGTTTTCTCATTAAGAGAATAGAATTAATTGGGTCAATATATTATGAAAACACCCAGAAGTGTGCATAAAACCAACAGGGAGTAACAACAATTGCTTAAGGATGAAGTCTTCACCTGAGGTGAGAGTAGGGATGGATTATAACTAGCTGCAGTTTAAATAAATTTTTTGTGATGGAAATGGGGCAGAGAATTGAGTGAAAGAAGAGAGTGGGTAAAGGAGGAAATGCTTTAGAACTGTAGCGTGAGACACAGGAGTACTGATTTCAAACGTTGCATGGAAATCATTTCCACTCAGGGCTGTGTAATAACTGCACATAGATCCCCCAGGGCATAAGGAAGGTTTCTCCGTGTATTTCATGTCTTGAGTCTTTTGACAATTTTCTATGTTCCAGCCCCTCTCTTATGTACTTTTGAAGCAGGTTCAGCTTCCTGTGAAAGCATGGCATTTCTGTGGGAAAGCTTGTGGGTGCCCTGGGACTTAAGTCCAATAACTGAAAGAAATGAATACAGAAAACAAACAAACAAACAAACAAGCAAGCCAGATTGCCAGGCTGGAAAGACCAAGAGAAAAAGTAATCTAGATACAAACATTTTCAGGCAGCTGGCTTCAGCTGGTTAGACATGAATTACAATACAGTGATGGGTGTCATGTATCTGCAAAAAGTAAAGGTCCAGAAATAGCCAGATCCTCTTTTTAACTCGATGACCCATTTACCACTTCACCTGGAATAAAAATAATTACATGAGAAGTTTTTAACCTGGTTTTACGTAAAGTTCTCATCATCAATGTAGTGTATATTTATTATGGGAAATATTATCCACGTGGCTACCATTCAAATGCAACCACTATTTTGGCTTGTTTTATTTGATCATATTTTTACAATTTGGTATTCTCCCTTACCCCCTCATATCATGTTATTATTTTACCATGTTGAAAGTCCATTGGATTAATTTTCCAAAACTTGCTTATTTTCCAAATGTTAGATCTCATTTGCTTCAAGTTTATGAAATACCAATCTTTCTGTATAAATCCTTGTCTGCATTTGGGATTACAATTAACCTTTGAACAATAAGGGGGTTAAGGGCTTTGAACCTTATGCAGGTGAAAATGTGTAACTTTTGACTCTGCAGGTAGTCATTGGTATTAGTTGTTTTAAGCAACTACAGATAAAAAACAGTACAGTAAAACCTCGATATAGTAAACTAATTCGGGTGAGGAGATATCTGTTAAAGCCAAAACTCTATTATTTAATAAAGTAGGCTTTCCAAATTAGCATGCTAAAAAATTGATAAAGTTTACCTGCTTTTCCTTATGTAGACACAGTTGTGTAATTAAATTAAATATGTATGAAAAGTTTAATATTAAAGAAAAGTTTTCTATATGTATTGCTATAATTTTTAAAAAATATATTCTCATTGATTTCAGAGAGGATGGAAGAGAGAGATAGAAACATCAATGATGAAAGAGAATCATTGATCAGCTGCCTACTGCACGCCCCTCACTGGGGATTGAGCCCACAACCTGGGCATGTGTCCTTGACCAGAATTGAACCCGGGACCCTTCAGTTCACAGGCCGATGCACTATCCACTGAGCCAAACCAGCTAGGGCTGTATTACTGTAATTTTAAATTTATACTGACTAGGTCTAGAAAATGTGTGCATTCACCAATCACCGCAAGTAAACAAATGCACACGGCTGGGGCCTGGCTTAGCCCAGGTGGGAACATTGGCCCCAGGTGAAACTGCCGCAGAAAGACGTGCCACCCAGCACAGAACCAATGACCACACAAAATTCGGTGTGGTCACGTGCTAATCATTTGCTAAGCATTATTTATGAGTGGTGATTCTTGGATTTAAATATGTAGACTATAGTTGTAGATATGTAATATCTATTTATATCGGAGAAGTTACTAGTATTTTTCCCAACATATGGCCTGTTTGCCAAAATTTGTTAAGAATAACAGTAAATTAATAACAAAAATAATCTTTTAATTTAATTATAAGCAAATCTTGGTTAAAAGCGTTTTCAAATTAACAGGGTATTAATTTTCACAGATGACATGTGGACAGGAAATTAAAGCTGAAGTCTGTTACATCGAGGTCCGAAAAATCGAGGGCTTACTGTATGTCCAGCTTGTGGCTGGGAATCTGCGGTTACAAATTCGAAAACACTGTTTTTGATTGTTGGTTGAATCTGCGGATGCGAAACCCGTGGATACAAACGCGGACTGTGAAGGGAATCCGCGTCTGCCTGGGCCTGTGCAGTTCAAACCTTTGTTGTTCTGGAGTCAACTGTATTTCTTTAGTACGAAAATTAAGGGAAAAGAATCAGTGGCATAGGTATGAACCTTTTAAAGTTCTTTACGCATACTAAAAGCTGAGAAACTATTTTAAAATACTGCTATAAGTTCACAACTAATTTAACGTTATTTCTTTTCATATCACTTTAATGAGATGTAGTAGGTACTGTCTAATAATCATTGCAATTAATCCTTACATCGCTCTGTAACATATTCTGATCAAGCTAGCGTACAGATTAATCTGAAATTTTCAGTATAAAAATTCTGGTTTTTCCTGTACTCAATACTGATGGCATAAATTGTCTCTATTACTTTCGTGGTTTCTCATGGTCCAGTGTTTTCCTGGGAGTCTTAATGGTCCCTTTTCTTGTTCATTATTGTGCTCAGATTATTTAAAAAGCCAGGCCAGCAGTGGGAAGGGAAAAAGGGCAGGATGTTCTTCCCTTAGAACAGTGGTTCTTAACCTTGGCTGCACATTAGAATCACCTGGGAATCTTTTTAACATCCTGATTTTTGGGCCTCATCCTCCGGATTCTGTTTCTTTGTTACTAATGTTGTGGCCCGACCCCATAACAAAGAAACAGAATTTCCGGAGGATGAGGCCCAGAAATCAGGATTTTAAGAAGATTCCCAGGTGATTCTAATGTGCAGCCAAGGTTGAGAACCACTGCCTTAGAAATAGCTTAAGTAGTTACAGAAGGGCACACTTTTGGTATTTGCAGTGTATTTCGACACAACTTGTGGAAAAAATGTCGATTTAAAAAGAGTGATTTTTATTTTCTGTCAGCTTCTTTGGATGAGTATTGGGCAGAAATCTTGGAATGGATTTCCATATGTCGAGGTTCGGGATCTGTGGTCGCTTTGTGTCTCTTTGAGGTGAAATTTCAGGTCGAAAATGACAGCTTCCACCTTTCTGCGGCTCTCTCAGAACCTGTCATTGGCAGAGAGAAGCCTCCTCTGTGCAGAGGAGAACAGAACCTCTGAATTGTCGTAGTCCTTCTCTGGTTGAAAGAAGAAGAAAAAAAGACCGCCTGGCCAAAAGAGAAGGTTCCCTGAGAACCAAGATTAGGCCTTCACCTCTGGTCACGATGCCACCCCTGAGAGCAAGGAGCCCTCAGACCCAGGCCCTGTGCTATGACTGAGCAGTGCAATGCTGATGGGGTGACTGCCAACTAATTTTCTTTGGAAAACATAACATTCAAATTTCTACTCTGTTTAATAATGAGAGCAGTGCTAATTTTGAGCTCAGATAATTTTTGGTCAAGGTGAATATATTTATGATTTTAGTGTTTTCTGCAATTTTAATACCATTTCACCAATATTGTAAACTTACTTACTTTTTTTGGCTTAAACATCAATTTCTTCAATAGTTATTCTGATAGAGTGGTTTCTAGAACATTCCCTCTGTCCAGCCCTCTTCCACATCTCCACCAAGCTTGTTGATGTCATCTGGAATGTATGTAGTTAGGCAACATTTTTCTTGAAATATTGTGTGTTCATTAACATAATACCTTATGTGTATTAGTATGGCTAGCCCAAATTCTAATAGTATAATATATACATGTGATCAGGATAATACCACTGAGACAGGCCAAAGTTAATTTATCTTCCCCTACCTTACACATCATACTATTTGCTTATAATAAATCTGTTGTCTACTCTGATCTTCAGAATTACTGCCAAGAAAATCTCAAGTTTCTGGATTCTAAACTTGTAAAATTGCCTTTTATTTTTTATTTATTTGGATATAGGACTTTACATCTATTTAATTAAAATGCATCTAGTTTAAGTCTAAGGTTTTAGTATCTTACTATGAACCTAAAAGGCACTTAATAAATATTTGTAAACAAAATGCTTAATATATTTTTTCAAATAATGAAGTGACCATGAAGTTTTTCTGCTGTTGTTAGAAGTAGCTTTAATTTCTCTCATACTTTCCTTTTCCTTTTCACTGTATTTTAAATTCTTCCTGAAGTTGTCAGTGTAGAAATCTATTTCTTTTATCTCCCTACTTGTAGTAATGGGATACTAGAATTTGATTCTAATGGTCTTAGTACCACATTTTAAAAGAAAGGGAAAAAAGGAAAAAGAAGGGAGTTAAGCAAGCATTGCCCTCCTTAATAATACATGTTTTCTGTTCTCTGCATAGTTTATTATTTGGAAACTGTGGGCTCCACTATCTTTCCTATAGCAAACAGAAACAGCATAGGGTAAATCGGAATGATTAGTATGCAAGGGGCTGATTCTGGGATATTCACTATAGCTTGTCCTTTCAATGTGTCTTCTTTTGACATCTTCACCCTGGGTATCCTGGCAACAGAGTACTTCACGAAAACAAAAGTCCCATAGACACTGTTTGCTGAATTCCATCAGAATAATAAAAAGACTATTTTATTCAAGCATTTGCTGAAGACAGTAATTTAGAAAAATAGCAAGAAGGCAGCTAAATGTACTTGATTCAAAAGTGACTGACACGGAAGGAAACCCACACCAAGGATGCTATCTTGGGGTCAGATAATTTCTCAACCATTTATAGGAAGACAGGAAAGTGAAAAAGAGATGATTTATGAGCTAAAATGGGAAGGAGACCAACATGAACATACTACAGTAAGAAATCCCTAAGAGGGCCTGTTTATACCACAGGGCCGCTTGTCTCCATACAAGCTAGAGACCTGTCTCTGCTGTCTGTGTGAACAACCTTGGAAGCAACCTCTTCTGGCTGCACGTGGAGCCTCCTCCCCATGCTCCATTTGCTCTTGAGGAGAGTAGCAAGCTGGGAGCATAGAGCAGCACACTGACTCTTCCTAGGCCTTTGGGGATCGAATAACCTTAGACATTTGGGACTTCTGATCCACTTAGTGCAGTGACAGTGCTGTCAATGGCCCCCTCAGGGCCTTAACAGGTTAATTAAAACACCTCCTTCAGACTCTAGCTATCTCCTTGCTTAGACACTGGGGAGAGGGGGAGGTGCAGTGGATAAGACACTGGTTAACGTGATCTGTTTTCTATTTTTTCAGACTTGTCCTTTGGTCCCACATCTCCTATGTGACCCAAGGGCTGACTGCATTGGTGCAGGGACTATCTGCTCTCCCTGAGGCCAAAAGTTCGGATATGTTATCCTACTGCAAGCACTTATTGAACTCATAGGGGAGGACTCTAGGGACTAGAAGTTTAAGCTCCTCAAAGAATTGGAATTCAGGCAGGCTATGTGGTAAAGTAGATGCATTTAGACAGCGTGCCTCGCCCCAAAGCACCTCCCATTGACTACCTTCTTCGCCCCCTCCTTCCCCAGTTCTCAGAAGTTGCTGCTGACAGCTCTTTTTGTACTGTATCCTGACTCCTACCCCAACCCTTTCCAAAGTCATAGCTGTTTGGAGCAGGATCAGGCCCCTGACCCCATCTGACTAGTCATAGTCTTGGATCTGGAAATTGAATTCAGCAGCACTTGTCAGTTCAGATGCTTTTTGGAACTGAGGACATTTACACTTGGGGGACAATTTCTGTAGGCATGGAAGTGCTGAGGCAGAAATGACATAGCCACACAGCAAAACAAGATGAGAGAACATGGAGAGGGAGAGAGAGAGATTGTTCTGATTGTTGGTGGCTTTCTAAATCCAGTTTCTTTTGGGGTTCAACTCTGCTTGTTTCCCTTTGGTTCTATGCAAAACCTACACCAAAGACCCTATTTGGTCTAAGCCAGCCGTGGACAAACTACGGCCCGCGGGCCGGATCCGGCCCGTTTGAAATGAATAAAACTATTGAAAAAAAAAGACCGTACCCTTTTATGTAATGATGTTTACTTTGAATTTATATTAGTTCACACAAACACTCCATCCATGCTTTTGTTCCGGCCCTCCGGTCCAGTTTAAGAACCCATTGTGGAACCTCGAGTCAGAAAGTTTGCCCACCCCTGGTCTAAGCTAACTCAAGTAGGTTTTGCTTAATTATGCTTTAAAACAAAACATAAAAAGGAAACCTTGAACAAGACAAACTGATCAAAGAAAGCTTCAGGACTGGAATTCAGGTCTCCAGGCCTCCAAGCCTCCTGTCCCCAAAACAGTGTTTTGTCCATACTACCAGACCTTCTGCCTGTTAGCTCAACTCCAGGCTCAGGGAGAATCACTTTCCTGTGGCAGCTCTACTGTGTCCTGATGGGGCCAGAGGAGCACAGGCCAGAATGTATTCCCTGAGTGGCTCTATTCTCCAGCCCTTTGCCCCGAATTGTTCTCAAACTGGATAATTACTGATGCCCAATGCTAATCCTCACTTAGGCTAGAACAGAAACCAGTGCTGTGTCTCCCTCCACATGCCCATCTGAACGGCATGTCTGAATGACCCTTGGACCCTTGCCTTCCTGATTCCCACATGATCTCTAACCATCACAGGGCCAGTTTCTGCGTGTCTCTACCTGCGAGGCATCATGTGATGAAGGTGATGCCTCTGCCCCTTTGGAAGGGTGACTTGAAAAATCACGGAGGGAGAAAATCCTCAGACAGGCTCTCACTTCTACTCTCACATGCCAGCTCTGTTTTGTGGTTGTTTGCCATTAGGTAAGGGCGAGCTGACGTTCCAAGAGAGGTTGTCTTTTTGGAGGTAGGAGGGAAAAGGGGGCAAGTCTGGGATTAGCTCATGTCAACAGTGTTTCTGTGGCTCCTGAAGGCTCCTCTCTCCAGGACAAGACAGACTGCAAGTTTTGGGCATGAATAAAAGCCATGTAGTGATCCAGGTTTGATTTCTGCACAGAACTTCTTATGTAATTTATGGCTTTAGAATGGGCTGTCATAGATTTATAGGCAGAGAAGAAAACTAACATATTCTTGTGAAGCAAAGATAGAGTTAGTAGGGTAAATACATGGGTGGACAAAAGTAGATCTACACTTGTAGAACTTGAGAAGCTCCTGACCGGTCCCGTACTAATCAGAACGAAAAGTCTACATGTTAACGGTTATACTTTAAACAATTTCTTTGGGGCCTACTTTGGCCTGTCTAAAGTCAGGGGCTGGTGCAGTCTCTCAGAGGGCATGAAACCTGGTAAAGAGGAACAGCTCTAGTCCTTTTGTGACCATTGTCACAGCAGCACTTCTTTCTGAAAAATGAGGCAAGTCCTGTTGGCAGGAACCAGCGTGTTACTGGGGAGAGCCCAGACACATCAACAACAAAATGGGCTGGAATCCTTGAAATTACTGTGTGTGTTTTTCCCCCTTATCAGTGCATCACCTTCCTGGCCTCCCCTGAAAACCACATGCAGGCACATGCAAACAGACATGCATGTTCACACACATAGGCACGTTACATACTCATATCAGTCACTCTCATAAAATAAATTCTCAAACTAATGCTATATCAGGATGACAAGGGGCTTTAAAGGTTGTGTTAATTACTTATTGCTGTGTTGCAAATTACCCTAAAACTTAGCACTAAAAACAAGCATTCTTTATCTCATAGGCTGAGGGTCAGGGAACTTACATGTCATGTCGTGGGTGCTTCTGTCTCAGAATGTCTCACAAGTTTTCAATCAAGGTGTCATCTGAGGCGTCATGATCTCAAAGCTCCACTGGGGAAGGATCTGCTCCTACTCTTACTTATAAGGCTGTTGGCAGGTCCCAGGTGCCCACGGGCTTATGCCATGTCAGCTCCTACAAGGGTTCCCTAGGTCAAGTGAGGGAGAGGGGGCATCTAAGATGGAAGCCAGCTAATCTCAAAAGTGACTTTCCATCACTTCTCTGCATCCTATTGTCTCGAAGTGAGTCACTGAATCCAGCCTATGGTCAAGGGAAGGGGAATGCACAAGGACATGAACACGAACTAGGAAGAGGGAGTCACTAGGGATTCTTCTAAAGCTGATGACCATAGAGCCATCCAGTTCAACCCTCTAGGCAGCTGCACCTCTGCTCTATTTGAATACCTCCTGTACAGGAAGCTTAGGCACCTTTGAAGCAGCTCTTTCCATTTTTAGACTTTCTTGAGGTTGAACCATAAAACCTGTGTTTTTATAGTGGCCATGTTTTTTCTGCCCAGCCTCTCTCTCCTTTCTGGTACACCATTCCACTTTTCCATTGAGGCTCACTCCTCCCCTGGCCTTAGCCTGGTTTTGGGGTGGGTGGAGGACCAGTCCTGGACAAAACCCCATAATTTGTATCTTCTTCGTCACAGTGACTGGCTAAGGAACGGGTGCATGCCTCAAGCTGATCGAGTTTACTACCCTGAGAGCTCTTTTTACTATTTCTACGAGCCTCCTCCCTCTCTACCCCTGCACCTTTAATGCTCCTTCAAGGGCCAGCTATATGATAATTCTTCTTCTGCGGACCACTGCTGGGCTACCCCACCAACCACAAAGAACTGGAGGTACCCAGGCATTTATATTACCCTCCTATGTTTTTTTTAAAATAATTTTGACCAGTTTTTTTCCTAAAAAGACTTTCATTAAACTATAGTTCACATAACATACACTTCACCCACTTAAATGTACAATTGAATGATTTTTAGTATATTCACAGATATGTGCAATTATCATTACAATCAAGTCTAGAACATTTTTATCACCTGAAAAAGAAACCCTGTATCCTTTAGCTATTACTTTCTTTAATCCATCCCTCAGTAATTGCTAATCCGTTTTCTGTCTCTGTATGTAAATGTACCTCTTCTAGACATTTCCTATACATTGGATCATATGTGGTATCTTGTGACTAGATTCTTTCACTTGGCATAATGTTTTCAAGGTTCATTCATATGTGGCATGTACCACTGTTCTATTCCTTTTTGTTGCTAAATGATATCCCATTGTACAGATATACTACATTGTGTTTATTCATCAGTTGATGGGCATTTGGGTTGTTTCTACCTTTTGGCTACTATGAATATTGCTGTTATAAACATCCATGTGTGTGTTTTGGGGTGGACATATGTCTTCATTTCTCTTGGGTATATTCCTAGAGGTAGGATTGGCTAGGTTATAAGGAAACTATTTTCATGGTTTGAGAAACTGCCAGACCATTTTCCAAAGTGGCTGAATCATTTACATTCTCACAAGAAGTGTATGAGGGAACTAATTTTTCCACTTCCTCACCAACACTTGTTTTATCTTTTTTTATTCTAGCCATCCTTAGTGGGTACAACATGATATCTCACTGGGGTTTTAATATACAGTTTCTCGATGATTAATAATGTGAAACAATTAGTTTCATGTGCTTGTTGCATATCCTCCTTGGAAAAATGTCTATTTTGGTGTTTTGCCTATTTTTAAATTGAGTTTACCCACCTTGTTGACCAATAACCTTTTGGTGTGAGAACATGAACGTATAGCTGTATTCCCTTAGGTTGGTACAACCCTGAGGCATGACTTTGTCTCCAGAACTCCTCTCGAGAATCTGGTAGAAGCCAACATGGTGAGACTCTTGCCTTCTTCCTTTCCTTATCAGATTCCTCTGGGAGTATATGGTAGCTTGTCTTGAAAACTGGCTGCCTTCAGTTTCTTCCCTGCCTGTTTACACATTTCCCCTCCTGCCCCACTGACAGGCAGAATCTCTGCCTCCATCTATTTGAATCTGGGCTGACTTGTGACTGCTTTGTCCAGCATAACCCAGCAGGAATGTTGTTGCCATTTCTGGACCTAGCCCAGATCTTAAGCAGTTTCCATGTTCTCTCTTGAGTATACCAGGTAGGAAGACCAGATAATCTAATCCAGCCTCTTGGTTTTCAAAGTTTCTTGGATCAATTCAGCATTATTTTAGTATAAACATTTGTTTCTCATTGAAAAATTACAATTTCTCATTGTAGAAAATCTGGAAAATACAAAAACAAAAACAAAAACGGGGATGGGATGAATAGGTGGAAAACAGGATTTTTAGAGCAGTGAAAATACTCTGTATATCATAATTTTGGAAGTATGTCACTGTACATTTGTCCAAACCCATAGAATTACAACACTAAGAGTAAACCCTGTGGTAAACTATGGACTTTGAATGATAATGTGTTAATATAGGTTCATCAATTTTAATAAATGTATCACTGAAGGGGGATGTTGATAATGAGGGAGGCTATGCATGTGTGGGGACAGGGGATGTTTGGGATATCTCTGTGCTTTCCTTTCAGTTTTGCTGTGAACTTAAAACTGCTGTAAAAATAAAGTTTTTTAAAAAAGAAATAAGATAATAAAAATCACTGGTAATATACTTCTCAGTGGTACATACTGCTAACATTTTGGTATATATCCCTGCAATTTTGTCTGTGATAATAAATCCATATCTAGCCATCATTTGTCTACCAACCAATTTATCTTTATGTATTTTATAAAAAAAAAATGTTTGGCTTGATTTATATGTACTTTTTCAAACTCTGTCAAATTTCTGACCAGGGTCATTATTCTCCTGGTCTTAGAAGCCTAGGTAGGACACTCTGAAAAAAAGTGTTAGAAGGTATTTGATTTCAAGATTTATAAATGAAGAAAGCATGGGAGAGGGAATAGTGAGAGAGGAAGGGGGGAGAGCCATGATTTCCCTCTTAAGTAATACTAAACTCTCTGATGCTTAGCATACTCGGTATCTCCATCTTTTTATTCTCAAACTGTTTTGTTTTTCATTTTCAAAGGACCCGTTTTGTTAAGGGAATGGAAGGCATGAGCTGCAGACCTTCTCCATGTGAAAGCACTTACTCAGCAGATGCCCCGTTGCCTAAAACACTTAGTCTAAATAAACAGACAGACAACCAACATATATCTGCAAGTTGTAGATGATGAAAATTTAAGATAATGAGTTCTGCTTCAGGTAGCTCGGGGTAGAATAAAATCACAGAAGCCTCTTCTCAAACATTGACTGCAAGTCCTGGGGGTTAATTGCATGGATGGAAATGAAGGTGCTGGGGTACAGTAGGTTAGAATGCACTGGCTGATATGGCTGCTGGATGCCTGGCTGTGGGCCCCATGCAGGAGAGTCGCTAGTCCATCAGCAGCATGTCCTAAGTGAAGCTCATGAACTTGTAGCTCCAGAGTTATACAAAACAGAATAATTGATGAAACATCGGTTAGGACGGCGAGGGTGTGAGCACAGATCAGGGAAAGGGACTATACTGACAAGTGCAAACTATTGTAGTTATCAAGCATCAACATAAAGTTGATTCAGATTTATCTGTAGTGGGAATCTTGAATGTAAAATTCAAGAAAATCTGTTTTGCCACCTTCTTGTAACAGCATAAACTTAGCAAATGAGTTAAAGGTAAAGTCTCATTGGGGGAATGCAGTGGTTAAGTTCTTTCTCCTTGTGGATATTGAAAATGTCATTTGTGACATCTAAGCTTGGAGAGCGGAGGCATGGGGCTCTCAGTGAAATAAATATCTACTTTCCTTCCTTGCTCTCTTCTCGCACGAGAAGGCTGGTCTCTTATTCCTTGTTGGAGGATGCAGGCTTTGGGGCTTGCCAGCGTTCCTTACACTCCCATGTCTGCTCGTTGGCAGTGTCATATTTTATAAAATTCTCACAACTTATGTCCAAGTTCCCTGTCATTAGTCACCAAAGCCTACCATCTTCACATTGCTGAAATCTAATGCAATGAATTTACATCCACTGAAACAAACTCCTTCTCCTGGCTGCTGAAATGCTGTGAAAGAAATACGTGTTTCTGGCACGTCGTCTGATTATATGCAATTCCACCAAGAAAGAATAACCATCTCAGTTCTAGCATCCACTTTTGTTTTTGAGAGAGCATTTTTGCAAATCTGGGATTGTTGTGACATTAAGTAGAAAGACATTTGACGTTACCAGATAACAACTATTGACCTTGGCTAGTGTCCCAAGCTTAATGGAGGTGAGTGACTGGTTGAACAGGCTGGGTATTGTGACAAATTCCCTGACTGTGCTGGTTCACCTCAACTACTGTTAGCATTTGGACAAAACAATGTCCAGATCCTATTATATGCAAAGATAACAAATGCAGGTTAGAAACTAGTAAAATGGAGATGCATGTCAAATTTAGGGCTTTTTCTAGAGAATACATTCTAATCATAAATATTTAGGACTTACTGATTCTATGTTTAGGTCATAAAAGGCATGCTACACGGTTCTTTATCTCATTGTTACTGCATATTCATTTAAATGCTCCCTAAATGTCTGACATAGTATCTTAATTAAGATTGTTTTAGCAAGGATTAGCAGACTCCTGAATAGGGCTGTGATTGTGGAGACAGAGGAGAGGAAAGATCTGAAGGATATTTATAATATAGAATTCCCAGGAAAGTAATTCCACGTGGAGGAGAAAGAAGGATTTGGATAACTATGAGCCTTTCCCCTTGGGAGACATGATTAACTGCGTTCTGGGAAGATTTGCTTCGCGGTGTCTGTGACATGAAGAAAATGAAAAATTAATTATTTAGCACTGTAACCCTTAGTGAATTAAGCTGTCTGTCTGAGGACGTCCCCTCTCCCCAAAGGTGAGCAGGAAGTGAGCCCTGCAGCTGGGGCTGCGTGTGGAATGGCAGGGCCAGTTGCCGGCAGTGCTGGGATCTGACATGTGTCTCAGGTGGACTTAAGAGACAGCATCTGGGAGAAAGAATATTGGAAAGCTAGGAGGATGGTCTAAAGCAGTGGTTCTCAACCTTGGCTGCACATTAGAATCACCCGGGAATCTTCAAAATCCTGATTTCTGGGCCTCATCCTCCGGAAATTCTGTTTCTTTGTTATGGGGTGGGGCCACAACATTAGTAACAAAGAAACAGAATTTCTGGAGGATGAGGCCCAGAAATCAGGATTTTAAAAAGATTCCCAGGTGATTCTAATGTGCAGCCAAGGTTGAGAACCACTGGTCTAAAGCTATGTATGACTTTCATCCCAGTAAACCCCACTGCAGAAGAAACATCACTGTTTTCTGAAGATCAACTTGATGTAGGACTCTGAGTGCCCACTGCTGTTCACTTGGGGTCACATTCCATCTCTGTCATCAGCTCCTTCTTCCTCAGGGGTCTGCACTGAAGCCTGGGGTGGGGGGAGGGCTTGCATAACGCCTGCCAAGAAGAAGGTTCTCTGATTTTAAGTCTACCGTGCTCACTGCCAGCATCTTCACTCTCCAAACACGCAGGGTCTCTTGACAGTTGGTGGGTCTCTGTTTCCACATCACCTGGGGCATCAGCAGGTTTGAGGAAACCAGGACCCTCTGTGCTGAGGGTCCTGTACCCTTGGGTGCCCATGGAACTATCTCTTTGTGTCTCAAGGCACCACTGCTGTGCAGAATCAGGGAGTTGTCCCACTGCTCTGAGGGGCCCTGTCTGTCTGTGTCTCCTTCCCCAGGCCAGGGAAATCCCCTCCCGCATGAGCCACTTCTCCAAGCCCCTCTGCTTCTTCTGTCAAACCGTTTCCTCCTCAGTGGGTTTAAAGTTAAGGAAACACAGACCTGAAAATCTAGCAGCCTTCCTGTTTTGCATGCTGCTGCCAGGTAGCGGCCCGAAGGCAATGAATCAAAGAGCTGGCCACCTGCTTTGATGAAGGAAGAAAAAGGGAAAGCACAGAGAGGAAATCTGCTTAAATTAATACCTCAAAATATTAAGTGGCTGCCCAGTCATGAACCTGAAGCGGGTGGGCAGAGAGAGAAAGCCTAGGTTTTGAGACCAATGCAATGAAACGTGTGGGGAGCCCACAGATTACAGCCTTAGAAAAGTAAGTGGGAGATGGAGCCTGAAATAGTTCCTTCAGCTGGGGTGGGAAGTGTCTAGCTAGCACATCTCCTTGCAGGATATTCTGGGTCCCATGGAAATGGGGGGAGAGGAAGCAGCGTGACTTTTTCTTTCAGTATTTCCTTTTGAAAGAGGCTGACCCTACTTTCTGCAGCCAGACTGATCTGCTCTTGCATTTCTGCTTCCTGATATGCCTGGTCCCTCCCAGACTTTGGGACCTGATGTGCTCATAACCTAGGGGCAAGACAGAGGTGGGGGGCTGGGTGAGCAGAAGGGGAATATTGTTTGATCCACTGCTGGGTTGGGCTGAGTTATTGATTAACTTATGGAGCAGAAAAGACACAGTTGGTAGTGCTTTTTCAAAATACATCAGTATTCCAGGCACTGAAAGGAAAGCCAGGCTTGAGGGAATTGCAAAGCCAGCCTGAGAAAAGATCAAACCACAGAAGGTGAGGTACCACCAAGAGGTTTCTGGCAGAATGAGGTAGCCTTTTTTTGATGGATGTAGGCAGCTGGGGAAAGACATCAAAGGAGAGTGTCTATTCACGAGTTCTTCATGCTGATGTGGCCTGCATCTGTGAGTTCACCCAGAAAAAATCAAGAGGAAAGAGTGCTGGGAGTGGGGAGGAAGTAGTGGCTCAGCAGGCACTGATGTGACAGAGCAGTGGCCCTCTGATATGGACACCACTCTGGGGTGGGTGCGAGGTGGCAGAGGTACCAGGGGCTCTTCCTTTCCCTGCCAGGGGGTGCCAAGTGCTGGGCTGGGCACAGGTGTAGCTTCATTCAGTTGTCTGCTGGGAGCAGAGATATGGAGTCAAGCACAGACTGGGCTGCTGCTGTGACTAACCACGGGAGGGGACACAGCCAATCCTGGCCAGATGGCTTTCCTCCTTTTCCTTGCTAGGCCCTTGTTTTCTCACTTGTGTAAGGAGAGTATACTTGTGGAGTTGTGAGTATTAAATGAGACCAAGCATTGTTTATTCATTTACTCATTCAACTGTTCTTTTTTCTGGGTAGTGAGGAATATCAGTGCAAAAATAAAGTCTCTGCCTCAATGGAGGACACAGACAATAAACAACTCAACATAGAAACATAGCGTCAGGTCTTGAGCTGTGACAGAAGCCAGATGAACCACGGTGAGTGGATGAGTGACGGAAGAGGCACCTGTAGAAAGGGCACTGGGAAGGCCTCTCTGACAAGGGGGCATTGGAGGAGACACGAATGAGCAATGGGAACAAACCACAGAGTGACGAAGTAAACCCTGAACAGGCGTGGTGTTTTGAGGGAATGGCTGGGAGGCCAATGGAAAAGGGAAGAGTCATGGGAAACGAGGTTAGCGATATAGTCAGATCACTAGGGCTTTTTAAGTAAGGAGAAGGACTTAGGATTTAAGTGTGTTGGAAAACTCTAATATATACAAGAGTTTAATTAAAGGATGTATGGACCACTCACTGGGTGTCAGGTCCTGCTCTCAGCACTTCACTAATTCAGTTCTCACACAACCCTAAGATGGGTCTGGGAGGTAAGTGACTCACCCAAGGTTACATGTCTGACAAGTACCAGAGCCAGGGTTTGAACCGAGGCAGTCTGCCTTAGATCTTGACTCCCTCCCTTTGCACATAACTGGCACATAGGAAATGCTCAATATATTGATCATGCTATTGATGTTTAAACTCTTTAATGGCATCTAGTTTTCCTAGAAAAACACATAGACCCTTCAATAAGGCCTGCCAGCTCTGCCTGCTCTGGCTCTGCTCACCGCTGTGATTTCTTGCCACGCCACTCCCTTCCTCAGTCACATCTTCCAGTTACACATGATCTTGTGGTTTCTTGAGCATTCCTATGCTTTACCCACCTTGGGGCACTTGCAGAGGGCACTGCCCCTGTCTGGAATATTCTTCTTCCCCAGGGCCTATGGCCAGTGCTACACATCCTCCTCCCAGATGGATATCTGATCACACCCCTAATAGCTCGCCCACCCTGGGATTTTCTCTGTTGGTTTCTTCTTTCTTCATGCCCTTGCTACACTCTGATGATTTCACTAGTTTATTTGCTTGTTATTTTTGTGTTTGTATTTCCTGTCCACTTTTATAGGGAATTTCAAATGCATTATTTTTCTTTTTCAACAAACGTTCATTTGGAGATTGCATAATTGATGACATGCTCATAGTTTTCCTTTTCTATAGATAAAAAGCCTTTGCATTTTGTACAGTTATAGAACAAACAGAACTTTGACTTACCTTTCATAATTTATATCACTAATTTCATGCATTATTGATAGTTTTTTTATGTGGTTACCCAATGTAATTTGTTGTTTCTCGTGGGAAGTATTTTAACAGCTTAAAAGACATCAAACTAATGATGTTTTTAGCCTAAATTGGTAATATTCACATATAAATATTTTTAAAATATAAAATTATGTGAGTATTCATAGTTTATTGACTAATAATTAAGGCATTAATTAATTCATTCAAACACAAGTGCATCTATGAAATGGGCATTGTGCTATATTCTGTATCAAAAAGATAAATATGTCAAAGTCTTTTTTGATGAGTTTATAATTTAATGGGAAAGACAACTAAACATAACTACAACCCAGTTTGACAAATTCTATGCTACAAAGAAACCCAAGATATTGTAGGAGTACAGGAGAAGAGGATCCTAATGCTGGACAGGGGGAATGTCTCAAGGAAGGCTTCATGTGTGTGCTGCTGAGATGAAAGCTGAAGAGAAAGAAAGCAGAATCAGAAATAGTGTTTCTGGCTGAGGGAATACTGTGTTCAAAGGTGCAGGGTTGTGAGAGAGTCTGAAACATTTCAGGCGCTGCAGATGATGCACTTAGAACCAATCCTACATGGGTATCCTTAACTTGCTCCACACTAGTGACTATTAAATGCATAAGCTCTGTTGCCTGGCTCTCAAATTTCTCTACATGTTGACCCCGTCCTTCCTCTAATAGCTTTTCTCCCCACTACTCAGGGTTATGCACTCTACACTTATTCCAACCTATAAACCTTCATTCATAATGTTTCTAATCCATAATACTTCCTAGTCTCTTATGGTATTTGAACTTTCCCCAACCTACCTCTTTGGGGAAGACCTCTTTGACTACAACTGTTTATGGTGATCTCTCCCAGCAGTGAATCAATTTTGTCCTTCAAGACAATACCCTTAAGAATCTACTCCACTATCTTCCAATTATTTTGAAGGTTAAATTTGCATTCCCAACTCATTTGTGAATTTAGTAATAGTAGATACTCCTTCATGACTTTAATTTGTCTAGCTCAGTATAAGGCATGATGAACACTCTCAGTTATTATTACAATTTGATAAATATTAATTTGATCATATTTTTCAAGGGCACTGCAGTATGCTGATTATGGTTTGGAGCCTCTAGCCTCTTGTACAATTGGGTGGTGAAATGGGCAGGTTTTATTTCTCCTGTACTGATTTATTTTGTGACCTTAGGAAATTAAGAAGAATCAGCTAGATCTGTATATATCAACATACATACATCACCAAACATAATGTTGAATAGAAATAGCAACTTGCAGAATGATACAACACAATACTACTTATGCAAGTTTTAAAAAAGATACATACTATACTATATTTTTAATGGACATATATATGCATGTCAAAGTATAAAAATGGACTAGAAGTATATACATGCTAATGGATGTCTCTGGTTTGGGAGAGGACAGTCAGAGAAAATTCCATCAAAATGTATTTTAATTTCACAAAATAAAAAATCCAAAGCAAAGAAGGCACAATATTTTTAATAGTCAATACTATTTTTGTAGCAGTTAATATGTTGTGGGATTGTTATAGTATTTTTCTCTTTAAAGATTTTTCTCAAATACATAAACATACACACACAAAAAAATTATGTGTGTGTTCAAGAGCTGGAACATTTTGAGGAAACAGAGACAAAGAAAGTAGAGAGCTTGAACAGATCAATTATTGTGAGTAGAATATTTTTCTTGTAAAATATACAAGACCCTGCTATTTCCCTATTATAGTTCCTTGTAGCTCAGGAGACAATTCTAGTAAAAATAAATTCTGTGGCCTTTGCATCGTCTTTGATTTTACTGTAGGCTTCCTAGGATAATATGGGAGCTACCCTGGAGACCTCGGCTAACTCTCTCTGAAGGAACTGAAGCTTCCTCTCTGACTTTTCTAAACTGTATGATTTCAGGTGAGGTTAATGGGCATTAGTTATACCAGTAGCTGGACTGTATGGGGCCTGAATTTTAATGCCTGAGCCCCTGCCATTCTGAGATCGATACTGACTCAGGAGAATTGCAAATAGACAGATAACATCAAGGGGCTGATTATTAACATTCCCATAAAAGCTGGGAGGATGGGGTAGGTCGAGGAGTTCAGCAGTGATGTAGGACCCAGAGGACCTGAGGACATCACCAGCTTACAAGGTCTGAATTGCTCTCACTTAAACTCGCATCAGTGGAAAAGATGAGAAGACTTTGAATGAGCAAATTGAGCTGATTCAACAAGATTGTGTGACCTTACAACCAAGTGCAGCCTGAGGAGATAATAAAGAGACAATCCAAAACGGAGGGCCCAGTTGTTTTAATATTAACTCACAGAGAGGGAAGTTTCCCTGAAATGCAAGCTGATCTAGGTTCCAAAGAATAGGTAATGAGACAGAGATTTACAAATGTTTTTAAATTAAGTGCATTGCATGTATGTATGTGTATGTGTGTGTGTATACATGCTCACATAAACATATATAAACACAAACATGTAAATGGTATATATTCACATATGATAATATAAATACATATATATATACATATGTGTGTATGTATATATACACACACACACACACACACTAGTATATATATATACAGGGTGTCCCAAAAAATGTATACATACTTTAGTAGCTGATAGCTCAATTGATGTTTCTTTTCAGATTTAGCCTATTGGAATTAATATTTATTCCAAATGTGTATACATTTTTTGGTAACACCTTGTATATAAAATGATAGCTTATCTGTATATAAATCCCATCAAATGAGTATCTCTGATCAATAAATGTATGGTGAATGAGTGAGTATCAAAAATAGAAAAAAACCTTAGTAAGAGTAGTATTTTCCCTCTTATATTTTTTATTTATCATGAAGATTTGTTAGCCTTCCTGAACTGGGCTGAAGTTTCAGGACAAATGGTAGCAACTGGGAGAGGCGAGCAGTTGGTGGGGGGAGGGGGAAGGAGGGAGTGGCAAACCTCCCGCATCTCAGAAAGCACATGTCACCAGCATGTTTACTCCTCTCCCCCTGGCTAGGGGGGTGGTTACTGCTGTCGGTTTATGGATGTCACTTTGTGCTGGGCACTGTGCTGGGCACTTAGCATAGATCTCATGTAATCCTCACCATGATACCTACAAGGTACCAGTATCCTCATTTTCAAAACTGAAAGCTTAGACTAAGTAGCTTTGATTAGAGAGCTAACGAGCTTTGATCAGAGACAGTAACTGATAGGTGGCAGAGCTGGGATTTGAACTTAGATCTGACTTACTCGCAATGCCTGCTTTAGTAATTGCCAGCTTCTAATTACACTCAATAGCGGATAGAAGGAGCTTTCTCTCCAGTGCAAGACTGAGGGACAGTTTGGGCTTCAATTAGAGGCATGTACAATAAAGACACATACCCCAGTGGTTGTGAGAGTTATAGACTACTCTTCAACCAAGCAAAGACGCTCCCAAACCACACACCTGAGGTCAATGGTGAGACCTTTAGAGCATCAGCTCTGCACCAGGGAGAAGGCAACAGCCTTTAAGGAGAGAGGATGGGCCTTGGAGATGGTGGAACTTGTGATCAAATTCCAGACCTGTCAATTAATAGTTTGCAGCCTTGGGAAACTTACTTAACCTCACTGAGAGTTTCCGAAACTCTAAAATGGTGACCGTCATGCCTACCTTGCAGGGTTAGTGTTAATATTGAAGAAAAGCTGCAAGAAGAACATGGAAGGTACTAAATTGCAGGTAACTATTCTTATTAATAACACTAATTATAAAAATTTGTTGGCCATTGAACCTAAACAGAAATAAAAGTATTCAGGGTCTATGTTGAGGGACAAAATAGACGTAGTTGAATACATGACTCACAGGCTAGCAGCACAGAGCTCCCAGTGGAAACGTCCTCCCCTTTGCTGTTGAACAAGGTGGTGAGACTCCAGGGGAGAGCAGAAAGTCTCCTCCACCCACATTTAAAACAAGTATTTTTATTGATTTCAGAGAGGAAAGGAGAGGGAGGGAGAGAGAAACATCAATGATGAGAGAAAATCATTGATCGGTTGCCTCCTGCACGCCCCCTACTGGGGATCGAGCCCACAAATCTGGGCATGTGCTCTTGACTGGAATTGAACCTGGGGTCCTATCCATGAGCCAAACCAGCTAGGGCCCCCACCCACATTTTGTAATGTGGTTGACCCATACAACTCAAGAAGACTTTAGCAGGGCAGCTGGCGGGACCGTGCTCTGGCTCTGGGGTGTAGTCTGTCTTTGGACATTTCTCCATTTTTTGGTGTGTCCTGAAGGTATCCATCCCCTTGAGTGTTAATATTTTTTTAAGGAGAGAGTTTCTCTTTGAACAAGGATTTTCATTCCTGAGGGGAGCCCATATACACATCTGTTAACATGGATAGGCTTGCACAAGAAAGAGAGCAGAAATGATAAACTTTCATAGCTAATATTTATTTAGCACTTGCTTTGTGCAAGGCACTGTTCTAAGTGCATCTTATGTATTAGTCTTTTAATCACTTAATCCTCATAATAGCACTATTAGGTAGATACAGTTGTTATTTCATTTTATGGTTGACAAAGCAGGCACCCAGTGTTAGGTATTTTGCCCAAAGTCACAGTCTGTAAGTGGCCAGCCGGGGTGTACACCCCGGCAGTCTATCGCCAAAGGCCTTGCACAGCTGGAGGCAATAATTGATATTTACGGTCCCCATGGGCTTCGTATTGTGGTGCCAGAGTTGTATACAGAGCAAAATGGCAGCTAGCAGGAAGAGTCCCTCTACCTCAGCAGCCCAAAGCTCAGCAACCCAGAGTTAAAGGCATGCTGCTTCTCAGGATTGTGTTGCTGGCATCTAATTTTAGAGCAGTTAGATAGCAGCAGGGATTCTAACCCATATTTACTGAAATCAAATTAAAAGTCTGCTCATTTTGTTACCTTGGAAATATACCTTGCTTTAATGATATGCTAAGTGGATACAATGTCACAGCAAGATCATGCAGTCTACCTTTGTGGTGACCTATACATAGGCTGGCATTTGTGATGATATTTTTATGGGAACTCATGGTTTTGGTTGTCTGATTGATGCATATTCCAACTACTTTGCTGCCCTACATTTTGCTTGTTTTTCATTCACAAACGTGCCTTGCTCAGTGTATTTTGGTTTCAAATGAATACAGAAGCCTAAGACATTCCAAGCTCTAAGAATTCTGAAATATTCTAAAGCTTTTCAGTTAGAGAGAAAGAAATAAATAGCAAGGTCATAAAAAACACTTGGGAGAACACACAACTACTGAACTTCATCCTGTTTGTTCTCATTTATAGTACAGACATAGAGATCTGTAATGTTGAACTCCTTTCTGTGTCACAGAGAATGACTGGATCCTGGATTTTTAGCCTTGCAGAGACCATTGACCTAGTCATTTCTACCAAGGAATTAGGAGTTTGGAGAACACTATCTTTATTAGAGAAATCTGAACCTATGGAGCTTTGGTCATTGGATTCCACAATTTTGCACTTAAGATCAAGACTGGCTTTGCATACTGGGGAGAGGCCTTGATAAATGTATGGAAGAGTCCAGGCCTAGGCAAAATGGTGATGTTGGTGAACTTTTCAGTGTTCAACCTTCCCAACCAGCATCTCCCTTTGCTGCCAGGATGATGCCACAGCTCTCCCTGGTGATTCATACTTATGCCTCCATCTTTCTCCTCCTATCAAATCTAGGGCTTATGGAATAATTTGATAAAATCACTTGCAGTAATAGGTAATTGACTAATAAAGTTTAATTTCCTGCCCCTCCTATATTCTGGGACATTTGTATTTTACTAGAAAGTCAGTCTTCATCCAAAGGAATAAATGCATTCTAAAGTGAGGAACTAGTCAAGCAAGTACATTTTTGAAATTGAACATTTCTTTCTGGTGCATATGAAACACATAAATGGCCACTTTTACTGCATACTAGAAGGGTTGACCTTGCATGTTAAATGTTCACTTGTTGAGAAAAATAAACTGTGTACCCAGGCTCTTTGTTAACTTTATTAAAGGCAAATAAAGAGAGTAATTACAAGTGATTCTTAACCACAGAGCATTAATATGGTTTGATAATACATGTACTTATAAAAATTAGTAAAAGTTATTCTACATGTAAACGTAACATTAAAATAAACATTTCCATAACTTGAATTTTGCACTACTGCTGAGCACAATAACAAAGCTACAAAGAGGTTGTGTAGGGCGGTGTTTCCAAAGTGTGGCCTCCATACCAGCAGCATCAGCATCACCTGGGAACTAGTTTCAGCGGTTCTCAATCTGTGGGCCGCGACCCCTGAAAATACATCCTGCATATCAGATATTTACATTACAATTCATAACAGTAGCAAAATTACAGTTATGGAGTAGCAACGAAAATAATTTTATGGTTGGGGGTCACCACAACATGAGGAACTGTATTAAAGGGTCGCGGCATCCTGGGCTCCACGTGAGAACTGCCACGTCGGAAACTCTGGAGGTGAGCCCAGTAGTCAGTGTTTAACAAGCTCTCTGGGTAACAACTTCAATGCATCCTAAAATTTAAGAACCAGGTTTGTAGATGATTATGCTCAAAGTCATCCTAATTCACAGATGAGTAAATTAAGGCTCAGAAAGATACAGAGACTTAGCAGAGCTGCAGATTCTTAGTAGTGTTCTTTTTAGCGTCCTAAACTAAGTCCCTCTGGCTAATCCATCGGAATGAAGGAGGTTTGCTGCAGCTTCCTTGATTGACAGGATGGTCAAATCACTGCCTGATTGTGGGCTTTGCCCTTATAAGGCCTTGGGGTAAGACTTGAACAACTTCAATCTCTTGGAGCCTCTCAGGGATCAGGCTGCTCCATATTCACTCTCTTAAAAAGATCAGCGTTCATTTTCCTTTAAAGTTAAGGTTGGTCTGCCTGAGTTGCATACAAATCAGATGAATGAATTCATTACCAAAAGCTAGATTAAGTTTTGCAGCTGTTCTGCCTGGGGATCTAGTATGGAGAGGGGCCAGCACAACCAAAAATCCTTTATTGATCAAGGCAGTCTGAAAATGCAATCTTACATGGTAAGTAGCATTCAGAGATACTGAAATGAAGTAAAAAATTAAAATGACTTTTGCCTAGACATGTGGGGATTGCAGAAATCCTGGGGTGCTACCAAACATGTGTCAGAGCTGTGGAATGCAGATGCTGTCTTTTTAGCTGGCTCAGTTCAAGGGGAATGCAACTCATGGATATAGGATTGAGAATTCACATTCCAGATTTCAAAGGGGCAGGATAAATTGTAAGACAAATACTGATGTTTGCCATTTTAGCAACTTCATTTATCCATTTGTCTCTAAATCACAACTTCTAAACTATGCAGTATCTAGGAACTTATTTCTTCTTATCTGGTATCCTCAGTATAGGAATGCCAACAAGTATATTCATCCCTTCCCCCTTCTCTCCTCCTCCCCCCTCATGAATGCAGCCATTTATCCTGCGATTATTTTAAAACTATCTTTTATGAGCCAGGACTATCTGGGATTGTTTTTTCTCTTACTTCTTGCCTGTTATTCTCAATTGAATGGTTTGTATCTTCTTTTTTCCCATTTGCCAGTTAGAAAGTTACATGTGCTGTTTCTTTCTTTTAGTAATTACCCTAGACATTTTATCAAATATACTTAAATTATTGAAATCTAAAATTAACCTAAACCTTGATCCTCCTCCTAGTAATATAAATTCTTTTCGGAGTTTAATTCCATTTATCCCCTTCTTGACATTGGCTACTGTATTGTGTTTTAAGTCTACTTAAAAACATTATTGCCGTTTTATACAATCAATGTTGGTTAATATTAGTTCATTTTATTCTATCTTTTATCTCAAATTTTACATCTAGAATTACTTTCCTTCTGCATGAAGTGCCTCTTTTAGATTGTCTTTTTTTAAAAAAATATATTTTATTGATTTTTACAGAGAGGAAGGGAGAGGGATAGAGAATTAGAAACATCGATGAGAGAGAAACATCGATCAGCTGCCTACTGCACACCCTGTACTGGGGATGTGCCTGCAACCAAGGTACATGCCCTTGACCGGAATCAAACCTGGGACCCTTCAGTCCACAGGCCGACGCTCTATCCACTGAGCCTAAACAGCTAGGACTAGATTGTCTTTTAATGGATTGTATAGTGATGGACTCTCTTAGGTCTATAAATGTCTTTATTTTTACTCCACCCTTGAAAGATGGCCCACATGATATGGACTTTTAGACAGGCAGTCATTTTCTTTGAATACTTTGAAGGTTTCATTCCACTGATATCTTGACTCCATTGATATATTCAGAAGTCAGCTGTCTAAGATATTCCTTTTCATATGATCTGGGTTTTTTTCTGGTTTCTTTAAAAAGTTTTCTCCTTGCTGATTTTTAGCAATAATAGTATAATATTTAATTTGGAATAAAAAAATATTTTACTTGGGATGTACTAGGTTTCTTGAATCTCTGGATTGCTAACTCTAATTAGTCCTCAAAATTTTTTCAAATGTCATCTTTTCAAATATTGCCTTGACCTACTTTTTCTCTTCGCTAATTTTAGTTTTCCAGTATTTATACCTTGCTGTGTTTTCTCCATGCCTTTTCCTCTCTTTTGTGTTTTCTGCTTTTTTTCTCTCTTCATATTGCATGCAAGACTATTTATCCTGTCTTATTTTCCTGGAATATAGTAGGTACTGTTGAATGAAATCAAATATTGGATTTAAAATATTTTTTTATTATATGAAACTAGTTTTCTGTCAGACATATAACTTTAAAAAACTGATATGATACAATCCTTTCAAATTTCTGTTGCAAAAACTGAAGCTTGTAGGTTTAATGACTTGGCTAAGGTTATAGAGCTAGATCAGTGGTTCTCAACCTTGGCTACACATTAGAATCACCTGGGAATATTTTTAAAATCCTGATTTCTGGGCCTCATCCTCCAGAAATTCTGTTTCTTTGTTATGGGGTGAGGCCACAACATTAGTAACAAAGAAACAGAATTTCCGGAGGATGAGGCCCCAAAATCAGGATTTTAAAAAGATTCTGGCCCTACTTGGGTAAGAGGTCTATATAATTTTCACTCAGGAGAGGTTATATTATTATTTTAATAGTAATCTAATTTCTTTATTAATGACCAGCAAGAGCTAAGGAAGTTGGAAATGAGGTAGAGGAGGACTAATTAAGGAAGTCTTTGATAGCATTTGTTAAGATAATGTCTAACTCCTGGAGAGCCCTCAGGTAAAGAAGCCTCTTTTCATTCGTTGGTTGAGCAAAATCCACCCATAAATGTACAGGTAAAAGTATTCGGTGTACAACAGTCTTGTCTATAGTAAAATGATGAAGAATATTTATAGAATGGTGACTTACACTAATGCCTAAATAATTAGCCCTAAGATATGGCAACCTCCCCCCTCCTCACAATTCTATGAACGTTTTTCTGCTGAAAATAGATTCTACTACACAAGTGAGAACAAAACTGAAATTATTTAAATAAGATCTGTGAATGCAGTCTGTGGGGAAACATAAGTGAGGGGGGAAAGTAGAAATGCAGAGAAAATACAAGATAAACCAAAACACCTGCAACAAAAAGTGTGGGCTTGTGCAGGAGATGGGAGATAAAAGAAAAACTAATTCTTATCAGTTATTTTAAAAGACTATGAAACAGTATAATTTATATATGGATTAATCAATGTAATAGCCTAAAAACATTTAATGATAATTTAGGTTAAATTAATCAAGTGTCCTAGAGTATAGTTTTGAGAGATGCCATATTTTGTATCCTTTTTCTTTGGGCTATTTGAATACATTTTTGAAAATAACGTTTACTCATATACTTGCTGAATTCTTCCCAATTATATTAGATCCCAATACAAAATTATGCAATGTTAAGAAGAAAAGAAATGTTAACTTCATGCCCTCACTTTCTTGCATTCTCCCCATCCCTGGCTTTGCAGCAATAATCACTGTCCTATACCTGTTTAGTTCCTCCCTATTGCCCTGTGTAGTATATTGCTTCACAGACACAATACACAGCTATATGATGATAAAAAGGGGGGAAAATACTTTCAAGTTCATGTCTTCTCCTAGCTTTGAAACAGTAATTACTTCCATAGTTTTTATCCTTTCTTCCTGTCAAGACAAACTTGCTATTCCAAGCTTCAGTGTAACGTGAGTCTAGGAGCAGCTCTCCAGAGAGGAGGGACAGCCTCCACTTATAGAGCAAAGAGGAATGACTAGTAGGTGGGGAGGGTGGCAGCATCCAAGTCTAAAGCACAAACCACAGACTTGCTGGCCATGTGCTTTCTGCTTTTATCCTCAAAGGGGGAAAGCAGTGCATTCAGACCAATATATTCCCTTCTTCCTTTCACCCCAATAAAGAATGTCATCCTATCTCCAAATGATAAGATCTGACATGTTCTCTGAAGAACATCTTTTTTCAGGCAGCCATCTGCATTAAAGCCATCTGTTAGCTTCTCTTGCTTATTAGTCATGTCCCTGAGAAACCAGTTGTAGTATCTGCTAATCCTTACAGGCCATGAAATATCATTGATCAGAAATTCTGCTAATCCTTACAGGCCATGAAATATCATTGATCAGAAATTGCAAAGGATAACACTTAGTTGCAGATAGTCGCCATCCTTACAGTGCAGCATAAAGCATTGAAAGTTTAATTTCTGTCAGTATGGAAAGGCAACCAAGAACAGTCATCCTCAATGTGTGTGTGTGTGTGTGTGTGTGTGTGTGTGTGTGTGTGTGTTCTGTCTCCTCACTTTTGTTTTGATTAGATGGTTGAAATTTAATCTTTCCTGTGCTTTGAAATGGATCAGAGTATCATTTCTGTCCTGATTTTTTTTTCTTTCTGCTTGCTTGTCATAATTGATGGGTATAAAGAGGTGATTATTAATCCACTCAATTTAATCCTAATCCTTTTACAAAATTTAATCTAGGGGGTGTCTTGCAACTAGCACCATAGAAAGAGCACTGACTCATTTTTCAGATATCCTAGCATCTAGCACTGTTCTTATAGTTACTGACCCTGAAATTTGGGTAGTTTATTTAGCATAATTTACTTTTTAAATATATAATGCAAAACTAATAATATCTTCCTAAAGCAACTAATAAGTTGCTTTTAAAATATAAAATGAGTTAACATGTTTATTAATTAAGTCATTCTATTATTCACCCACCCATTTCTCTATCTAACCAACAATCCATCTTTCAAAAGATACTTATTACTAACACATGCCAGGGATAAAACAGCAACTAAAACAGACAAGTCTGCCCTCATGAAGCTTAAGTTCTACTAGGGAACAATAAATGTTCTAAATAATTAAGCTATATAATATGTCAGGTGACCATAAGTATTATGGAGAAAAATTAAGTAGGAAAGGGCCTGGGGAGTTATGATTTTAAATTAAGCAGGCAGGGAAGGCTTCACAGAGAAGGTGGTATTTGAGCAGACCCAAAGGAAATGAGGGAGTGGGCCCTGAAATATCTGGGGGGCAAAGTGTTTTACCAAAGAAATAGTAGGTATAAATTCCTGAGGCAGCAGTCCGCCTGCCATACTCAAGGAAAAGCCAAGAAACAGCGTGCCTGCAGTGTCTTGAGAAAGGACAGAGTAATAGAAAATAAAGTCAGAGAGAAAGTGGAGGACAGATAATGAATGTGGGGTCTTGCAGACCACTGGGAGGACTGGCTTTTATTCTGAATAAGATTGGGGAAGAGGAGTAACATGATTTGACTTAGGATTTGGATTCTGTGTCCCAGTAGAAGATGCATTGGGATGGGAAGGGCATGGAGGTAAAGGCAGAAGCAGAGAAACTCGTTAGGAGCCTATTATCCTGGGTCCGGTGGTTAGAAGTGATAAATTCTTATTTTTTTAAAGAAATGCTTTTATTGATTTCAGAGAGAGGGAGAGAGAGATAGAAACATCAATGATGAGAGAAAAGTATTGATTGGCTGCCTCCTGCATGTCCCCTACTGGGGATTGAGCCCACAACCCAGGCATGTGCCCTGACCAGGAATTGATCATGACCTCCTGGTTCATGGGTCGACACTCAACCGTTTAGCCATACCAGCCAGGCAAATTCTGATATTTTGAGCGTAGAATCAGGTAGATTTGCTATTTAGAAAGGAAAGCAAAAGAGAGATTAAGGATGACTATTGCATTTGGCCTGAGGAATGTAAACAGTGGAATTGTCATATATGAGATGGTGGGATGGGGCCAGTTGAAGGAGGAGCTGGTATGATGGGGAAAATGAGAAGGTGGGTGTTGAACTGCTGAATGTGATATGCATAGAAATCTTCCTCATTCATTGAACATATAACTAGGAACCATACCACACCGAGTTCTTGAGGTTGGGAAGGAAGTGATGGGCAGAGTTGACTGAATGGCTATCCCAGCTTTCAAGGTTCTCACTCCTGTAAGACAGTTAACTACAGCATGAAGACAGTTAACCACAGCAGGAGGCGTAGTAGCTTAGACTGTAGGAACACAGTGTCATTTCTAATCAGAACTTTCCCTTGGGATAGAAATACTTAACTCTCTAAATGGTTCAAACTTTTAATCGCTTATTTGGCCTTCAAAGTAGGCACAATCAATATCACACCTCATCTGATTACAATCTCTTTCTTGACACTATTCGAGATAAAACTGAAGAGACCTCTCTGACCCTGCACACACTTACAAGCCACACTTTGATGGGTATGTAATTATGTACCTATTTGAGAAAAGTCTCAAGTGAAATCAAATCCTCCTGCTGATATCTGACCTTCACCTTTTGTATTTTTTGTGTAGTATTGTCGCCTGAAGCTGGGAATTGTGCAAATTAAGGTATGTCTTTGCCAGGATGCTAACATAGATAAGAAGTCATATTGCACTATGCATAATTATCAGTGATTTGATAAACATCCCAAGGGTTTTCAGATCAATGTCTTTCTAAGATCAGTTTTGAATGAAATTAAGGGGTATCAAGAATAATTGTTGGAGTAATTTAAAATTAATGTCTAAGAATGCATGAATACCTATAAGAATTAAAGTAATTGTGTTGGGGTAGTAGATTATAGGTATTTTTTATTTTTTTCAATGTTTTTATTATTTAAAAATATATAGGAAAGAATCATTGTCATAGTTCTATATTGGATTGATACACTGTGCTTGAATATTTGACTTTTAAAAATATCTTTCTTTTGAACTACATTGCAAAGCTAGTGTACCATGTCTTTTTGCTATGCGCCATTTTCTCCTTGTATGTTACTATGCACCCAGTTTGAGTGAGCTGACAATGAGAGTAAAGAATAGTAGTACCTTGTCCCAACAGAGATTAACATGACCTTCAGCCACTCATTTGGGTTTCTTTGAGTTCCCTACTCACCTGTTTCCTCTAGGGAGAGCCTTAGATGCACAGTGGACGAAAGTATGGAGCTGATCCTCAGAGAGACAAAAACAAACATAGCAGTTGGATTATATAGATTAGTGAGATTGGAATGCAGTAGAATATTTTTTTCATGTTGGAATAAAGGTTTGGCACACATTCTTTTTGATCAACAATTTCATTTCCTGGAACCTTTAGGAAGAGGATTAGGAGTAAAACTTGGGCAAGATTGGGAATAAAAATGTATCTTTGTAGTTTTCTGGGGCTCTGTCCCATGGATTTGGGGTTTGGGATTTTAGGGAGTCTCTCTCTGTCTTTGTATAATGCGTAGGAGACAACTTTGACTTTGTAAACTAAGCCCATGGTGAGACCCACTGAAGATAGAGAGATCATGGTCCTGGCCACCAGAGACTGGCGCCAGGCTCAAAGAGAAGTCATTGGAGTGAATAATTGTGTTTGTTTTCATACAGTATCTCTTCTTTCTTTCCCATTAACAGCACCCACTTACTCTGAGGAACCAGTCCTCTTCCACTCAAATTGATTCTTCAAGAATTGGCAACAACAGACTGTTACTCTCTTGCCTAGTGGGTGGGCCTGTGAACCAAACTTGTATAATCAGGCCTCTTCGCTGAAGTTTGGAGGGAGAGTTCTCTAGTTCCCCTTGGACTGTGAGCTGTAAAAATATGACTGCAAAGCTGGCAGGTTCCTTCAAAATTTGGAGTATAGTTGAGAGCATGAAGTCAACAAAGACAGAAGCCAAGATGAGAAATAGGTAGAAGTAGAGTGGATTAGATGGGGAGAGAGTGTAAGCCAGAGGCTGAGTATGCTTTACTTTGTTTAAATCCTATGTTTCTGGTGACACTGTTCATCCTTTTCCATGCTTTGGTTCTGTGATTTAGTCAATAACCTTAAAAAAAACCTCTACAATTCTTTGAAGTTTGTTTGTCTTATTTTCAGCCAAAAACAGATTTATATAGGGCAATGCATTCTTTCTTTTAGAAGTTTTAGTCCATGTTTCCAACAGAGGCAAGTGAGCAGGTGGGAGAGAGAGATTGTGCAACAGCTAGAGATTTTCTCTCTCTTTCTTTCTTCCTCCCTCCCTCCCTCCCTCCCTCCCCTCCCTCCCTCCCCTCCCTCCCTCCCTCCCTCCCTCCCTCCCTCCCTCCCCTCCCCTCCCTCCCTCCCTCCCTCCCTCCCTTCCCTTCCTCCCTCTCTCCCTCCCTTCTTTTTTCTTTTCTTTCTTTCTTCCTTTCTTTCTTTCTGCAATTGAACATAACAGGGCAAAGGTGGATAAAGAGCCTCCACACCAGTAGAGGAGAAATGGCAATTAACTGAGTGTATCATATTTACTGGAATTAATAATAAATATTTAAAATATAGTGTTCAATTTCAGTGGAGATTTCATAAAATTAAAAACAGTTGGGAGATGAAGAGAGCTAATGGTAAATCGTGCCTATTATATCTTCAACACATACTAGACACTTTATATTCATTATTTAGTATTATGACCTAGCTTGAGGAAAACAAAACAAAACAAAAACAAAAAATTACTGGCTCCCATAATTGACTAGGTCCAAGATTAGAACTGGTTTTTTGGAGGGACTTGACTCAGTGCTTAAGTGGGGTCATTGGGATCATTTCTGAGCCAAGATCATTGTGCTGCATAACTCCTGTTACATGGAAAACTGGGCAAGTGGCGCTTCTTGGAGTTGTACGTCTGCCTCCTGCTCTTTTTTCTTATACTTCCCTATTCTTAGGCTTACTTGGGGCACCCTGGAATTTGAGGCTCATATGATACCAGCACCCATGAAAATGTCTCTTTCTATGAGAATACAGACAAAAGTCTTAGAATTGAGTCTTATCAGTTCTATGCAATTGTGAAAATATTTAAAGATCATAGTTCCTTGGAGTCAGACCATGGTGACATTAAATCCTGGCTCTGCCATTTACTGGCTGTGTAATCTTAGGTGTGTCCTTGACTTTTCTGAACCCCAGAGATGGTCAGTACCTTCCTGTTAAAATTTAGTGCCAGAAATTTGCTTTCAGAAAATGAATGTTATATAACTGATTTATTTACTATATTTTTTAGAGATTCTAGATACAACATTTTGGTTCAGGAAGTACAATATACTTAACTCAAAAATCTTAGTGCCTTAAGTCTTCTGCTTAATTCAGATGGATTAACTTTTTCACCCTTAGGTTGTCTGAGATTTATTTTTAGCAGTAGTTGGAAGATAATCTTATTGAAAGGGAAAGGTTATGGTAACCCAGTTTTTGCCCAAGAGACTTCCTTCTGATGTTTTCAAGTAGAAAGAAGCTTTTACTAATTCATTCTATACATTTTCCCTTTCATTCAAATCCTGAAATGATTGTACAATTGGAACTCTCATGAATTGTTCTTACATTGATTTCTATTGTACACAAGTTTTATTTTTAAGGATCACTGTCTTTTTTTTTCATTACTTTTTAACTTTCTAAAGCAGTGATTTTCAACAGGTGTGGTGCAAGAATTTTTGAAATATGCAATACTATTTAGTCAGGGCACTGACCTCTTTTCCCTTGGGCTGTCAAATAAAAAATGACAACAGCCAACACAACTATAGCCATCTGGTGTAAATAAATACAGGTTATACCTATTTTATTGGACAGATCAAAAATATATTTTTTGGTGTGCCACAGAATTTTAGTAATTAGTTTATGTGTGTTATGAGATGAAAAAGGTTGAAAATCACTGTCTGAAGGGTATTTAAATAGTTACTATGTGTTAAAAACTACTTATATTTGTTATCTGTGAAATTATACACTGAAAGCTTAGTATCTCCTTGCTTCTTTAGCATCTTTAATCTTCTCCTCCTGCCCATAGACATATTTGCCTGTCCTAACCTGATCCAAGTGTCTGATGCTCACAGTCTGTCTGAGGAGTACCATAATGTGTAGTAATACCCCTTTTGATACAATCACAAATAGATATTTAGCACAAACACATATGGTCTTGGAATTCACTTTTGGAAAATTAGAGGTAACTGAGACTTTGTCATCTTAGATTACTTTTGAACTGAGTTTGAGTTATGTGAACACATACTTGTCAACAAGGCTGAAATGTCTTAAACACGCTGTGAAACTGAAAACTTGCAGAACATTTATGTAGTTCAGAGGTTAAAACATAGTTTCTGCCCACTAGGCTTTGTAGTGTGTATCCCCATTCGGGAATCCAGTCTTATGAGCCTGGAAGATTATCTTTCATCGTCAGAAATTTCAGGTTCTTCAGATCCGATAATATAAAAGGAGGAGCTCTTCAGGCATCATCCCTCCCCTCTGATAGGGTTCTCCATCACTTGCCATGTTTCACAACTTTGAAACCCTGCACATCCCTCTGTGGGAAACACAGCAGTTTCTTGCAAGAAACATCGGGCACTTATGGCTCAGAGGAGACATGAAAATTGTCTCCAGTTATTTGACAAGTTGTCAGATGAAGAGGGCCCCCAAGGACTGAACTCAAAGGAGGACGAGCAGATGGCAGATTTTACAGGGGGCCATATTTGGGCTCAATTTAATGGGAAGCTTTCTAAAAATCGTAGCTATTCAACTAAAGAGCAGGTTTCCCTGAGGTGTTTGAACAAGGACCATATGATATTTCTTTAGGTAATAGAATAGGAGCAAGAGGGTTAACCTCATGCCCCAATTCTTAAGGAGATCTTAGAATGTCCTGAAAAACAAAAAGGGAGCCAAAATAATTTCTTGGTCCTATTAGACACACTGACATTCTGAATTGTGAAGAAACTTGTTTATCCTGCCCCAGTCTCAGAACCACCTATACCAGTGGTTCTCAACCTTCCTAATGCCGCGACCCTTTAATACAGTTCCTCATGTTGTGGTGACCCCCAATTTCATTGTTACAAATTGAACATAATTAAAGCATAGTGATTAATCACAAAAACAATATGTAATTATATATGTATTTTCTGATGGTCTTAGGCGACCCCTGTGAAAGGGTTGTTCGACCCCCAAAGGGGTCACGACCCACAGGTTGAGAACCACTGACCTATCCAGTCTTTTTCAGAGTGGAGTATAAATACTCTAAAGGACATGGTTGTTATGCAGGAAAGAGATATAAATGAGTGAAGTGGGCCAGGTGGGCACTGTGGTGAAATAGAGCAAACTCTGTTTAAAAATGCGTGCACCTACAGCTTCCCTTTGCCATGTGGCATCAAGACCTAATGTTGCCAAACCTGCTGAATTTTCAAGGAAAGCAGGAAATTGATTCCTTATATGTGAAAAATCTTGATTTTTTAAAATGTTGACAACTAAAAATATTTAAATACTAGTAGTGCAGGATTGAGGTTGAGGGTGGGTTCAAACCAAACATGTCTGCAAATAAAATTTGGTCCTCGGGTCACCTGTGACATTTGGGACAAGCAAAGAGATAATAAAGTGGGTGAATAAACAACTTCCCTGGTCTCTGATGAGAGCACAGATTTCTGAGTCTTATATGGCTAATTTCTTACCATTTGTGCCACGTAAAGTCTTGATCATGAGGCTTGGGTCTAAGAATCATATTTGTTGTCCAAGGTACAGCAGTACAGGTATCTTGAGAGGCAATATAGCAGTGTAAAATGTGTTAGATGCCCACAGCTGGTCAGGATTCTTTTGTATACCATCATCAAGAATGAACCAATGGAGGGATGATGAAGCAGTGGAGAGTCACAGAGACCTGAGGTAATATTCCTAATGTTCCTGCTCACCATCAGGTGACCTTGGGAAGATCACGTAACCTACCTGAGTTCTAAATTCTAAGTTTGAAAAATGGGAAAACAGTTACTTACCTCATAAGATGGGTGTGGCTTTCAATGAGAGGAGGTATATAAAACACCTAGCAGAGGGCTGGGCACAAAGCTAAAACTCAAGGAAATTACTTCCCTAGATTTTTCTCCAGGATCTTCTTCTCACTTATTTGAGAAGATTTTCTATTGAAAAATATAAGTGATTGTCTGGTTTTATTCAGGACAAACAAATAATTGAATAAAAAAATCAAACAGCAAATAACCAACGTAACTGATGTGATGGTTACTTTTGTGTCATCTTGGCTGGCCATACTGCCTATATTTGGTCAAACATTATTGTGATGTTTCTGTGAATTTGTTTTTTGTTTTTTTTTTTTTAGATAAAATTAACATTTAAATCAGTAGACTTAGAGTAATGCAGATTACTTCTATCTCTCTCTCTTCTCCTCCCCACCACATATGCACTCACACATACATTCTGCTGGCTCTGTTTCTCTGGGGAACCTGACTAATAAAACCAACAACATTTGATCCACAGTAAAAAATGTTAAAAAGGTGATTAACTCATGTGGAAAGTAGCAACAAGTGTGCAAGGGCTTTTGTTTGGGATAATTTGGGCCATGAGCTGTGCACCCCTCAGAGTCTATGGTGTTAGAGTCAGGGCCAGGTTTGTCCAGTGTTGAGTGCTTTGTTATGACTCCACTGAAAATCCCAGGGTGTGCTCACCCAACAGGAAGCACACAGGACAGGGTTGCTGCCCATTGGATGCATCATCTTTCAAATTCTCCTTCCAAGTTCCGGGGAAGAAGCTAAGATCCTGCTACCCTCTGCTCTTGATACTTCATATCCTCCATTTCATGAAATGTTATTAATGCTGCAGGGAAAGGCTACAAGGAGTTTAGCTGGTTTGGATTACACTGGCTCACAGAGATCTCCATGTGAAGCTGGGGGAGGAGAAACTTTATTACTGCAGCAATTTCATTTGGGGCCTTTGGGGCCTTTGGGGTCACACTGTCATGCTTTGTATTTAACAGCCCTGTGCTGCTATTGAACATCTTTTGCTGACCTTCTCCACTCTCTAGAGATAATGTTCAGACCTGCATGCCTCCTCCTTTACTCCAGGATGTGTGAAGCAGCTGTCTGCTGAACTTCCATCCTGAGTGCTCAGAGTGCAGGTTCTCACAGGGTAGACTCTGAGAACAAGCACATAGCTTCATGGGCACTTTGGGGAACTGGTATTCCATGCAGTCAATTCCCTCTCCACATGGTCTGTGCAGGTCTTGAGAATTATTAGGATCTTTTTAAGTAAGATCCTAAAATTCATCTAATGCATTGAGCAAACAATCTCAGGAAATGACCGTGGTGCTCATGGAATCTGGCTTATTCTGATTGTAGTCAAAGTAAAGTGGGCACAAGCATATATTTATCTGGAAATTACCCCATTTATAAGCTGCTGTGACATTAGTTGAGAAAAAGACCGCAGTCTTATGCTCATCACAAAATACATCATATTTGTCTGATGTCCATACATAGAAGTCATGGCTGGGTGCCATTTCACAACATATAACTTACAACAGGTATAAATAGTACAACAGAGCATTTCTCTCACAATAAAGAGGACTGCAGCAATCAATATTTATTCTGCAATATATGGAGAACTGAATGTCTATTGTTTGGGAACTGGGCAGAGATTAAGTTAAAATTGAGGAGACAATTTAATTACTTTTTCATAAAACTAGAGCAGCCTTTATAGAGAAAGTACATGTGTACAAGTTCTTCAAAATAAAATAAGAAACAATAATGCTTGACTAAGATTTTTTAAAATTAGAAAAAAAAGTGAAAAGAAAATGCTGATGTGGTCACCACGTGGTACATCTTATTGGCTCTATTAGTTGGGAGAAGTTATGAGTCTGTTAATACTTGGTGGTAAGCAGAATTTCAGAAATAGCACCCAGGCTTCAATTTTGAAAGTTGCTTAAAATCTTGTGGGATCACGACTCTCTTAATATGACAATGCAATGCCTTGGGCTCCCAATATGACACCTTCTTGGTCCTCTGAGCAGGGGGGACCCTAATTGGGATTCAGACCTCTATTAAGGGGAAAGACCTGGAAAAGTGCTCCTGTAAGCGTTTGACAGCACTCATTAACTTAAAACAATGCTTAATCGCCATTTTTAGGTAAAAGTATTATTAACTAGATTCTTCACTCTTCCTTATGATGATGTTTCTTTCACACCAACTTCATCTCGCATTTACGATTCAGTCCTCCTTAATTTCTTCCCATTATGTCAAGATTTTTCCAATGTTTGTCTTGGTTTTTGAAAAGCATTCTTCCATTTATTCCATATTATCATGATACTTCTTTTACTTTGAATATTGCTCACTATTTTAAAATATGTATATCAGAACCATGTATCCATGGGGAATAATGATCTATATTCAAATGTCTTCTCATATTTTTTTAAATTTCTTTATAAGACTGTAAACAAAGTAAGAAAATAATAAAATCTACTATTTTCTTTCTTCCCCCATCACAATGCAGAGACCCTTTTTCATATGGACAAGCCTGCTTCCTCCTTGGTTTCTCCCAGGCTCGGTCAATATCTAACACCATTCACCAAGTCACCTAGATGGAATCACCTGAGACTGACCCCTTTCCCTAGTCCTGTGTATTTCTAAGTAGTTCACTTTATACACTCCTCAACATCATTCATATCCAGCTCACCCCTGCTGCCACTGTCCCAGGGTACAGACCCTAATAATCTTATGTCCGGACTATTTCATTTACCTCCTGCTTCTGATCTCACCTCCTTCATTAATTCAATAAATGTTTTGAGATCCTGCCTTAAACTGTGTTGGGTGTTCATCATGTTGAGCAAGATTGATATGATCAGTACCCTAATGCAGTTTAAAAGGGGAGAGAAATGTGAATCAAAAGACCACAAAAATATGTAAGCACAGAATCTCAGCTGCCACAGTAATTTTCCCAAATGCAGTCCCCCCCCCCCCCACAGTGCTTAAAACCCTTCAGTAACTTCTGTTTCCTTTCAATTAAAAATCCTAAACCTAGTGTAGCATGCCAGGTCCTCAGCTCTCTGTTCCCTAAAAAGCCCACTCCAGTTCTTTCCTACAATCCTTTCCTACAATCTCTCCTCTCTCCCTCAACCCCATAACAATTCCCCATGTCAGATCATACCACAGCTGCCTGCTTTTGCTTATACTCTTTCTTCTGCTTGCTGCTTGAATATTCTTTTCCTTCCACTTCTCTTTGGGAACCTCATCCTCTCTGCTAGGCTAAAACTGGTTAATATTCCCAGACTCAATCAGATATCAACTCTGTTTATAAAAAATATTCTGGCCCTTCTTGTACTTTCTTGTTTCTCCACATGTGACATGACCTACCATCATGTCACTCTGTACCTTATAGATTTGAGTCTTAACCTTGCTCACTTCATTACCCTTACACATTATTATGAGCATCTATCTTATTCACTAGATTAGAAATGCCTGGAGGTCACAGACCCTGTTTCATTCCTCATCTCTGAATCTTCAGGGCCAACTCTCATTGCTGGCACATGGTAAAATAGTTAATTGCAAATGAATATGTGAATGAGTAAATATAGATTTATTTAGATATATTCAGTGCTTGTTTAGTGACTGTTCTAAATGTTTTACATGTTTTTAATCATGTCAGCAATCTGAAAGGAAGGCACTATTATTTTTTTCATTTACAGGTGGGGTAATCAAGTTAAAAATTTTGGCTAATAAGTTTACCCAAGTTATAAGACATGGTTGAGAGAATGAATGATTGAATGGGTGGATTCACAAAATTTAAAATAACTATATGAAATTCAGTTGTCCTTACTTTGTCACCATGGAGAGAATGATTTGTAGTTGTGACTGTTGGACTCTAACTGACTAGAAATATGAGTAAGGCCTTTGGTCTTAATTCATATGAGAGGATTGTGGCACACCTCTCAGAGGTTTGTGGTAAGGATTGAATGAGATAACTCCTATAAAGTGCTTAACATAGTGTCAGGCACATAGTAAGTGCTAAATAAATGATAGCAACTGCTCTTATCTTTAATCACACTAGGAATTCTTTTTTTCCTTTTTCTTAATTTTCAAAATATTATTGAAAATTTTAGATAGACAGAAGAGTACAGAAAATAACACAAACCTTCATGTACTTAACACCTATATTTAATGTAAATTAACAAAGTTGAAATTCCTTTTACACTTAAAGTCATAACATCATAACATTTTACAGTTACAGTTAAGGTCTCTTCCAATGACTCCCTTCCTGGAGGTAAGGACTATATTGTCATTTGAGCTTACTCTTCCTCCTCAATACTTTTTATACTTTTATTCCATTTGTAATTTATTTAAAAACAATGTATACAATTGCTTTATATGATATTAAAATTTGCATAAATTATTATGTCCTATATAATTTTTTGCAGCTTGCTTTTTCATTTAACATTATATTACTGAAATTTACCTATTTGGATACATATGTAATTGGTTCATTCATTCCATTGTGTGGATATACTAATTTATTTATCATATAGTATCTTTATATAAAAAAACCCAAGTGACCAGTTGACCGGTCGACCTTTTGACTAATCACTATGACACATACTGATTAGCAGGGAGAAGACGCTCAATGCAGAAGCTGCTCCCTGGTGGTCAGTGTGTTCCCACAGCAGGAGTGCCACTCACCTCAGCCTCCATGGCAGCACTGTGAGTGGCGGCAGCAGGCGCAGTGGAGCCAGGATGAGTGGGATCGGTATGGTGCCATCCCAGGCTCGGGCTCCTCCCTGGGCACCTGTGGATTTGCACACTACTACATCCCTTGGGGGGAATGTTGGACTGCGGCAGCCCAACATCCCCTGAGGGGTCCCAGATTGCAAGAGGGTGCAGGCCAGACTGAGGGACCCTACCAATTCATGAATCCATGCACCTGGCCTCTAGTATACTCATAAAAATATATCTATTTTAAAAATGTTTTTGGCTATTAAAAACAAAGCGTGTTGCCCTGGCCAGTGTGGCTCAGTTGGTTGGGTGTTGTCCTGTGCACTAAAGGGTTACCAGTTCAATTCCTAGTCAGGGCATATGCCTGGGTTTGGGGCTTGGTCCCTGGTAGGGGGTGTGCAGGAGGCAGTAGGTCAATGTTTCACTCTCATATTGATGTTTCTCTCTCCTTCTTCCTTGCTCTCTCTAAAAATAAAAAAAATAAAAACTTCAGTAAGCAAACAAGCAAGTGTTACATGAAATGTTGAAGGGTCTTCTTAAGAAGAAGAAAAGATAAAAATATGAACAATAAAATTACAATAAGTACATATTTATCTACAATTGAATCTAAAAATCAAAATAAATAAACAGGCAGAACAGAAACTGACTCATAGATACAGGGAACATTCTAATGACTGTCAGATGGGAGGGGATTTGGTGGTATGGGTGAAAAAGGTAAAGGTACTTAGGAATAAAAAATTAGGTAGATATAGTGTAGTCATGAGGGTGTAAAGCAGCGGTTCTCAACCTGTGGGTCGTGACCCCTTTGGGGGTCGAACGACCCTTTTCACAGGGGTCACCTAAATACATCCTGCATATCAGATATTTACATTATGATTCATAACAGTAGCAAAATTACAGTTTGAAGTAGCAACGAAGATAATTTTATGGTTTGGGGTCACCACAACATGAGGAACTGTATTAAAGGGTCGCGGCATTAGGAAGGTTGAGAACCACTGGTGTAAAGTATAGCATAGGTAATCCTATATAATAAAAGACTAATATGCAAATAGACCTAGTGGCGGAACAACTGAACAACCAAACAACTGGTCGCTATGACATGCGCTGACCACCAGGGGATGCACACAGAACATGGCAGGTGTCAGCAGCAGGTGGTAGAGCATGGAACATGGCAAGCATTGGCTGCGGCAGGTTGGTGGAGCAGGTGAGTGGGGGCACCAGACTAAGGCGGGTCGCTGGTCGCTGTCATCAGGCGAGGCTCTGGTGGTTACTGAAAATTCTTTGCTCCCACACGCCGCGGTCCCACCCAGCGCTTGCACCTACTGCTGGCACTGGCCACACTCGCACCCAATGCCGGTGTTCAGTGCCAGCCCCAATCTCTCGGCCCCATCAGCGGGTGTGAGCGGCGGCTGCCGGCCCCGGTTGCCCATCAGGGCTTCTCCACCTCCCCCTGCTCCTGAGGGGCAATCAGGGCTGGAAGCTGCCTCTCGCACCCACTGCCTGCGATGGTTCCGCTCGCACCTGCAGCAGGCACCGGAGCTGCCACTCGCACCTGCTGCAGGTGCCTCGTGCCAGTCCCGATCGCTTGGTGCCATCAGCGGGTATGAGTGGCGGCTGCCGGCCCTGATCACCTCTGAAAGCTTCTCCACCTCCCCCTGCTCCTGAGGGGCAACAGGGACAGCAGCTGCCACTCGCACCTGCTGATGGCACTGGCCCCAATCGCTCCACGCCGTCAGCTGGTACGAGCAGGGCCAGCGCCGTCTGTGCATAGGAGTGGCGGCGGTGGCGGGAGCAGGGCTGCTGGCAGGCAGGGGACCAGGGGCCGTGGCAGGTGGGGCCAGGCAGGGGCTCGGAGAATGGGCCGAGACCCACCTCTGTGCCCACTACAGCCTTGCGGCCCACAGTTCCTTTCAAGATGCATGAATTCATGCACTGGGCCCTAGTATAGTCAATAATATTCTAATAACTATTGTGTCAGGTGGATATGAGATTTTTCAGGATGATCATGAATAAGTTTTACAATATTTAATCACTGGGATGTGTACTTGAAATTAATATATGTTAACTATAACAGAAAAGTAAAAAATGATTAAAAAATAAGTTAAGAGGCTTACAGGCATTCAAAATAAAAGCATTTAAAAAAAGACAAAGCTTGTTGGATATTCTAATATATGTCTTATTGTGTACATATGAGTTTCTCTTTATCCCTTCTCAGCTAGGGTTTTGGGAGAGAATTAAGCCTTATTGCTTTAGAGCTTCCACCATATAATGAATTCTCTCCTATGAATCTAAAATAAAGCTAGTTATGAACTGACTCTGGGAGAATTGAAATTATTTTCTCTAAGACTTAGTTTTCTCATAGAACCCTGATTGTGTAGGGTATACTCAAGAGGGGAAATATTAGATATAGGGTGTATATTGGTTGAATCATGTGAAATTGCCAATGTCTAATCACTTTTGAGCTACAAAAATGGCAATTTTATATAGTGCAATCTATACATCTTTAACTTTGAAGAAATTTTGCTTATCGGACATTTACGAAGTGGTATTTTATTGTTTTAACTTGCATTTACTGGATTACAAGAAAGTCCGAGAATCTTTTTATATGCTTATTAACAATTTGGCTTTCCTTTTCTGTTCACATTAGTCCATGTTTTTTCTCCAGTTCTCTAGAGGATTTCTTATCTTTAAACATGTATATATGTATATGATAGATATCTTCTCCCTACCTTTAGGCCTTTAAAATTTTTATGTATGGTATTAATTTATGCAGAAGTTTAAATTTTGCTCATCTTTTGCTTTACAGGTTTTTCTTTTTTTCTTATTTAAGAATCCTTTTCCACTTTGAGGTAAAAAAATACATTCTGTATATATTTAAAAGTTTAAAACTTTGCTTTTTTTTTACATTTAGATTCCCAAAATATTTCGACTTTAATTTTATGTGTGGAGTGAGGTGGGGGTCTAATTTAACTTTTCCCAACCAACCCGACCTTGCCTCTTCAAACCTACTGATGATGTAGAAATTAAAGGATTAATATCTGACATACTTAGGAGCTTTTGGGATCAGTACTCAAGCCCATGTCTCATTAATGCCCTTGTAGTACTTACTCAATGAATATTTAGTCTATCATTTCTGCCAGTAGTCACTATTTTAATTGTAACAGTTTTATAATTTCTCTATATATGGGAGAAAAATTCCCCATACTTTGTTGTTGGTCTTCCAAATTGTCATAAATCTTCTTTGCTTTTTACTCTTCTATAAATTTTTAAGATCAGTTTATCAAATAGCTTTCACCTAAAAATCTATCGAGATCTTTAGGAAAACAGTTTTAGTAATGAATGTTTTTCTATAAAAATATTTATTTCATCTGTGTTTTCAAATTGATTGCCAAAAATGTTCTTAGTATTCTCTCCCTCCTTCCTTTTATCCTTTCATCTCTTCTTCTCTTTCTCCCTGTATCTTTTTTCCTCCCTCCCTCCCTCTAGCTCTCCCTCTCTCCCCTCCTTCCTTTCTTCCTTCTCTCCCTCCCTCCCTTCTTCATTTTTTATTTTATTTTATTTTTTCTTTATTGATTAATGTATTACATATGTGACCTTATCCCCTCAGATTTATTTCTTTATAGATAAGTAATATGGTTATAGTTTTTCATATATTTTATAAAGCATTTCTATAAATTTACATTGGAAGGGAAGACCATGTAACTTTAGTAATATTAATAATTTAGTAACCATGCAACCAATGTTACCGTTTTGCCCAAAAGTCAGGCCCAGACAGATCCATCAGGATATTTTCATGCTACCGTGGAACAGAACAGACAACTAGTTGCATTACTTTCCTGAGATAATCCAGTTTCCCTTTTGTGAGATGGTGGTGACTTATTATTTATTGATTTTCCTATTCTAATTCTTCTTTTATTGCTCTAAATTTTAATCTATGTTTCATTTTCCTCCCTTTCTGTTCTCTCCCTCTCTCTCTCTTTTTTTCCCCCCCAGGGGAAGGGAGCGGTGGGAAGGAGAATGCAGGGCAATTTTCAAATCACCTCCTAATACAGGAATGAGAACCAAGAGTAGCCATCCCAATAAATTAAGTAAGAAATAATAAGTTTGTCAAGATAAAAACATAATATGTTCCACTTAAACAGATGTACACCATAGAGTTGTCATAGCTATTTTTTCCTCTAGTTAGAACACATCTTCCCTGTTTGTACATAAGAATCCATCTGCATTGTCTTTATTTTCAGATACCACTTTTTTTTAATGCCCCAAATGAAGCTGATTGTAGGCTGAAGGCATAGAGACAAGTTACCTAGTGATGATTTTCCTTTGCTATACCATCTATATATATAAAAAGCCAGTGACCGGAACGCTGTAACAGTTAGAACAACTGGTCGCTATGATGCCCACTACGGCCAGCAAAATGGCCCGATCAGGGGTGGGGCCGGCCGGCCAACCTCCTGCGGCCCCTCCTCCCACCTGGCTCCACCCCAGATGGGCCCCCACCACCCTGATTGGCCTGCAGCCCCGCCCCCCAGCCAGCTCTGCCCCTGGTCACCCCCCCCCCCCATCAGGGGCAGGGCCAGTCGGCCAACCACCCATGGCCCCTCCCCCAGGCCGCTGGCCCCCAATCTGCCCCCCCACCCCAATCGGGTGGGCCAGCCAGCCAACCTCCCATTGTATCCTCTTCCTGACAGACCTGGCCCCGATCCGCTGATTGGGGCCAGGCTGGCCGGACCCCACTCATGCACAAATTCATGCACTGGGCCTCTAGTCTTTGATAAACTTGTTCTCCTAATGATGCAGAAATGATTCCCTTTAAGAACCATTTAGTGACTACTATCTTACCAGAATATGGGTGAGCAGATTTTGCAGTTTCCTTACATGTCTCTTATTTTTTCTATTGGATAATATATAGTTAATTTTTGTCTTCTTTTAAAGAGTTTGACAGGCAAGTATGCTACTTTTAGGCCATCCTGATTCTTTTGAAAATTGATTTTAGGTTTTTAGAGTATATTTTTAGTTTTTATTTTTTTAATTTAAATTCTTTATTGTTTAAAGTATTACATAAGTTTCTTTTTTCCTCCATTTAACCTCTCCCTGGCTGCCCCCACCCTCCAGCACCTGCTGTCCTCTCCCCCTCCCCGCCCCCCCCAACCCTATCTGTGTCCATTGGTTATGCTTGTATGCATGCATACAAGTCCTTTGGTTGATCTCTTACCCCCTCACCCCCTGCCTTCCCTCATAGGTTAGACAGTCTGATGTTTCTATGACTCTGGTTCTATTTTTGTTCATCAGTTTATGTTGTTCAGTATATTCCACAAATGAGTGACATCATGTAATATTTATCTTTCTCTGACTGGCTTATTTCACTTAGCATAATGCTTTCCAGTTCCATCCATGCTGTTGCAAATGGTAAAAATTCCTTCTTTTTTACAGCAGTGTAGTATTCCATTCTGTAGATGTACCACAATTTTCTAATCCACTCATCTGCTGATGGGGACTTAGGCTGTTTCCAAATCTTAGCTATTGTAAAGTGTGCTGCTGTGAACACAGGAATGCATATATCCTTTCTGTTTAGTGTTTCTATTTAGAAGAGCTTTTACTCCAAGTCTGCTTTAGTCCTACTTTAATCCCTACATCTAGGATTCTACTGAATGTCATGGGTAATCAACCAGGTCTCTTCATTCTAACTGGCCCTAATTCAAACATTTTCCAGATCTGGGATCTGAGAATTATTAAACTTACTGATTCCTGGAAGCTGTTCTTTACCCCAACTTTGGTTACTCATTGGAAGTCTCACCCAGTGCATGCACATCTTGACATGCAGTCAAAACTCAAGAGAACAACTACACAGGTACTTGGAGATCATTCTGTACATAACTTTTTCTTCTATCCCTGAAATACCGCTGCATCAGTCTCCACCAACTCTTCTCTGTTTCCTCAGTGAGACCACTATGCTTGCTTGGGTTTCCTGTTCCTGCACCACAGTTTGAAAAGTGCCTTTAAGTAGAAAACCAAGATATTGCAAGGCTTGCTTCATTTGTTTCCTTTCTTTCAAGAATCACAGTCTGAAGTTACCTATTTTTCAATATCTGTGTATCATTGCTTCAATATATTTTGTTCAGTTTCTTAATTGTTTATGAAGAGAGGCAAGTCTGATGTCAATTTCTCTGTCATAAATGCAAGCAGAGGCATTAGCCAGTATAATTAAAAGCTAACTAAGAATTAATTTTTCCTTGAATTGGGGAGGGGAATTTTGTTATATTCTCCAAAGATACTGGAATGCTAAAATGTATTCTAAAACAAATATGTGTCAACTTTAATATAATATACTAGAGGCCCGGTGCACAAAAATGTGTGCACTCGGGGGGAGGGGGTCCCTCAGCCTGGCCTGTGCCCTCTTACAGTCTGGGACCCCTCAGGGGATGACCATTTGCTGGCTTAGGCCCGCTCCCCGGGGGATTGGGCCTAAGCTGGCAATCAGACATCCCTCTGGTAGCCCAGCAGCCCTCAGGGGATGCCCACTTGCCAGCAGGGAGCAGACCTAAGCTGCAGTCAGACATCCTTAGCGCTGCTGAGGAGGCAGGAGAGGCTCCCACCACCACTGCTGTACTGGCAGCCATCAGCCTGGCTTGTGGCTGAGCAGAGCTCCCCTATGTGAAAGCACACTGACCACCAGAGGGCAGCTCCTGCATTGAGCATCTGCCCCCTGGTGGTCAGTGTGTGTCATAGTGACCAGTAATTCTCAATATTTCTGCTGTTAGGGTCAGTTTGCATATTACCCTTTTACTATATAGGATAGAGGCCTGGTGCACACGTGGGGGCCGGCTGGTTTGCCCTGAAGGGTGTCCTGGATCAGGGTGGGGGTCCTGCTTGGGTGCCTGGCCAGCCTGGGTGAGGGGCTGATGGCTATTTTCAGCTGGTCACACCTCCTTCAGGGTGGGGGTCCCCACTGGGGAGCCTGGCCAGTCTGGGTGAGGGGCTGAGGGCCGTTTTCGGGCTGGCGGGCCACTGAAGCTCCCAGCCTCTTTTTTTTCTTTTTTTTTTTATTCTGGGATTTATTTACCTTCTATAGCTGTCACTGGAGCTGAGAGCCGGCTCCAGCTCTGAGGCCCTTGCCAGCTGAAAGCAGGTATCTGGGTTTGTTTAGCTTCTGTAATTGAAACTCTGTTGCCATCACTGGCGCTCTAAGCTCTGAGGCCGTGGTGGCTGAAAGCAGGTATCTGGGGTTTGTTTAGCTTCTATAATTGCAACATTGTCACTTAGAGTGTAGCTTAGAGCCGGGCCGTGGCAGGTGGGGAACCTTGGCTTCCTCCATCACTGGAGCAAGCAAGCCTCATGTTCACTTCAGCTGCCTGGCTGCCAGCTGCCATCTTGGTTGGCAGTTAATTTGCATATCCTGCTGATTAGCCAATGGGAAGTGTAGCGGAGGTATGGTCAATTACCATGTTTGTCTATTATTAGATAGAATATGTCAAAATTCTTAATAATTATTCTTTGCCTCAAAATTTGAAAGGATGCATAGAAAAGACTCTTTCTCCATGAATAACAGTCAAAACTTTTCAAATAGAAGGCCAGTTGTTGATGATAGAATGGATATCGATTAAACTCACTATTTCCCTGAGAAAACTCTCAAAGAATTGATAAAACCGTAAGCATTTTAAAAATATACACTTATAGCCCAGAGAACAGATGGAATAAATAGGAATTTAGAGATAATTTTTAAAATTCTTCATAAATGTTTTTCTCATGCTTCAGCATTGCCAATCATACTTTCTAAATCACAGTAATATTGAACTAAAAATAAAATCTGGTTTGCATATATTTTTTATTTGATGTGACATACTGCAGTTAACATGCCAATTACAAAAACAAACATACTATTAAATAAATTGAATTAGTCATCCAGATAGAATTTACCTATTTCCTGAAACATTCAAGAAGAGATAGAGGAGATAATGGTTCACTGTGGTAGCCTGTTTTTTTTCTGGAGCAATGTAGACCTATCACCACCCTACTATACTTGTACTCAACAATATCATTTAGAAGAATACCATTGTTAACTCACAGGACTCTGTCAACAGCTAAATTAGAGCTACTGAATGTTTTTCATTTTTCAGTATTTTCTCTAGCGGCCCTGACAAGGGTTTCCTATCACATCAAGTCTCCGAATTGAAAATTCCTATTAAATTGACAGAATGTTGATAATTGTTGAAGCTAGGTGATGGGTTCATGGGATAGTTTCCTTCTTCCTCTGTATCAGTGTTTTGGTCTTTCTTTCTCCCCTTTGCCCTCTGGCATCTGTTTCTCTTTCTCTACTGAGGCCTTTTTGTCACTTTTACTTTATAGTCCTTTCACCTACATAACTCCAATTATCTCGATCTCCATTTATCCCTGATGACAATTCCTGTTATTTCACCTCTTCCTCTTTCACTTAGTCTTTCTGAGCCTAGAATTTGTTTCACCATGAATTCTAAATATTGCTGAGGAAAATCTCTACTGCACACCTGTGCTCTTTCTTTGTAACTGGGCCCTTACAGCTGTTTGGGAGCCTATTTATTCATCTTATTTGACTGGCTATGTCATTCAGATACCGACCCTACTGCTGCTCCCTTATTCAACTTACCTCACACTTTAAAGATATCAAGATAAATGTAAATCCCTCAACTTCCCATTTTCCTTATAAATTTTCTCTATATTGTTTTCCATTTTTTCTTTTGTGTATGTCTGAGAATTATGGCCCTTCTCATTTCTTTTTTTTAAAAAATATTTTTATTGATTTCAGAGAGGAATGGGGAGAGAGAGAGAGAATGAGAAAACATCAATGATGAGAGAGGATCATTGATTTGCTGCCTCCTGCATACCCCACACTGGGGATCGAGCCCACAACCCTGGCATGTGCCCTCACAGGGAATGGAGCTGTGACCTCCTGGTTCATAGGTTGATGCTCAACCAGTGACCAACACTGGCTGGGCATGACCCTTTTCATTTCTGAGGATAAACCCTTTACATAATGTTCAAGTCTTTGCAATCTTCAAACCCCCCTCTTTTAATTCAGCTGCCATCTCAGAACACTTTCTGTATCTTTGCTTCTTGAAAGCCTAGTGTATACTTACTATGGCTACTTCCTCTCTGCCTGGTTACTCCTTCCCACTCTGGTCACCTGGTAGGATCTCAGTCATTAAATCCATTTGTCCTTCTCATTTTGCTCCTGTTCACTTTCCCTTTGGATTTTTTCCCCTTCTACTTTAAAAACAATTTATTTATTTATTTATCTATCTATCTATCTATTTATTTATTTATTTTCCATTGATTTTTAGAGAGAGTAGAAGGGACGGGGAGAGACACATAGAGAGAAACATTAATGTGAGAGAGATACATTGATGGGTTGCCCATGTGCCCGGACCAGGCCCAGGTGTCTAGTCTGCAACCAAGGTATGCCCTTGACCAGAATCAAAGCCAGGACTCTTTAGTCCACAGGCCGACACACTATCCACTGAGCCAAACTGGATAGGGCCCTTCTACTTTTTTTAAATGCCTGAATCTTCCCTGACCACATGAAGGAGTCAGTGATGGCTAAAATGAATATTGACAGTGTATCCAGGATAAGACCAAGACAAAAGAGGCTGATTGTATTCATGATTGTGGTTGAGACTAGGAGTTGAGTTGCAGGCTTTTTTTTTTTTTAATTTTATTGAGGTGGCATTAGTCAACATGCACACATAGGTTTCATGTGTGGATTACTAATTTACAAAATCTTTATATAGGACCATGTGCCCACCACCCAAAGTCAAATCTTCTCTTGTCACCTCATATTAGGACCCCTTTTTTCCCCCACCTTCCTCCTGGCAACTACCACACTGCTGTTTGTGTTCATAAGTTTCAGTTTTATATTCCACATATGAGTGAAATCATATAGTTCTTAGCTTTTTCGGGTTGCTATTTCACTTCGCATAATGTTCTCAAGGTCCATCCATATATTTATAAATGATGCTATTTGATCCTTTCTTATGGCCGTGTAGTACTCCATTGTGTATATATACCACATCTTTATCCAGTCCTCCATCATAGGGCACTTTGACTGTTTCCAACTCTTGGCCACCATGAATAATGCTGCAATGAACATAGGGGTGCATATATCTTTGCATATAAATGATTTCAAGTTTTTTGGGTATATACCCAGGAGTGAGTTTGTTGGGTCGTTTGGTAGCTCTATTTTTAATTTTTTGAGGAATCATCAGACTGCTTTCCATGGTGGTTGTACCAGTCTACATTCCCACCAGCAGTGAATGAGGGTTCCCTTTTTTCTACAACCTCTTCAACACTTGTTGTTGCTTGTCTTGTTGATAATGGCCACTCTAACTGGTATAAGGCAATATCTCATTGTAGTTTTAATTTTCATTTCCCTAATTGCCAGTGAGGTTAGGTTCAGGCTCTCATATAGTCTGGAAGATGACCCATTAAGGTAAATATCAAAAATGGAGGGCATAAAGGAAGTGAAGCGTAACTTTTGAACTGGAACACACGGTGTTCCGCTGGGCAGAATGGTTCCTGGGCTCTTTGTCCATGGGAATCGAAGAATGAATCCACAGATGGAAGATGGTATAGCAAAGGTGTAAATTTATTGAAGAAAAAGTACAGATTCCCATGTGGGGAAGGGGAAAGAGTGCCACCGAGTTCCTTTTCCCTATGGTTTATAAAGGCTGTAGATCTTTGTGTCTTGATATCCCTTCTAATTGGTCACTATTCCCTTAGATTGGTTACTATAGAAACTCCTGGGCTCAAAGGTCAAACCTCACATGGGACATGTGAGGTTTTCCTCCCCTCCTTCCTTATTGTTTTCCTATTCCCTTTGGGCTTTCTTCTTCTCCTTCTAGATGAAGGGCTTCCTTCCCTTTATTTTGTAAATATAGACATTCTGCTGTTTCCAGCTCCCCCATTCTATGGAAATATACCTGTTGCAGCTTTTCAGCTCCCCGATTCTATGGAAATATACCTTCTGCTGTTCTGCAGCCCTGTGCTTCTTCCATGGTCCCATTAATTTCTAAAATTTCCTAAACTTGTCTTTTTCACTCCTAAAAATTTCTGTTTCAGAAGGACCATAATAGGAATTACAGAGCCAATAGTTTAGAGCTGAGAAGACTTGACCACAGCAAAAGGGCTGGAACTGAGCATGGAGTATGGGGTGGTGGGAGGGAGTCCTGAGTGAGAGCTTATACGTTAGCTCATGTTTAAGGATTCCCCTTGTGAGCTGGCAGGAATCTGATGCCTGGGAACACTAGTCTGGATTGAAGGCCATAGATAAATCTACCTCACTCTATCTCAGGCAGGATTGGAATGTTTTCCCAGTGGAATTTCTTGATGTGATCTATTGCAATCTTAAAATAAGACTCTGGTTCCCAGATAAGTCCTTTAGCTCCTACCATATTAATTGCGTCAATCATTTCTATCACTGCCTAATCTGGCTCTGTACTCTGGTAGAATGTGGGTCTATCAGTTTTTATAAGACAACCAGGAGAGCCTGTGGATTAGGTTAAGGGTAAATGGCAGATAGTTTGTGATAGATATGACTAGTTAAGAGGGTTCTTTCCATTAGCAACTCATTTGAGGACACTGTGAATAAGGGAGACTCACCAGGGAAGGTTGTTATTCTTTACTGATCTGGGAAGTGGCAGGAGAACTGAAGGGATTGAATTAGGTGGCTAATGGGCTCAGTTGGAGGTTTTGTTCTGCAACATTTCCTTATATTTTTGGTTTCTCAAGGCATGTAACTAGAGGTGGGGGCCTGATTCACTCATTCCATAGATATTTAAAATCAATCCTAGCTCATTGTTAGAACTAGGATACACTAATTGGTACCCAATTGTTTCACTCTTTACCCATAGGCAGCATTTATTTATTTTGTTAACATCTTAAAAATTTTTCTCAATTAAAATTTACTTTAAATATTATTTTTTACTGATTTCAGGTGTACAGCATAGTAGTTCGATAACCATATACTTGACAAAGTCTTCCCCCTCATATTTCCAGTACTTACCTGGCAACATACATTATTGAAATATTGAATATACTAGAGGCCTGGTGCATGAAAATTCATGCACTGGATGGGGGGGTCCCTCAGCCCAGCCTGCCCCCTCTCACAGTCTGGGAACCCTCACGGGCGGGAGGCAACGCCCCATCACACCTCTGCTGCTGCCATTGCTGGCAGCACAAGCTTTGGCCAGCCTTGGTTACCTGAGCCTTGGGTGGCCCTGGGTGGCTGGGAAGCTGCCATCCGAGGCTTGCCTGCGCCTTGGGCCAGCCCTGGGCAACTGGGCAGCCGACATCTGAGGCTTGCCTGCACCTCGAGCTGGCCTTGGGGGATTTGGGGGCTGGGGAGCTGAGGAGACTGGGGGACTCTGGAGGCAGGCACATGAAGCGGCCAGGCCCTCCTAGGGGTGAGCCTGGCCATGCCGCACACCTGCTGCCCTGGCGGGGCTGAGGGGACTGGGCACCACCATCTTGTGACTGTGGGCGTCGCCATCTTTGAGGGTGGGACAGTCATTTAGCATATTCCCTCCTTATTGGCTGTGGGAGCTGCCATCTTTGAGGGCAGGGCATGCAATTAGCATATTCCCTTCTTATTGGCTATGGGCACCACCATTTTTGAGATAGTGTGAGGGTCAATTAGCATATTCCTTCTTTATTAGATGGGATTCCCTATGCTGAACTTTACATACCTCTGACTATTTTGTAACTGCCAATTTGTACTTCTTAATCCCTTCACTTCTTTCACCCAAGCTCCTCCCCTCTAACAACCACCAGTTCACTCCCTGTATCTATGAGTCTTTTTTAGTTTTTGTTCATTTACTTTGTTCTTTAGATTCCACATATAAGTGAAATCAGATGGTATTTGTCTTTCTGTGACTGACTTATTTCACCGAGCAGAATACCCTCTATGTCCAACAGTGCATGGGCAGCCTTTAAATGTGAGTGATGTGTGTGTGTGTGTGTGTGTGTGTGTGTGTGAGTCATGATTGTTTCAACTTATCACAGAAATTTTTCTATATAATCACTGAGCTCTTGGATAGCAATAACTTTGACTTCCTTATTCAGGTAAAGATTTACAGTAGTTCTGACAACAGTGACATTGGTGTTCCAGTAGCTGGTCATTCTGGACATGTAGTTTGTGTGTGTGAATGTGCTGTGATTTGATCAGAGACAAAGAAAAGAACATTACTCCAAGTCAGGCACACATATAAACCTCCATTTTTGAGTTTATAGTCTCTGTACTAGTTTTTTATGTTAGAAAATACTATTGTCCCACGTTACATTACCCTATTACACAACCACACTAAATGACTCAATGACTGTTTCATTTCCCAGGGCTGTCCAATGGTCCCATTGGATTATTTTATGTATTTGTATTAATTGTAGTCATTGCTGGTAATGCTATAGGTTCTCCTGTTCCCTTTCCATTGCCTTGTGTTAATTTGATTACTAAAGGTGGCTTTGTTGAGAGTACCATATACAATAAGTATATTATTAGGAGTAGTTTTTAAAGTCATTTGCAAGCAAATTGCAATGTCAATGTACTATAATAATGTTCCCTACTTCTATTCTTTGCAAAGTCCTTTTTATTTTCTCAGAAATAAGTCACACTTTTAAGAACTTTGCTCTAAACTAAAATATGAGCCAGTATGCATCATAATAGAACACCCTCTAGGGTAATAACATTATTCCTATAAAAAGGGGACTGTACATTTAACAGTCATAAGAAAAGAACTCAGACCTCATCTCAGAGTTATGCAATAGTCCTTTTATTTTAAGCTTTTCCCACTGTTTAGAAGAACTGAAGTTTGTTTTTGAACTTGGAAAGATATTTTCAAGGACATTTCTTCCCCCCCTAATCCCTGCTTGAGCTGCATATGTCAGCTGTGCTATTCTGACTCTTAGCTTTCATTTGTCTGCTCTTGCTCTCTTAGTCCCTTTAGCACTTCTAAATCCTTTAAATCACATAGTTCTGCTCTAAGCCTCCTACTCTCTTGCTCAGATGATAGTGGAAATATTTTCCTTTCTAAGACAGTCTTTGGGTATCTGCACAGAAAGGGTTTCAGTCATGAAAATGTGTAAAGTTGGGATGAGTTGGATTAAATTACCTTTACCACTGCTGTTTGGGCTGGCACTTCAAAAATCAATAAGCAGGGGGTTGGGTTGGAAGGGAAAAGCAACTTTCTTTTGTAGATCAGGAGTCCAAATCTGTTGAAATATGTTTCTTTAGCTTTTGAGAGTAGAGATCAAGATAATATTAATTTGCCTCAAGAAGACTACCAGAGGGTCATCTTTCCGAGGGAAATTGCATTGTTGACATTTTTTGTAATTAGATCTTGCCCTCAGTTGGTTTTTAATAATAGCTCCCATATTTTGAACTACTATGAAGTCTATTTAAAAGGGCTTTATATATGTAGCAGTTGTGAATTTGAGACTAGATCTCAAATATGCAAATCTGACTCTTTTTTATTTACATACCACAAAATTTACCCTTTCAAAGTGTACACTTTGGTGGCTTCTAGTATAGTCACTAAGTTGTGCAATCAACACTACTATCTAATTCCAGATAATTTTCATAACCCCCAAAAGAAATCCCATGCCCATGAGTGGTTATCCCTACTCTCCCTTCTCCTTAGTCCCTGGCACCCACTAGTTTACTTTCTGTTTCTGTGGATTTGCCCATTTTAGGCATTTTGTATAATTTGATTATATAATAGATGAATGCTTATTTTCTGGGTTCCTTCATTTAGCATAATGTTCATCCATGTTGTAGCATGAATCAGTACTTCATTCCTTTTTATGGCCAAATAATATTCCATTGTATAGATAAACCACACATTTCACATTCAACAGTTGATGGACATTTGTATTGTTTCTCTACATTTTGGCTAGTAGGAACAATGCTGCTATGAACATTTGTGTACAAGTTTCTGAACATTCATGTACATATGTTTTTATTTCTATTGGGTGAAAAGGAATTTCTGGGCCATATGGTAACTCTGTTTCACTATTCAGGGAACTGCCAAACTGTTTCCCAAAGCAGCTGCACCATTTTCATTCCCATCAGCAATATATGAGGGTTCCAATTTCTCCACATCCTCACCAACACATTATTATCTGTCTTTTTTATTATAACCATCCTAGTGGGTGTGAAATGGTATTTCACTGTGGTTATATTATCTCTCATTGTCTACAAATCAACTGACTTTCTATTATAAGCTTCTATCCTACCAGGCTTACAGTAAGTGATTTTTTTAGTATTTGTTTCTGGAGGTCACATCAAGATCCTGGGAGACTTACACATACCTGGATATTGGCAGGTCAGGAACTAAGCTGTCTGATCACTGAATTATCCACACAGATAACTCCTAAGTCACCCATCAGCTTGGTCTACGTGGTCAATATGTGCACATAGTTATCTCTACCCCTCTTAGGACACACAGAACTTTAGTGAGGTGGCTTAGGGTTCCATCTGCATAGGGGCATCATGCAGTCATGTGTTTCTTTGTTCTGCTGTGACCTTAGTGTGTGATTGGTTGGGCCTGAGTTCACATCCTCCACTACCCTAAGATCTCACTATTTCTCCTTTAATCACAAGGGAATCTAGCTTGATGGAAATTGTTTTCCCTTCATGTTTTACCCACCAAAATGAATCTTTCTCCACCTCTCAACTCTGGAGTTTAAGACTAGAAAAAAAAGCCATGGAAGCAAATATTTTACAAGTCAAAAAAGGAAAAAAAAAAATTCTGCTATGCTATATAATTTCTCCTAGGCGGTAAGCGAAGAACCTTCTTCCTGCTTGTTCGAGGAAAACTAAACATTTTAGGGTAGAATAGGGCCTTATTCAGCCTCTTTTAAATGGTACTACACAGGCAGTTATCTAACCCCTACAAGAAGGTAAGTAGACAACTAAAATCCCTATCTTCGAATGTTATCTAATCACAAATGCATTTTATAACTGAATTTTTTCAATCTTAGGAGTAGGATTTTCAAATGGGGACTGAGGCTCTGAGAAATTAAGCAGCATAATAGACAAATTATATATATTGGTTGAATTAATTGAACTTACCTGGGATTATGCAGTTAAATGATAAAACTGGGAATTGCATTATAAAACTCAAGCTCTCCCATATGCCTCACTATTTGAAATTTAAACTTACTTAAGAGCTTGGCTCCAAATGACTGCTTGCAGTCCAATAATGAGTTTTATCACTGAATTTCCCAGGGAGTATTATTATTTATTCCTTTTTGTACTGAAACAAAGGTGATCAATTGTACTATAAACATGAACCTCTTGTGTACTGCTTCAAGTCAGGAAAACTGCAACTGTACATGTTCAGAAGCCGTGAAGTCTGTACATGTTGACTTCTAAGAGCAAACATTGCCATGGTGGCTTGATTTGCAGAAGGCTGAGTTGGACCCAGTGTTCCAATATTAGGAGGAAGGATTGAGTGTGGCAGGTACACCACTGTCCATTTGAGGAGAATGGCTGTTCTGGTTACTGGATTTTGGGGTGTGAGATTTTGCTGAGACCTTTACCTGTTTTTGTCCTCCGAGTAGCTGTGGCTAGGTGGGCTCTGTCCCACCACGCTTGGCTGAGAAACCACGCCCTCTCCTTAGTGTCTTCCTTACCCATACGGAGGCCAGGTAACACTGGCAAGCAGGTAAAGTTACCTTTTGCACCTGATGCCTTTTCTTCTAATATTTTATTTCATGCAGTCCTATAGGCCCCACTCTGCCTCTGTTTCCTCCCTCATCAAAATGTGCTCCTCAAAATACCACTATAAGTCATTCACTCCTTCCCATCAATTCACCTGAATTTCCCAGGATTTTATTTCTATTTTAATATGCTTTACCTGGAATCATGGGAAAAAATACTTTTATTCATTAACAAAATTTTAACTTTAGTGGAGCAGATAAGCTATAGGTTGATTTTCTAAAAGTGGGATTTATGCTAGGGATAGATAACAGTAAATGCTAACATTTACAAAAGCTTAATTCCATGCCAGGAAAAAAAAATGCTTTATATGTATTATCTCATTTAATAATCATAATGAAAGCCCTTAGATATAGGAATTATATACTGTTTTACAGGTGGGGACATTGAGGCTTAGCAATGCTACAGGACTTCCTCCCAGTTATTTGGTTAATAAGTGGTGAGGCTAGAAATTTGACCTAGGAGTTTCTGGCTTCGAAAGTCCTCTGTAGTTGGCTATTGACTCCTTTCATGCTTATCTTGGAAACCTCAAAGACAGGTCAGAGTACTGTGTCTGAATGTTAGTGAATTCCTAGTAAAGACAGAGAGTGATTGTGGATCAGGTAAAAGAGGTGTGGAGGAATTTTAGAGGAGGTTATATAAGTGCCTATTATGAACTAAATGTTTTTGTCTTCCCAAATTTCAAGTTCTAATCCCCATTGTGATACTAGGAGGTGGGGCCTTTGCGAGGTGATTAGGTTTATATGATTTCATGAGGGTAAAACCCCTGTGATGGGATTAGTGCCCTTAAAACAGTGGTTCTCAACCTTCCTAATGCTGCGACCCTTTAATACAGTTCCTCATGTTGTGGTGACCCCCAATTTCATTGTTACAAATTGAACATAATTAAAGCATAGTGATTGATCACAAAAACAATATGTAATTATATATGTGTTTTCCGATGGTCTTAGGCGACCCCTGTGAAAGGGTCGTTTGACCCCCAAAGGGGTCGCTACCCACAGGTTGCCTTAAAAGAAGAGGAAGAGACACCAGAGCTTTCTGTGTTCTCTTTGTGAGGATATAGGAAAAAGGCATCTGTCTGCAAAACAGGAAGTGAACCCTCTCCAAGACCCAAATCTGCCAGACCCTCATCTTTAACTTCCCAGCCTCCAGAACTGTTAGAAATAACTGTCAGTTGTTTAAGTCATTCAGTTTATGCCATTTTGTTGTAGTGGCCTACGCTGACTAAAACAATGTCCCATCTTAAAATATCACCAGCCCCAAACTCTTACCTTCCTCCCAAATCATTTAAGATTATGTTCTTTGAGTTTAGAAGTTGGATTCTAAGAGTTTGGATTCCCATGTGCCTGTGTGTTTATGTGTGTTTATATTAGAGACCACCATGCCTTTAGTCATTGCCAGCAGCTTGTTGCCATGTTAGCAGGGATTACATTATGAGCCAGTGCCCAGTGAATGGAATGCAGGTAGCCTCACCTTCTGGGGAAAGAGGAGGTGGAGGGCAAAGGGAGCAGAAGGACCAGGGTGAAGTGCACTCTACAGAGGCTGCCGTCTCCCCTATTAAATTGTCTATTGATAGAGACAGTTGCAAGGAGAGTCTGAGGGTTGACAGAAATAGGATAATTCTGTAGATGTGTCAGAGAGGAGTTGCTTGCCTTGCAGTGATGAAAGTGGAATCTGTCATTAGTGCTGTGGTTTATGCCTTAGCAGAGAGATAATTTGGGGAAAGGCAATCTAATTACATATTATTGTATTGTCAACCTTTCCTAGTTTTGACTTATTCTTTTGATCCTGCAGACAGACTCAGTTCATCTCCATTGTACAGAAAATTCCTTCATAAGCTATAAATTTATCCCCTTTTCTATAATTTTATAGTCTCTAAGAGTTCACATCCTCCTCCTACTGTCTTACTTTTCTTTGAACTTCTTATCCCCTTATAATCATGTTTCTACTTTCACCATTCCATTAAGACGGATTTCACTGAAAACATTTAGAAACAAAGCACAAGACTCCCAGTGGTCATATCCCAAGGACATTTTTGTGCCTCATACCACCACACCATCTGCAGCATCTGGCTGAGAATCATATCCTCCTTATGAAATTCTCTTCTATCTCATAGGCTGTTGTATTACTCTCTTTGTTCTCTTTTGTGCAACACATTTATATATTTATTCATTCTATGTATTAGTTTCCTAGGTTGCCATTACAAAGTACTGCAAAATGGGTGGCTTAAAGAACAGAAATTTATTGTCTTATAGTTCTGGAGGCTGGAAGTCTTTTTTTTTTTATTTAAAAATTTTCTAATTTAAATCATTTTCAATTTTCAATTATAGTTGCCATATATTATATTAGTTTCAGGTGTATGCCCAGTGATTACACATTATATAGCTTACTAAGTGGTTATCCTGATAAATCTAGTTAGTCCCATCTGACAGCATATATAGTTATTATAATACTAGAGGCCCGGTGCACGAATTCATGCACCAGTGGAGTCTGTTGGCCTGGCCTGTGGGGTCAGGCCAAAACAGGCTCTCTGACATCTCCCAAAGGGTCCCGGATTGGGAGAGGGCTGAGACCAGGCCGAGGGACCCCACTGGTGCATGATCGGGGCTGGGGAGAGATGAAGGAGGTTGGCCAGATGGGAAGGGACTGCGGAAGGGCTCTAAGGCATGTCTGGCCCATCTTGCTCAGTCCCGATTGGCCGGACCTATCGGCGGATTCCAGCAGCAAGCTAACCTACCGGTCAGAGTGTCTGCCCCCTTGTGGTCAGTGCATGTCATAGCAACTGGTCGACCGGCTGACTGTCTGCCTCCTGGTGTCAGTGAACATCATAGAGAGCACTTGAGTGGCCTTAGCATTTATTAGCATATTACACTTTGATTGGTTGAACGGGCAACTGGCCACTTAGCATATTAGGCTTTTATTATATAGGATTATTGACTGTATTCCCTGTGCTGAATTTTAGACCTCCATGACTATTCTGTAACATCTATTTTGTACTTTTTAATCCCTTCACCTTTTTCACCCATTCCCCCCAAAGCCCCTCCCATCTGGCAACCTTCAAAATGTTCTCTCCATCTATGAGTCTATTTCTGTTCTGCTTCTTTGGTTTTGAAGATTCATTTGTTGCTATGTATTTATTGCCATTTTATTGTTCATATTTTTTATCTTTTTTTCTTCTTAAAGAAGACCATTTACCATCCTATATAATAAAGAGGTAATATGCAAATTGACCCTCACTCCATCATGCAGTCACAAGATGGCTGCACCCACAGTGGAGACAGAGTTCCTGTAACGAGCCATAATGAGCGATCAGCAGGGACCTGAGGCTGCATGACATTGGGCCAGAGTGGGGGACCTCAGGCTACATCCCCGCCCCGGTTCTGGGCTTGGGGACCTCAGGTCACACACCCCGACATCGGGCCGGGGCATATCAGGTCATGCCTCCCGCCCTGGCACCGGGGTGACCTGAGGGTGTGCCAGGGAACCTGAGGCTGAGCCCCCCACCTGGCACCAGGCTTGGGGCCCTGAGGCTGCACCCCCCACCCAGCGGGGCTTGACGGGGGACCTGAGGCTGTGCCCCCCACCTGGTGGGGCTTGACAGGGGTGGGGCTGGCCAGAACTGGATCTCGCCCAATGGGGGTGGGGCCAGCTGGGTTTGGGTCTTGCGTGATTTTGAGGTGCATGCGGGTGGGCAGGGACTTGACTCTGGGTCCCGCGGCGTGCCCCAGACTCTGACAGGAGGAAGATTTTCATATACATTTTACTAATTTTCTTTCATCTCTGACACTTCTATTATAGAAAAAGGGCAAATAGCAGTATTAAAATATTTTCTCTAATTAATTCCCATTCAATGTGCATGAATTTCGTGCACCAGGCCACTACTTTTATATAATACTGGTTTGGTGGTGATGAACTCTTTTGCCTTCACATTGTCCTCCCTCTAAAGCAGGGGTGGGCAAACTTTTTGACTCGAGGGCCACAATGGGTTCTTAAACTGGACTGGAGGGCCAGAACAAAAGCATGGATGGAGTGTTTGTGTGAACTAATATAAATTCAAAGTAAACATCATTACATAAAAGCGTATGGCCTTTTTTTTTTTTTTAGTTTTATTCATTTCAAACGGGCCGGATCCAGCCCGCGGGCCGTAGTTTGCCCATGGCTGCTCTAAAGCATAGAGGTTAGGCCTACAGCATATTTTTGGTGGGGAATAAAACAATTCAACCCATAGTATTCAACAAACTTGTTTTGGTTGTCTGTGATTTGCCTGATATTGAGCAAGGAGTTAGGAGTTTGGGTAAAGAATGATCCAGCACCTATCTTTAGGGGAATTTAGAGCCTATTTTGGAGACAAACCCAGTTTTTGAGCTTGGGCTGCACAATATGGTGACTTAATATAACATACTTGATGGTTTCACAGCCCAACCCTGGAGATTCCCCAGAAGTAAAAGAACATGTTGTGGGTCTAAATAATGAAAGCAAAGAGTGTGAGAAACAGTGAAAGAAGGAGTATGATTTTGACACAAAGTATAGGAAATGACCAATAAAGGTAAAGACAGGCCAGGTGCCATAGTCAGGGAGAGCCCTAGTTGTGCACTTTCCTCCCTATCACACTTCCTGGAATGGCTAGTGGGTACTTTTTGTTCAACTTAGTAGGATAGGAAAACATTTCAACACCACCCCAGTTTGCAGAGTGAAGGGGATTATGGGATAACACCAGCCAGGGAGAAGGGTAGGGCTGGGAGCAGAGAAACACCTATGTAGGCTGATTGGCCCACTTTCAGGCATTTTCTTATTTTACCTCCCACACCTTCAGTTCTAGGCAGTTATAGCTGAATGATAAAAGCTTTTAGAGAAGAGCAGTGCTTGGAGTAGTTTCCTCAGGTGCAGGATTACCTGATATGCAGAAAGCAATCGGGGTGATCAAATCCAGACTGTGAACACATCACCAATCAAGATGGCTGATATCGCTAAGGGAGGAAAGTACAGGTGAAGCAATCAAGTGATTAATAGCACAACTAAGAAAAGGTAAATAGTGAGCATCCTATACAGAACCCGAATGAATAGATCAAGAATTTAAAATATATGCAATAATTATCTTCAAGAAGATAATAAATGGTACTATAATATGAAGCAGGGATAAGCATGTCTGCTTGTGGAAGGATCCTGGGAATGAAAAATTTAAACATGATAGATGTAACTACAGAATGCCATATCAAAGTAGAAAGCCACAAATTTGATGTAAAACCCCATTTGATTGTTACAAGAAAAGAAGTAAGTGGCAAAAGTGAAAAATAAAGTGAGATTTCAATATAATATCTATCTAAACTAAAAGCCCACATAGTCATAAAATAAGAGTACATGTTTTATAATAATATAAATATATATAAAGTCATATATCACACACAGTAAGTGACTATTGGGCCGTTGGTACGTATGTAAGTGAGGGCTCAGGAAAGAAGGTAAAACATTGAAAAGAGGGGAACTCAACTATGTACCTTGAAACAAAACATATTTCTCTTACCTCTGCAACCAAGCCTTTTTAGATTTCTGCCCTGGTTCCTTTTCCTCTTACCATCCCTGAAATATTGATGTTCTAAATCATTGACTCTTTTCTCTTGTTGCTTGGTGAGCAATTCCAGCTGTTGACTGGTCTGTAATTCCAGCTGTTGACTAGATTTCTCTACACAATATCCCTAAATGCATCAAGCACACTTCTGAGCTCCTGGGTCTCCCATAGTTCATGGTCTATAGGAATGGTGTCCAAATGGTGGTTTCCCATCTCCTAGAGTTGACTATTGCCTCAAACGCAGTACCTGCAGATGAAACCATGTGAGAGAGAGGGAGGTGCAATACTCCCACTTCAAACTTTCTCTGTTTTGAAAAACAATTAGTTTTGAGACTTCCTGTTGATTGTTATGGGGTTAAAGGATGAACTGCTGGAAATATGTCTTTGGGGGCTCTGTAGCAATGTCCTCAGAGTATTGTTGCAGATTGTCTTAGAACTGGTTTATTGCATGTTTGGTATTATAGGCTTGAACACATATGCATAAACATTTGAAGTTTGAATAAATATTAGCTGTCATAGAATGTTGTGGTTATCAAACTCTTCCGAGCCTAATGCTTTCCTAGTGAAGCCTGCCCACCTCACCTCAACTAAAGGAGCTGTGGTTAAGAGTGAAGTGGTGAGAGCACGGACCAAGGAATTGGATCCTATACCAGACCCACCATGTATGGCTATGTGACCCTGGGAAGATTCTTAAGCTCTCTGTGCTTCTTTTTTTTTCTCTGTAAAATAGAATTTATAACCAGACTCACCTCATAGGATTTTATGAAGATTATAATGAAGCATTTAGAACATGAAGCATTTAGAACCAAGACTCCTACAGAATCCATGCTCAGTGAGCACTCTTATTGTTCCTGTTATTATTTATTTCAGATAATGATACTGGGGCAAGATTTGATTTGAGAAAGAGCTTTTAAAAAATGTTTAGAATTTCTACTTTTTAGTTCTTTCCATAATTTCATGGATGGGAGGCTGTGACTCATCTATAATCATGCAGTTAGTAGTAGAGTGATAATAAGGTCTTGGGACCCCTTAGTCTCAACACAGTGCTCTGCTCCCCACCCTCCTCCCAAATCAGATACTTCAGACATCTTAGCTTCCTTCCTGTATTAATCATCATTCCTTGGGTTACAAGTGAGGGTAAATAATTCAAGTTGGCGTAAACAGAATAAGAATTATCTAGCCTTGGTCACCTCTGACCCCCTTTCCAGAGAAAGCTCTTCTCACCTAATTAGAGCACAATTCAATGACTCACTCTCATGCTCTTCTTGGTCCAGTGTGGGTGTGTGTGTACATGACTGAATTAATTCTTGTGGCCAAGGGGACCAAATGTTCTGACTGGCCAGGAATGGGTGAAGTGCTCAGTCTTGGAGCTGGAGATGAATGGGTTAGTCCTTGACACATACTACAGTGGTGTTGAATGCAAAAGAGGATGCTCCCTAAAGGAAAACTGAGAAAAGAAGAATGATTCTTGGGAAGGCAAAAACAATAAATGTTATTTCTAAAAATTGACTTAATCCCCAAAGAACGGAATACCTCAAAGTAATCAGTCCTATAATTGAGAAGAGCTGGGCCATTTCAGTTTATATTATCAAACAGTTCACTGCTGGTTAAATCCAAGTTAACCCCTTCCTTTCCTCCCCCTCAGTGGCTGCCATGTCTTTCTTGCCAACATGGCTGCTGATTTCTTGTCTTTTTTCTTTTAACCCAAAATGAAGATTATCTGGAGGGCACTTTTCTAAAAAATCACCTAAGCTGCAAAATGGACTGGGAAGGTATGCTATGTAACATTTTAGGTGATTTTATATTGTCAGCAGTTTTCACCAAGCCTGTCAGTATTTAGCTGTAGTTTGAGTCTGAGTGTTGTACCTTTAAGATCCTCTGGGAATAATGCATGTCCCCCTGTGACTGCTAAGTAGAGTGGAGTGAGCTATGGGGATTTGAGGCCCCAGTGTGCTCAGGCTGCCCTTTTCATTCCTAGTGCAATTCTAACTAAGACACTGATCTCTAAGTCCCTAAATAACTCAACCTCAGTCTTGGAAATTGTACTTCTCCCCAGGAGCCACCATCACAATTAGCATGACTCCAAGCGCTCTAGCTACAGTTTGGAAATTCAGCCTTCAGGGAAAGAGAAGCAGAACTTTCCCGTGGAAGGTCCTCATTTGTAGAATTTTCTCTGCCTGCCCTGATTGCAAAACCCCAGTGAGAAAAACCTTCTTTTTATTATGGCGAGTTGCTGATGCTAATATATAGCAGCCAATGTTGTTTGCAATCTATTTAAATTAAACATTATTTTGCCCTGGTTCCCTGCAGAGTCTGTCTCACACAAAAAAGCATAGTTTCATAAATCTAATAAACAACTGAACAAATACATGCCTTTGCACATTGATGCCACTTGGAATCTCTGTATTTTCCTGTTTGTCCTATATGATTTTGAAGACGGCTATTTGTTCTTATTTGTTCATGAGTAATTCTTCCAGTTTCCTTGGAAGTGAAGCCAACGGCAGACATTGGCTGCTTCTATGCACATCTCTCTCTATATATGTACACAGGGATCTATAAATATGAATGCTCCTACTTTTAGAGTCTGAAAATAAAACAATCAAATATTTTGTTGAATGAAATTGGTCTTGCTTTTCATCTATACCAGCTTTCTGAAGAAGAACATTTTAATAAAACCACTGTAACAATCAGGTGTTTTTTTTGAACATCAGCATAATTAGCCCTTTTAAGAAGAGAACAAAACCATATTGGAAACCTCAATTTAAAATAGAGTGAAGCCAAATACCTAATTATAGTGATGTCTTTTCCCCCTCTTGCTTTGATTTCCTAGCAAGACATTATTTTATGCCTTTGTTCTCCCTTCAATGACCATAATAGTTTTGGTCTAAATTTTGTCAAAAAAAAAACTATTGTGGTGAAAACCTCCTCTCTTGTATTTCTTGTTCTTTGGAGGAGAGTCTTAGAAATAACCAAACTGGTGGTCTGCAAAAAGGTCTACCCCTAGAAAGGTAGGATTCCTTCCTCAGCCAACCTTCACACAAACATTTCTGTCTTCCCCTTCCTCTGCATCCTCAAGACCCTTGAGTTTCTCCTTCCCTGTCTTCAATCCCTTTCTGCTCAAGGGGAGGATTATATTAGGGTGGACTTAGAGGCACCTGGGAATGCTTATAAAAAAGACCCTTGGAAGGTCTAAGCTGGAACCTCCTGGAGTTGTCTTTTAAGCTTTGTCTATGAAATAAAGCTTTTTTGTCCCCAGTGAAAGGGATCCCTCTGTGAACGGGATGGGACGCTATTTGTGTTTTGGGAATCTTTTCCTGTGGGAGGGGAACTAGAAGAATAACAAAAGCATAATAAATACCACTGGTGAAAGCTGGGATTTCCAAGTGACTGCCCCAGTGCTTTATGACCATAGCTCTGGGGGTTAGGACTTGAAACACCTCACTCTGCACCAGACTTACTGAGGACCCCGAGGGAGGGGTTGTTATCTCTGCACTTCCTGGTTTGTCCCTCAAGCATGAAGGAAGCTGAGCAATAAAGATCCTTGATACTCCAGGCCTGTTTCAGCATCACAGTAGCTGAAATACACCTGATTCTGTTAGCATGGGGGTTTTTACTCATTACCACAGTTTCCTAATGCAGGCTAATATTATACAGATCATGGGCATTATAGAGGAAAAGCAACCAGTGGGAACATTTGCACTGGAATGTGATTTCTGGAAGACCAAATTCCTTTGTTACTATTTTTCTCAAATATGTGACTCTATTGCAAAATTTTAAATCAAATTATATCTAAAACATGGGTTGAAATGCAGAGTAACATCAGTAGTAATTATCTTTCCTCTGGAAATGATAATAGGAGTCAATAAACCTTCTTTCCAAACTGGCAGCGTTTGAGGCACTTAGAATAAATCTGGAATAATTTATCATGGCTTACCAACTTCAGTATTGGGTACTGCCTAACTCTTAACCTCTGCTTTGTTCTTACATTCTAGTTACCATGGACTTCTTTCAGCACCTGAGTCCACCTCACTTATTCTTGCTTTTGGGGGCCCATGTGTACTGTTTCCTTAGCCTAAAACACTCTCCCCCACTGTTCACTGATAACCCTCTGCTCACTTTTCAGTTTAAACATTATGTCTTCTTCTGGACCCCAGAAAGGGTTGGTTCCCTTGTTATTTATGCCTTTAATATTTTGTCCAACTTTTGACCTGCTTCCCATATTTATAATTATTTTTTTAATATCTTGCTTTGTCATTAGAATATTAGCTTCTTAATGTTATGGGCATTGGGGTTCTTGGGATTCCCAAGATAGAAATTGAGAGGAAACCCTAGAGAAATTTCCAGACAGATTTTATAAGCTTATGCTCAAGCAAAAGGGAGGCAGCACAGAGGAAAGTAAGGTGCTATGAACTGACTTGGGGGCCGGCTCTGTTTGCCTGCTTTTATAAGACAGGGAAAGAGTGGGCTTGTGCAAAAAAGAAGGGCTTTTTGAAAAAAGCTGGCTTGCCTCATTTTCCATTTCAGGGTCAGAAGACTTTCTTTTCCAGCTGTGTTGCCTGGTGACTATGCTTGTACCTGTGCCTTGGGGGCAAGATAACAGACTGTTCATTGCTGCCCATCCTAGGAAGGTCCTATATGGGTCAAACCTTGATCAACTCCACATTTTGGTTGGTAGTTTCAGCAGTCAGTTAGAAGGGAGATAAAATCAACTACCTCTGTGTTTCTGAGTAGGGAGAGGAGGGGCGGTAACATTTTTTTTTTTTTTTTGGTCAGAAACACTGATTTTACCCTCTTCTCTCCCCCAACCTTTAGGATATTCAGTTAGGTCTGAATAGAATGGCCCAGAACTTTTTTTGTGTGTTTTTAAATATTTTTTAAATTGTTTTCTAGAGAGAAAGGAGGAGAGAGAGAAACATCAATAATGAGAGAGAATCTTTGATCAGCTCCCTTCTGCACACCGCCCACTGGGGATGGAACCTGAAACCCAGGCAGCTGCTCTGACCAGGAATCAAATCAGAGATGGTTCCTGGGTCGACCACCAACTGCTGAGCCACACTGGCTGGGCAGCCCAGAAGTTTTGACTGACTTGAAAGTGACACTTAGACTGAGTAAAGAATTCTTAGTCCCCTTGATTTGATTATAGTGACACTGCAAATCTCAATGAGGTCCAGCATATAGGCTAGTCCAATTTTAGTAAACCCTATGCATCAAGCTCTGAGGCCACAGGAAGGCTGGCTTGCACTGAGTATTTAATGCCTAATATTAGTGCCCACCAGGCCTGGGTCTTTATTCTGGTCTTTCCCATAATAGTGCGCTCTCTCTCTCTCTCTCTCTCTCTCTCTCTCTCTTTTTCTCTCTTTCTCTCTCTCTCTCCCCCTCTCTCCCCAGTCCTATGGAATCAGGTCAGGGTCCTGGACTTCCCTTTTGCTGGATGATGAGCCATCTCAGCTGTGAAAGGATTCAGTTTGCTCTTTAGTCAACCTTTTGCTTAGTTAAGTCTTTGCTGCATACTCTTAGCTCCATCAGAACTTTTCAATATTAATGCAGTTTTATTTGGGATCATTAAGTTGTTCAAATTCTAATCAGCATTTAAAAATTATATTATCAACTTTTTAGCTGCTAAAATGTTTTTGAAGCCTCTGAGTCCTGAGTAATCTATACATAACCTTAAATCTCTACAGGTGGTGGTCACACTGAATCAAATAACATTTCTTAAGGAAAAGTTACACCTTTGAGAATATACAGAGGAAATGATGCTTTGATCAAATAAAGGATAAGCATTATCCATGGATAATACAAAATCTTATTGAAGTGGGAAACCTTTCTTTTCATCCCTACCCATTTCCCCTTCTTACACATTTGAGCTTATCCTGGTATTAATAACTTCTACAGGAAAGGTGAGGTCTGGAGTCAATTTACTATAACTTCATCATCCCTGCAATATTTATTGAAGTTGCTCAGAGAAGTAAGAATCTTTTAATGAAAGTCTAAGAAAATATAATCTCAGACAACTATTACTTGGTCAGCAAAACATTTCCTAGGAATTAAACCCATCTACGCACCATAAAACATTACACAAAAATTTCCTATGCCCTCATATTTTCCTGACTTGGTTGCAGTTATTGAAGGTCAAAACAACAGCTGCAAAGATACCAAGAAAAACAAAGGCTCTCTTAATAAACTTAGGAGACTTCTGATAGAATGAGCTGTCATCTGGAGCCCATAGAGTCTCTTAGTCCTGAGCACTTATTCAGCATAGATTGCGTGCCAGGTGCTATCCTAGGTTTGGAAGGCTAAAACTGTATAGGCACAGTTCTTGTCCCTGGAGTTCATTGCATGTAGTCTACCAAAGGCATTTAGGGTAATCCTCGTGTGAGCCCAGGTCATGGGAATGTAAAATGAGGTCATATATGGCAAGGGTCTGAGAGTTCCTGACACAACCTCCCTGGGTTACTATAAAGGACATATGCCATTTTAGAGATGAAGAAAATATTGGTTTATGATTGGAAACACAAGATTTTGAGGAATGTATCAAAGTGAATGCATGAAGTTGGCAGCAGCTTTTTTTTTGGCTTTTGCTTTAAGTCTTCTGTTGCTTCAGTTTCAGTGTAGATTCTCCTGAATTAACTCTAGTTACCACAGTGTTATCTAGGTTACTGTTTTCCCCACACACCCTTATTCTCTCATTTTAATCATGACAGACAAAGGAATAAGTACAGAGTACAGGGACCATTTCTTGGCATAAGAAGGCTGATTAAAAATAGAAAATTAAAATATTAAAGAAAGGAAGTCCTTTTTATGACTTATGAAAAATTCAAGTTGTGCAAGGTCTTCTGGAATTAAATATTTGTGCAAGTTTAGCAGTGTCTGGATTTATTTATTTATACTCTGCTATTTTCTAGAAGTGATTTCAAACAGGCTAAAATGCTACATGAAATGCCCTTGGGTTAAAGTTGGAGAAAAGAAGAAATAAGAACAGGGAAAACACAAAGTGATTTTGGAATAAGCCTAAAGACACACCCACTATGGAGACCACCACACACCTATGATAGGTAGCCCACACTTCCTGATACCAGGTTAGCACAGACTACATGATAATTGCCTTAGGGAACCCCCCCCCCCCCCACACACACACACACTTCTGTGTAATTACTTTATCCTCCTGACTTACTGAATTGAATTGTGTGGGTTGATGCTTCTCAGGAGTAACTGAATTGACAGATTATCTTCTGTTTTCTGTCCAACTGTTTAAGAGATTGCAAGCTTCTCGGGGCAGCAGCTTGTTTTTCATTATAACTGTAGCATCAGATAAAGTGCCTAGCACATAGTAGGTGCTGAATATACACTGGTTGACTGACTGAGTAAATGAGGGAATTAAGTAGTGTGAATCAAGGGATCTGCCAAATCTAGGCTGGGGTTAAACCTCCCTGAATCCTGGGAGGCTGCTGTGAAGTGTCAGAAGTCTTTGCATAACTGCTATAAGAGAATTAGCAAGAAAGAGAGTTGATGATGGATATATATATATATATATATACATACACACACACACACACACACACACACACACACACATATATTCTATATATATTCAGAGGTATGTTGTAGTCCATGTAGTAAAATTAAAGTCCTTAGTGTCTTTAACTACCCTGGGGCCAAGGAAAGCCTGATAATTCACTTACCAGTTATACTAATATTTTCAGATCAGCCCTATGACGGAAGATGAGGTAGATACTTGGGTATCATCTCACCTTTCATCTCCTGGACTGATATGAGAGGTTCAAAGGTTACTATTCAGCATTTAGACAAATGACTAGGAAGGAGGGAATCACCTCTGTGCTTCAACTGACTGTTAGATCTGTGCCGATAGGAGCTAAGCCAAGAGACACTTTTGAGAGTTTTAAGAAATTTTATTACATTGTCTCACAGTGGGCTGAGACCAGTATATCAGAGGCAGCATCAAGGGAGTGTTTATATTCTCTTATATAGGGACTGGGTTAGGGTTGCATCAGCCAACTGGGGTAGCTGCCTGAACAACAGGACACCCTTGGAAGATAGCAGGATATCTGGTGGGCGTACAACTTGGTCAGGCAGAGGGGAGTGCCCTAGTAAGTTGGGGAGTGTATCTTATCTTGCTTATGCAGGTTCAGGCTGTGTGCTTCAAGTTATGGAAGAAAAAAAAAAAACCACTTGTATTTCAGAAAACGTGTCCAAACAGGAGAGGCCAGAGGTAGCACATCCTAACACTGTCCACTTTATTTCCTTGTACCACAGTAGGGCAGAGGTTGTACACAAGGGGCCTCTGAAGGGTGTTTCATGCAGGGCTCCAGCTTTTTCTGATCCCCCGTATTCTCTCACTTTCTAGATCTTTCTCCCCATAGGAAGACTTACCCCTTCCAGAGTCCTGGTCTATCCCTCTGATCCTTAGAATAAACATTCTTTTTTTTTTTTTATAGAAATGTTCCAGTATTAATTTCTAGTATCTCTCTTTTTTTAAAATTGTCCCTTGCAAGGTACATATGACAACACTTGACAAAATATGACAAAATATCCCCTAGACATTAAATGTTACTGGACTATTTTTCTGCTTTTAAATTCTGCTGCACAGCAGTGGGTACATCTGTCCTGGTGTCTATGTAAGCTAACCTCCTGGGGAGGAAGGAAGAGGAGCCCTGGTGTCAAGAATTATGATGGTGGTACCGGTGGTGGTGGTGGTGGTGGTGATTGTTTGTGTGTGAAAGTGACCTGGACTTTCACTCTGGATTGCAGCTGATTTTTACCCCCATTGTATCAAGAAAAAAAGCACTTGTTTAGTTCTTGTCTCCACAACTGAATTTCTTCCAAAGACTTCTAACTGGTCTACTGAGCAATTCCTATCTCTTCTGTTGACATAAATGTAACCTTTGCAACCTAATTGTGTTGACTTATGCTAAGAAAAATTCACTTCCTCTCTGCTCTGAGTTCAATTCAAATATTTCTCCATTAACTGACAAATAGTTCTTCTTACTAATAAGCAGATTGCCCTCTGACTCCAGGGATGGTGTAGAATTTCTTTTTATCCTACTATATTCATCAAAATAAAAAATCTACAAAATAAAAAATCTACAAATCATCAAAATAAAAAATCTAGAAAAAAATCTACATAGTTTTTCTGGCAACTATGTAATTTCTTTAGCTCCTGGGAACATTAGTGATCATATATGGTCCTCTACACTCATTGTGGAGCTGAAGACAGCTGACTCGGTCTTTGCAGAACTGCCCTTTCTTTCACTAAGATTTTTCATACAATGTGTTCTGATTGGCAGCCCTCTCCTTAAAAAAATTATATATCTATATATCTATATATCTATATATCTATATCTATATCTATCTATCTATATGTATATGTATATATATATATATTTGATTTTACAGAGAGGAAGGAGAAGGGATAGAGAGAAACATCGATAAGAGAGAAACATTGGTCAGCTGCTCCTGCACGCCCCCTACTGGGGATCGAGCCTGTGACCAAGGTACATGCCCTTGAGCGTAATCGAAGCAGGGACCCTTCAGTCCTTGGGCCGACACTCTATCCACTGAGTCAAACCTGTTAGGGCCACAGCCCTCTCCTTTGGACACACAGCCAGCATAGTTTGATGATGGTGCATGTTAGGATGCTTCAGACTGCCCTTCATTGAGAAAGTATGCCTTATAGATAAAGTAAATAGGGCAAAATGTTAAGAGTTAATGACTTAGGTGGAGGATGCATTAATATTCATTATACCATTCTCTTAACTTTTTTGTATATTGAAAATTTTCATAATAAACAGTTGGAAAAAAGCTATGTAGTCAGGAGAAATCAAATTATTAGTGAGCAGAACACATTAGGAAGAGGGGAATGGAAACTTCATTTAGGTATCAATCTGTGTCCAAATATCCTGCTACTAGATATTGTAAAAACTTATGAGTAATTAAACATTGGCTTTGAAGCTATACTAGGGAGACTTAGTGAAACTGCAGACTCTCTGGGAGAGTGGAGTGAGCTTTTTTCATCAAAATCTTCCTTAACTTCAAGTGCTTCATGTACCTGGGGTCCCATATAACCTGGGGTCCCAGGTAGCATGGCACATGGTAACTGTCTTTTGTCAGGTAAAGAATTTTTTCTACATAAAGGAGGGACGAATGTCTCCTCCTTTCAGAGTGACCAGAGGCAGGCCACATGCCTCTACTGTTACTTCTGTACAGAATCTGGACAAAATATGACAGAACTCCCCAAGGGAAAAATAATGGACAAATCATAAAAGATGTCAGCTTCTTTCCTCATAGCAGATTTTGAGAAGGACATAACAAAAGAGAATGTAGGGTTACAAGATCCCCTTTAAGAAATAGAGAAAAGATGTCTTTGAGAGGGAAACACTGTAGAAATGACATTCTGGGACCAGGAGACATATATTATTTCATAATTTTGAAGTTTAAGATAGAAGAAAGTTAATCTTTATTATATGTTTGATCTATAATAATAAAAACATAATATGCAAATCAACCTAACGACCAAACAGCAGAGCAACCATCCGGACGACCTTCTGAAAAATCACGCTGTGACACCCACTGGCACCAGGCCAGACAAGGCGGGTGCGATGCAGTTGGTCAGGGGCCTGGCCATCGCCCCATGATCACCCAGCAGAGGGAGGCCCAGGCCACCAGCTGGCAGGGGGATTGATCAATCGGGAGGCTCCACAATCGCCCCAAAGAGGGAGGCCCAGGCTCTCCCACAGCAGCACTGTGGCAGGTGGGCAGGGCCTACCTCTTTGGGATGATTGATCACAAGGCTCCCAGACTGTGAGAGGGCACTGGCAGGGCTGGGGGACCCCCTCCTCCTGGTGCACGAATTTCATGCACCAGTCTTCTAGTATATGTTAGAAACAATGGCTAGTAAACTATGGCCTATGGGCCAAATCTAACCTGTTGTCTATTTTTGTATGACTCAAGAATTAAGAATGATTTTTAAATTTTTAAATGTTGAAAAGATCATAAGCCTTTTCATGAGAACAGCTATTCAAGAGTTGAGGACATTGCGACTTAGTCTACATCACCTAAAATATATACTATTTGTCTCTACAGAGAAAGATTGCCATCCCCCATTGTGAACTCTATTAAATACTCTGAGTGCATTATCACATTTAATCTTCACAGCACTCCTAGGATGCAGGCACATTGCTTTCCTCAGTTTTTTTTTTAAAATATATTTCTTTATTGATTTCAGAGAGGAAGGGAGAAGGAGAGAGAGACAGAAACATCAATGGTGAGAGAGAATCATTGATCGGCTGCCTCCTGCCGGCTCCCTACTGGGGATTGAGCCCGCAACCCAGGCATGTGCCCTTGGCCAGAATCGAACCGGGGACCCTTCAGTCCACAGGCTGATGCTCTATCCACTGAGCCAAGCCGGCCAGGGCAACTTTCCTCAGTTTATAAAGGAGGGGAAGTAGGCTCAGCAAATTGAAGTAACTCAGTCAACATTAGAAAACAAGTATATGGCCAAGTTGGAGTTTGAACCTGGAACCAATAGTGTGTGTGTGTGTGTGTGTGGATAGATAGATAGATAGATAGATAGATAGATAGATAGATAGATGATAGATACAGCTAGGACAATGGGCCAGTTACAGAATTCACCAGGTCACCAGGGTGGGACATTCTAGGCACCTAGCAATGAGAAAGAACTGGTAGAGCAGATATTTGAGATATTTGAGACCTTACCCCTAAAACTCCCTCTTCACCCTAGAATGCCTTTAGTCATGCAGGTCAGATTCTTCTGATCTTTTCTCCCCTGGCATGTGGTTAGCCATGTGCTAGATCCCCACCCTTAGAGGAGAACAAGGAGGAAAGCCCCATCTAACTTCCATGCAAGGACAGAAGATGACAGGACAGGCCCTGATAGGTCAGTTTGAAGAAGAAAGCAGTTATAGCCCTCCAAGGGTTCAAAAGGAGCCCTAGCCAACTCCCCAGGACAGCTCTTTGAGCCTCCCACTTGAAATTTCTCTTTGCTTGCCCAAATAAATTTTCTCTAGCGAGTTTGAGTCTTGGCTCTGAATTCTTTTCTTAGGCGTAACTCAAGTATCAAGGTTGGTAAACCCAGGTTTGATCTGACCCCATGGGTCAGACATCTGGTGCCATTCCTGCCACCTACAACAGATAGAGATTTTAAAGAATTGGCTCATGTGCCCTAGCTGGTTTGGCTCAGTGGATAGAGTGTCAGTCTGCTGACTGAAGGATCCTGGGTTTGATTCTGGTCAAGGGCAAATGCCCAGGTCGCCGGCTTGATTTTCAGTGTGGGGCATACTGGAAGTAGCCAATCAGTGATTCTTTCTCTCAGCATTGATGTTTCTATCTCTCTCTCCCTCTCCTTTCCTCTCTGAAATCAATAAAAAATATATTTAAAAAAATTGGCTCATGTGATTATGAAGACGGGCAATAGTAAAATCTGCAGAGGGTGTGCCAAAGTCTGGAGAACCAGGAAGGAGCCAAAACTGCAGTTCAAGACTGAAGGCTGTCTGCTGGCAGAATTCATTCTCTTCAATGGAAGTCAATGTTTTGTTCCATTCAGACTTTCAATTCATTGGATGAGGCCCATCCAAATTATGGGGGGCAATCTGCTTTACTCAAAGTCCACTGATTAAATAGTAATCTCATAAACAAACAAACAAACAAACAAACAAAAAAACCCTCACAGAAACATCCACAAAAATGTTTGATGAATTAAATTGATGTGTAAAATGAACTATCACATTGGCTCCATCAGACTGAAAGAACACTTGTGTAAGCCCCACACTAAAAGTCTTTTGGATTGTGTAAAAAAAAGACAAAATAAAGGATTATCTCTTAAATATGAATTGAAATGTCCACCAGCTTCCCTTATCCTTGCCTGAGTGAAATGAGTTTTAATTCAGAAGTTCCAGAAAAGTTACTACTCCCAGAAATGTGTCAAGAGAATCAAGTGGAACTAATTTTTATTGTTTTTTTTTTTTATGCCTTAGGACTTTTTGAGCACCTTTCCTGTACTTTCTCCATGTAGAAAATAAAAACATAGTCTTGGTGCAACTCAGATTGAAAAATTACATTTAGGAAAATCCAACTTTGTAAAAAGGATCCCAATACTCTATGCTTGTCTATTTCTCTTGGTAGAAATTTTTGGAGTGGCATATTAATGTGTTTAGAGTGTGACTAAGTGACATTCTTGGACTCCAATATACTGTAATTTACAATCTTAAATCTGGAATAAAGGTAGATTTATAAAGGGAAGCATAAATATTCCTAGAAATCACCTGGCAATTAATACCTACTAACCACTATTTTAAAATAAAATTTTAATGCATAGAAATATAGCATTTTAATATTTCTTAAGAAGGCCATATAAAGCTAATTTACAATAACTAAATTATTTTAAAAGCCTATTTCGCATTTTCTAGAATGCAGAGCCCTAAGGAACCATTCATAATGCCTCATTTACCCTGCTTTCTCACCATTGTTATGCAGATGAGGAGATAAACTAGCAGAGTCAGGACAAGGTTCTGAGTATCTGCTGATTGGCAGCCCAAAGGCATTCTCTTTGATCAAACCACATACCTGGCCCACCATTCCTTTATAACTCTTTGTTCAAGTCATAAGGTCATCTCAGAAAATGGAACTGAATAAAACATCAGGAATTATATGAAGTGATATTGAAAATGTAAGGGTCTGTGTAATTGTGTTTAGCAAATTTTAACAGTGGTAATATATCAAGATTTTAATTTGCTTGGTGATGTATCTGTTCACCCATAAGGTGTTTTCCGGTTTGAGTTTGGTATGATTTACATTACTGGTGTTCACTGTGATTTCATACCTAATGTATTTACAGAAATTCAGGAGCAGGTGTTTGTGATTCAGCAATGTCTCAGCATCTAATTCAGTATGCAAGTTAGTAGGTCATGTATCATATTTATAGGAACTCCGTTACATTCATAATAGGGTGAATTTTTACCCTGGGCAAAATCTTAAAGTTTATCAGAGAAATTATGTATTCATGGCCAAGTACATGAAAGTTTATCATTCTGAATTTAAATTTCTTTTTTTTTCCTCTCCTTTTTTTTTTTTTAAATCATCTCACTATTTGAAAAGTAAAACATTAAATAGCTTTTCTTTTTAAATTTCCAGTTTTGTTTTCCAGTACCCGGTGGTGGGAGGTAATGATTAAGCGTTTGGAAGAGATCTTAAGTGGAAAAATCTTCTTGGCATCTTAGGACACTGAGTGAGGTCTAAGAAATGCTGGTGGATGTGGGATAAAGAGCTGGTTGAGTCTCCTGGCTCTGTAGACCTTGTTCTTGCTTCAGGGCTGCCAACAAGATGCTAAAATATAGGTGTTGTTATCCCTGTCCTCGGGGAGATGCATCAAGGCTTAAACTTGATTTAAGTACATAACACCTGGGAGTATTTTTATCCTTTTTACTCCAGGCTGGATTTGAACTGCTAACTTGGAGCTCTACAGCCCAGATCCAATCCTTGGAGTCAATCATGCTCCTTCTGTATACAGTTTCCTCTGTGCTGGTGTCTGAGATGGATGTTAAATGTTCCTGAGGAAAAACATGATGTTTCTGTGGGCATTGATGGCCATATTGACACGCTGTAGGTTGACTAGAGCTCTTCTATTTTATTAAAATAGGGTGAAAATTAGCTTTAATAGTATAAACAGAAAGCCATGATCTGTACAAAGAGGGGACAGTTTGATTATACATTTCTGCACAAAAGAAACAGATACATTTTTTTAAAGAGGCTTGCCAGCACCACTATTCATAAATGTGTGTTCAACAGATAGTCTAATTGCCTCATTTATAGTAGTAGGACATGCAGTTTCCTTTCACATTACTTACCCACCCGCTGAGTTTTGGAGGAGACAGTGAGACTGCTTTTCAATCCTGAAGGCTGCTTCTCTTAAACATTGCTTCTGTCTCCATGACAAGTGTTTTATTGTCAATTCTGACTGGATTTATATTTTGTTCAGTCAGTTGTCTGTCTTCACAGAGTTCATGAGTTTCAGCAAAGGTTCTGAAAATATTTTTTAAACCCTTTCGTTATTATGGCTCTTCAAAAATCAAGTGGTGTGTTCTATATTCCTTTATGAGTGAATAAGACAAACAAACTGGAAAAACAATTCTGTGGCTTTTCCTATGCATTGAACTACAATCATTTACATCTGTATAGGGTTTACTTTTCATGCATATCTATTCATAAGATTGTTACAGTACTTGGTTAGATAGTTAAGGCAGACTTTATTCATTCACTCGTTCATTCATATATTTATTAAGCACTGATATGTCAGGCATTAGGCTAGGTTCCAAATGATTAGGTCATGAGAGTAGAGCCCTTATTAATGAGATTAGTGCTTTCATAAAGCAGATTTTTTGCCCTTTCTGCCTTGTGAGGACACAATAATAAGATGACTGTGTATGAACCAGGAAGAGGGTTCTCACTAGATACCAACCTGCCAGCACCTTGACCTTGGACTTCGTAGTCTCCAGAACTATGAGAAATAAATTTCTGTTGTTTATAAGCCACCCAGTCTTTGGCTTTCTCTTAAAGCAGTCTGAATGGACTAAGACACTTTCAAGACATATATTTTATTTTTATTTTCTATTGCACTGCTTAGCACCTCCAGTAAATGACAGTGATAATTCACATCCTTTTTAAAATATGCTTTTATTGATGTTTTTGTTTTAGAGAGGGAGGAAGCAAGAGGGAGAGATAGAAACATGGATGAGAAACATCTATTGGCTGCCTCCTGCATGCCTCCTACTGGGGATTAAGATAGCAACTTGGGCATGTGCCCTGAAGGGGAATCGAACTGGTGACCTCTTGGTGCATGGGAAGATGCTCAACCAACTGGGCCACACTGGCTGGGAACTAACATTCTTGTTTTGTTCCTAATCTTAGGTAGGAAGAAAGTTTTTAATATGTCACTAATTAAATATGACTTTTTTATAGGAGTTTTCCATAACATATACTAGAGGCCCGGTGCATGAAATTTGTTCACTGCGGGGACATGTCCCTCAGCCCAGCCTGCACCCTCTCCAATCTGGGACCCCTGTGGGATCAGGCCTAAACCGGCAGTTGGATATCCCTCTCACAATCCGGGACTGTTGGTTCCCAACCGCTCACCTGCCTGCCTGCCCGATTGCTCCTAACCGCTTCTGCCTACCAGCCTGACCACCCCCTAACCACTCCCCTGCTGGCCTGATTGCCCCCAACTGCCCTCCCCTGCCAGCCTGGTCACCCCTAACTGCCCTCCCCTGCTGACCTGATTGCCCACAACTGCCCTCCCCTGTCGGCCATCTTGTGGTAGCCATCTTGTGATGACATGTGCACAGCCATCTCATGACCACACGGGCGTGGCCATCTTGTGACCACATGGGGGCGGCCATCTTGTGACCACATGGGGCGGCCATCTTGTGATGACATGGGCACAGCCATCTCATGACCACATGGGCGTGGCCATCTTGTGACCACATGGGTGTGGCCATCTTGTGATGACATGGCATGTGGCCATCTTGTGACTGCATGAGGGTGGCCATCTTGTGCAAGGGTGTGACAGTCAATTTGCTTATTACCTCTTTATTATATAGGATACTCAGGTTAAAGAGGTCCCTTCTAGTATTTTTTATTAAGAGGAGCAGGTGAAAGTTGGCAAGAAGTTCTGGAAATGCTATTCCAGTATGGCTCCCTTCTGGACTGTGGCACATGGGGGATCAGGGAATTTTCCCATAGCAAAGAAGAAGAAGAGGAGAGAGGGCTAAGTAGGGATAGACAAAATAATTTATTCCCTTTCTCTGCTCTCTGAGTCACATTTCTTCTACCATCAGCCTCTCAAGTGGTCTGACTCCTCTCAACATTCTTGTATTTTTTTCTCCTTAATTTCTACTGTAGATTGCAGTTTACATGTGCTCTTGATCAAATCAACAGAGAGGCATTCTTCCAGCCACATCACTGTCCCTGTTAAACAACTGGGAAACAACTTTTAATTTATAGTGTGGGTGACCGACTCAGCTAGTGCTGTCCCAGAGGCTGTTTGCAGCGGACGCCTGTTAACCTCACATCCAGGGCACTAAGATAAGCTCTGGTGCTTCACAGCTCCCTCTGGAACTTTCTGCCCCAACCCCTCACATCTCCTAGTAACAGCTGTGCTGCTGGAGGCTCAGTGATTAACAAAGTATCAAATTATTCCCCTGGAATCCTCTAGAATTGCCTCTCCTGAGGTACCTGATGGATCTCTGCTTCAGAGATGGTTTATCAGTACATCAGGTAATAACTTGCTCTTTTGTCTCCGTTCTCCTGGGTACATTTTAGAGGGGAAAAAAAATCTCCAGGTCATGTGATAGGTGTTTTATCCTTGTTAACACAAGCACCTGGTAATGAATCTTTAAATTATTAGCTGCATGCTGAACCAGCCCCATTCCTGGTTTTGCTTTGAGAGCCTATAACTCCACATTTGCTTTAGCTTTCTTATGAAAGCTTGAGATTATTTATTTTCTCTGTGTATATTCTTGGCATATTTCTGCCTAGGGGAAGAGCAAAATCAATAAGTCCTACAGTTTTATTAAGTTTCTTAAAGAGCAGGATATCTGATCTGTTGCTAGAGTTGGTTAATCACTATCCTGTACAAATTAATCTTTGGATGGTGGTTTTTCCTGCATGTTTTTTTTCCCAGTTGTTATTAATAATAGTGTTGTCTGACTTGATAACCTTACTCAAAGGATAATTTTTGCTTCTAATGCCTTTTGATGCAGCCAAAAGCAGCCAAAAAGGTAAAGAATATTTTCTTACACACACATTCTTTTGCTTTTTAGCCTGTCATATACTACTGTTCAATTTCTCTTCTGTTTCGTCCTATGGGTCCAGTTTTGACAACTTTAGCTGCCACTGAGCCAGCACCAATTTGCAATAAAAGTCAAGTGAGATCACATGACATGTATCTAATTTCATTTGCATATGGCCAGTCATGTACATGAGGCTTGGGATAAACTGCAGCTGGCTGTCACAAAGTACTGGGCTGTGCTGGAAAAGAGCATCCAGCAGCTTGGACAAACCCTTCATCCTTAACCAGACTCTCGGTGCTGCCTGGAGTCATTCTCCATGAAGCTAGTCAGCTACTTCCCCCTTTTATCTCAGCAGCTATTCCAAACTTTCAGTATTCTGCAGATTCCTTCCTCTGCCCCATCCTCTCCTGCTCTCAGCATATGGCTTTGCCTTCTTATCCTTTTGGAAAAACAAGAAATAACTCCCCCACCTTCACAGTCCCAAACAAAAAAACGTATTTCCAATAGGACACATGCTTTCACAGTGTCCTATCTTCTGCAAAAGACTGTCCCCCTGCTGCCAAAGTCTAATTCATCTACCTAACCAACCACCTGCATTGAAGTTTGTCTCTGACTTGACAGAGACCCAGGGCCATTAGCCATCCAGTTTGTATTCTGTTTACTCCATTCAAGGTATAAACATGCCTTTAAAAATATATCTGCTGACCATCACTCTTTAGCTACTGTTGTATATCTCTTTTCCTTTGTAGCCAGACTTCTTGAAGAAATATATATATATATAATTTCTCATCCTCAACTGATGGTGATTTATCTTCTGTCCCTAGAACAGCAATGAAATGATTTCCACCAATTAACTTCATTATTAAATCCAGTGGATATATTTCTTTTCCTTCATTTGACAATGTTATCAATTTCCTCTTTCTTAAACCTCTCTTTTTTTATGTTTCATAAAATTTTTCTCCACTTATTTTGCTGCTGTGTTTCTCACACTCCTCACAGTCTCCCTCATTGACTCCTTTTCTTGTGATCCCTCAAAAGTGACAGTGTTCTCAAAGGTTTCTTTCCAGGTGTAAGTACATTTCTCCACACTGACTTCCGCAGCCATGTACATATGGCTGACTCATAACTCTAAATATACAGCTCATTCCTCTCTGCAGGATTTCACACTCACATTCATTTAAGTATTCCTTAGTCACCAGAACTGACATCTCCCAAACTAGTCTCATTGTCCTTGTTCCTAAGCAGGCTGTTTCTATATTTATCTTAAAGAATAGCACCCAGAGGCCCAGAAGGAAACCTGAGTCACTCATTAATTTCCCTTCTCAATCAGTACATCCTTCTATGCTTTATTTCCTAAACATAGCACATATCTCTTCATTTTCATTGTCATTGCTTTATTTCACCCAATTGCTTACGTAGCTCTCTAACTGGTCTTTTTTCCCCCTTCAGTCTGATCCCTAATAATAATAACAAACTTAATAATAGACTTACCACTACTAGAACAATGCTTCTAAAATGTGGATCTATAGCCGAAACCGGTTTGGCTCAGTGGATAGAGCGTCGGCCTGCGGACTGAAGGGTCCCAGGTTCGATTCCGGTCAAGGGCATGTACCTGGGTTGTGGGCATATCCCCAGTAGGAGATGTGCAGGAGGCAGCTGATCAATGTTTCTAACTCTCTATCTCTCTCCCTTCCTCTCTGTAAAAAATCAATAAAATATATTAAAAAAATAAAAAAATAAAATAAAATGTGGATCTATATTAATTTTGCCAAAACTTTATAGATTTGTTGCAAGTCCAAAAAAATTATGACTTTAAAGCAGGGGTGTGGAACCTTCTTTCTGCCAAGGGCCATTTGGATATTCATCAAATCATTTGTGGGCCATACAAAATTATCAACTTAAAAATTAGCCTGCTTTATTTGGTCAAACATTTAATTAGCTCACCCCTAATGCCCTCGCAGGGCCAGACCAAATGATTTCTTGGACCATAAGGGCCAGACATTCCCCACCCCTTCTCTAGAGTATACAAGAGAATGGAAAAAGTAGGTGTACAGTTGTGAGGAAGCAAAACAGAGTTTATTCTTGTATTATTTATTAATTATTATATTACTTCCCATATGAACAACTGTACACCTACTTTTGCCCTACCCTGTTTATAATATCAAAAAGCAAGAACAACCAAGACATCTGTGAAGAAGATTAAGGTGAAAAGACTTGCTTTATTGATACCAAGATTTTTCTGATGCTATTATTAAAGCAGTATGTGATTGCCTTATGGACAGACAAAGCAACCAGTGACAGGTAATGCTAAGCCCAGAAATAGACCCATTCATAAAAGGAACTGTGACCTTTGACAGAGGTCTATCTCTTCAGTTGAAATAGGGAAAACAAAAACTCGGTATTTAAATAGGAGGGATTTAAAATGGGAAAAGAGAGATATAAAAACTACGGAAGGGCTGGAAGGGCACAGGTTTGGGACCCAGGCATGCCTTTGACTTTATAATGAATGCACTGCTAGCACCATCCAGAAGTCAGCAAAGTTTAGGACACTCCTCCTGAGGTCACAGCCTTCTTCAATCACAGCCCTGAGACTGGTGACTGGCATAGGAATTCTGAGTCCATCTGGCTCCTGAAAAAACTACCTTCCAAAGTCTGTAGCTCCTCTGCTATTGTTGATGGGAATAAATGGTCTCTACCTTTTTTTCCTTAATTTGTGTAGGTGCATTTCTCTAACAGCATCTAAGCCTTAACCTTCCTGGCAAAGAAGTTTGGAAAATTCAATTTTTAGGTTGTAATTAGTCCTTGTAATACAGGGGAAAAGCAAGAAGGGAAATTAGTGGGTGCCAAGGGCCACAGAAAGCATCTAGCACAGGGAACACAGAAGATCAATAGAGAAAGAAAGAACTATTCAATAAAAAGTGCTGGGATAACTAGATATCAGTTGAAAACAGAAATTGGATTTCTGCCTCAGGCTATACTCAAGAGTCAACTTACATAGATAAGGACTTCTTAAAAATATTTTCATTGATTTTAGAGAGGAAGAGAGAGAGAGAGAGAGAGAGAGAGAGAGAGAGAGAGAGAGAGAGGGCAGGCATCAATGATGCGAGAGAATCATTAATTGGCTGCCTCCTGCACTCCCCCTACTAGGAATCAAGCCTGCAACCCAGGCATATGCCCTTGGCCGGAATCGAACCTGGAACTCTTCAGTCCGCAGGCTGACACTCTATCCACTGAGCCAAACCAGCTAGGGTGGGACTTTTGAGGAAAAAGTTTAAGAAGAAAATACAGGAGAACTTTTTATTTTTTGGGGTAGGGAAGGTTTTGTTAAAGTATAAAAGATTCTAACCATAAAAGAAATATTAATTCAACTATGTTAAAATTAATAACTACTGTTTACCAAAAAACATCATAAAGAAAGTGAAAAGACAATAAAACATTAGAATATATTTGTTATACATATAACCAACAAAAGTTTAATACTCAGAAAATATATATATGTATATAACAAAAGCTGCCATTCAGTAGGAAACACACATACAAACAAAATAGAAAAATGGACAAAGATATGTAAGTGTATCGTCAATAAGCATAAAAAAGTATTTAAATGTTTCAGTAGTTATAGAAATAAAATCATGATCAAATTGAAATATACTTGTCATATTGGTAAATATTATAAGTTAATATTAAGAGTCATACTGATGTCTCCTTACCCAGCACATCTTTGTATACTTCTTTCCTAAATACAGCCTAAATCTTGTTTATCTTCCTTTTCATTTCCATTGTCATTGCTTTAGATCACAAAATATTAAAGAAAATAGGCATCAATAGGAATTCTTATACAATGGTCTTGGAAAAGTAAATTAGAAAATCACTTTGGAAAATAACTGGGATTATCTTGGAAAGATGAACATGGAAATGCTGTATAAGTAAGTAATTCATACCTAATATCTACCCCAGAGAAATTCTTGTATATATACCCAGGCAGTAAGCTCATAGAAAAGAGCCAACAATTAGAATTTTTATAATCCATTATCAAGAAAATGGATGTATAAGTTGATTTACATTTCTAGAACAGAATATTATACAGCTCTGAAAATGAATGATCCATAGCCTTACTTCGTAACAAATGAATCTTAGGAATCTAATGTAGAGTAAAAAAAATGTCATAAAAGATCGTAAACAGCCCTAGCTGGTTTGACTCAGTGGATAGAACATCAGCCTGCGGACTGAAGGGTCCCAGGTTTGATTCTGGCCAAGGGCACATGCCTGGGTTGTGGGCTTGACCCCCAGTAGGAGGCATGCAGGAGGCAGCTGATCAATGATTCTTATCATTGATGTTTCTATTTTTCTATCCCTCTCCCTTCCTCTCTAAAATCAATAAAAATATATTTTAAAAACCATGAACAGTATGTCACAATTAAAATAATGTTCAAACACAAAAATTAATATGTGTAGATGTACATATACAGTTATTATGGGTATTTTTAAAAAGCACAGTAAAGATAAAATTCTGTATAGTGCTTTACTCTGTTTCGTGGTGAGGGAATGAGATGGGATAGAGCTGAAATACATAGGTAGATGAAACTTATTCACAATGTATTCATTGGATAATATGTTCATGAGAGTTGTACATATTATTATGCTTTATAACATGAATATATGATAATAAAATCTTTTGCATGTATCAGACATAACATTAAAATATTAATAAAATGATCTATATTCTAAGATGATGAGCTTGTTTTAAGAGTAAAGCTATCTTTTTATATTATCTATTTTATTTTTGATGTTCAATAAATAATTATGATATTTCACAAAAACCTGCTCTCTATCAGTCTTCTATCTGTATCACATGTATTGCCACAAAAATCTCTAAAAATATTAATTTTAGCTTAGTTCTGGAATGGCTTATTGCCCACCAAAACACAAAGCAGTATAATGACAGAGAATAAACTTTTTGAAGAAATAAACCTGTGAAAATGACAAAGTAGAGTCATCACTATAGGTTTTTTTGTTGTTTTCTTTTGAAGTCTCACTGTTGGAGATGGTGGGAGGGTGAAAGTAAAATAAAATAAAATTGCAAATCATTCACTGTCTCTCTTTTTAATGCTCCATTATCCCCCTCTCCTTTTTGGACCAGGTTCCAATGCCTTAGCTTTACCCACAAGTCTCCTCTTACAGTCTTCAGAGTGTCTGCCTGTCCCACTTCATCTCCTGTCATATTCCTGGCCTCTATCTGCTCAAACCCTTCTCATAAGCCAAACTCAACTTCCCGTGGATCTCTGAGCAGGTCCTGCCTTTGTGCCTTTTCCCAGGCTATTTGCTCTTCCTGGAAATCCCATCCTTTTCTCCTTTCCCTCACTGACCTGCCATTAGGAAGTCTTACCTGACCCTTTCGTCTGGGGCTCCCTTAATCCCTTATGCATAATTTGCTCATGGGTGTAGAGACCAGGTCTGCTTTTGTTCACTATTGCACTTGCAGTGGTTGGCAAACTATGGCTCAGCAAACCGTGGCTCGTGAGCCACATGTGGCTCGTTGGCCCCTTGAGTGTGGCTCTTCCACAAAATATCGGCTCTTCCACAAAATACCGACTTCTGCACATGGGCCATGAAGTTTCAATAGTACGTGCATGCCTGCATGTGGTATTTTGTGGAAGAGCCACACTCAAGGGGCCAAAGAGCCACATGTGGCTCGCGAGCCGTGGTTTGCCGACCACAGGTATAGAGTAGACTTCCAGTAAGTATTTGCTGGCTGATGGACTGACTGACTGAATGAATGAACTGTGAGCATTGCTGATATTCAGGACATAAGGAGCATGTCTGATGGACAGGTTGGAGATGCACAGCCCACTCTGTTACCTGAGAGTATGTGCCAGGAAGACATGGCTTATTCAAGGAAGGTTGCTGTGGGCACCTGCAGGATAGATGAGGAGGGGGACTATAGCATCATGCTGTTTCAGGTACTCTTCTCCTTTCTTGGCCTATGTCTGACTTCTGAGACTAAAAGAGAGAAGGTTTACAGGCAGAGGGTAAAGAAGTCCTTCCCACAAGGGAAAGAAACTCAGATGTATGAGATGTACTGTACTTTGTGGCCCAGTTGACAAAGCCACTCCAGTTGAGGTTGGGGAGGAAATCTCCCTGCCCCTGCACAATCCAGTGCGGAGCTTTGAGTGCAGAGTGACTCAATGGGACAGGGTAGAACCCAGGGAACCCTTAGCGTGAACTTGAATATTTTCTCTTTGACATCAGGCACAGTGTCAACAGCCAAGCACACTCTCAAGTGGCTTTTTGAGGGGGAGCCATTCACAATAGAGGAGCTAGAGGGAAGAAAAACCATATGTCCTCTTATGATATGGCCCGAGGCGGAAATAACTAAGATCCAGAGCCCTGTGAACACTGTTTTGTGCACGTGGAGTATAGAACAGTGGGATTAGAGGGTTTAAAAATTAAAGAAATTTTACACCTTTATATTCATAGGTTGCTAAGGCCTGAGAAAGCCAGGGTATGTCATTATAGTTCTCTGTGGTTCCAGGTAAGAACTTGCTTCTGAATTATTTGAAGGTTTACACTGGGTATAGTCTCTAGTCTCAATCTTTAGTGATGTGTTTTACTGATTAATTTACATAGTTTATAGTTTGACTTGTAAAAAGAGCCCTTTAGTTTGGCCATCTGGAATTGTTGATGTTAATTGCTTCTCTTCCATATTCTGTTTTTGTTTTTGGCCTTTGGTGCTACATATGACCTTCATTAATATTTAAGGTTACACACGATCGCTTCTAGGTCTTCGTTAAGTGAGCTTATATTGCCAAAAGAATATGTTAAATGTAGGAGAGCAAAGGCATTTATTACCTCAACCTTTTTCCCTAAACTGAGTTATATTTTCTGTAGTTTCTTCACATTGAACCAACTTTTATTCTTAAGCCTTTAATTACTCTGGGAGCAATCTTTATTATCTGTAAGAGACCTGACATCTCCAGACTTTCCTCCGCATGAGAACTCCACTTCAGCTGCCAGTCATCATACCTCCATTCTTCAAACAAAGGCACCAGGAAGAGGCGAACTGAAAAGGTGGGAGGTCACCACACTGCACATCAGGGAAGCTTGGGTCTGGTTGTGGCTCTTCCACTGACTCCTCAGGCCTCAGTTTATTCCTCCATGCAAATGAAGGTGATGAGCATAAAGTAATCCGGCAAAGAGAACAGAAGTCCTCCCACCCCCAAACACACACACAGAAAGGATGGGTAAGGCCTAATGTGTCTCAGGAGGCTGTGACCCAGAATTTCTGCAGGGCTGAGTAGTCTAAGCAAGTCTGATCCTGATGTCTTCTCCATCGTCTACCTGCAGAAAAGTCTCATTCAGCCTCATTCTTCATACCTCATCGCTCTCTCCCTCACTGACCTGCTTTCCCTCTTTGGCATCCCTTTAGTAGGACATTTTCTGCTCCTTGGCTTTCCAGCTGTAACTTAGACATCTCTCTTCCCACATATTTAAACTATGCAGCCTCAGGTAGTTTGCAAGGACGAGATGACAAAATACCAACTGATAGATAATATGAGAGTAAAGTGGAACAGTGCATGCAATACTTTTCCTTTTAATTTTCCTTTTTCTGTCTTTATATGCTCAGCTTTGGACTGAGTTGCCCTTTGACACTATTATCATTTTCCTTACCCCTAAAATTAGTACAGAGGTCTTAGTAGGTGGTTAATTCTCTAAAAAGGATTTTGAAAAACCAGCCTCAGCCACTCACTGCATTTTGTCTCCTCTGCTCCCCACCTCTCCTCTGATTCTGACACAACCAACTGACCTGGTGTTGCAGACATGCGTTCTGGCATCCAACACACACTCAGCTTTTCTGTATCTGTTTCCCCTTTGTTGTTGGGCATGTCTGCGAGGGACTTCTAAGGCGGAAAGAAGCCCAGCAGTACACTTTTCCCAGGCTGTATGCAGCATACTAATGCATGCTCCCGGGCTCTTGCAATTGCAGATATGGACTGTGTGTGTCAGGGATGAAAGTGGGAGAACAGCTGCAGCTGCCGGGCGAAAGATAATGCAGGATGAGATTGTCAGAGTAGCTTTGCAGGCCTTCAATTAGCTGCTTGTTTCTCTTTCTCTCCTTTTCCATTCAATCTTTCTATCCCAGGGTTCCCAGCATCTTTCTCAAGACTTTCATCTGTTTTGCTACATTACCCGAGCCAGTTGTTCTGGAAGGAATAGTGGCCCTCACAGGAGAGGAGAGAAGAGGGGTTGGTGGTGGGGGCTGGGGGGAGAGGGAGGGGTACGAAGGAAAAGCAGCTGGGTCCTGAGGGGAAGAGTGTGATCATGTATCATAGCACCTCACCATAAGCACCAATTAGAGTGTTTCTGAGGTTATAATTCAGTTCAGGCTTCCAATTCTTAGCCAGCCTTTTAAAGTCTGTATTGCAAGGCTAAGGATGTCATGCCCACCTCACATTTTAATACTGGATAGTCCTACCTGCCTCTGGGGATTAAAATGAATGATGCATTCCACATGCAGCGAATTTCTCCATCTTCCTTCTTTGCATGGTGGGAGCACAGCTCATTTGTGCACCCCTGGCTGGCCTGCCAGTCTTTTATTCCTGCTCTGCCGTTCCTCTTCCTCCCTTATCTTATAGGAGTACAAGTGGCTATTTGTTCTTCTCTATGCCTTGCAGCCCAGCACTGAGATAATTCACCCTTCTTCCCCTTATTTACAAACACAGACATCACTCTAGGAGGGAGGACAGAAATCAGCAAGCTGCCCTCTGCCCAAGCCTGACCTGACTCAGGGTGGGGGCCAGCGGGAGGCGGCTTTGATAAGCTCTGTGGGCACTGCTTCAGTTTGCATTCCGCGGATGCTTCCCATGTGTGCGCTCCCCTGTAGCCTGGCCTTTTGACAATACCATTTGTTGTCATTGATTTCTTGATGCTCAGAGGCTGGTGGAGTCTGCAGGCAGTTTCTTAAATCTTAGAGGAGAAAAGGCTGCGTACTAACCCTGCTGGGACCCGCCAGTCCCTTTTCTGGCTGGAAAGAGGCTCACTGAGGGACTGAAAAGTTCTCAATAGTCAACTCCATTTAGTTCAGCAGATATTTATTAGGACGTTGCTTGGAGTCAGATGTGACGTTAGGCAGGGCAAGGCACAAAAGATGAATGGGACTCAGATTCTTGCCTTTCGGGAGCTCAAAGCCTGGTGAGGGTTACAGTGAGATGCATTCAGGAATAGCCTGTAGATCTAAAAGAGGCAACGATTCTCTAATACCTTGGGCTTTGGGTAGGCCAGTATACGGCAGATTCATTCTGACTGTGACAGGGTCTGACGAGTTTTAGAAGGGGGTGAAATGAAAAATGTGTATGATTTAAATGGGAGTGTGTGTATATGAGCATGGAGTAGGGAATATTCTGAATGGGAAATGAAGAAACAAGACTGTTGTGGTTTGTCTAGGATTGAATCCCACATGTGTATATGCCTTAGTCAGCTCTGGTTATTGTAACAAAATGCCACACACAGGGGGGCTTAAACAACAGACATGTATTATGTTTCAATTCTGGAGGCTAGAAGTTCGAGATCAGGGTGCCAAAAGAAAGACAAAGAGTCCAATTAAAAAATGGGCAAAGGACCTAAATAGGCACTTCTCCAAAGAGGACATACAGATGGCCAAGAGACATGTGAAAAAGCTAGAGGCCCGATGCATGAAATTCATGCAAGGGTAGGCTCTCACAGCCCCAGCTGCCTTGTCCCTCGCAGCCCCTGTTGCTGCCTCAGCCCTCGCAGTCCTGGCTCCATCCGGAAGGTTGTCCGGACAGCCATTCTGTTGTTTGGTCTAATTAGCATATTAGCTCTTTATTATATAGGATGCTCAAAGTCACTAATCATCTGAGAGATGCAAATCAAAACAACAATGAGGTATCATCTCACACCTGTCAGAATAGCTATCATCAACAAATCAACAAATGACAAGTGCTGATGAGGATGTGGAGAAAAGGGATTCCTAGTATACTGCTGGTGGGAATGCAGACTGGTGCAGCCACTGTGGAAAACAGTATGGAGTGTCCTCAAAAAATTAAACATGGAACTGCCATTTGACCCAGTAATCCCACTTCTAGGATTATATCCTAAGAAACTGGAAGCACCAATCAGAAAGAATGTATGCACCCCTATGTTCATAGCAGCACAATTTACAATACCTAAGATCTGGAAATAGCCCAAGTGCCCATTAATAGATGAGTGGATAAAAAAGCTGTGGTACATTTATGCCATGGAATACTATGCAGCTGTAAAAAAATAAGAACCTCTTACCCTTTGAGACAGCATGGAGGGACCTGGAGAGTATCATGCTGAGTGAAATAAGTCAGTCAGAGAAAGACAAGTATCACATGATCACACTCATATGCGTAATCTAAGTAACAGAATAAACTGATGAATGGAGCCGAAACCGGTTTGGCTCAGTGGATAGAGCGTCGGCCTGCGGACTGAGGGGTCCCAGGTTCAATTCCGGTCAGGGGCGTGTGCCTGGGTTGCGGGCACATCCCCAGGGGGAGATGTGCGGGAGGCAGCTGGTCGATGTTTCTCTCTCATCGATGTTTCTGGCTTTCTGTCTCTCTCCCTTCCTCTCTGTAAAAAATCAATAAAATGTATTTTTTTTAAAAAAAACAAAAAACAAAAAAAAACTGATGAATGGAGTGGATCCAGAGACATGGAAGCATGGAACAGAGTGCAGAATCTCAGAGGAAAGGCTGGGGAGGGTGAGTGGGTGGGAGGAAATCAACCCAAGACCTTGTATGCATATATGCATAACCCATGGACACAGACAATAGGGTGCTGAGGGCCTGGGGTGAAGTAGGGGGGAGTGCGGGGTGGGGGGCTAGAGGGGGTCAATGGAGGAAAAAAGTGGACATGTGTAATACTTTCAACAATAAAGAATTATTAAAAATAAATAAATCAGAGTGCCAGCTCAGTGGTGTCGGTGGAACTTTCTTCCTGGCTAGTAGATGGCCACCTTCTCACTGCTATGTCCCCACTTGGCAGAGAAAGGGGGGAGAGGGAAGGGGAGAGATCGGGTGTCTTCTCTTATAAGGACACTGATCCCATCAGACCAGGACCCCTCTCTCATGACTTCATCTAACTCTAATTACCTCTTTTCTTCCCTGCTTCCTTCCCTTCCCTTCCCTTCCCTTCCCTTCCCTTCCCTTCCCTTCCCTTCCCTTCCCTTCCCTTCCCTTCCCTTCCCTTCCCTTCCCTTCCCTTCCTTCTTCCTCCCTCCCTCCCTCCCTCCCTCCCTCCCTCCCTCCCTCCCTCCCTCCCTCCCTTCCTTCCTTCCTTCCTTCCTTCCTTCCCTCCCTCCCTCCCTCCCTCCCTCCCTCAAAAAATATCTGTTGAATACTCACAAAAAGTGTACTGGATATTATGTGCTAGGTATTATGATAGCACTACCATGCAAAACTTGTTGTCTATAACCTGATGACACAAAACAGCACAGGTGAGCTTGTAGAAGGGGTACATAAGTTGTGCCACACCTTATCTGATCACCTCTAGTCCTGTGCCAAAGTCACCAGGCCCATTTCCTCCACACCTTCTATCTCTCAGGTTTTCCTTTGCGAGGCCTCTTTCTGGATAGAATTCTAGTCTAGCCCATAAAGAAGAGGACAGGAAAGTCTTTCTGTACAAATTGAGTTTGTAAATCGGAGGCACAGGGTCTCTATGATTGCCTGCATGTTCACTGAGTAAGAATATTCAGTTTTGCCCTGACCGGTTTGGATCAGTGGATAGAGCATTGGCCTGTGGACTGAGGGGTCCCAGGTTCGATTCTGGTCATGGGCATGTACCTTGGTTGTGGGCACATCCCCAGTAGGGCGTGTGCAGGAGGCAGCTGATGGATGTTTCTCTCTCATCGATGTTTCTAACTCTCTATCCCTCTCCCTTCCTCTCTGTAAAAAATCAATAAAATATATTTTAAAAAAAGAATATTCAGTTTCCCCACCTGCAAACTGTAAGAAAGTGACTACCACTTAATTATTATCTGATAACAAGTTTATGCTGAGAAATATAAACTATTGAGAAAACGGAGCCCTTCTGGGTCAAATGGTGCAAAAGGGGCATACATATTAAGGGTGCACCATATGGGCCTGCTAGTGAGGTCTGCTAGAGTTAAATCTAGTAGTGGCTAGTCCAGGCGTGGGCAAACTACGGCCCGCGGGCCGGATCCGGCCCGTTTGAAATGAATAAAACTATTCAAAAAAAAGACCGTACCCTTTTATGTAATGATGTTTACTTTGAATTTATATTAGTTCACACAAACACTCCATCCATGCTTTTGTTCCGGCCCTCCGGTCCAGTTTAAGAACCCATTGTGGCCCTCAAGTAAAAAAGTTTGCCCACCCCTGGGCTAGTCACTAGTGTCATAGTTCCTTCTCTCCTCCCACAATACTCACCTCCCAGACACACGTGGGAAATATTTAGTTTCTAGTACATGAGCTTTCTAGGAAGTCCTGTTTCTAAGAACTTGAGTTTCTGGAATCTTAGGGATTTGTTTAAACTGCCAAGGGAGGTGACTATGCCGATTATTACTACTTTTCCTAAAATGGATAGTACTAAATAAATCAGTCATTTTTTAAAAACCCAATTTAGATAAACAGACCTTAATTACCAGGAAGGCTTTGAAAATTCCAAGGATTCTTCTTAGGAGTTTTGGCAAACAGTGAAAAGCAAATCCACAGGACAAGTCCAGGGCTGCACATCTGTCAGGCTTTTTGTCCCTGGCACTGCCCATCAGCTCTAAGCAGCTCCCTCAGGTGCAGACAACTCCCAGTGCCTCTCTGTCCAGATCTTTCTCCCTGGGGAAGGGTGACTCCAAATAGAGTTGAGTTTTATGCCATCAATTGCTGAAAACTGGTGATTAGCTGGAGACTGTCAATCATCCACCCCCACGTCTATTTCAGAGCCACCACAGTGTTCTTGTTCTGGATCACTTCTCCCTGCCCGAGGTTATCATGCCCTGGCTACTCATTACCCAGAGTAAAGCTCTTTCCAGCGTACTTTACTTTATATCCACTCTTTTATGGCTGTTTTAAACACACAATTACTAGGGAAGAATAGGTGGCTTTGAGGTATAAAACATCAACTCCTGGCTCTCACAGTAATGCGACAGTCTCTACCTTGCAGAATTATGGGTTCTGTTTGGTATATAGTTTCATCTGGTTTATTTAGGTCATCACTTGACAATTTTTACACACACACACACACACACACACACACACACGCACATAGTATGTCCCTCCCTCCACCCAGCATACAACAACAACGACAATTTTTGTTTAACAAAATAGACGCTGCATCACACCTCATTTATTGAGCATTCACTCTACGTTAGACACATTTCTAAGAAGTTTAAATGTATTAGCTCATTAAAAGACAGACTAAATCAAGCTGATAGGATATCTAATGTGGGTAGGCACTGTATGCCCATTGAATTCAGACCATCATCAACACTATACTTTTGGGGAAACTTTTATCTCTTAGGTTGTTTAAAGTAAATATTTTTCTCTGCTTTCACAGAACCTAGGGTAGACCAGGCCTCCCTGAGGAACCTCCACAGCATGTGGCTCCTCTTTGCCAGGAGCCAGCTGCCATTTGTTCTTTTCATTACAGCTGCAGACTGACATGTATGTCTCCTCTCCTTAGTACCATTCTATGTTCATGAAATTCAGCACACTGCGGAGTTTGGTGCAAATTATGGAAAACGCCCCTTCTTTCTCCAGTTGGTCTCCTTGCTACTATTCTTGAGGTATTTAATCTGGGAAGATGATGTAAAAGGCTTCAACTTCTGAGTCAGCCTACACAGTCCTTCCTGTTCAGTCCCTTATTCTCAACCTGTGCTTTGCTCCTCTTCTTTCACTCACTGGGATGCTTGGGGCTCCTCCAGGGTTGAAATTAGGGAAAGGATGGGAGGTAAGAGGTATGGATATATGTTCTTTCTGACCAATGTTGTCATGTCATCACCGGCACAAGGGTGGCACATTTGTTGATATTTTGGAGCCCTATCTCACCCTATCACTGAGATATGCTCTCCTGAAATCCACCTTGATAATGGTAAACAGATTCTTAGGGCAAGTTACTTCTTATTCCTCCCTTTGCCACTCGGCATGTAGCAAAGCACTTCCAGCTTTTCTCTCCTAGGATCACTTTACCCCTCCAAGTGGCCTTTGGAACAGGAATTAAGACAGCCTTGAGCCAGCTCTTCTTTTTTCATGGATCACTTTTGGTCCAGGGAAATTACATATATTCTCTGTTCCATGAAACTATGCAGAGAGACCTCCTTTTTTTCTGCCTGCAGAGAGGCTGGCTACCTTTTTCTCAGGAGGGATGGAGACATCAGGCCCCTTTGTCTCCAAACACCAGGAGACACACTTCGTTTTAGAGTAGGGTAGGGCATCTCTAAAGCCATTTCTCTGGTTTTCAGAAAGAAACATTTCCAGTTGTTCCACTCTTTCTCAGCCTTTCCAAATTCCTTTATGGATTATTGATGGGTATTCAGCTAAGTACCCCCAAACTGGTTCTCAGCCACCTACTTTGAAAGTCCTGCCTTTGCTTTCTTACAATTCATTTTATAAGATAGTTGGAGTTGATCCCATGTCATATGGCCCCAGTCAAACTGTGCTGCCATAGTTCCATTTGAACATTTTGTTTTACCTATAACCAAACCGAATATTGGCAGAGTTATGACATCAATTCACAGATGCATTCATATAAATAGCCAACATACTTCTTAAAATATGTTCAACATAATTATGAAATCTTGGAAATACAATTAGAGCAAATGGAAATCATGTTTGTTTATCATATTGGTGAAATGTAAAGGGTTGATAACAGCTAGTATCAGTGGCATGTAGATGCATTGTTGGCAGGGTATGCATTGGTATAGTCTTTTTTTTTTTTTTTTTGGAGAACAATCTGTCAGTCTTCATTAAGATAAGAAATGTGCACATGCTTTGAACCATCATTTATATACCTCCTTTTCTACCCTGGAGATATACCTGTCCATGTACTTACAAAGGCAGGCACAAAGATATTCATTGCAGTGTTATTTTTGAGAATGAAAACAAGAGACAGGCCATCCATCAATGGCAGAATAGTTACATTAGCAATGTTTAAGTTTCCCTTAAAGTTATTAGGTAATATTAGTGGAGGTAATGTGGGTCACTTCTGGGCTATTTATTTTAAAAAGTAAATGAAACTTCTCCATGCTCTTCCACTAACTGGATGTAGATAATTGCAAGACCCTAGAGGATAGCCAACAATTAGATGAAAGGAATTTGGGTTCCTAAATGGAAGAAAGCTACCTGTTGACTTGCATCACTCTCATTGGACTGGTAGGTGAATAAGACATAAATTTCAACTGTCTTAAGCCATTGACATTTTGGGACTTATTTATTACTAGAGGCCCAGTGCACAAAAATTTGTGCACTGGAGGGGGGTGTCCCTCAGCCCAGCCTGCCCCCTATCACATACTGGGAGCCCTCAGGGGATGTCCTACTGACAGCTTAGGCCCGCTCCTTGGGGAGCGGGGCTAAGCCACAGTCTGGCCTCCTTTTGTGGGAGGTGACTGGGCTGATCAGGGGAAGGAACCAGCCCCATCACCCCGCTGTTGCAGCCACTGCCAGTCACCGCAGTCACCAAGGTGTTTTCATCAACATGGACTCCAGTCCCTTCACCATGAAAAAATGACAACTTTCTTTAGGCATTTTCAAGATGTGTCTTTCACAGGATATGACATTTCTTTCTTTCTTTCTTTTTTTATCCTCACCTGAGGATATGTTTCCATTGATTTTTAGAGAATGTGGAAGAGAAAGGGAAAGACAGAGAGAAACATCAAAGTGAGAGGAACACATTGATTGGTTGCCTCCTGCATGAGCCCTGACCTGGGCCTGGGCCAGGGAGGAGCCTGCAACCTAGGTACATGCCCTTAGTCAGAATTGAACCCAGACCCTGTGGTGGGCAGGCCAAGGCGTTATCTACTGAGCAAAACCAGCTAGGGCAGGATATGACATTTCTTAGCCCTCCAGCAGCAGACCTTCCTTTTTTTCTCCAGGAGTGTGGTAAAAAACCCTAGATCACCTTATTGGATTCTTATTAACCAAGTTACTAAGAATATTACCAGTGGCATACAGGAAGCTTAGCCAATGAGCAGTCAGAAAAGGTGTTTCCTCTGTAGTTCACACCAATTGCCAGCTCTGCCCCTACCCAGGCCTAACACCTGTGGCAGAGGCATTAGGCCTGGGCAGGGGACCCCCAGCTCCCGCAATCTTCAGCTCTGCCACTGCTCCCCATGATCGCTGGCTCTGCCTCTGCTCCCCGCCATCACTGGCTCCCTCCCTGCTCCCCACCATCGCTGGCTCTGCCACTGCCCAGGCCTAATGCCTCTGACCAAGGCATTAGGCCTGGGCAGGGGACCCCTAGCTCCCCATGATTGCCGACTCCACCCCTGCTCCCCGCGATCACTGGCTCCGCCCCTGCCCAGGCCTAACGCCTGTGGCCGAGGCATTAGGCCTGGGCAGGGGACCCCCAGCTCCCTACGATCACCGGCTCCGCCCCTGCCCAGGCCTAACACCTTTGGCCGAGGTGTTAGGCCTTGGCAGGGGACCCCCAGCTCCCCACCCTTCCCAGATCCGCCCCTGCTCCCCGTGGTCGCTGGCTCTACCCTTGCCAAGGCCTAACGCCTCTGGCCAAGGCATTAGGCCCGGGCAGGGGACCCCCAGCCTCCCGCGATTGCCAGCTCCACCCCTGCTCCCCGTGATCGACGGCTCTGCCGCTGCCCAGGCCTAATGCCTGTGGCCGAGGTGTTAGGCCTAACGCCTGTGCCTGAGGCGTTAGGCCTGGGTAGGGGACCCCCAGCTCCCCCTGGTTGCTGGCTCCACCCCTGCTCCCCACCATCGCCGCTCCACCCCTGCCCAGGCCTAACGCTTCTGAACGAGGTGTTATGCCTGGGCAGGGGACCCCTCAGCTCTGATTGCAGGCTCCAATCACCGCTTGGCACCTACGTATGCAAATTAACCGCCATCTTTGTTTGGTTAATTTGCGTACTCATCCAGTTGGCTGGTGGGCATAGCAAAGGTATGGTCAATTTGCATGTTTGTCTATTATTAGGTAAGATAGTAGTTAGTGTTACCCTAATTCAAATGATATGTAGCAGTTAAAAGGGTGGAAGTAGATTAGTATGCTTTGGCTTAATTATATCTCATAGATATATTAAGTGAAGAAAGTATATAATATCATGTACATTAACTAACACTCAGATTACCTATATATGTGTATAAACACGTGGAAAAAGTTCTGGAGGGTAAACACTAAACTCATAAGAGAAGATATTTCCAAAGAGGGGATTAGGATTGTGTATTATAGTAACTGGGGACTTTTGCTTTGTATTATTGAAATTTTTATGAGGAAAATATTCTTGAATTACTTGTATAATTAAAAATGATAAAAGAAATTGGATTGGCTCCCTAGGCAATTGCTTGCCTTGAACTTCTCTTTTTTGTTTCTGTCCTCATTTATGTGAGAAAATAGATAAAAACTTTTCATCCTGCCCTGTTTACCAATATCCCAGTACAGATTATTGGGAATAATTCCAAAATTATATTTTTGGGGCACAGTTATGAGGAAATTTACCAAGAATGTTAAAAAACCACTACAGATGACTAACATCAGAAGAAAAATGGTAACAAATCAATTATCGTGACATTTAGAAATTTTTTGCTGGGACTGTTAATGTAGTACTATTGAATTCATAAATATGTCTTACAAAGAACACTGATTCACTCAACTGTCCCTTTTAGTAATTACAAATGTGATCACAAATAACACCACCTTTCATAAAGCTACGATGACCTAACTTCTCATTTTGAATTCAATATAACAGCATGGCAATATGGGAGCACATTTCCTTTCCGCCCTGCTTTCAGCATTCAGGGTGTCATCTAAAAGAGTAAGAATATCTAAAGTGTCCAGCCACAAGTGACCCTGAAAACAGCAGTAGCATGATGCCTTTTCTCCTACTCTTCCCCTCTGCTTTTTATGCATTACTTCCTTCAGGTCTCTTCACACAACTGTTATTGGTACCTCCTTGGCTACCTCTTTGTTACTAAGACAACTGCCTGTCCTTATGCCCTTTGAGAAAAAAACACACAACACCATTAGAGATGCTCTTAGAGGCTCTATGGCTTGGACTAACTTGATCATTCTTTCTCATGCAACTTCATGAGGCTTCATTTTCAAATTATGCTTCAGGCACCACACACACCACGTCCCAAGAGGGAGGGAAGCTGTGTAGGTTTTAAGATTCACTCCTCTCTTTTCCCTCTTTTTATTTTACTCTCCTAAAACTGGATCAAATTTGGCCTTATAATTTCCATTTCTTTCACTACTCAGTTTTTTTCCATTAGTTTCATTCTGTAATTCCTGTTACAGCATTTAGTAATATCCAGATAAAATAGAAATAGTAAAGCCTAGCTTGCCTGAGTTTTTGTGAGAAGTAGAATGTGAATCAATGTGCTTAGCAGGAATACCATAATGCTATATCCTTCCTTTGGTTTCTCATTTCTCATATTCGGCAGGTGTTTGTCAGTGTTGCAAAATACCAACCAGGTGGGCTGTTAAGCTGGGAGTTTTAGAATGGCATGTCAAGAGTTGTGCTTCCTGGGAGATGGAAACGGTTCAATCTGAGAATGATGAGGTCGGCGAGGGTGGGGCAGCTCCAGGGTGAGTTAGGAGCTTGGGAAGCCAAGAGCAGACAACTGCTGCCTGCAGAATCACACTATGGCAAGGACCCTTTCCCATCAAGAATTATAAGCTGGCAGTAAGCTTAAATTCCATTTCAATCTAATACATTAAAGCTAAAATCAGAGTTGAAAAAAAAGCAGCGGAAAAAGTCTAAATCCTATCCCACTGTGCATATGATTGCTTTCCAGTGTGAAACTTTGCTTTAAGAGGAATTATAAAGTAAGCAACAAGTCTGATGGGTGATTGAGCTTTAATGAGAAAACAGAAGCTTATATTTCTCTAAGTCAAACTCTTCCCATTGGTTAGGTGTCTTTGTTGTCCCTCTCCAGGTCTCTACTGATGTCTTTCCCAGTCTGCCAACTATTTGCTCACTCCTGTTATTGCCAATCTGAGGATCACATGGATCCTGTATGTGGTCAGCACTCAGGCTCCTCCCCTTACTCTTTCCTGCACCCCCTCTTATGCCATGGCTTATGGGACCTTCATCATAACTAGAGGCCTGGTGCACGAAATACGTGCATGAGTAGGGTTCCTAGACCTGGCCAGCGATCAGGGCCAGTTGGGGCCTCCCTTCGTTTCACACTGCCCCCTGGTGGTCAGAGCACATCATAGCGAGCTATTGAACTCCTTATCTCCTTGATCAAACTCCCCAGGAGACACTTTGCATATTAGCCATATATATATATATATATATATATAGAGGCAGTCCTTCATCTGGTATCTCCCTTCTCCCTTCCCTCTCTTAGTGAAAACTCTGCCTCTACCTCAGTAGGTATGAGTCTACTTTCTTTTCAGAGCCACTTCTGAAACATTGGCTCATTCTGATTCTTATCATTTGAATACTTCAAAAGATTACACTATTGTCTCCCACTGCCTCTGCATGTTTCCTTTTCTTAAGTAAATTTAATGCCTCTTGCAATTCTTTCTCTTCTGCCATCTTGGGATTCAAGTTAATGACCTTTTCATCTCATCCTCCTTGACTACATTGAATACTAATTTTGTCCCCACCTCCATCTTTCTACATTTTACCCATCCCAGGCTCAGCTCAACAGCTATCCCTTCTTCACAGCTTTTTTTGATCCTTCAGCTGCAAGTACAAATTACCTATTTTTTTCTGGATTACCATATTCCTTTATTTATACCCTTTTATACATTTAAAAAATTTTGATCTTGAATAATTCTTAAACATTTCCCCTTATTAAAAGTATGGTATTTAAGGACAAGAAATGTGTTTTAGTCACATTTATATTTTTGCCAACCCTATTTCAGCACCTTATTTTGCGTCTGGCATGCAGAATGCACTCAATAAATGTTAATTTGAAAACAGAATGATGAAACCTGCTTCCTTATCATTTCCCATTATAGTGCTACTTGTCATTGTGCCATAAACTACAACTCCAAAATCTCAAGAATTCCAGGGACTCCCTGGATCACTTCCACAATACTATTTTTAATAATATTTAATATTATTTTTAGCATATCTTGTGTATTGACCCTGTTATAACTGGTTGGCAAGGAATATTCTAAGTGGCCCAGAATGAAGCCACTTGTTCATCCATGTGGCAAGGGGGAGACCCAATAGCCCACCTGAACCATATGGCCTGACTAGGATTATAAAATAGGGGTATTTTATAGGGTAGTCTCTAAACCAAAAAACATGTTAACTTATTTCTTGCCCCCAAATCTGTCCCTCTTAATCCCTTCTGTAGTTCTCTAGAGTAGGCTAAATTGCAATTCTGAAGAAGTCCTATTTTGTTTAAAATTCTTTAATAGCTTTCAGCATGAAGTTCAAGTGCCCACTTTAGTATACAAGACTTTTCTGAGCCTCCTGTTTCTGAAGTATCATCTTCTTGCACTAAGCCACATGCATGCCCACTCTTTAATCATGCCAACCTTCTTTTAGTTCTCAAACCTGGCATGCTGTCTTAAGCATCTGTGATTTCTTCACTTCCTTTTTTTTTTTTCTAAAATGGTTTCTTTATTATAAACTAGTATCTTAGCTTGGGCTCCTATAACAAATATCATCGACTGGGAGGCTTAAGCAACAGCTATTTATTTCTCACCATTCCGGAATGCAAGATCAAGTTGCCAAAAAATTTAGTTCTTGGTGAGAACTCTCTTCTGGGCTTGCAGGTAGTTGCCACCTAACTGTATACTCACTTGACCTGTTCTTGGTGTGCATTTAGGGAGCTAGAGAGAGATCTGTTGCTCTCCTTATAGCGACTCTAATCCCCAATTATAGGGTCTCCTCCCACATGACCTCATCTAAACCTAATTACCTCCTAAAACCATCATACTGGGGATTAGGGCTTCAACATATCAATTTCAAGGGGACACAGGCATTCAGTCCATAACAACTAGCAAATTCCTTTTTACCTTTTAAACTCAATTTAAGGATCATGAATCCTGAGAATCTCTTTTGACTTCCCTATTTTGTTTAAATATCTCCTCTCTGTTCTTCTAGCATTATGTGAGTGCTCTGTCATAGCACTCATCACACCGTCCATCCGTAATGGTGAGTTTACATGTCTGCTTCCATTTACTGGGTGCTCTTTTGTTTTATTCAATTCTTGAAGCCACACCACAACCTAGGGTCTGGTTTACAGTAGGAACATGGTAGCTTTAAAGGATTACATCCCAATACTTTTCAGGTCCCTCCATGAAATTCAAAATAAATAATTGCTTTACTTATTTACCTTCTTCACTTTCAGAAGTGTTTATATTGGATAAATTTTTATTTGATTCTAGAATTTTGTTAAACTTGTTATTTAGATATATATTTTATTTCTAGTTGGATGATTATTAATGTCGATGCTGCTATCAAAGCACTTATAAAATTGAATTACATTAATTATTTGCTTTTCTATCTACTTCATTCTATTGTGAAGCCCCTGAGGTAGGATCCACATCTTATTATTTATTACTAGAGGCCGAGTGCACAAAATTCATGCATGGGTAGGGTCCCTAGGCCTGGCCAATGATCAGGGCCAATCAGGGCCTTCCAGCTGCCAGCCAGGGCCTTCCTTCATTCTGTGCTGCCCCGTGGTGGTCAGCGCACATCATAGCAAGTGATCAAACTCTGGGTCTCCCAGTCCAACTCCTGAGGGGACACTTCGCATATTAGCTATATATATATATGAAAGGGCGAGGGCTACGCCCTCCATCTTGACCCGTATCCTCCATCTTGCCCCAGGGTAAGGGCTATGCCCTCCATCTTACCTTGGCCATGTGCTCGGCAAGGCTTCTTCCCAGAAGCCCAAGCCTCTGCTAGCCACACCCAGGACTTCTTTAAACTAACCAATGACAATCAAGGGATGTGCATGCCATAGATATGACCACATCCTGTGTAACAAGACCCAACTTGCACCTGGCCAATCGGCAGGGCCCACAGTCATCTCTCCTCCCCTCACTCCACCCCCATATTAAAACCCCTTTTATCCCATGGGGCTGGCACTCTCATCTCACCGTTGCGTCAGTAGAGGCTGGGAGCCAGACCCGGGTCTGTAATAATAATAAAGACTCTCTGCTTTTGCATCGGACTCGGCTGGCTCCCTGTTGGTCTATTGGGGATCTTGAAATCTGGGCATAACAATTATATATATATTTTGTACCTCCAATGCTTGGCACATAAACAGTGCTCAGTGAATGTTAATTGAATGAATACAAATACATACCTTCTTTTTCCAACTAACCTCTCACCTCCTGATGATAAATCGGCTCTCCTTTTTCTACACTGTTGGATCCCACCTTTGTGTATCTTTTTTAAAAATTTATCTTTATTGTTGAAAGTATTACAAATGTCCCTTCTTTAACCCGATTAACTCCCTCTTCCCCACTCCCATCCCCTCCATGGATGGACCTGGAGAATATTATGCTAAATGAAATAAGAGAAAGACAAATGTTATTTAATCTCACTTACATGTGGAATCTAATGAACAAAATAAAGTGACAAACAAATTAGATCCAGAGACATGGAAGCATGCAACAGACTGAGGATTCTCAGGGAAGAGGGGTGGGAAGAGCTTCACCACCTTTGTGTATCTTCTAAGAACCCTGCTTTTACAATTATCCCCTCTTCTTTCACTAGGAAAAGTAGACACCAGGATAAGCATATGCTATTTGCTTACAATGCATCCACCACCTATGCATTCTAACTGGAGGGCAGGGGCAGCTGAATGAGAGGAGGCATCAGGAATTCCAGGTGGCAATTTCATGTCTTCTTCATGTCAGTCAGATACAAGGGAGGGCTAGGCGGGTTTGAGGACACAGCATAAGAACCTCTGAATGCCAGGATAGGGTTAAGTCAGTTCTTAGCTTGACACTGGGCAGGAGGGTCATTTTTGGAAAAGCCTTTGTGGCTAGCGAGTACTTCTTCCATCCATTGTTAGAGGTCAGCAAATGAAGGGGAGCTGAATAAGAATCAAAAGGTCTTAGGGTAATATTTTTTTCTGCTTTACTTGTCAGATGTTTATAAAGTCATAAGTTCGGTGAGCCTTGGTTTCTGTATTTCTTATATGGGATAATCATATTTATCCTCCTTATCTCATAGAATTGTTTCTAGCCTCAAATGAGGTAAAATCCACCGCAATAAGTTTACAAATGTGAGAGGTTATTATTTTTTATGAAGATGATGATATCCTTACTAGTTTCTGGATTTATAGAGGTAACATGTAGACTGCCTACTTTTTAAAAACTTAAACTTTAATTTTTACATAACTGTATCCTATTATGAGAGATTGGTACTACCAGTTAACTTTTCTCTTTGGAAAACAGTATTTTTTTTAAAAAATTATCTTTATTGTTGCAAGTATTACAGTTGTCTCTTCCACCTGACCTGCTGGGGAACACAGGTGACTTCGTTGGAAAGTTGTAAGGAGGGCATTCTGAGAAAGGGGAAGTGTGTGGAAGGCCGCCTGTCTTGTTTATCGGAATTCCAACTTAGGGGATACATAGGGGAGTGCCGAAGGTGGCGCCCCTAATCATTCCTTGACCTTTCCAAACAAGTCTGTGCATGTTCAGACACCCAGGTGTTTACTGGAATCCTTATGCTTAATCCTCGGATGCTTTTGCCTAGAAGACAATGTAAACATATGTATCCTCCCAAGATTACTCACCCTACTGATTGTATCTAAAGATAAAAATTCCAATAGAGGTTCTAACTGGTTTGGCTCAGTGGATAGAGCATCAGCCTGCTGACTCAAGGGTCCCTGGTTCGATTCCAATGAAGGGCATGCACCTTGGTTGCAGGCACATCCCCAGTAGGGCGTGTGCTGGAGGCAGCTGATCGATGTTTCTCTCACATCGATGTTTCTGACTCTCTATCCTTCTCCCTTCCTCTCTGTAAAAAAATCAATAAAATATATTTTTAGAAAAATTCCAATAAAGGCTAAGGAGGCAGGCAATCGAGGTGGCCTGGCTCCTTCACCCAGGCCATCCCTTAGCCCTCTCCCCTATAGTAATCTGTTTATTCTTTTCTTTAAAATATATTTTATTGATTTTTTACAGAGAGGAAGGGAGAGAGAGATAGAGAGTTAGAAACATCGATGAGAGAGAAACATCGATCAGCTGCCTCCTGCACACCCCCCACTGGGGATGTGCCTGCAACCAAGGTACATGCCCTTGACCAGAATCGAACCCGGGACCCTTCAGTCCACAGGCCGATGCTCTATGCACTGAGCTAAACCGGTTTCGGCCTGTTTATTCTTTGTTCAGGGGCTGCTGGTCAGTCCCAGCACTCCCCCCTTCCGCCCGCCCCCCACCCATTGACCCCTTCTGGCCTGCACCCGCCTCCTGTCCCAGGCTTTCACCACACTATTGTCTGCATCCATGGATTATGCAAAGATACATATAAATTATTTGCTTAATCTCTTCCCACCATCTCAACAACCCCAGAGAATAATTATTTGTGCTGCACCTAGTGTGAGTAACTCTTGTTGCGGGGTTTTGTTCCTTGTTGAGAAGTCAGGGAAGAGAAGGGAAAGGAGGTGAGAGGAATGCAGAAACCAGAAGCCTTCTCATAGCTTGATTTCACTTGGTTTCATTTTGTGGACAAGCCCAATCCTGTTGGAAAGTCGCAGTTTTCCTCAGTCACCCATCATCTCAAGATTTCCTCTCAGAAAAGTTTTGACGGTCTGTATATTAACAAATATTTACTGAGTATCTTCAATGTGCCAGACAGAAGAAAAATACAATGGTGACTAACACAGACAAGGTCTTTGGGTTTTCACAGTTTCTATTTTAGTGGAGAAAATGAATAGCAAACAATTATAGATGAAATATAATTAAAAACAAAATCTCCCAACCTAGAAAACCTCTCCATAAAGGTAGGAAAGGAAGAAATCAGTTTTATTATCAAATAAACATTAAACCAGAATGGGATACTCACCACAGGCAACCTCCTAAGAAATTGTAAAGACCGAAAGAAATCTCACCCTTTTATATAGCAATGTAGATATAACCCGTTGCACACATGTTTTCAAGAAAAGCAGTAACTAGTCTTCAAATAAGAGGATTTGGCAGTATGACTTGTTACATATAGTTCACCCTAACTTTACTTAGTAATTGGAGTGACCATATGTGTTAGCTAATTGGTTTTATCCAGAAGAAAAACACATTTCTCATATCTTCATGACAAGAAGCAGTTTTGTAACTTGGAGCAAAGAGCCCACCCAAGTTAGGCTCCTGTTCTCTCACAGAAACTGGGAAATAGGGGTTCTCTCACCCTAGATCAGTGGTCGGCAAACTGTGGCTCTCGAGCCACACGCAGCTCTTTGGCCCCTTGAGTGTGGCTCTTCCACAGAATACCATGTGCGGGCGCGCACGTACAGTGCGATTGAAACTTCGTGGCCCATGCGCAGAAGTCTGTATTTTGTGGAAGAGCCACAATCAAGGTGCCAAAGAGCCACATGTGGCTCGCGAGCCACAGTTTGCTGACCACTGCCCTAGATGATTATGTTTCAGTGGTGATGCCTAAGTTCTTGTGAAAGATATTCTTGGGTTATCAAGATGACAAAAATTCTATCTAGTTTTCAAAAGTTGTTTTTTTTAATATATTTCAAAGGGAAGAGAAAGTAGTTACAAATTTTTTGAAGTGACTGGTCTAAGAAAAAGGAGAAGTTAATCTCTTTTCTTACTTTCAACAAGGAGAATTAAAGACTTATTTTGAATTTTTATTTGTTCATGCACAGATAAACTAACTTAAGAATTCCAAAGGTCAAAAATATTTCAACTTAGGAAGACTGTACTGCGGTTGATTTATTTTTTATTGATTTGGGAGTGCTTACTCACATTAAGGGTAATGTTTATGTTTCATACCCTGCACAAGTATTTTCTTAGTCTCTTTTTGTCCTCTAATTTCATGGTACATTTCATTAAGCAGAAATACCAGCACTCCCTATCTTCAAGAAGCTGGGGGGAAGATGCAGTGACAATTCATTTGACTGAAATGATTAAAATCTAAAAATTAGTTATGTAGACAAACCAGGAATAGAAATTGGAAAGCGTTCTTGAACTTTGGTCTTGAGGACTATGAAACAATGGATGGTGATCATAATCACACTTTAACTTGATAATATTACTTTTTTACCTCAGCACCTTGTAAATCAGGACATAGTAGGTTCTCAGTAAATCTTGGTTGATTTAATGAATAGCTGCATTGTCTAAAGACGGAACAGGCTGTCCATAAAGGAAGGGATGAGTGTCATTCCACGATGAGCAATTCCTCTACAGATTCCCCCAGATTATTGTAGAGGAATTGCTCATCGTGGAATGACACTCATCCCTTCCTTTATGGACAGCCTGTTCCGTCTTTAGACAATGCAGCTATTCATCAAATCAGCCAAGATTTACTGAGAACCTGCTATGAACATTAAACTTAAGCTAGCTAAACTTTCTGCATTCTGCAAAATCCTAGAACTTCTGCTGGCTACTTCTAGTCTTCAATGGCTGAATAAGAAAAGGTGCTTTCTCTTCTACCTCCCCAACCAAAGGCATGCCTTTCTAATACCTGGGCTGGATTATTCAAAGTTCTCGAGTCCATATCTTTTGCTGACAGTAGATTGGTATATACCACTACACATGGGGTCATAAGTAGTGGCTAGCTTACTTCCTTTTGCTTGTGATCACCATCATCTTTCTAATTTTCCCAAGGTGCTTTTCCTTTGCTGATTAGGGTTCATTCTGACTTGCTTTGTGACCACAACCCCACCCTCAGGAAGCCTCTGGGGGTTTCTCTCTCTCACCAGTTCTCTGATCACCAACTTTCTCTTCAAGATGCGTCCCTGTTACAGCCATACACACAGGCATGCTTTTACTATGTATAAGTAGTTAGAATAATAGAGTCATCTAGAGGTAATCACTGATGTAGAATATGGTACTATATAGGTCAGCAGTTTCCCCCTTCCTCAGGAAACCCTCAAACATATAATTACATTTTTCTAGATTTAACCAGTAAGATGTTTGTAATTAATTTTCTCTTATTAGCAGTCATGAAAATGGAAATGATTTTCACTCTTTGGAGATGTAAACTCTTGAACTATTGAGAAGAAAGAATGTCCAAATGGATAAGAAGGGCACCATTTAATATAAGGAAACTACAATTTACTTAAAACTACACTAGTAGTTTAGAAAGACTTACACAACTGCTGAGCGTTAAACATTTAATCAGCTGATTATTTGGTGTTGTGCCACTTAAACATACAGATGATTGATTTCATTTTTAAATCACTTGACTACATCATCCTGATGTTTTGGCATTTTGCTGGCACCCTCAGCATGCAGCACTTATTAAGAGAGCTCTTTACTGCCGCCTCATGGTGAATTGGTGAATGGCCATGGATTAGGAGATGATGGCTCTACCCCTATGCAGGTAAATTTGGGGTAAATTGGATAATCTTGAGTAAATTACTTTGTGTGGACCTCAGTTCCCTCTTTTGTGAAATGCAAGTTGAATTGGTTATAAAAGTATGTAAATATGAAGCTGTCTAATTGGCAAGGAAAATCCTCAGGAATCTGTGAATAACTTTGCGTCAAGCATGCATTTGGGCTTCTGTGCTGTTTTCATTTTCCCTTCTAATGACTCCCTGACTCACAGATTCAAGTGATTTACCTGGAGTTCTTTGTCGTTGCTGTCCCTGGTATTAATACACCTTCACACTATTCTGTTTCTGGGCTTAGGAACGTCTTCTGTTTTGGAATCCATATGGGCTTCTTCATGAGGATAATTAAAAGCCTTTGCCCTCACCCAACAAAACAGGCTTTGATAAAAAAAAAAAAAAGTGCAATATGGATATTCCCCCTCAGTAGTTGAATAAATCAGGTACAAACCAGAATGCAGATATGGGAGATCAAAGTGGAAATTACCTCTGCTGGTCCCTTGAAGAGCAAATTGTTTTATTGACTTTTCTTCACCATAGTTCTTGTTCTGCCTTGTAGGGGTTTTTCTTCTTTGCATTAAAAAAAATGGAATTTGATGATCTCTAAAGAAGGAACAAAGACCTCTGACTGACACGGCCTCTGTCTGGCTGGAGGCAGAGCTAACTTGGATAGTGTACTTTTTAATTACAGCAGAGACTTCCATGGCCTCCTGAGTCAAAGCCAGCTGCTGTCTGTCCTGCCAGAAAGCAGGCAAGGTGTAGACAGGAAGCAAGGACAGCGCTGAAAATAGGAGCCTGAGATGCTTACATGGAGGAACTGGGTGAGCAAAGTCAGTCCCTACCCAGACGTTAGCCTTTGGGGGATGGGCAGAGATTTGAGAATTTCTGAGGGAAACACAGAGCCTGGACAAGCCTCGTTTCACAACTTAATCAATCCAAGGGATATGAGCAGCAATGCTTGCCTGGTACCTATGTAAAATGAAAGGAGTTTCAAATTCTAGTGAAACTGTATTATTCAGCTGCTTTCATTCACTTTAAAGACATTCTACTTTATAGGTTATGCATGAATTTCTCTCATTTGCAGAAGTAAAAAGCACAGTAGCCAAAAGCCATCAATGTTTTATAAACTGTGACTAATCACCAACATAGTCTCTCTCTCTCTCTCTCTCTCTCTCTCTCTCTCTCTCTCTCTCTCTCCCCCTCCCTCCCTCCCTCCCTCTCCCTCCCTCCCTCCTCTCTCCCTCTCTCCTCTACACTTTTTCGTACTGTTCAGAATATTTTGTATTTGCTGATATTTAGCTGCTACTTTCTATACGATTATTATTGTTTAAATCACTTGAGATATGGAATACTGTGGGGTTTAGGATTGATAGGGTTATTAGGGAAGCCTGCTCTTTCCAGCCTTAGGATGGCTTTGAAATATTTTGCTTGAAAATAGCAACAAATAAATCTGAAGCTCTGCCTTCCAGAAGCAGCAGCACGGTGCATTTCCAGGGTCCTCTTGGCTTTTGCCACCCAAAAATAGTGGTGGTCTCATCAATGTTTAGCAAATGCTGGTAATGAATGTAGCCAGGGCAGACATAGCCAGTGTGTGTGCTTTTTAATCATGCATCATTTAAAACAAAGATGATTCTTGGATGCTATGACAAATTAATTTGTATTGCACTTCAGAGAAGGGAGAGAGCAGCTGGGCGCTAGCCCATGGAGCTGCAGTAGCTGTATCTGCTAATAAAGTTGCTGCTGCTGCTGCTGCTGCCTCCCATGAAAACACACATAGAACCATAAGACACAAGAAATTCTTTGCTTTTTTCCCTCCAGGGTTTTGGTGGAAACCATGTCAGTCTTTTTCTAGTGTTTTAAGAGCTCCTGCTGTACTAGGTCAGTCACTTCAATGCAACCATTGCCAAAAATTATCCTCTACAATTTAATCACTCTTCTGTGGAATCTAATGAACACAATAAACTGATGAACAAATTAGATCCAGAGACATAGAACCGTGAAACAGGCTGATGAATTTTAGAGGGAAGGTGAGGGGAGAGATTAGCCTGGGAACTTACATGCATATATGCATAGCCCGTGGACACAGACAGTAGTGTGATGAAGGCTTGGGAGGGGTGGGTGCGGAGAGGAAGGCATCAGTGGGAAAAAGCAACAACAAAACAAAGGGAACATCTGTAATACTTTCAACAATAGGTAACTTAAAAAAAATTAGGCACAATGACATCTTCTTTGACATTTGATGAAGTATGAACTCCTGAACAATTCAAATGTAACTGCTCTCCATCCCTCTTTTATGTTTGCTGTTCTGTGTAACTGTATATAAAGGTCTTAGGTGGGCTAGGTTTTTGCTAGGTTTTTATTTAAAGACAAAAGGTCTGAAAGAAAAGTGCACTTGAGAGAAGTTCAAAATTTAGTTACCCTTCTAAGAAAACATCAGATGTGAAGTGGAAGGAGAGGGAGATGTAAGTTACTGCACATATAAAGATACCAAAAATCTCTCCCAATCTTTGCTATTCTAATAACCTCTACACTAATGGCTGTTGTGCCCCAAACCTCTTCATCATTAAATCTCATCTCCCATCACAACCAGCAGACATGAGCCACCAAATTTTCTTCTACTTTTTTGTTCTACCATTCTTGTTTTTTTTTTTTTTTTAAATCAGGAATATATCTCTTTTTTTTTTAAATGCAAACCCTCTTTCCCTTGATTTTCTCCAGTTCTGCCTCTTAACTATTGCCAGAGCTCTGCAACACTGAATCCCAGGAGCCATCCTTGCTCCTCTGTTTAGAGGGCAGAGGGGTGGGAGGAGCCATATGGGCAAAGCCAGAATTTTCTTTAGCAGGAGAGAAGGAAGACTGAGAATATTCATATTCTAATAATTTTTAAAGGCTACAGTCTTGACCCTGGGCACACATGACCTTCTTCTAAAAATACATAAGAAAATCATACTGTTCTCTGCCTTTCAGAGGAGCTGAGGGACAGCAGGGGTGGATGAGGCCTGGGGTTAGTTTCATGTATTTTATAATGATGAAATATATCTACTGAGACCCTTAAGACTTGAATTTGTGCAAAAAAAAAAAAAAGACTTGAATTGGAGTTAGTAAGAGACTTGGGAAGAATAAAGCATCTTTATATCATCTAATACTGTCATTTAATACTAAAATATAATTTTTATGTTTTGATTGATGAACAGCTTTATGACTTTCTTTATATGTAAGAGTTTAACATTCAAACTACTTTATACTTTAAGCCTGGATATTTGGTTATTTGGTAACTAAATGGTTTCAAGGACTGAAGAGTCCTTGAAAAGACTGATAGGCATATGATGTGTGGTTTGACCCCTTCCAATAGCTTTTGTGGTGATAATGAAGATGGTAATGATGATGAACATCATATAAATACCTGCTATTTATGGAGAGCTTAATTTGTGCAAGGTGTGTCCAAGAACATTACATGTATTAATTCATTTAATCTTCATAACATCCTCATTTGGTAGAAACTTCTATTATTCCCATTTTTCATGTAAGGATATAGAGGCACAGAGAAGTCATGAAACTGGTGAAGTGGGCTTGGCGCCAATTTGCTCGTACCGGCCGAGTACAACCTGTGTCTCACTGTGTGGCCTTTAATAAATGGCCAAAGGGATCTTGCCTAGAGCTGCCTTTGGTGGGCTGTCAGCCAGATTGCCACCTCTGCTTGACATGTATCTCTATTAGAAACACAGATTGGAAAGTTGCCACTGGCTTCCAATGTCAGATAATGTGGCATCCAACTACACATTAATAAATAAAGACAGGAAATAGAATCACAGCTTTTGGCCTACCTGTGGCAGACAGACTATCTTAGGATACCTGTTTCTGAACAAATTAAAGAAATTTCTGTAGAATTATGCTAGCAGTGTTCAAATCTGATAGTCTGCTCTTTTGTGCCCAGCACTGTGATAGGTAGATATAATAAAAACCATACAAGAAGCAGAATAATAGTCATTAGATTTAGAGCCACCTGCAGTTTTGTAGGGAAGCATGACAACACACTGTGAATAAGTAATGAATAGCATATGGGCACATTTGAGTAAGGCTCAAGAAGTGCAGTTCAGATCATGAGCGTTAGAGGAGCTTTGTGTTGCATAATGGAGACTGTACCTAACACAGGTGGTCCATGTGGCTGCTTCAACAACACCATCATCCTCAAGCCCTGGGAAATATAAAATATAATTCCATGTTTACCATCTTCTAAGACTTGAAATACTTCACAGTTATCAGCATTGAGTCAACTATCGGGCAGTTATATTTTTCCACATTGACTTGGGATGCATAGATATGTAGGTAAGTGTTAGAATCAGCACTGCATGGTATAATGTGACCTCTAGAAGTGTCTTTGCAACTTGCTAGAAGGCTTCAGTCATTGTTCTTCATCTGTCCTGGAATGTCCGAGAAAATGGCATAGCCCAGAGGGTAAGCCCTTCATTCATTCAGTGTCTAATCAGAAGTTACTATGTTCCAGGTTCTCTGCTAGCTTTCTGAGATATTTCAAATTCTAGGAAGATGAAGCACAGAATTTAGTGTCAGGAGACTTGGGTTATATTCCTGCTCTCTCCTTAATTTATAGTCATGTAGGATGATAGCCAATTTATCTAACTTGGCTTTGACTCCACATTTGTGAATGAGAAATTGGCTATGTCTGTTTATAAATTGCACTCCATGGAGTTCTGTGGTTTATTTTGCAGGGTTACCTGGGGATATTCTAGAACAGTGGTTCTCAACCAGCACCAATTTTTACCTTCTGACTATGAGAGGACACTTTGATAATGCCTGGGAATGTGTTTGCTACTGGTTTTTAGGATAGAGGCCACAGATGTTGCCTACAATAGACAAGACAGCCCCTACAACTAAGAATCATGTGGCCCACGTGCCAACAGCATCCAGGTTGAGAATCCCCACTGTGGAAATGTGTGTGAGCCAAGCTGGTGGGACTCCAGGCCCCTAAGCCACTATCACCAAAGTACATCCGCTTTTATTTGGTGGGTGTAGCAGGCATGAATTTGACAGGCAGTAAACAAATGTGCAAACTTTAAGTTGATTTTCTCTAATTGAGCTTAATGATATCTTAATTCCTAACTTTGGCTCTTAATTGATTTACAATTTACACTAAGGTATTTCAAGATTCTGCTCTTTTCTTCTCTCCAGCTCTGATTCTACCTCTGGGGCTTACAAACCGTCTTGCTGTTGGGGAAAGTGGCAGTCTAGTCTTTGGTCAGCATAGTTTTTGTTTTGTTTTGTTTTAAGATTTAATTTGTTTAGAATAGTGTCAGGTTCACAGCAACATTGAAGGGGAGGTACAGAGATTTCCCTTTTGCCTTATGGTTCCACACATGTATAGTCTTCCCCATTACCAACATCCCCCTCCAGAGTGGTAATTTGTTACAATTGATGAACCTACATTGACACATCATAGCCTTACCTTCAGGCTCACTCTTGGTGTTGTGTATTCTATGGGTTTGGACAAATAGATAAGGACATATTTATCACAAGGGTATTTTCACTGTCCTAAAATCCTCTTCCTCTGCCTGTTCATTCTTTCTAAACAATGCCTCCACCCAATCTCTGGCAACCACTGCTTTTTTTTTTGCTGCCTCCATAGTTTTGCCTTTTTAAGAATGTCATATAGCTGGAATTGATGCTGTGGTAATTAGCTAGTTATTGATAACAGAAAAGGAGCAAAGGGGGAAGTCAAACGTTATAGGCATGTCATTTGGGCAGCTTTGCCAGGAAGCTTCAGTTTCACACTCCCCAGGGATCCCACTAAGGGAGATAGATACATGCCCAGAAAAGTTTCAGGGACTAGGGAAGGTGCTTGCTGTCAGTCATACCTGAGAACACATCATTGGTCAGAATGGGTGCGACCACCGCAAACACACAAAAATTTGGGAATACATAATCCCCTACACAAAGGAATTCACTCTCGGTTCCTTGTGGACTCTTGGGACTCTTGTTATTTGTGTGACTCTCGGCTTTTGGCTCTCTTGCATTCGCTAGGATGACCCATGGCCATGTGGACCCCACATGCAATGGACTAATGGGTTGCAGTTAGCCTTAATGCTGAACTGGTCCCGGCTTCACATGGAAAGCAAACTCTGGACATTGGCTCTGATTTCAGCTCTCCTGAAATCCCAGGTATACTTCTTTTACGAGTGGACTAAGGGAAATGGGACTCTGGAAACCCAGGGGTGTAATTCCAAGGAAATAAAACTTTCTACTATATTGCATTATCCTGTGTGAGCTTCAGAAAATTCCTCTTCTCAGAATATCGCAAGAACTTCACCCCCAGAACTTCACTGGGGGAGATGAGGCATGTTTCCCTCTGGCAACAGAATCCTATTTCCACATTGGCCTTTTCCACTTAGTCATATGCACTTAGTTCCTTCCTTGTCTTTTCACAGGTTGACAATTCATTTCTTTTAGTGCTGAATGATATTTCATTGTCTGGATGTACCCAATTTACCCTTCACCTACTTAAGGACATGATGGTGTCTTCCAAGTTCTAGAATTATGAATAAAACTGATATAAACGCTTATGTGCAGGTGTCTGTGTGGATACAGGTTTTCAACTCCAGTCATCAGTTTTTGTCTCTGCTGCTCTTGTCCCTGACCTGCCATAGCACCAGCTCCTGGGCCTCGCAGCATCTGCAGTGGCACGCTGTAATCATACCTGTAATGACCCTCTGGCTCACTCCCTCCACTACTTGTGTTCCCATTTGGGGGTCACTACAATTTTTAAAATTTGCCCTGTAAGCCCTAAGGTTGAGAACCATCAGAGTAGAGCTCTCTCAGACTCCCTCTCTCCCTTTACCTGACCTGCTCCCATTTCTGTTCGCAGCTGTGGCTTTATGCTGGAGAGGGGGTCTTCTCAGTGAGGCTCCCTGGCATCACTGAAGAGGCTCAGAAAAGTGGGGCATATTTCTCTCAACTCTCAGGCTCCCAGTCTTATCTAGGTTTCCTTTGCAGAGACTCTCACCAGCAGCTTATTCTAGTATTATTCTCTTCACGATCCTTTCCTCCTCCAAACTGGCTGAAATTTATCTCTTTAAGAGTGGGAAATGACTTCTCTATAATCTGGCATTTTTTTTCCTAACCTTATTGTATGTAGTATAAAATTAATGCTCTTATTTTTATCAAAACTGCCATTTCAAGAAATGCTTTCTTCTTTCAAAATCCTTGCTCTTAAAATAGAAAAACTTTGTTGTTGTTTTTTTTAAAAGCTAATAACTGAGCCATTAATTCCAAAACCCTAAATATAAGAATTGACTTCTTTGTAATCCAGCAGTGTCTGGCCTCCCTAATGACAGAATGCCAGTGATTCAATGAATAATGGGTTTCAGGATTAATAGTTACAGTTTCAACATGCTTTCAAAATGTGATCTGCTGCTTAAAAAAGGAAAATTAGGAAGGAAAGGAGGAAAAAGGGGGTAAAGAAGGAAGGAAAGATCAAAAAGCCCTGGGCTAGATGGCCTCTATTCTAATCCTTTCATCATAGAGTGAACACGTGAAAAGCTCGGGTGTATTGTCTATGCCCATTACTCTCCTTCCTTGTTATCTAAAGGCACCATGAGAGGCTAGGTCTCTGGAGTTTCCACAAGGACGCAAGGAGATCCACACAGGATTTTTTCTTTGAAAATCACTGTCAATGGGAAAGCAGGACTGGATAATGGGAATCATTTGACACAGACGTGCAGCCAGTAACCACTCATATTGACTCCTGTGAGACATTTGCTTCTCAACACTTAGAAATATTCAGAGATAGAAAAAGTATTCCCTAATGAGGAAAACAACATAATTACCAAATTTAGGGATTGAAGAATCTCTTTTGCTGTCTCCCCCGCACCTCTCTTCTTATGATTCATCTATCTGTATGTCTTTCTACACCTACTTACCTATCTAATCTTTAGCATGGTTGATAATTTCTTCCTGTCTTTTTTTGAGGAGATTAAGATTTAAATCTTTAATGGCAGGACAAGGGTTTATTTGAAACACATTTGGGTCATTCATTCATTAGAATAGTATTTATTGAATGTACAATGCTTGGATAAACCCCTTGAGCTAGTCTAGTACCTAGAAGGCTAAGTTCTAATGCTGCCTGGGTTATTAATAGTGTTATGACTAAAAGACCCACTACATCTGTATATGGCTCAACTTATACATATTTAACATTGAGGGCTATTTCTATTGTTAGAAACATGTACCCTTTTCTCCCACTAGCTACTTCTGGTACAGCTTTCTTAGAATACAATGTACAAATGAATTTAATTCCTACATTTAATGATTTAAAGTTTCAATGATTAAATAGTCAATTCTATTTCATCTACATTATCTTGTTTAGCAATCATTACCTGATAAAGTGCACAGCAAAGAACAATTACCAATCTAATTAATGTAAGTCAATGGCAACCCAAGAACTAAAATCCATTTTTACTATAAATAAACTTTCTGTATTTCAGGTAAACTCTAAACTATGACACATAAATTTTTATTCAAAACAATCTAACAAATAAGACATTTCAGCTGAGAACAAAGTAAAACCAATCTTTTTCTCCCTTTTCTTTCCATTTAATCCCCTGAGTTTGGGTAAATTTCATCAATGAAGGGTCATATTGAAAGCTCACAGTTATCTGGAGGGTTAGGTTTCTGATTAAAGAAGGAACATTGAACTTTTAGTCAGGATGACATTCTGGGAAAATCAGCTATTCAGTCATGCTGCACCTGCTATTGGAATAATTTATTATGATATTCGTTCACTTAAAAGAAGGCGTAGGTAATTAAATTTTCAACTCAATATTTGCTATGTAGTAGGAGCTAACATTTTAAATGAAGGGGGCTTTTGCAAGGGCACATGTATATGGGGGTTACTGTAGGTCCCAGGGAAAAATGACCAACTTACCATTGCTAACTCTCATGGCACGCTACCAAAATGCATTCCTGGAAGTTCTTCATCTTTGTTAGTGTACATATATCTACCTCTTCTTGAAAATGGACTGTTCTGTTATCGATGTTGAATGCCCATTCTCTGCATTCCCATGTTCACATTTACCTTTGAATTGGAATCACCCATATCTCTGCTGTCAGCTGACTGCATACTCATTTTCCCTGAAGTTCCAGTTTAAGATAAGACTTTTACTTACAGTCCAGTCTCCAGCTGAAATATGTGCTTAAAAGCACTGACATGCACCCTTGAATGTGACAGGCAGAAATAGTGCAGGAGGAGTGCAATGTGGATCTTGGTAGGGATCCCATCCTCATCCTTCCTGTAGTCTGATAGATTGATTGTAATTCTGACCTCAATGTCAGCTCTCCACTGGATAATTACAGAATTCTGGGTAAAGCATTCACTTACCCTTTCTTTCTTTGCCAAAGGATTTGGTGAAGACGTTGATGGGCTCCATGGCAGTTTCTGTTGCTATTAATCATCATATACAGAAAGCTTAGCCTAGTACAGTGATGGCGAACCTATGACGCGCATGTCAGAGGTGACAGGCGAACTCATTTTTTTGGTTGATTTTTCTTTGTTAAACGGCATTTAAATATATAAAATAAATATAAAAAATATAAGTCTTTGTTTTACTATGGTTTCAAATATCCAAAAATTTCTATATGTGACACGGCACCAGAGTTAAGTTAGGGTTTTTCAAAATGCTGACACGCCGAGCTCAAAAAGTTCGCCATCACTGGCCTAGTACGTTTTCTGCCAACATGAACAAGACAGGATTTTTGTCCCTTATAAATTCACATGGCTCAAGATGAAGAACTAAATAAAAATAACTCTGTCTTGTACCACTATATCTGAAATTTAATTCAGAGCTGATAGTGTTATGGTGTTTCTGTTATTACAGATTCAGTATTGGCTAGAGTTGCATCTAGATCTCTATCACCTCGCTTTTATGTAGGTGAGGAATATAAGAGTTGGCTAGGATCACTTAGCTGCTGCTGCTTTACATATTTTTTCTTAAGGAGATCTCCGAATGCCCCAGTATTTAAAGTGAATGCAATCAAGAATCATCTTTTGAAGTAATAAAAATGTAATCTATAGAAAAATCTGACTTCAATTTTCTTCTTCCTAAATGTTCATTTACTCAGAAGAAGCCCAGTAGAGAGTTTATGGCTCATTTGAAGCATATCAGGATCTGTTTAATGAAGAGAAGCAGTTGGAGCTGCATATTTTCAGTTGTGAAAAAGGAAATTAATAAGAGATGGAGATAATCATGGCTTCTATGGAAGTCAGCTTGCAGTACAGGTATGACTGCCTCCCACAGAGGTTTACACAGTTAGATACACTCAGCTGCTGATTGTCTTGTGCTTTTGTGCAGAGGCCTGTCACAATATAATGTGACAAGGATGTATTAAAGCACCATCCACCCCCACAGGTCAAAATATTCTGATACTGTGTATTTATGTAGCACCTGGCTCCAGGGACCTCACAGTGCTGACACACAACATTACTCCCTGATTACATTTCACAGGCCCCTGCAGTGACTGGTTGACCGCTGTGCAAATCCAGCCATAAGTGCGTACTCCAATTGAGGAAACAGAATGGGACTTGGGAATCCAGCCCCAAGTTTGAACTTTAAGTGCAGTGCTGCATGATGAATTAAAGGCGAAGAGGCTAAGACTAGACTTCAGAAAGGGCTTCATCTCCAGAGCAACATTAAATGTAAAATTACGTTCAAGGATAGAGTGGTCATGACTGGTAATACAGAAAAAAATGGCTGGGAATTATGGGTGATGATTAAGAAATAAAGTAAGAGACTAAAGAAATAAAGTTATTGAGAAAGATGGTCTGACTCGTTGGTCCAGTTGACTACCATTTGTTTCCTGAGTATCAGTGGCTCATCAACACACAGTAAAAGAACTATGCTTATTTAAATCTATATCAAGCTGCAGCTCCACTTGTGGGTGAGATGTGTGACAGAGGCAGGAGGAATTTTTGGCCAAGGGAGCATCATACACATCCAAGCTATCTGGGAACTGGCAGACCGCCCAGTTCAGCAATTTAACACATTTATTGGGGTAATGGAACATACCTTTATATCAAAGGGACATGTATTCAGTCTTTCTCGCCACATTTTCTGCATGTGAATATCAATGGGGCCTCAGAGTTCAGAAAAACATGTGGCCTTGATTTCCACTTAACAGTAATGTCCCTAGTATACTTTCTTATTTATACAAAACGAATGGTGTTGAGGATGCCCCCCTCCCTTCTAGATTCTTTTTGGTATATGGGCTAAGGGTAATAATTCCTTCTCTTCTGTCATTAGCTTGGCCTGATACTTACAGGATGAATGATAATCATATTATTTTCATATGTGAGAAAACCCAATAAACCCCTCAAGAACCGACTGCAATTAGGTCACTGATTACCATATTGAATAACTTGCTACTATGTTGTCATCACTGTCAGAATGAAGGGAAGGAAAGAAATTACTAACTATGGGTACAAGTACCAGGACATTTGAGTTCCTTTACCTTCCAATGCAGAGTTTATGAAAATACAGTAAATGAAGACCTTTGTTGTCCTAGGCTCTTTCTCTAGGCTGAGGACTTCAGTGCAAACCCCTCTAGTCTTCTGGTTGCTCAACTCCCAGAGGAATGCCCTGAGGACCAAGAGACCCTGCCCTTGGTCTCTTAAAACCCACTCCCTAGCCGAAACCGGTTTGGCTCAGTGGATAGAGCGTCGGCCTGCGGACTGAAAGGTCCCAGGTCTGATTCCGGTCAAGGGCATGTACCTGGGTTGCGGGCATATCCCCAGTAGGAGGTGTGCAGGAGGCAGCTGATCGATGTTTCTCTCTCATCGATGTTTCTAACTCTCTATCCCTCTCCCTTCCTCTCTGTAAAAAATCAATAAAATATATAGAAAAAAAAATATCAGGAATAAAAGAGGCTTTAAAAAAAACAAAAAAAAAAACCCCACAAAAAAACCCCACTCCCCTCTTGTAGACCATCCTCTAGGTACCTACAACCTGAAAATTCTTATCTACTGACCCCAGATCCACTTCCAGTGATTTTGTGTGCCTTTCCCCCAGACTTTTCTAAGTCTGAGGACAAGGGTCAGTTGTTTCAGGGTGTAGGAAGCTTTCATTTCTAGGTTGCATGTCCCAGGTATCCTTGGGAGGTCCCTCCCCATGTGATCATGGGTGGGAGTATGATGGGGTGTGTGTGACTTGTGAACTGGGGACCTCTATTTGTACTCTTGTCCTGTACTCTGTAAATATTAGGTGTGGGTCTATATAGACACAAGGCAAACAATCTCAGTCACCACCCCCATATTTACCAATATAACCCCATAGTGAATCTTAGGTCTCTGCCTGCGAAATAACATTTTTTTTTTTTTGGTCTTTTCTTAAATTCTACAAAGCCCTGGCCTTCTTCTTTTTTTTTTAAAACCCAACATCCAACCACCAACTTACATCCTACTTTTTCAATCTTCTAAAATCTTTGTAGGAACAAAAAATGCCAAAGGCAGCGTGCATACACTCAATCAAGAAAGTAATTTTGGAAACTATGGTCTGCACAAATGGATAAGGCAATTAGGTAAGGTCAGTAGGCATGGCTTTAAGGCTCAGGGTGAAATTATGTTGAGGGAATTTTTTTGGTAACTGCCCTCTGGCATGCTTTATTCCCTGCTTCTTGGAAATGATTTTTATATTCCTTATTTTTCATCAATGATGTCTTTTCATTCTCTATGGCAAGTGTGAGCCTGGCCAGGTCGAGTATCAGCAGGACTTTGAGGTGAGTAGACAGAGTAGCTGTTGTAGGATTAGAATGCTGGGTGTAATTTCAGAGGAGCTAGCCACATCTGTTCTCTTCCCAGACTAACACTCTCTTAGCCTATAGTTTATGCCTTTAGGAAGCGGCGGGGGGCGGGGGGGGGGGGGGGTAGAAAAGGAATAAACAGTGAAGAGAAGGGAATGGAAATCAGTGAAGTGGTAAAAGGTACAGAAGGGAGATTACAACCAAATCTGGCCTTTTACAAAATTTTAATTTAGGAGAATCTTGGAAAAATGAACACCTATTTACAAACTATATCACTGGCATTTAGAATCATTTCTTAGAGTTGACTCTGCAAAGTGAGCTTAGATGGGTCAGCGGATATCAGTATTTTAACACTCAATCTCTTTGTCAAATTATAATCTTCACTCCAACCAGAAGTGTCTGAAGATTCTTGTTTTATTGCATTTTTACCAGTATTAGCAAGTACTTCTGTCTTAATATTTAAAAATTCTTTGTGTAATAGCCAAGGCTACTTTACTGTTTTAACTTTATTTTCAATTATATAGACAAACACAAGACAGTGGTTTTTTGCCTTGTATTTCCTTATATTTTAAAATTACTTATTTAGGTATTTCGCCCTTATAAGTATGTTAGAATCTTAGAAATTTAGTTCCATAAGCCTTCCTTTTAGATATTAAATGGCACATCTGTATGTACGTAAAAAGCAACCAGTACAATGTGTTTTCAACTCAATTGGTTTTCTTATATATACACCCAGGGGTGATCTTTCCATTCATTTTATTTTATTTATTTTTAAAATATATTTTATTGATTTTTTACAGAGAGGAAGGGAGAGGGATAGAGAGTTAGAAACATTGATGAGAGAGAAACATCGATCAGCTGCCTCCTGCACACTCCCCACTGGGGATGTGCCCGCAACCAAGGTACATGCCCTTGACCGGAATCGAACCCGGGACCCTTGAGTCCGCAGGCCAATGCTCTATCCATTGAGCCAAACCGGTTAGGGCTCCATTTATTTATTTTTTTATTTTTATTTTTAAAAGTTTTCTTCCAGATCTTATAGCAGTTGAGTGACATAGGATGTGGTTTAAACTGAATTTGTCACATTAAAAGACTATATTTTAAAGTCTGATAATTTAAAATCCAAATAGAAGATACCATGGGTCATGAATTGAAACATAACTGTAGCTAATTCTAACTTGTTTTCAAGTCGGCTGTTTTTCACATAGGCACCGATATATGAGTCACATATAAGATGATTTTCTCAGCAGAGGAGAAAAAAATCAAAATGCTTTTTGCTCCTTTGAGCAAAAATATATCTGGTAAGAGAAAGGGAAACTTGTGCCAAGAATTTTTCCCTGGTCCCCAGAGACAATCAAGTGAAATGACCACTTCAGGCAGAGTCTCCATCTGCTACAGGAGTCCAGACTAAAGGCTTTCACACTTGATTTTCTGGACTTGATTATTTCTAAAGCATGTTCTTACATTAAAGGAATAGCCTATATACCATGAGTGAAGAATAGGAAGACAATAAAATGTCCCTGCCGCTCAAATTAAATCAAACTTAATCTTTTTTGGATGGTTCAAGAGGTTGCCTTTTTTGTTCATTGATTCATTTGTTCAATTAGTATTTATTGAGCTCTGTGCTTAAGGCATTAAGCTAGGTGCAAGAGGGATATAAAAACAAATTATTCTGCATCCTGCCTCATAAGAATGTGCGGTTGAGTAGGAATGACGTGACACATTTTTAAATTGAAATAATCCAAGGTAGAAGTGATAAATGACACGCAGGAGGTTCAGCTGAAGTGCCATGGATGTTTTGTGTGAGGAGAACATCCAAGCAGTCCATCTTGACAGGCTTCAGAACTGCTCCTCCAAAGTCCACTTGCTTATGTAGTTGGAGCAACTGTACTGCACATAGCAGAACTTCCTAGGAGTGCAGCTCAGGACTGGAATCCACTAGGGTGTCCCTCCATGGTTCAAGTAGGTGTGTGGAAAGAAAGACAGCCTACCTTAAGGTATGACCTACAGTGACTCATGGATGAAAGGGCTGGCTGACTGGTCAGGGTCTTGGAAATAGCAAAGTTGAAAAATCGTGATAAGGATGTCTGAGAGAGAAGTGTATAAATGGATTTTTGAGAATGGGTAGAGCATGTGAAGATACTCATGTTCCACAAAATGCTCATCAGAGGACATCCACTGCAGAGATGAACAAGATGTTCTTTCCCCTGGATACCAGTCTCTTTTCCCCAGCCACCGACTTCTATTCAAATGAGTTGAAATACAAAGTACCTAAGATGGCAGGAATAAAAGCTATGCATGGGTTCAAACTTGTAGTCTTCTTTGACTGCCATTCAGACTGCCACCCACAACTTAGACCAACACTGAACTCATGGTAGGGTCATGAGTTAAGCTAGGTGCAAGAGGGATATAAAAACAAATTATTCTGCATCCTGCCTCATAAGAATGTGCGGTTGAGTAGGAATGACGTGACACATTTTTAAATTGAAATAATCCAAGGTAGAAGTGATAAATGACACGCAGGAGGTTCAGCTGAAGTGCCATGGATGTTTTGTGTGAGGAGAACATCCAAGCAGTCCATCTTGACAGGCTTCAGAACTGCTCCTCCAACCATTTGCCAGGGAGGACCATACCTGGTGGCATGCTAGTTCTTGGCCACTCTTTATATAAGGAGAACATAGCTTTGTCCTTACAGGGGTAGATTCATATTTCAGGAATGCTCAACTCCCCATTCTTGTATCTGAGGAATGTTTTCTTCATTGTCAAGGTGTATCGTCTCTGGCCAGTGGACACATTTTTCATCATAATAAGTGTGGAAGCAGGCACACACCCATGATCTCAGCATATGTGTCATTGCTGGGAAGCACTTGGTTTAATACAATGGCAAGATGGCTGGCTGAGGGTTATGTTTCTAGCTAGGAACCACCTCGTGAAATTGAGCTACTGTATGATAAGATGTGGTATATGCCACAAACCACCATCTCTCTTAGCTAGTTTCTCATACATTAGTTTCTATGTTAGCCAGAACACATGGCTTCTGCAATAAAACAGTGAGGATGAGAATGGGTGGACCATGTTAGATATCTTTTGATTGCATTCCAGATGGCTCTGTCATTCTCCTGGTCTCTGCCTCAGAAGGCTATAGGTCCCAGTTTGGTTTGGCCATTGGGATTCTTGTAGGATTGCTTCAGGAAGTGTATGTCCCTTGACTGGGAGTGGCCTCTTTTACATAGCTCTATGTGAGTCTGGTAACCCTTCCCTTTTCTTGTTACTGCACTATCCCTTGTGGCTCTCCTACACTGACTCACAGCTTTGTAAATAGTATTTTGACCTTCTTTGGCATGTTCTAATGTGAAATGTTATCTGCTTCTTACTGGGACCCTGACTGATACAGCTGTTTAACACCACAATATAGCGACAGACAAAAGGAACCAAAATCCTATGTGCATTTTAGACCTATTCATCTGTAAGTTGACATTACAGTGATAGCTAACCTTCTAAATCATCAAAATGATTAAATTATATATAGTAAAAGTTTAAGATGTAAAACATTTTATGATAGCTCATATTTAATACAGATATTATTTTAGTACTATCATAAACTTTAGAAATATTTTATAACAATTTAAGGAATGAAGAAACAGAGCCAGAAATATTAAAAGACTTGGCCAAAATGTTAAAGTAGTACCAGAAATATGATTAGAATCTAGTACTTTTTTGGAATATCCTCTATATTTTTTAACTTGTGTGATATGAGAAGACTGGTATATTCATTTCTCCTCATGAGCAAGGCTTTTCCATTAATCATTTGGCTCAGTATGTCCTATCAGTATGGATATAGTACAATTCATATAGTCAGTAATTGGAGATGACTTCACAAAATTTTCCAGAAATTTGGTGAACATTAGATTGCAATTTTGTATTTATTACTTTGTCTTTCAAATTCTACACAGAATATCTTGAGGTCTGGACTTTATTATTTTTACATGCTCAATGCATTGTATAGGTTTGTCACTTAGTATTCTGTCAGTATAATATATTTTTAAATTAAATAGATGTCCAACACTCGTTACTGGGTGAGAAGTTAAAGAAGTCTTTTCTGAGTGGTCTGCTTTCCCTGAATATCTCGGAATGGTTTAATATATTTTATAGTTGTTTCTCTGAATATGAAGCCTGTGCTTTTATAAAATGCCTTTTTTTTTTAATCTTCAAAGTTTAGTTCACTCAGCTGCAGTCAGCATTGTTTTATAACCAGGAGCATTCCTTCTTATTTAAATTTCTCTTGCTCCCAGGAGCCTGCTCTGACTTCACCATCAGCTCTATAATTATAGAATCAGAAAGCTCATCTTCGAAATTCAGAATTTGCTCTTCAGGTGATCTGTTGGGACATCTTCAGATATTATGTGGGAAGAGATTTATTGATGGAATCCCTTCTATCTTCATAGACAGAGAGCCTGGCCAGTTTAAAGCCAGTGTTCTATGACAAGGATGTTAGTGAATGAAAGCTGTGAGGGATCCCCCTGAGGATATATGTTCTGGAGACTGACTCAAGCCAAGGTTATTGGCAACCTGTCCCTGCTGGTTGGTGGTGAGACCCAAGCCCAAAGGAGCTTTAAAACTGTCCTTGTTGCAATTGTGATGTGATATCTAATATAATTCAGATCACTTAATTATTGAACTTCCAGCAAGATTTTCCTTCTGTTTTCAAATGAAAGGAAATAAAATTAACCCTTTTGACCCTGTGAATTGGGCTACCAGAAGCAATTCCACGTGTGACATAATGTGTTGAATTGACAGAAAACGTGCATGTAAACATAAGAGAAGTGCATATGATCATGTTAAAATTATAACAACCCAAGGGTTTGAAGGAACACACAGGTTTTATTTCCCCCAGTCTCTGTACTTCCTCTTACAATAAATAAGCTTTGCTGTGTCTCCTCAAGGAGAATATTGTTATATTTTACAGAGTTCAGAATGAAGGAATTGCTATTCTTCTTAGTATTCACTTTCAGCTGTTAATTGCATCTTCAATGAAAGGGAAAATGACAATTGCTAAGAAATGGCATAATGCTTTGACTTCTTTATTTTCTTAGCCGGGTGCCATTTTGAAGTTAGGCAACTGAGAATGATGGTAGGGATTGGAGGGCATAGAGAGAGGAAAAGACAAACATTTCTAGTCCTATTGGATTTTTAAAAATACATTTTTATTAATTTCAGAGAGGAAGGGAGAAAGAGAGAGAGAGAGAGAGAGAGAGAGAGAGAGAGAGAGAGAGAGAGAGAGAGAGCACAATGATGACAGAATCATTGATTGGCTGCCTCCTGCATGTCCCCTACTGGGGATCGATGCAACCTGGACATATGCCCTTGACTGGACTTGAACCCGGGACCCTTCAGTCTGCAGGACTATGCCCTATCCACTGAGCCAAACCAGCCAGGGCAAGTCTTATTGGATTTTAAACACCATCAGCTGGGTAGGTGTTAATGCCTAGAGAAAGTGAAATAACTCATTATCTGCAAAGGGGGGAAAAGGGTATGAAAAATCAACAAGAGGAAGAATTTGTTTCTGCTTTTAATGTTTGGTCACAAAAATTGTCAGCTTGTGGTTTATAGCTACTGGACTTTGGGACACCATGCTCATGGCATTATGGGGATTTGAAAGGAATATTGCTACTCTTGATACATACAACTCAATAATCAGTACAAATTGCCTTTTTATTTATGTCTACTGGTGTTTGCTTGTTTTGTCATAGTAATTTCTAGTAGCCAAGGGAATTGTAAGTTAGAAACATGTGTGCTTTTGTGTTGGAAATGAAGGGAATGGTAAAGAATGGAGCAGAATGGTGGCCAGTCTCTGTGGAAACTTTACTTTCTCATCTACTTTCCAGAGTTGTCTTTATTGTATTTTTCACTTCACGTTCATAGCTGTGCACAGTAGAAATTTGTAAACAAGAGTCTGTCTATGTCTTCTCTGTGGATTTGGGGTTTCCTTGGAATACTGATGGTGTCAGGGGAATGGGTAGTGTTGACACAGATTTCTGGACTGGTTGTGATTAACAGACAAACAATTAAATAGGTATGATAACCTATGTAGTTAAAATATCCTCTCAGAAAATGTCCCTTCTAAAAGGAGAGGATGGTACATTAGTGAGTCACTTCCTTTGCACATATACCAGTCCTAGTGGGCAGAGAGCATTCAGTCCCCTGTGGTTTGCAGAAAATGGCTGTGATGTCATTGCCCAGCAAACAAGAATGTTATTTCAATGAGTCAAGAATCAATGCATCACTCAACTCAACCAAGTAAAACCTGTGATCTCGAGAGAAATACATCCCAGGCACAATTTCTTTCTTTGCTGTAAATTAGTCACTATGTGAGACAGTGTTAATCCTTCTGGGGCCCCAGAGTTAGGTGGCAGTGCTAAAGGAGTATCAGCAGAGCTTCACAGAATGCCTTTTGTACAGGAGAATTTGGTTATTCCTTCCTTCATAAAACAGATAATCTGGGCTCCTCTGTTGTCCTCAACCTACTTTTTTTTATAATTTACTTTTTTTACTTATTCTTGCATTGATCCAACATTTAATGAAAGCCTACCTTGTCAGGCCACTGTGCTAGTCCCAAGGTATATAAACAAGAACGTGATGTAGATAGAACTCACCATTTATCCTTCAAGAACCTCAATCATACACCTGCTTCTTCAGTATCAAGAGTGCTTAACCTCAACTACCTGGATGACTAATTTCTGAGGCATTCTGCAAAATTGTGCGTGCATGTGTGTGTGTGCATGCACATGCAGAGAAGACCCATTACTTTTATCATATTTGCAAACGGGCTTAGGAAATACGTTTTTTTCTAAAAAAATATGTTTTTATTGATTTTAGAGAGAAAGGAAGGGAGAGGGACAGAGAGATAGAAGCATCAATGAAAGAGAAACATCAATTGGCTGCCTGCTGCTCCCAACTGCAGATCTAGCTTGCAACTCAGGCATATACCCTGACCAGAAATTGAATAGGTGACGCCTTGGTTCATGGATCAGTACTGACACTGAGCCACACTGCCAGGTAGGACTCAGATTTTTATAATTAAAATTATTGTTCCTGGTAATTTGAATAGATATTAGAATGTGTTTGATTAAATTGGCAGATTTTATTTATTTTTATTTATTTATTTTTAAATATATTTTATTGACTTTTTACAGAGAGGAAGGGAGAGGGATAGAGAATTAGAAACATCAATGAGAGAGAAACATCGATCAGCTGCCTCCTGCATAACCCCTACTGGGGATGTGCCCGCAACCAAGGTACATGCCCTTGACTGGAATCGAACCTGGGACCTTTCAGTCCGCAGGCTGACTCTCTATCCACTGAGCCAAACCGATTTGGGCAAGTTGGTAGATTTTAGACATCAGGTTACATGTACAAGTCAAAAGTTGACAAACTTCAGGACCAAGGGAACAAACCAAATAGTTGCACAAGAGTCACCAACTTCTGCAAAGCAGAAAAAAATCTTGTTTGCACATTTTCTTGGGCATCTGGGACTTTGTATAAGAAGTGATTACTCAACACATCACACATAAATAACATAAATACTGCAAAACAAAAGAATTTGATTCACCATCAGCCACTGATCTATCTTTTACAAATCTAGCTATTTTTGTTCATTACATAACTTTGACTTTTTAGAAACTAGAATGTTCTCTGGAGTATGGGAAACTGTTTTGCTACATTTTACCCTGTTAGCAATATTTATTGTTGTGACCTATTCTAACTACTTAAAATGTCCCGCCTTTAAAACTTTTCAATGTAAATGAAAAATGTAATTTGGAAGGATAATTAGCCAATTTTTGAATTGGGTACTTCAGTATTATAATGGAAAACCATAGTAAAAGAGCCACAATTTATAAAATGTCTTACATTTTATTATCATTATCTTATTTAAGTTTCATGATAATCCTATTAGATAAGCACTACTATCCTTATAGTATAGATCACAAAGTTAATGCTTAATTACAATCTACCTTCTTTAAAATTATCAGCTATGTTTGAATATCAGGTAAGCAAAACAGAATGTCCTCTTATTAGTGAAATCTAAATGGAACATTTGCTGAATTTTTATCTACTATATTAAATATTGATGACTGTTATATATGAGTTTTCAATAGCTGTGTGAACACAGTCTCTGATTAATACCTTTGTAGTCAATGGTCCTTATTGAAAACATGTACCTTTTCATACATTTGTTCTGTGAGATCAGAATGTTTCTAGATTCAGCAGTTATCTAGCGTAGGTCATAGAGTACATGGAAATGCTGATAGCATTTTATGGGAAATAAACTGTTTACAACTGGCTACCACTTGCCATAGGTGTTTTATACACATGATCATGAACTTTAAGAACAAGCCTTCGGGGAAGAAAATATTTCAGATGAGGAAATTGTTCAGAAAGTTGTATAACTTTTCTCAAGTTAGTCAGTCCATGACATGTCCACTCTGTATTCCAATGTAAGTATTTTTTATTTGAAAACTCATCCCATTACCCAAGATAGTCTACTAGGAGCAAATTTAGAGGAAATACTGAAAAGGGTAGTTGACTGCCGTGACTCTCAAATTAGTTATGTGCCCGCTGGGTCACATGTTCTCTCGGAGACCAATAATGGAAAGGCAGTGTCAGTGGAAACTGATAGAAACTGACAAAAGAAACTCAGGTTGCTGATTTGTTTTACCATTTGTTCTCAGAGAGTCGATTTAATGGCTGCACAAGCAATATCCAAATGGGAAGAAGGGTTTAGGGTCACCTAAAATGAATAGCACTATTAGTTCTGACCAGAGAGAAGCAGAATAAAGTTGGCAAGCATAGCTGCTCCTGTATTTTTCTCTCAGAGTCACCAACCCAAAATCATCAAAGCCTCAGAGAATTTCACCATCACCTTCTGAGAGGATTGCTGTTTGCAGAAGGTGGTGACACGGCAGCATCTCTGGAATGACCTTGAATAATTTTCTAAGGTTAGGCAGAGTTAATACTTCCACATTTGAGTCTCTGAGTATGTCCTTTAGGTGATTTAATGTGTGTGTGTGTATGTGTGTGTATGTGTGTGTGTCTAGGTAGTATTAACAAATGTAGATAATGTACTATAACAAGAGCTAACATTCACTAAATACTGAATGTTTCTGGATGTTACAATAACAATCTCTAATCTCGATTTTACATCTGTAAGACATTATCATCCCAATTATATAGATGGATACACTGAGTCTCATGAAAAGTAAACATCTCTTAGACCTAGTATGGAATTTTAGTTACTGTGCTGCCTCACACACTAAGTGCATTGTCTGATGCAGACACAGACAGACACATGTAGACACACCTATTGTAATGTTAGGGGCAGAACATCTGAATTTATGTTTCAGCCTTTTATTAGAATTACTTGTAGAATTAGTAGCAGTAGTGTATAATAAAAGTAATTTTTATTTCTTCAATTAATTTTGATTCAGCTAGTTTGCCCTAATCCATAGTACATTGACCAAAAATGTCATTGTTAAATTACAGTGATTCATTTGACACAGAAAAGTTGAGAAAGAGATAAGTTATTTTAATAAAAATATAACCTCTCTACAAACAAGTCATTTTTTTTAAAGGGCAAGAATGAGGTATATTTTTGCCCTGTCATCTCTGTGGCCACCACTGAAATCTAAAGGTGCTTATTTGACTGTTATAATGAGCTAATGTTGTCCTGCAGACACTTTGACAGACCTGCAATTACATTTCCCCTTTGATTTCTTTAGAAAGAGAAATGTAGACAACTTTGTGTGTGAAATCAAGTAAAGAGTGAAACTTTGTCTTAGAGATCTAAGCTGAGAGAGGAAGCATTTAATATTGAGAGTTGGAAAGGTTTTTAATTTTCACTTAATACCCGGGGCAAGACTGAGGGGAAAAAATCTTGAGCAAGATAGAAGGGAAAAAGGTACCATTTAGTCTATACCAAAGAAGGGGAGGATTTTGTCAATTAATTCATTAGTGTTACCAGAGGGACAAACAGCATGATTATATGAGCATATATGACTTATTTTCTTTACTCATTTGATAAGTGGTGGAGAGATGTCTGTTTCCAGTGTAAGCCATGGGTTCCCTAGGGTCATATGAACAGCAGTTGGAGTGACAATCCCAAGAGCATGAAGAGGTGAGATAAGAAGTAGTGTGATAACTCAAGGGGAAACCAGGAATAAATTCCTTGAGCAGCTAAGTGGGCCTCTTCCACCTCACTTTTCTGACTCCTGGTTCTTTCTGAATAGAGAAGACCAGTACCCAACCCAAGAGTGATATAGTGATTAGCTAGTGGACCTATTGGTTAACCCACCTTTAATGTTTATAAAAGAATTATCTTGACTATTTTTTCTGGTTGTGAATTTTAAAACAACCCAACAACAAAAACACCCTGCCCAGTGGCACCTGAGTTTGTCCATGTATCTCTGTTTTTCAAACTAATCAATGTGTGATTTCTATAGATTAGCACTGGACATATAAAAAACGTAAGAGGAAAACATAGACTTGGTTTTGGGAATCAATTATAATTATTACTACCACATATGGAATGCCAGACATAGTATCTATAATATTTTACTCAATCTTCAGAACAGTCTGAAGAGGCAGGTATTATCATATAATGGCACCTGGTGGTGAAGTATGGGCTTTGGAGTGCACTGTGTAGTGTCCTCTGGGTGTGATGTCACTTTTCTAAACCCCAGTTTCCTCAACTGTAAAACGGGATAATAGTAGCTACCTTCTAGAGATAGCCTGTGAAATGCTTAACACAATACCTGGCACACTGGAAACTGTGGGTTGTTAACTTTTATTAGAAGTTCAGAAAGGTTAAGCAATTTTGTAAAGGTCACGAAGTTAGTGTGTGGCAAAGGAGAGATTCACATCCAATTTTGGTTGGTTCCAAAACTCCTTTTCCTGCTGCACTAAAAATCACATTCATTTCTTCGTCTTAAAAAAAAAGACTGTTTCTTCTAAAAATCAAATCCCACATGTAGTCATGTTGGAGAAAGAAATGGTCCAAAAAATGTAGAGCTGTATTAGATATCTGATGCCATATTTGGCCCAAATGTGAATTAGGAAAAACGGAAGGAAGGAAGGAAGGAAGGAAGGAAGGAAGGAAGGAAGGAAGGAAGGAAGGAAGGAAGGAAGGAAAGAAAGGAGGGAGGGAGGGAAGGAAGGAGGAAGGGAGGGAGGGAGGATGCTCCTGCTTTATAGTTCAAATCTGACAAATCCTATTCTAGAGCACAAGGACTCCTTAGAAATGGCTTAAAAAGAACAACCCAGAGCAGAGTTCTCTTAACCAGGCAGAATCCTTAGTTAGGAGTATTAGTCTCAACCTTTATAGTTTCAAGCGACAGAAATCCACTTCTAACTACCTTGTGCAAAGCAAGGGAGTTTGCTAGAAGGTTCTTGGAGGTAAATAATGTGCTCATGTGTAGAGTGGAAAGGCGACAGTGAAGCTTTGGTGCTCCAGAAACAGCAGGAACCAGATAATCAAAGGACACCAGAACTCCAGTTTACATCTCAGTGTCAATCTGTATTTAGGCTTTGTTATTATTTTAAAATACAGAATCGCAGAGAACATGACTGTTGACAGTTTCCAGTTTTCATGCCTTGCAGCATTCATCCCCAAAGAGTCTAAATTACTTCCTCAGTTACCATTTCAGATCCCAAGGAAGAGCTCTGGTCGACCCCAGGAGGCCCACAGGGCAAGGGCTGTGGGAATGTTGCTGGCCCCTTAATTAGGGGAGGAGTGACTCTTAAAAGGGAGGGTTTATGGAGACATCGCTGTCCAGCTACATCAGGAAGATAGAAAACAGAGGGCCCATTGTTTTCAAACAGGTTTGTTAGGGTGTAAACTTATGAGTCCCGAGGCTTAAATACGGGCGTACATGTTTAAAATATGTGTGTAGGAAACTCTTTTCTAGGGAAACTTAAAAAGGCCATACTATTCAGACTATCCAAGCGCATCTCATTTTGCCATCGCTTATTCTTCTAAATGGATAGTGGAATTTTACAGGAGACTAGGGTATTTAGGAAGGTGGGGCTTTAACTTTTAAGGTTAATGGTAAAAATCATAGTTAAGTTTAAAAATAAAACAAAAAAACAAAACCATGGCACTGAGATTTCAAATCTCAAACCAGGTTGATTCAGTAACATAGCTCTTGAAGTTTTTCTATTTATTTGAAAGCACATGCAAATGACCCCAGCTTTTCTCTTGTCTTTCACTGTTTTTGTTTAATTTCCATCAGTATTAATCATTAAGGAGGTACAAACTGGTGTCTTTCAGAGCCTCATTTTACTCCGTCTGTTATGTTTTTTAATATTTTATTGATTTTTTACAGAGAGGAAGGGAGAGGGATAGAGAGTTAGAAACATCAATGAGAGAGAACCATCGATCAGCTGCTCCTGCACACCCCCCACTGGGGATGTGCTCACAACCAAGGTACATGCCCTTGACCGGAATCGAACCTGGGACCCTTCAGTCTGCAGGCCGACACTCTATCCACTGAGCCAAACCAGTTAGGGCTGTTATGTTTTTTAAAATAAACTTTCTCCTAGTGAAAGACATTCTCAACAATCTCTGGCACTTGCTCAATCTTTCCTAGTCGTTTATGACCTTGACACTTTTGAAAAATATATGCTAATCATTTTGCAGAATGTCCCTCTATTTGGCTTGTCTGATGTCTTCCCCCATGATTAGATTGAAGGTATGCATTATGTTTATGGCTTGTACTTTTTCAGTCACCTTTTAAATGTTTTCTTCACTTCCAGTTTCCTTCCAGTTTCTCTATACTAAGTTCTTTTAGAAGGAAGATTTATCCACATCCCCATTCCTGCACCACTCATGCACACACAAATTAGGGATACCCTATTGCCTATTAGGAAAAGTGCACACTTCCGAGTCCATCCCCAAAGCCACGTGCAGTCTCATAACCACATTTCTATACTACTCTTGACTCAATTTAACTGGTGAACATGAAGTCAGACGTTTTCTTTTTCTTTATTGTTGAAAGTGTTACAGATGCCTGCTTTGTTTTATTTTTTCCTCATTGAACCCCTCCTTCCTGCACCTACTCTCCCAAACCTTTGCTGCATTATTGTCTAGGTCCATGGGCTGTGCATATATGCATAGTTAATCTCCCCACATACACCTTCCATCTGAAATTCATGTTTGTTCACAGTTATATGTCTCTGGTTCTATTTTGTTTATTAGTTTTAGGGGTTTTTTTTTGTTTTCATTAGCTTCCACATATGAGTGAGATCATGTGATACTTATCTTTCTCTGACTGGCTTATTTTGCTTAGCATAGTACTCTCCAGGTCCATTCATGCTATTGCAAATGGTAAGAGTTCCTTCTTTTTTACTGCCATGTAATATTCCATTGTGTAAATGGACCACAATTTCTTTTATCCATTCATCTGCTGGGGGCACCAAATCTTAGCTATTATAAATAACACTGCTATTGCCCTAGCCCCGTGGTTGGCAAATTGCAGCTCGCGAGCCACATGCGGCTCTTTGGCCTCTTGAGTGTGGCTCTTCCTAAGCCTTAGGAGTACCCTAATTAAGTTAATAACAATATACCTACCTATATAGTTTAAGTTTAAAAAATTTGGCTCTCAAAAGAAATTTCAGTTGTTGTACTGTTGATATTGGGCTCTGTTGACTAATAGGTTTGCTGACCACTGCCCTAGCCTGTTTGGTTCAGTGGATAGAGCATCAGCCTGTGAACTGAAAGGTCCCAGGTTCGATTCTGGTCAAGGGCACATGCCCGGGTTATGGGCTCGATCCCCAGTGGGGGACTTGCAGGAGGCAGCCAATCCATGATTCTCTCTCATCATGGATGTTTCTATCTCTCTCTCCCTCTTCCTTCCTCTCTGAAATCAATAAAAATATATTTAAAAAAATAACACTGCTATGAACATAGGGGTGCACATATTCTCTCTTATTGGTGTTTCTGATATATTCCTAGAAGTAGGAATACTGGGTCAAATGGGAGTTCCACTTTTAATTTTTTGAGGAAACTGTACTGTTTTCCACAGTGGCTGCACAGTCTGCATTCCCACCAGCAGTGTACTAGGGTTCCCTTTTCTCCACATCCTGGCCAACACTTGTTTGTTGATTTGTTGATGATAGCCATTCTGACAGGTGTGAGGTGATACCTCATTGTCATTTTAGTTTACCTCATTTAGATGATTAGTGAGTTTGAGCACTTTTTCATATGTCTCTTGACCTTCTGTATGTCCATTTTAGAGAAGTATCTATTTAAGTCCCTTGCACATTTTTTTAATTGGATTGTTTGTCTTCCTTTAGTTAATTTGTATGAGTTCCTTATATATTTTAGATATTAACCCTTTATCAGATGTATCCTTGGCAAGTATGTTCCCTCACTCAGTGGGCTCTCTTTTCACTTTGTTGATGGTTTCTTTTGCTGTACAGAAGCTTTTTATTTTGATGTAGTCCCATTTGTTTATTTTCTCCTTAGTTTCCTGTGCCCTAGGAGATGTATCTGTAAACATACTGCTATGAGAGATGTTTGAGATTTTGCTGCCTATGGTTTCTTCTAAGATTTGTATGGTTTCATAACATGAAGTCAGGCTTAATTGACTTTCCATTTTCTGTGCTGGACTATTGGCTCTGAGGCCCCTCTTCCTCCTACCTACCCTCTGTTATTCATATTCTTCTTCTTCTCATTTTACAGACAAGGAAACCAGAGCTCAGAGAGATCTAATAATCTTGCCCATATTTAATAAGAAGACCTGATGTTTAAAATCAGATTGTTTTCCTCCCAGAAGTCAAGGGATTTGGCTTCTAGAATATATTGCAAACTCCTTTAGTAAAAAGTTATTCATCTTGAATTTTCTCACAGAATTTGGCACAGTGCCTTATACATAGTATGGCTCCAATATATATTAGTTGAATGGCTGAATAAGTAAATATCAAATCCCATATGTAATTGTGATTGTGAAGGTTGGAGAGAGAATCAGAAGTTGCTTATATCAGCATTATACTCTGATGAGCGTTTATTATAATGCGTACTACACAGCAATCGTGTTTCTTTATTACCAGGGTACATTCCAAAGATGAGTCTATGTTTGGTTCCTACTCTCATCAGCTTTGGAATTTAAATTATTTATGAAAGGCTGTGCGTTTGCTTAATCTACCTTTGCATCGAGTCATACTCACTCCCAACACAGTCTTTGGTGTGTGACTAGCTACCTGGTAACTAACACAACTGCCGGGTTCAACAAAGCTGCCAGGTTAGGAAGCATGAGAGGGAAGGGAGAGCAGAATTGAGCTTTCTCAGAGCTCTAATGCAAAGATCCCTAAACCTCTCTGCTCAGGCAGGGAGCCAGGGAGCTGCTAAATCAAGAGGGCTTGAATGAAGGGGATTTTGATACCCCTACAGAGAGGTAACCCTCTGCCCTTTCCCTTGTATGCTGGCTTGTGTTGAAATGTAGATTCTGAGTTACTGGCCTTAGGCCTGCAGGGACTGTGAGCACAGCATGTATGTGCAACTCCTTGGCTGCCAGAGGGCACTAATGTTTCCCCCAACAATTTTGATTTGTGTTTTAATTTACCTTCAGAGAGCACATATTATATTTTTGGAGCTGGTTAATTCTCAAAACCTCTGGGTGTTATTGCATAAGTGGCATTTAAGTACTTTGCCTCTACTTTTAAAAGTGCAGTGCATTCTCATTTTCAAACTCCTTTAGGTATCAAAGATCTAGTGAGGGTGTTATAAATGCCACTCTCACCATTAGTCCTTTGAAGACTAATCTAACCCCCAAATCAACAGTGTGTCAATCTTGGGTGAAAGAAAGGAATATAAAATGCACTTTACATCTATTCAGTAAATTGCTTATTTGTTTTTGTTTTATTTTTTCCCCAAAGAGAAACTCATTTACACATCTTTTGTCAGTGACATTTTTAATCGACCAAAATCAAATTTTTGTAAGTTAAACTACTTTCCGGTGGGAAAAAAGGTCACAAATCCCTATTTATGTGAGATTTGGTTTTATGCTTGAGGGATAATAATACTTTTCTTCTTTACTTCATCATCTTGAATTTTAGAAGCCTGAAATATTTTTATTGATAAAATGGGCAAGGTATATTCATATTCAGTCTAAATATCATCAAATCATTTGCTTAGAAAGGTGAGCTGCAATTGATGACTCATTTGTTGGGGTATCTTACGAGAATTACAAAACAGGAATAAATATACTTCAAATTATGTTTCATAGCAGTTTTGCCTTAAACTTAGTCAGATACCATTTAGTAATCCTGTACTCATTCCTCCTCATAAATATCTGCTCACATCAGCCTCTTTGTCCCAGGGCTGCTTTGGTGATCCATGTTATTATCCCGTCTTCACTACACTGTGTCATAGCCTCCCAACCGGTCTGCTTCTACCCTTGCTTGTTCTCAAATTCTTTTCCATACCGCCCCCCCCACAAGCCTTGAGTCATTCTAACAAATGCAAATCTTATCCATGTCACACCACTGGTTGAAACTCTCCACGGGGTCCCATTGTTTTAAGGATAAAGACCAAAGTTCTTTTATTTTTCTCCAGCTTTATTGAGGTCTAATTGACAAACATTATATTAGTATATATTTAAGGTGTGCAACGTGAGGTTTGGATATATGTACTCAATGTGAAATGATCCCCCCAAACCAGCTAATTAACCTATCCATCATCTATTTATCTTTTGTGTGTGAGGTGAGACCATATAAGATTCACCCTCTTAGCAAATTCTAAGTATACATTTTAACTATAGTCTTCATGCTGTATGTTAGATGTCCAGAACTTATTTATCTAATTACTCAAAGTTTGTACTCTATGACCATCATCCTCCATTCCTAATCCTGGGCAGCCACTGTTCTATGCTATTTCTATGAGTTTGGCTTTTTTTGCAAGTGGGATCATGGAGTGTTTATCTTTCTCTATTTGGCTTATTTCACTTATCATAATGCCTTCTAGGTTTATTCATTTTGTTGTAAATAGCAAAATATTCTTCTTTTTATGGCTGAATGACATTCCATTCTATATGTATATCACATTTTCTTTATCTGTCAACAAACACAGGTGGTTTCCATATCTTGGCTATTGTGAATAATGCTGCATGATTATGGGAATACAGATATCTCTCGATATCCTATTTTCATTTTTTGTTGTTATATACCCAGAAGTGGTATTGTTGGATTATATGATAGTAGTTCTATTTTTAAATTTTTGAGGACCGTTTATACCCTTTTTCATAATGGCCTTACTAACTTACAATACCACCGACAGTGTTCCAATTTCTTCACATGCTTACCAATACTTGTTAATTTCTGACTTTTTGATAATAGCTATCCTAACAGGTAAAAGGAGATAGCTCATTGTGCTTTTAATTTGCATTTCCCTGATGTTTATTGAAGTTGAGCACATTTTCACATACTTGCTGGCCATTTGTATGTTTTCATTAGAAATCTGTTTATGCAAATACTTTGCCTATTTTTAAATTAGGATATTTGAGTATTTTTTATTTGCTTTTGAGTTTCTTATATATTTTTTATAATAACTTTCTATTGGAAATATGATTTGAAAATATTTTCTATTATTTCATAAGTTGCCTTTTCATTTTGTTGATGGTTTCCTTCACTGTGCAAAATCTTTTTAGTTTGATATATAGTCCTACTTGCTTATTTTTGCTTTTGTTGCCTGTATGACTGAACAACCGGCCAACCGGCCAATAGCTGTGACACGCACTGACCCAGACTTTACTGCTGGGGCCCTAACAGCCCCAAATCTGGTTCACCCGCACCCCAAACCCATTCAGGAGGGAGGAGGGAGACAGATTCCACTTGGAATTGGCCATTGGTTAGCTTGCTGCTGGGGCCAACCTCCTGTGGTCCCTCCCCTCAGCAGGCTGACCCCCCTGATCGGCCTTGATTGTGGCCAGGCCAAGGAACACCACCTGTGCATGAATTTGTGCACTGGGTCTCTAGTATAATAATAATAATAAATGACAACTCCAATGTTGAGATGTTTTTCCCCCCTATGTTTTCTTCTAGGAGTTTTATAGTTTTAGGTCTTATATTTGTCTTTAATACATTTTGAAATGATTTTAGTGTATAGTATGAGATAAGGGTAAATTTTATTTTATTTTTTTGCATGTGGTTATCCACTTTTCCCAACACCATTTACTGAAGAGACTGTCCTTTCTGATGTACACAACTAAATGGAAAGATACCTCATGTTGGACAGACAATAGAGTGGTGAAGGCCTGGAGAGGGGGTGGGAGCCAGTCAATAGGGGAAAAATAGGGGAAATATGTAAACTTTAAATTATAACAATAAATTAAAAAAATAAAATAAAGAAGAAAATATTAAATTTACCCTATGTTGATCTACATATCCTACTTACAAAAAGAAGAAAGAAGAAAATGAAGAAAGATACCCTATATTTGTGGGTTGGAAGAATTAATAATATCAAAATATCTGTAATATCCCAAGCCATTTACAGATCCCATGCAATGCCTATCAAAATTCCAGTGACATTTTTTAAATAAATAGAAAAACAATTATAAAATTTGAATAGGGAAGACACACTCTAAATAGTGGGGGAAATATGAACAAATAGTGGAGTACAAAATTACATGTAGTCAATTTGATTAAATTGTAGAGCAGTGGTTCTCAAACTCAGTTGCATTTGGAATAATATCAAGAATTTTTTGAAAATTCTGTTTCTAGTGTCCCACCCCTGGAGATTCTGATAAATTTTCCTCAGAGACATCAGGAGTTTTGAAACTTCCCCAGCTAAATCTAATGTACAACCCAGGTAAAAATAAAACCAAACCAAACCCAAAACACCACCATTCTAGAATATATAAAACTAAGAGAAAAATGTTGGAATTGTAAGTTGGGATAATATACTGGAGGAAATTACATAGAAGGCTGTGAAGATTAGGCTTTGTTTTATAGACAGGAGAATTCATTAAATACTTTTTTATCAAGTTGCCAGTAGAACATCATAGTTGTAAGTGCTAGCTGTGGAGTCAGACTACTTGGATTTCAATCCTGGCTCTGCTAGTAGCTAATCATGTGCCTTGGGCTTGCGATTCTGCCTCAATTACTTTATATGTAAAATAGTACTACTAATATTTCCTGCTGCAGAGGGTGGTTTTGATGTTTTAAGATTCATCATTTAATACTTGTTCTAAACAAAGCACTAAAGTCAACTTTATTTTGTAAGGACTGAACTTTAGGAAGATTGACCTGATTTTGATGTGTAGGATGGTATGTATTTCCATTTGTTTAATTCTTCATTCAACACATGTTTAATGCATACCTACCATATGCCAGGTGCTGTCAGTGGGGCCAGAAATAATAGCAAAAATAAAAATGATGTCCAGACAGCACTTTAACATTTTTTGAATTGCTTCCACATAAATGAATTTTGATTCTTACCACAACCCAGTGAAGGGGAAGCAGGGGCTCGGCATTACCCTAAGTTAGTATTAAAAAATGTTAACTTTAGAGGTTAAGAACCAGACTAATGACCTGGTCACTTAGAGATGCATGGTGAAGACAATGAGTAAAGAGGTGAAAGAGACACACAAGTGGAAGGTAAAGTTCAGGGAGAAGAATTTTCAATTTCAGTTTTCCCTGAAGACCATAGAGTCTAGAGACTGTTGATTTTAATGGCTCAGACTGCCTCATAAGCAAGTGGCATATCCATGGTGATGAGAAAGTTACTTGTAGTCTTCCAAAAGCTTAAGAGTCACACTGGGATTCTGGTGTCTTGGGAGATGCGTGGCCTGCTTCATGGTCCACTTCTTAGCCTGGCCTGTTTATAAACATCAGGAGTTTAGACACAGTATTAATGGGTTTTTATTGGTGCTTCTTAAAAAAATGGAAATTAAAGGTTTAAAATGGAAAGAAGTAACTAATCTATCAACTCACTTTTCATTTTAAGTTTCACATAACCTCCTTTTCTCAATTGATAAAAACTTATTTTATTTTAAATCTCTCCAGAGAGGCTCTTGTGAGTTTGGGGTGAAAGTGACTTTCTTGAACTGGGTAAAATTGTTCCCAAGACTCTGTGTATAGGAAAAGCAAATAATATTCTGATGTCAACGTTAGGTAAATGACAAAACACTATACCCAATAATATGTTGTCAATATACTTTCATTACTTAGTGGAACTCCCAGGTTGATACTGGTCTACTGACAACAACCTTGAGTTGCCTTCAGGTTATCTGTATGATCAACCCATGGTTGTATAATTCAAGCCACATTTCCCCAGTTTAATGTTGAGTATGCCACAGAGGATGGCATCAAAGTCTTAGTAAAGTCAAAATATATTATCTCTATTGGTTTTCAGGATGTGTCAATCTGTCAAAGAAAATTAAGTTATCTTCACCAAACATATTCCAAATATCGCCCTGGATCTTATTTTCCATAGGTTGTCCAAGTATGGGTTTTAGACATAATGATCTTTCCCAGTATCTTTACATCTGGGATCATCAGATGAATGCTCAAAATTAACTTTGTGTTTTAAACACCTGGTCTTTCATATAACTCAGGGACCCATGAGTGAATTACTAATGTAGAAAATATGGGATTTAGCAAAACCTTTCCTGGGATTTTCCCCCACTGGCTTTCAGCCAACTTAATGGGGAAGATTTCCTCAGTGCCAAAATCAAAACATTAAAAATAAGTGTTGGCATTCATGTCCAAAGATGACCCTTCTGAGCCTTTATCCATGGGGCCTGAACTCTGAGTTTGTTTTCTCAGGACTGTAGTTTATGAATTTGCTCTGGTCTAGCCTACATTGGTTTTCCAGCATTCTTGTAATCATAATGAGATGGTTAACTGGGCTTCGAGGTGTCATAGGTAACTATTATGGTGCAGAGGACAGTCTGTGACCTAGCTTGTGCAGAGACAGCTAAATTGATGTATTGCCACCTAAGCTAATAACACCTTGCTAAGTTACCCTGAGTTAAGGAAGGACAGTGATAATGTTTGCCCAATAAATCATGAACACATCCATCATATATGAAGAATGAAGATTATTATAGTAATATATATAAAGAAGGAAGATTATTATAGTTCTCTAGGAATAAGTGTTTAAACTAAAATGCTTAGAATCAAGTAGAAGAGACAGGAATAGTATATGTGAAACAAAGGAGAACTTGTAATACATATACTCGGATGGCATGCAGAGATTCTAATACTGTCCTCAGTTGTTGAAGGAATGAGAAAAGACTGCGGTTGGTGTAATGAAGGAAGTTTCACAAAGGCTGTATGACACGAACGTCGAAATTGAGGATAGAACTTATTCCAATATAAGGATGTAAGAAGAGTCAACATGTTTTACTGTGAAACAGCTGTTTTGTTTTTCTGATTATTTGCTTCCTTGGGAGGCTCCAGCCCATTCTAGGGGAGTGCACTTCACTTCACACACCCTACCAACAGGGACAGAATGCAAATATTTTCCCTCGCCTCAGGGGAGTGTTTGAGAATACTCTCTTGGAAAGGAAACTAATTTATTTGGTTGCTAATTATTTTGGCTCTGGTTTTAATGAGCCATCCACTGTAAAAGATAAAAAGGATAATAATGCCTTTTCTTTCTTTGTTTTTTGGTAAAGTGATTAAAAGGGTATGAGCAAGTATCTTGTAGTAATTAAGATCATGGGCTCTGGTGGGAGACTATCTGTGTTTGTATCCCTGATTATTAGATGTGTGACCTTGGGCAAATTGCTTTTCCTCTCTATGCCTGAGAGTCCTCATCCATAAAATAAGAATAATAATAGTACCTATCTCAAAGGGTTGTAATGAGGATTTAAACAGTGGTTATTATTATTGTTAGGATTATTATTTATTGTTATATTATAATGACCTGGAAACCTGGAAAGATATAGGGGGTAGGTGGCAAGGACAGATGGCAACACAAAAACTTGCAAATGATTTCAGAGAAATTGGCTAGGCAATGTGTGTGTGTGTGTGTGTGTGTGTGCGCCCATGGGAAGGAGAAGCTGGGGATGAGGCAGAGGGCTGTTTGGACAGTGCTTGTTGAATACACTAGATAGGACTCCATGAAGAAAATTGTTTTGATACCCAAACAATCAGATTTCTCCCCTGTAGCCAGCTGCTGTCCCTAGTGAAGAATTTACTTTGTCTGAGCCCAGGACCCAGCCAGTTGATCCTGCAAAGTCTAGAGGAAAGAATATGATCAAGTCTGCTGTTTCTATGAGTGTTTATTAATTTATGGCCAACAGAAGCAAGGGCCATTAATGCTACAGGGATTTGGTTTGGCTCTATCAAATTAACTTGGTGTGGACAAATATGAACCCTGCAAAACAAATAAGTGAACCAACAATAAAACCTGTAATACCTGTCTCAGAAGAGGGTCTTCAGACACAAAAATGTTGGTGTTGGAGGACTTCCTCTAAACCTGTATATCTAGGATGCCTGAATTGGACTTATCTGGATAGTGTTTAGTGACACCTCCTGTTACAAATAGCAGAATCTTGAAATCGCTGAAGTCCTCCCCCCCACCCCCCTCACGCTTTAAAGAACTACTTGTTCCATAGAAGAAGTTCCTCAGAGTGGAGCCTCTCTGGGTGGATCCACACAGTGTAGTCCATGGACCAGCAACTTCAGTATCACCTGGGAGCTGGTGAGACACTTCTCATTTCAGATTCCATTCCAGACTTACTAACTCAGGCACTCCCTTTACTGGGTCCCAGGAGACTCATGTGCACATTAAAGTATGAAAGCTTTGCTCCATGCACTGAAATGGATCACCCCCTTTCTCAGGGTGCCTAACTCATTACCCTGGAGTCACAAAGCACTGGGAGAGACTCTGGTTGATCATTTCCCCAAATTCAAGGAACAGTGTCCCCAGAAGGCAGAGATAATGATAATCATAAAAGTTACAAATAAAATCCCTTCTTTGAATTAGCAATTAAAGAACGATCTGAAGAAATGCAATTCTTCATTTTGAGACCTTTGAGGCTTCAGAGGTCTCCAAGTGAAAGGTACCTCTGAAATGCAGCATAACACAGATCCCTTAAAAATGTAGGTCAAAGGTGAGCATCATCAAAGTGGGCTCAAAGGCAAATAGACATCAGTTATGAAATACAAAAGTGTGCCGAAAAGGTTTTTGCCCCTCTGTGTGCCTATATGAGGAAGAGTGCTGCTTGAGCCTTTGAACCTTAGAGACCTGCCCATTTGAATGGAAGGTGTGACATTTTCCTTTGAGCTACAGGTTGCATTCTGTGCAGATCCTCAAGCATCAAGGTCAGGCCCTGTTCAGAATAACTGAATGCTAATTGACTTGCTGGGTATTAATGTGCATTATCTTGTTTATACCAATGTTCTGCTGGCAGTTTGTAAACCATTCTCTCTCTGGCAAGCTCTGACAGGGATTTGAAGTTGTTTCAGTTTTATAGGAATTTGTTACTCTCTAGCTGTGCTAGAGGGTGAGAGAAATTAGAGTGAGAGAGGGGGGACGTCTCCTCTGCACACTTCTATATCATGAATGATCACCACAATTGACAGTTGATTGTGGATCCTGCATTTACCTCCAGGTAAGAAACAGACTGGCTATATAATTATGCTAACACTTTCCGGGGAGATTTTTTTTATTGTTGTTCTTTAGCCTTGCCAAATGTATATAGGTTCCTACAGGCTGGCACACTCATAAAGCAGGCAAGGTGACCTCAGTGATTTGTGTGGCTACCCTTTGCCATGTTCCATTTCTCAATGCAGTGGGCAGCCTTCCAAATACACAGCTGCTCTCTGTGCAGTAATCACTTTGACTTCCACTGAAACTCCAAGCAGGAGCTGTTTGTTCAGTTTCCCTACACCTTGCTCTGCCTTTGGTAGCTAGAATCCCAATGTTGTTTATTTTGCTTGCCATTAACTGGCCATGTGACCTTGGGCAAGTCACTGTGCTTCGAATTCCTTATCTATGAAATTAAGGGGTTGTGTTTTTTTTTTTTTTTTTTTTTTTTTAAATATATTTTATTGATTTTTTACAGAGAGGAAGGGAGAGAGATAGAGAGTTAGAAACATCGATGAGAGAGAAACATCGATCAGCTGCCTCCTGCACATCTCCTACTGGGGATATGCCCGCAACCCAGGTACATGCCCTTGACCGGAATCGAACCTGGGACCTTTCAGTCCGCAGGCTGACGCTCCATCCACTGAGCCAAACCGGTTTCGGCCGGGGTTGTGTTTTTTAGCTATAGACTTTCCTTTGCTTTTTCCTTTGGTTCTTGGAAGCAATATGGTTGCCAGCACTAAGGCTGCTGGTCTTGGATCTGAAGTCTGGAGGAAGCTGCAATGCTATATGAGAACTGGCCTGGCCTTAGAGACTTTGTCTGGAGTCCTGGTCTGCCTCTGATTCGGTGTGCGTCTGACCTTTGGCATTTCTCTTGAATCTTCAGTGTCTTCACCTGTAAAATGGAGATAAATATCCTGTCTTGCCTACCCTGCAGAGCTCTGAGGAAAGTGTGCATTGCATTTGGGAAAATGCTGTCCAGTGCAGAAATTATCAGGTTTGTCTGATCAGTCCTTTTAGACAGTTAGGCGACATCAAGCTGGTCCCAAACCCTGAGTGGCCTCAGTTGGCCACAGCTCGGGCTACACAGCAGGACCCTGGTGCCTCAACACCATCCAATCAGAATTTCTGGGGGATAGTGTTAGACTCATGAGATAGATGTGCAGCCAGACTTGAGAACCACTGATCTGAGGACAAGGAAAAAATACCACTCTCTTGATCTCAAACCTTGGTATTCATTGTAAATGACAGGATGACTCTTCTCACATCTAATGCCTGAGGTGTAGCATGGACAAGATAGAGTCTGCGGGGAACTGTCCTCCTATAGCCTTCTTATTAAGCTTGACAAATATACCTCCTAGTTTTGATTCATGGTTTCCTTCACCGTATATTAAATGGGAAAAATCTCTGACACTACTATTGGAAATGAACTTCCTGAGAACTGTATATCTTTTGGAAACTATGCAAGGTTCAACTTGAGCTACATTTAGCTCTCTCTAAGCCCTCTTTTAAGTGTCAAACTGGGCACAATTGAACTTGATCTTTTGCCCTTTGGAACACAGCAGTTATAGAGGGTGAGAGAAAAAGGAGAAGAGCAAGTAGAGAGGAGTATCACCAATAAGTTTCTGCTCAGATGATTTTGTTATCAGAATGTGTTTGGAACTGACACTAGTTGAGTTCTGTGCTTAAGCAACAAGCTGTGGGGTGAGTACCTGGGTTTATGCAAGTTATTTCACAAGCCGCCACGGTTTTGGCTTAGTCTTTCCCTTCACTGCTCTTCTGAACAATTTCCACCATGTCTGGGACTAAACTCAAGCTAGATATTTCAGAGGCACAGTCCAAGGCAGGTGCCATTAAGAACCTCAGAAAAGGGGCCTAGGGTGGAGGGATGGGGGGAAAAATAACCCTGCACAAAATGTACGACTCAGAATTAAAGGAGCAAAGCAAATTCCCAGGAGATGAACTTTTTATTTATTTCATTTTAGTTTGTCAGTGGAATGAGATAAGAACATCTGTCTCCTGCTAAATAGGAGCCACATTCTTTCAGGTAAGAATGATAATGCTAGGGTAACGCATTTCTGCAAACTTGCCTTAATCTATTTCTGGGGTAATGGACTTTCACAGTGGCCTCAAGTGTCGCTGTTAATAGTTTCTTGCTTCTCCCAGCAGAAATGCACTAGAGCTGTTTTCAGATGTATGTTCACTTTGAGAAAAAGAACAACAGAACCTTCTCTGAAAGAAAGGGGAAAAAAAGATTAAACCCTTTCTTTAATCTAGCAGAAAAGACGAAATTACCTCAGTGCACGCTTCTATTGGTATAAACAATAGTAAGAGAGAAAAAGCTAGTTTCTTCATGACTGGAAAATATTTAGGGCAGGGAATGTGGTCTCCAACTCCTCTATACTTCCCTGCTTACTTTCATACTGTGAGTTTTGGACTCCAGGGAGAAAGTCTAAAAATACTGGAGCCTATTTGTTCCAAAGCAGGTAACAAAGATGGAAGGGGCCTGCTTTTGCCTCAAAGGGAACAAAAGAAATATAAAATCTTAATGTTTCATTTTTAAGCTCTAAATCAAAGTGAAAACTTGGACTCTTGTTCTTTATTTTTATTTTTAATAGGCAATGTGGAGAGATTGTAATACAAATTCAAATGGCACAAAGAAAAATATATCAAAAAGTTAGTCTCCCTTTCAACACTACCCACCAGCACGCCAGTCCTCCTTCCCTAAGGCCACCTCTGATGCCAGTTCCTTGTGGTTCCTTCCAGAGATATTCTCTGCATATTGAAGTGTGTGTGTGTGTGTGTGTGTGTGTGTGTGCCTGCCCATGCACATTCAGAGGGCTATCTCTCCCTTCATGCAAAATAAATAGCTCATTCTACACAGAATCTCCTATCCCTTGCTTTTTTTCACTTAAAAAGATGTCCTAGAGGTAATTTCAAATCGGGACATAGAGATGAATGTTCTTCATGTTAATAGCTGTACAGAAGTCCACTGAGGCATGTATCATCATTTCCTTAACCAGCTGCCAATTGATGGGAATTTAGGCTCTTTTAATTCATCTACTACTACAGTGTTAGAATGAATCATCTCATCTTCTAGTACATACATCTACAAGTGTAAAATATTTTGGAATCAAGATGCTATAAAGTAACTTGATTCTCACATCTCTTTTGTGGTTGCAAATTTCTCCCAGGCCCAGCAGAAAACTTCAGCAGACTTAATTGAATTTTGTTTTTGCAATATTACCTGTAGGTCAGAGTGCAGTGCTGATTTCTGGTTTTGGGATTCCCCTCTGGTTTGGTTTAGCTGTTATCAACCTCACCAGGGAAGACAAGATTGGAGCTGTGTTTCCACCCACACTCTGGATCAGTTACTGAGCAGATATGAGCCTTTCTGCTACCATTGTAAGGTCACAAAAGTCACCTTAACAGCCCAAGGAAATCAATTACAACAATGGTCAAGGTACCACCTCTGACTCAGGGCTTTCTGAATGTATAGACTTTCTGCCTCTGCATTGATAAGGCCATACACATGTAAGCACCCAAACTCAGGGCTCCCTAGGCTCTGGTTTTCAAAACTCCGAACAAATACAAACTGGAATACATTTAGGATGAGACTGAAGTCTCTGGAAATAGTAGACCTTTATTCTTTTATCTTTTAAATAACAAGCATGTTTGAGGGATGAGTAAATAAGGATCTAGTCATGTAGGGATGAGGAGGTAATCTTTCCTTTTATCAGATGGCGGTCCATTCAAGGATAACAAGGTTGTCTTTAAAAGCTGGAAGCCTCCAGGTAGAATTGCTAGAGAAAATATGTCATTTGATAAAGGAAAAAGAAACAATATTGGGGAGGGTGGCATATAAGAATAAGGTAGTGAAAAAAACAACAGAGGTTGAAAGTTAGAAAATCCATACTTTCATTCAAGAACCACATGAACTTAGTTACAACGAAGTCAGAAAGCCCGTCAAACCTAAGTAAAAAAGAAAACGTATTTGCTATGTGGGTTTGTCTTGATTTAGATATTTAAGAAGAATCACTGTACCGAGTCCCTCTTCAGCTTTCAAGCTTTTGTCTCCTCTGGGTTGGCTCCAAATGATGGTACAACGGCTGCCAGCAGCTTCTGTCCTGAATCCTCCTGGGCTCAAGACTGGCAAAGAGAAAAGCTCTTTTTCCTCTAAGAGTTCAAACAAAAGTCAGACCCTGCATAGGCAAGGGTCTAAAGTCAGAGTGCTCTTACAATGAATGGGGGGATGACTACCTGGTTCCCCCAATTCATGAATGTCCCAAATAGCCTCTCACTAGATGTATGGCTTGGACTCACTTAATTTCTTACTGTCTTATTTTCCTTGTTTTTCAAGTGTGGTTAAACTTGATCATCTTTGTGGCTTCCTGTGGTTCTAACCTAATGTCCTTTCTTCCTATCATCCTTTGCTTTTCTCATTTATTGAACATTTGCCCTAGACAGGCATTTTGTTTGTATTTCTGTTTATATTTTAATAGGTATATAAACAGATAGGTGTTTTAAAGTAAAAATATACTTTAAATACTTATCTCTAATCAAATAGAGATAAGTATGAAGAGCAATAGGAACACAGAAGAGGGAGCAAACAATTCACTACTGTGCTCATAACTTTGAATCCAGTTTGAAATTTGACCAGACTCACAAGTCTATGGTTAAATATATGAAATAGAAATGTGAAGCTGGAATTACTGACAAGGAGAAAAGTGCAGTGGCAAATTCACCAACATTGACGTATTAATCACCTACTATTCTGATAGTACCCAAAGAGGGTTAAAGACAATATGGAGACAGATAAGAAGGCATTAGCCAAATATTTAAAGAGCAGACAAGCATGGTTTCTGAACAAGTATCAAGGAACTGAGTTAGACAATAAACACTGAAGGATAATTAGATAATTATTTTAATAAGATATTGTCAAGAAACCAAAAAAGTCTAATTTAAAACAAACTAAACCACACCACCACCATCACCACCAGAAAGAAAGCACATGGTGATTTGTAGGACACAACTCAGTGAAGTTAGAAATCAGTCAACCAAGAGATTGGATTTTTTTTTCTAAAATCTTGAAACATAGGAGAGCCACCCTTGTGATGGGTTGTGTGTTTATACCTGAAGTCAGAGAAATGAACTAGAAGATCTCTTAAGGCCCTCGGTCCTCACATTTTAATATTTTGTGTTACCTCATTGGCTGTTCTATGAAGGGACTTTACCCCTAATGAAAAATTGCTACTGTGTAATAGTTGATGCTGATTAGGAGTCAGATATGCTGGCCCAGGGAACTGTTTTAAAGCATACGAAGAGAATACCCTGTCTCTAAATTCCAGGGGAAAATAACAACCAGAATTATTAGAAAAAATAACACTTATATTCTCCTCGATCATATTCTCCTTGAGGATGCCAACAGGCACCACAGCCAATCTCTTGGTTGACTGATTTCTAACTTCCCTGAGTTGTGTCCTACAAATCCTTGCAAGGATAGCAACAGCTGGAACAGGAAAGAGTTAACCAGGGAAGAAAGAAAGGGCTTTCCTACCCTACCTTCCCTTTCTAATCCAGTTTTTTTTTCTAAATTAAATTTTAAGAGTATATACATATATCCACATTTCTAGGAAGAGTTAATTCCAGTCTTATTTAGAAATAAGAGAGTGGCTTACTTCACCATTTAAAGTTCCTTCCATGACTACTGTGTTTCTGTAACAATGCCTTAGGCATTAAATAGTGTCAGAAAACGAAATATGTGTTTTTGGTTCTAACTCAAAAAGGGAAAACAAGGCTTCAAAGAGAAGAAAAAGAGAGAGGGGTGAGAGAGAAATGAAGTCTTTCCCATTCAGTGTTTACTGTTCTCAGGAATACAAATATTTAGCATTGTTTTGACTTTTACACTGACGATGAATGTCAGTTTACTGCAAAGATGTGAATTAATTCTTGAGCTAAACTCTAAAACTCAAATTTTCAACACATGTTAGGAAGAACAAGCTGTGCTAGGTAGTGTGGAGAATATGAAGACATAGTCACCACCTCAGGGGGCTTCCACACGAATGGGAGATAAGATTTAAATGAATGCAGGCATAATACACTACAAAATTTCCAAGGGAAGAAAATTTTTTCAGGGAAAACTCTAAGGATGAAGTAAAATTTGAAATGGAACCTGAATTGAGGGTAGATTTTCTGGCAGGAAATGAGGTGAGTGGGGAGGAATAACATGAGCAAAGGGACAAGGTAGGTGAGCACAAGGGGAAACAGGTATATCGATTTGATTGGAAGAGTCAGTTCTGTATGAGGGGGTGGGGGTGGGGAGGTGACTTACCAGGGACTTTAGTAGTAGGAGTGGCATAGCAAAAAGCTGTGTACAAACTCTGGCTTATCTTTGGGGAAGAGGGGGCTGACCCATCTGGAAGTATGGACAGACCTTTGTGCTGAGCCCTTCCTGCGAGACCATCCTTCTGTGTTGTAGTAGGAAGGAAAGGGGCTGGAAGGACTGTGAGGAGATCAGGGGTGAAGAGAGAAAGAAGAACATATTCTAGTCCCATCTGGGTTCTTATGTCCGAGGCCTATTCTAGTAATTGTCTGAGTTTGGTCTTTTAAATTGTTTTCTTCCTCCAGAGCAAACTCCTAGTCATGGTCCCAGCTTTAGCTCCCATGCCTCTCTTATGTGGTAGGAACAGTGACCTTCTGTTGAGCATAATCCTTGGCAGGTACTTTGACTTGAGGTCCCTGATTCTGAAATCAACCCTGTAAAGTGAATATTATTATCTCCATTTTATAACCAAGCCAAATGGAGCTCACCAAATTAAGCACCTGTCCCCAAATAATATGGGCACTAAGGGTCAGAGCCAGGTTGTAGCATTCTAATCCAACATTGTGCTTACTTTTTTTCCTTTTTTTTTAATTCACAGGGCCTTAATTTAAAAATTTGTTTGTAATCATAATACTGAACTTGTCATGCAGTGATTTTCTAAAAGGGAAGTTGTTTTAGGTGAACTTCATTTAATAAATATCAAATTTAAACATTTTTATTTACAGCAGAAATAGCAAGGTAGGCTGATCAATCATTATAAAAATTGCCATGTGATTCTATTAAGTAGCCAATCAATAGAATCTATATTAACTTACATAGATGGGTGGATAGATAGATAACTTTTGGATGATTGAGACATGCTTATATTATGAAAAAAATCATTGCTAATAAAAGTTACATTTTCAATTTTTTTTTAAAGAAAAGGTGAGTGAGCCATCTTTGAATTGGATCCTGCAGACCTACAAGCTGACGTATGACTGACACCACATGAGAAATTCCAAATAGGAAGCCTAGTCCTTACTTGATTTCTGACAAAAAGAAACAGTTAATAAAATGGCTTTTTCATTTAAAGCTACATGCTCTGCCTTGAGGATACCAACCACCATGTCCTGGCTAAATTGGCTCATAAAGTGCCCATCCTGTTAGGGTTAGAGGTTATTTTTAGATTCAGCAACAACGGTTTCCACTCACCAAGGCGGATCTATCTACAGCCTCTGCTGTGTGTCCAGCTGGCCAGCAGCAGTCCAACACTGAGCCCCTGATGCAGCACTGTTCCCCAGGGGAAACAGCTGATTACACAGGACCATGCCCATCAGGGAAGAGACAGCATGTTGTTCTCATTGGAATAGACATTAGTCTGGGTACTGATTTGCTTTCTCTGCCAGAACCACCATTCATAGCCTTAAGGCATGTCTTATTCACTGTCATGGTGTATTAGTTTTGAATGTTGCATAACAAATTACCACAAACTTATTGACTTAAAACAACACACATTTATTATCTCAGTCTCCATGGGTCAAGATTGTGAGCATTGCTTGTCTTGGTGTTTTGCTGTCTCACTCAGGCTGCGAAGAGCTGGCAGGCTGTGTTCTCATTTGGAGGCTTCCAAACTCATTTGGATTATTATTGGCTGTCATCTGGAGAATGATCTCAAGTCCTAGAGGTCCCATTCAGTGCCTTATCATGTGACCCACTCCATAGGCAGCTCAAAAATGGCTATTTACTTTTCAAGGCCAGCAGGAGAATCTTTCTTTCCGGTTTGTTAAGATGAAATCTTATATGATGGAATATGATTCTGAGAGTAACATCCCATGACCATTATCATATCTGGTAAAGTACTTTTTGCCATGTGAGGTAACATAGTTATAGTTTGCCATGGGGATTAGGATGTGAACATATTTGGGCAGCTATTATTCTGCCTACCACAGGAAATTCTAGGAAGCAAGAGCCCCGGATGAGCTAAACATCTTACATGAAGAGAACAGGTTCCACAACAAAGAATTGTCTGGCACAAATGTCAGTAATGTTGAGGTTAAGAAACCCTGGTTTAGGGTGATATGTTTTATAGCATTATTGAGCCATTAGTTGAATAACACTGATAATAATACCGATTCCTTAAAATTCTCAAAGTCTTTTTAAAAAATATTTTAATTGATTTTTTTAGAGAGAGAGGAAGGGAGAGGGAGAGAGAAACAGTGATGTGAGAATGAAACATTGATAGGCTGCTTCCTGCAAGTCCCCAACCCTCAAAGTCTTAATGAAATTGAAGGAAAAGTAAAGAGCTAATAGCCATCAGATTTTTTTAAAATCTAAGATTTGTTATATATATTAAATATTTGTAGTGTGAAAAATCTGCCCCTACATCTCAGTTTAGTCATTTATAAAATGGAAACAATTATATACTAGCTTATAGAGTTGCTCCAAGGCTTAAGATAACTTATATACATAAGAGATCTTTGTAAAGAGGTATACAAAACTAAAATATTTTTAAAATTATTAGTATAACTGGAATTCTATTTTTATAAAAATTACATTAGAATAATATATTGTAGGACTTATAAAAACAGGTTTAAATATTTTCCATCAGATTTTATGGATTTCTTTAACTGGCCTATTACAATTTGACACAGAAATGAATATAATATTGTAAAAAAAATTAGTCACTGATTTTTTTAATTAAAAGAAAAATGCTCTCTCTCTCTCTCTCTCTCTCTCTATATATATATATCTCTATATATACAGTCAAATATAGGCAATATTTATCTAGATATTATTTTGCATTTTTCTTTATATATAATTAAAAATCAATGATATTTTTACTAAGAAGGATGGCTTCTCTCAAATTTTTAACCTTTATTTTCTTTCACTTGGTAATATTAGTTTTGATCACAATGAAAATGTAATGTAATGGAAAAGAAAAATCTGATATGAGAAATTGAACAGAATACACTGGTGAATTCATGGGTTTCAAGACAGCATGTAAAAGAGCAGAGCAGTTAAGGAAGGTAAGACTGCAGACTGTTGAATGTGTGCTTTTGTGATAGGAGTTGGTGTTAAGTCAAAGGCACACAGGAGTCACTGCAATTCAGGCCTCACTCCTGGCTGCTTTCATTACAGGCTCCTTTCCTGTGATGACCACAAGACTCACACAGACAAAGTAACTATTAACACATTGTATGCGGGAAACATATTTATACGTTTTACTTATACGTTTTACGTTGATTGGTAGTAGAGCGCGGGCCACGTATTAATACGTTTTTTTATAGACTAGTGGTAGAATGCGGGTAACGTATAAATACGTAAACTAAAGTTATAGTAATTTTACTGAACGTTGCCATTTGCGCAAAAAATTAGCAAAAATGGCCCGCGCCACCTGTTAGCGTGCGATAAAAACTACCCGCAAACAATGTGTTAATCAAGAGCAAATCCATTGTAGTATAGAAGCTTCATCTTGGAGAATGTGGTTTGAAGAAAAGTATAGGAAAGGTTATAGAGCTTAAAAGGATATGATTTTAAAGGGTGAAGCCATTTAGGTCTTCAAATAAAGCGGTAATATGCAAATTGACCATCACTCCAACACACAAGATGGCCGCCCCCATGTGGACACAAGATGGCCAGCAGGAGAGGGCAGTTGAGGGAGACCAGGCCTGCAGGAAAGGGCAGTTAGGGGGTCCAGGCCAGCAGGGGAGGGCAGTTGGGGGGGACAAGGCCTGCAGGAGAGGGCAGTTGGGGGGGACCAGGCCTGCAGGAGAGGGCAGTTGGGGGGGACCAGGCCTGCAGGGGAGGGCACCTGGGGGGGGCAGGATTGAAGGGGAGGACAGTTGCGGGGGACCAGGCCTGCAGGAGAGGGCAGTTGGGGGGGACCAGGATTGCAGGGGAGGGCAGTGGGGGCAACGAGGCCTGAAGGGGAGGGCAGTTGCGGGGGACCAGGCCAGCAGGGGAGGGCAGTTGGGGGGGACCAGGCCAGCAGGGAAGGGCAGTTGGGGGAGACCAGGCCTGCAGGGGAGGGCAGTTAGGGGGGACCAGGCCTGCAGGGGAGGGAAGTTGGGGGGGACCAGGACTGAAGGGGAGGGTAGTTGGGGGGGGACCAGGACTGAAGAGGAGGGCAGTTGGAGGGGACCAGGCTTGCAGGGTGGGAAGTTGGGGGCAAGCAGGCCTGAAGGGGAGGGCAGTTGCGGGGGACCAGTCCTGCAGGGGAGGGCAGTTGGGGGGGGGCAGGATTGCAGGGGAGGGCAGTTGGGGGCGACCAGGCTGGCAGGGAGGGCATTTGGGGATGACTAGGCCAGCAGGGGAAGGCAGTTAGGGGCAATCGGGCCGGCAGGGAAGCAGTTAGGCGTCGATCAGACTGGCAGGGGAGTGGTTGGGGGTGATCAGGCTGGTAGGCAGAAGCAGTTAGGGGCTATCAGGCAGGCTGGCTGGCAAGCAGTTGGGAGCAAGCAGTCCTGTATTGGAGAGGGTGCAGGCTGGGCTGAGGGACACCCCCCCTGCACAAATTTTGTGCACCAGGTCTCTAGTTTCATATAATACTGGTTTGGTGGTGATGAACTCCTTTAGCTTTTTCTTATCTGTGAAGCTCTTTATCTGGCCTTCAATTCTGAATGATAGCTTTGCTGGGTAAAGTAATCTTGGTTGTAGGTTCTTGCTATTCATCACTTTGAATATTTCTTGCTACTCCCTTCTGGCCTGCATAGTTTCTGTTGAGAAATCAGCTGACAGTCATATGGGCACTCCCTTGTAGGTAACTAATTGCTTTTCTCTTGCTGCTTTTAAGATTCTCTCTTTGTCTCTTGCCCTTGGCATTTTAATTATGATGTGTCTTGGTGTAAGCCCCTTTGGGTTCCTCTTGTTTGGGGCTCTCTGTGCTTCCTGGACTTGCAAGTCTATTTCTTTCACCAGGTAGGGGAAGTTTTCTGTAATTATTTCTTCAATATCTTGCTCTCTTTCTTTTTCTGGCACCCCCATAATTCAGATGTTGGTACGCTTAAAGTTGTCCCAGAGGCTCCTTACACTATATTCATATTTTTGGATTCTTTGTTCTTTTTGCTCTTCTGGTTGGGTGTTTTTTGCTTCCTCATATTTCAAATCATTAATTTGATTCTTGGGATCCTCTAGTTTACTGTTGAATCCCTGTATATTATTCTTTATTTCAGTGAATGTATGTTTAATTTCTGACTGGTCCTTTTCCATTTTTTTCTTGGCATTTTCACTAAGATACTTGAAAGTCTTACTAAGACCTTTGGAGGTTTCTAGAATATTCTTGAGTAAACTCAGAACTGTGGTTTTGAACTCTATATCCAGTAGTTTGCTTTCTTCCATTTCTTTCATTTGTGACATGTTTCTTTGTCTCTGCATTTTGGTTGCTTCCCTGTGTTTGTTTCTATGTATTTGGTAGAGCTGCTAAATCTCTTTGAGTTGACAGAGTGGCCTTGTGTAATTGGTGTCCTATAGGGCCCAGTGGCTCAGCCTCCCCAGTCACCTGAAGTGAACACTTTAGGTGCACCCTTTTGTGTGCTGTGTGTACAGTCTTGTTGTAGTTGAGCCTTGATTGCTGTTGTTGTCACTGGAAGGAATTAACCTCCAGGCCATTTATCTGTGGGGATCAGCTGCAACTACAGTGGGAGAGCTGCTATGCTGGAGACACCCTTATGGGACAGGACTTGCTTCAGTAGGGCTTTGGTGCTTACTGAGTTTGCCCCTTGAGTGTGTCGCTTATGAATGTGAAGAGTTCTAATCTGGTATGATCTCACACTGACCACTGGGTACACTGGCTCTTGGGTCTCCAGGGAGGTACAAAGTCAGCCACTGCCTGGGGCCACCCAGCATTTGCTACAGAGAGATCTGCAGATTCCTCTTCTTTGTACCAGGTTTGAAAGTGCCCAGAAGAGGCCCAGCTGTGAAGCAAGGCAGGCTGGTGCTGGTGCTGGGTCTTGGGCCTTTTTATTTTTTTAATATATCTTATTGATTTTTTTTATAGAGAGGAAGGGAGAGAGAGAGAGAGAGTTAGAAACATTGATGAGAGAGAAACATCAATCAGCTGCCTCCTGCACACCTCCCACTGGGGATGTGCCTGCAACCAAGGTACATGCCTTTGACTGGAATCAAACCTGGGACCTTTCAGTATGCAGGCCGATGCTCTATCCACTGAGCCAAACCAGTCAGGGCTCTTGGACCTTTTATTGATAGGTTTAGAGCTCCCTGACCCAGCTGCAGTTTGTTTGACAGGTTTTTAGCCTAAACAAGGACAGGCCATTATATGCAAAAGCCGCTGTGCACAGCTTGGGTGGGGTTGTAAATTGGGTGGTGCGGGGTCTCAGGAAATCACCAGGGCAGAGCAAACAGAAATGGTTGCCAGTCAGCCCTGCACCTGGAAGGTCCCAGCACGGGAACAATGATCGCTGCAAGCACTTCTGTCTGGAAGAAAGCCACCCCCAAATTCCTGCCTTGATGCCAAATAGTCCAGTTTCTCTTTGTATGTGTCTGGGTCCCCCAGAGCCTCGCCCGGCACTGGAGCTCAGAAGAAGTGGGAGCTTGTAAGTTCATTTCCTGGTGCCGGCCTTTTAAGTGTAGCAGCTGGGTCTCTAGCAGCCTGTGTGTCACTCAGCCCCAGTCTGCACTGGTTTTTACAGCTCGAGGTTCTTACTGTCCATAGGGACTTCTTTTTCCAGCTCTCAGACCCTGGCTGGGTGTCTGGTGCAGGGCTGGGACCCATTGCTCCCCCGTGTGGCCTCTGCAGAGACAACCTCCCTCCTGATTAAAAAAGCGGCACACCCGGGTGCTGGACCAGCCCATTCTACATTTCGACACCTCCTACCAGTCTCAGTGCGCTTTCTCCTTTACTTCTCTAGTTATAGTACTTCCATTCAGCCAGCTTTCTAGTGGTTCTGCATGATGGTTGTTCTGTAGTTTAGTAGTATTTTGATGTAGTTGTGAGAGGCAGCGAGTACAGGCATTTACCTATGCCGCCATCTTGGTTCTCTCAAAAATTCAGTCTTGATATGAGATTTTTCTCAGTTGAATTTATTTCACAATTGACCACCATCATTCTCTAAAGACCCTTCTTCATTTGTACAGCCTTGTGTCTCTTTATGGTCTGGCAAACTCTATGCTGTTTTGAGCACATGATCTTTCCTAGAATATGCACGGCAATGTGCAGTTGCACCCTGGCATTGAGAACGAGGCTGATTGGGACTGAGCAGAATGAAAACCAGAAGGAGGCTCTTTGGACTTTGGGCTTTTAGCTTTCAAGAGCAAAGAAATTTGATTTTGAAGTTCAATCACTTTGGACTTGAGTGTTTTTGGACTTAAACTTGCAAGGAAATTTAATCTCTGAGCTTTTCTCTCTGGGAATTTGATAATAGGAAGGGATTTATATTCAATTTTGGTACATCTCTATTTTGGCATTTTATTACTGGGGTATCTTTATGTTGTCATTTAATCTCATAGCAGGATTTATGATTTGCTATTTTGGGTTATGTTGCTGGATGTTCTTGAGAACCAATATAAAGAGACTGAGTTTTATTTTCAGCCTTGAGTACAGAGTGGAATTGATTTAATTACTGCTCTTCTCTGATCAATTTCAGAATATAGTAGGTTCAAATATAAACTCTCTACAACTTGTCCCAGGATAATACACCATGGTCTTAGAAGAGTGGTCTTGTGAAAGGGGAAGCAGGGCTCAGCCCTGATGCCTTGCTCTTCTCCCCTGAAAGGAAAAGTCTCAGCCCTGGTGAATCACAGGCTTAATGGTTAAGCTCAATGGTTAAGACCCAAAAACAAACAAACTAGTGAGTGTTGGTAGCAAACATGTCTTCTCAACTCTTTATGTGGTCTTCCGTGAGGAGGGACCCCAATTAGTGCTATTCTTGTTCTTTCTCTTTCTTTATTCATTCCACCCCAGGACAAAGAGAGAGCTCTTTATATATTTTAGACTTAAGTCCTTTGTCTTATATGTGATTTGATATGCTTCTCTCAATCTGTGATTTGCTTTTCATTCTCTTAACAGTGCTTACCATGGAGTAAAGTTTTTAATTTTGATGAAGTCTAACTATTAATTTTTTATGGGCTTGTTCTTAGTATAATGTCTATGGGCTCTTCACCAAACTCTATATCATAAGTTTGCTTGCCAGGTTTTCTTCTAAAAGTTCTATAATTTTATGTTTAAATTTAGATCTGTGATTTATTTTGAATCAGTTTTTATATGAGAGGTTTAGGTCTAAGTTTATATATTTTTCAAGCACATTAATTTGCAATTGCTCCAGTACCACTTGTTGAAAAACTATAATTTATTTATTGAATTTTTTTGTATCTTTGTCCAAAATCAAATTGCCATATTTGTGTGAAAATACTTCTGGACTTTCTCTTCTGTTCCATTGATTTGTGTGCTATCCCTTCATCAATACCACATTGTCTTTGAGCCCAACTGTTTTCTTTTTCACATTTGTTTTAGCTATCCTAGTTTCTATATTCTTTCATATAAATTTTAGATTTAGTTTGTTTATATCTAAAAATATTATCCTAAACTTTTGATTGGTAATCCATTAAATATATAGATAAATTGGAGAGAACTAACATCTTCCTTATGTTGAATCTTCTTCATTTTTTCCCCCTGCCCTTTTTCTTATACATTAGTCAGCTTCTGGATTCTGTCCTGGGCCATATTCCTTCAATGTCTACATTTTATTCTTAGCTAATACCATCTAGTCCTAAATTTCAAGTATTCTCTGTATGCAGAAGACCTCAAAACTGTATCTCTAATACATATTTTATTTCAAGACCTAACCATGTATCTAGGATTTCTCAGTTTGAATGTCCTGTAAAAAGCAAAAACTCAGAATGCCTGTAGCAAAAACCTCAACATCCATTCTCTTCTTCTTTTAGGACTAGAAAATTTTTCTCTGCAGATCCCCACCAGATTTTCTTTTATCTTTTTTCTGAAGTCAACTTTTAAAGGAATAATATATACACAATAAAACACACCTATTTAAAGTGCATAGCTTGACAACTGTTAACAAATATATACACTCATAATACCAACAACATAATCGAGATATAGAATGTTTCCATCACCTCTTTCAATTCTCCCCAACCCTTAGCCCCAGACAACTACTGATCTTATTTTTGTCTGTATAGATTAGTTTCTTCTATAGTTTCATATAAGTACAATTATAGCAATATACACTTTTTTGTATGTCTGATTTCACTTAGCATAATATTTTTGAGTTTCATACATACTTTGTTGGTATCAGTAGTTTGCTTCTTTTTATTGCTGAGAAGTTATCCATTTTATGGATATATCACAATTTATCCATTCCTCTATCAATGGACATTTGGATTGTTTCTAGGCTACTATGAATGAAAATATTAAAGTCTACAAAAATAATTCATTTCTCGTGAATGTCTAGTAGTTCAATTTTATTTTACACATTGATAAATGTCTATGAGTGGAATTTATTTTTTCTTGAGTTGGTTTTGGTAATTTGTATCTTTCAAGGATGTGACCATTTTTATCAATATTGTCAAATTTATTGGCCTATTTTTAATATTCTCTTATCCTTTAAATGTCTGCAAGATATACAGTGGTAGGCAAAAGTAGGTTCACAGCTGTAATACAAAGAAATTATATAATCCTATCTAATAAAAGAGAAACATGGTAATTAGTGTACAACCGCTACCCTTCACATTGGCTAATCAGGGCGATATGCAAATTAACTGCCAGCCAAGATGGCGGCCGGCAGCCAGGCAGCTGGAAGCGAACATGAGGCTTGCTTGCTTCAGTGACAGAGGACTCCAACGTTCCCTGCCTGCCTTGCCGGCCTCCGAGCTTGCAGTTTAAGAAACATTGTAACAAATATAGAAGCTAAACAAAACCCCAGAAACCTGCTTTCAGCCGGCCAGGATCTCAGAGCTGGAGTTATACATTTTTTCGATTATAGAACACAAACAAACCAGATACCTGCTTTCAGCAGCAGAGGCCTCAGAGCTGGAGCCAGAGCTAAAGCTGGCCCAGAATAAAAAAAATAAAAAAGGAAAAAAGGAGCAGTTGGGAGCTTCAGTTGGCTTGAAAACAGCCCTCAGCCCCTCACCCAGACTGGCCAGGCACCCCAGTGGGGACCCCCACCCTGAAGGGTGCATGACCAGCTGCAAACAGCCATCATCCCCTCACCCAGGCTGGCCAAACACCCCAGTGGGGACCCCCACCCTGATCCAGGACACCCTTCAGGGCAAACCAGCCAGCCCCACCCATGCACCAGGCCTCTATCCTATATAGTAAAAGGGTAATATGCCTCCCAGCACCGGGATCAGTGGAGCCGAGGGGCCTCCCAGCACCGGGATCAGCGTGACAGGGGGGAGCTCCCCAACCCCCTGATCGCCCTGCGGCTCTGTGTGTGACAGGGTGCGGCGCCTCAACCCCCTGATTGACCCTGCTCTGTGCGTGACAGGGTACGGAGCCCCAACCCCCCTGATGGGCCTTGCTCTGTGTGTGACAGGGGGCAGCGCCCCAACCCCCTGATCGACTCTGCTCTGTGCATGACAGGGTATGGAGCCCCAACCCCCCTGATGGGCCCTGCTCTGTGCGTGACAGGGGGTGGCGCTGCAACCTCCCCATTGACCCTGCCTTGAGTGTGACGGGGCGTTGCCCTAACCCCCCAATCGGCCCTACTCTGAGCGTGACTGATGGTGGCATCACAACCTCCCAATCTGCCCTGCTCTGTGCATGACAGGGGAAAGTGCCCCAACTCCCCAATCGGCCCTGCTCTGAGCCCGACCAGGGGCTGCACCTAGGGATTGGGCCTGCCCTCTGCCACCCGGGAGCAGGCCTAAGCCAGCAGGTCGTTATCTCCCGAGGGGTCCCAGACTGCGAGAGGGCACAGGCTGGGCTGAGGGACCCACCCTCCCTCCTGAGTGCACAAATTTTTGTGCACCGGGCCTCTAGTAATTAATAAATAATAAGACAAGAAGAAACTCAGACTTTCATGTACTCACAACTTCAAAACTACTTTTGCCCACCCATGCATAGGATGACCCCTCTTAGATTCCTATTATTGGTAAATAGTGTCTTTTTTTTAATAGTCTAACTGGAGGTTTATCAATTTTAATGATCATTAATGTCTTAGTCAGAGCTAGGATTTGAGTTTAGAACCATTTTATCTTATTGTCCATAGTCTTTTACTGTGTAGTATTACATTATCTTTACTCTGTAGATAGGAAAGGTTCTTTGTTATTTTGTTTTTTATTCCCTAGGTCAGGAGACTGAAGAGAATAGAGGTACTTAATAATTCCTCCAAATAGGACCAACAGGTAGGATAAGGTCTTTTTGTGACAGAAATTTTGAAATTGAATCATTTGTCCATTGAAATATTATAACGACAGTGGTGGGAATCCCTTTACAGCTGTCAATTAGCATTTCCTTACATCTCCCAGATTTCTGAAAGTATCCAGGTTACTTTGTTCATGAGGAGAGTCTCACCTTCTTCCAGTCCAGAATTCATGCTGCCTCTTCTATTGCATCCATCCTTGTAAAATTATGGCTCCATTGGGCAAAGCTGCCCTCTACACATGTTTTCTGCTCCTATAATTTTGGTCTCAGTAAAGGGGGCCCTGCTTCCCTCTGTAGCTTTAAGGAAGGACTTGGCACATTCATTTTCCAGATTGTAGCAAAGATCAGCCTGTAAATTTTAAGGAAACTCAAATGGAGTAATCCTTAAACTATTGCACAGACCTAGGCCCAACCTGTCCTAGGGACCTCAGAGAGCTGATTTCCTATCTTATTTCTGCATAGCTCCATGTGACTGGGGAAGCTTGCTAACCATTACCTGGTACTTCCACATCCAGGAATCCAAACTAAATTAATCCCATGCTCTGAGAAAGAAGCGGGTTTCTCTTTACCTCTGTCTTAGACTTTGTTCCTCATATTCTTCCCAGAATATTTGCTGTGAGAATATCCATTCCCTTTCAGGCAAACCACCCACTTGGAAGTAGTCTGTAAGCCTATAGCCTGACAAAGCAAATATACAGTCTTCGTAATTACATTTCTCAAAACCTGGGTTACTTAACATCCTTGTGGTACTGTAAAAATGTTTTAGTGAGTTTACTTTTGAAATCAGTAGACAATAAGGGAAGTAGACAATCTTATGTATATATACATTTATCTTGCATATGTCCCTGCTAAGTTTTGTTGACTTGAAGGGAGAGTAAACTGAGTCTGAGACATTTAGGTGATGAGAGGTCTACATCTTCAAATTAAGGGAAGATGCATTATTCGTGTAGCATAGCAGGATATTTAACAATGTACACAGTATTCATACAGACTCTCCTCTCGCTACTCTGTCCTTGACAGAGGAGGACAGGCCAGCGTCCTTCTTTGCACCACCCATATGGTTCTTTTTTCCCCATCAGGATGTATTTATTGTAAAGAAAACTTCTCTCATTACAAGGAAAGTTGGGGTGAAAATGTCATTATTGTTAGCCTGAGTATTCCCATACTGGGAATGTGACATTTAAAGAATGAAGAAGGAGGTAGTAGTTGGGTTCCTCATTTCAGCAGCATAACTACTGGTTAATATATGGGCTTTGGCATTAGGAAGCTCTTGGTTTTAATTGTTGTTCATTCTGTTTATGCCAGTTACTAGTTGAATAAGTTGAGTATCTTGGTTAATTAGTTGAGGAACTGGTTGAGTACCCTTGTAAGGAAAGTTACTTCTCTTCTGAGTTTCCTTCTCTAAGCTGAATTTAACATGATGATATGAATCAAGTAGATACCAAATGATATATCATGCTTTTGGTGGTGAAGTGGCCTGCTCCAGATGTACTTGCAGAGGGTACATTGTCTGAGGAGAATTAAAAATAATATTACCTACTAAAAGTTGGGTTATAATTTATTTTCATTGTGTGACATCAATTCTAAACAATTCAGTAATCAAATACTCCACCCTGCCAGATAACCCACTCCCATAATTTCTACCTTGGTATACCACTGAGTAGTTAGAAAATATGAGTCTCTATTATAAGAGATAATAATATGTGCATAAGTTTTTGATGGCCAACTAAAGTTGGATGGTAAAACAATCCCAGCCCTAGCCTCTCTGCTGTTAGTATGGGTGTGTAGAAATAAGGTTACAGAAAACCTCTTTTCTTTCTCTGTGAAGACACGGACCACAGCTGTAGATTTATTCCTAAACTTTTTGTCCCTTCAGAAACTCCACAGAATAATTCCATGGTCAAAATAATTTAATTTAAAATTACCTTTTGACAAAAACCATCTGCTGTCAATAATTACAATAGTCCAGATCTTTATTCCAAAGAAATAACGTCGTTCACCTTCCACATTCTACTGAAGGCAGAGGGGTTTGTGTACCTCCCAGAAAAATAACCCAATTAGCTCAGAAAGAAGTGTTCACCATTAAGCAATTAAAATAAGTATTTGCTGAAGGTTACTTTGTGTCTTCCTTTCTGAATGTGATTCAAAGGCATAATTAGCTTTGAGAGGAAGCAATGTGGTTATCACTCAGAAGCACTCTCACATTAATCTTTTATTGCATGAAATAGTCTCTCTATCCTGGCTTTTCATTCTGCAGAGAGAAAGGATTCAAACAGACCTTCTTAACTTTTCCTTCCTTTCATTTTCATAAGTCTGGATTGGGATTGAATTAGGGCTGATGTTATGGTTTGTCTTCTCTTGAGGAGAATGTTTAATTTTTTTCTCCTTAATTTATTGGCAAGTCTATTGTCCTGACATGAATTCTGAAGCACAGCTAAAAAACCCTATTTACTTGATCTTTTTCTTCCCTTTGGTTGCATGTGCAATCAATTGGGTAAAGTAAAAATCCCAATACCAAATTAAAAAGCAAGGGCAATTTACATTATTTTTTGCTGTAGTACTCTTTTCTCTCCAGGCACTGAAGCGCTGGTATTGCTTCCACACAGTGCTGATGTAACAGGTTTTCTAAACCTAAGTAGCTGTCTGGTGGTTCATTGAAGACACAGGTGTTAGACTTTATTCCAAAATGAAAATGATTAAAAATCTCCAAGGGACACTTGATTGCAAGAAATGAGAACTTGCAAGTTTATGTTCCAGGCATAGCTATTTTGATAATCCCTATTCATGTTATCAGAGATTATTTTCACTTTCCAACACTCTGCCATTAAGCCAAAATTTATCTATTTCTCTAGCCTAATCCCCTTGAAGAAAATCCCCCAATTGGATACTAACTTCAAGTCTTCAATGGTGATGTTAGTGGCTTCAATGCATTCCCACAGATGCAAGCATTAGGCACTGCAGACCCTATTTTTCTGCCCTAGTCACTAGCTAAATGCCTATTATATTTTGTGTTTAACCATACTACATGAGGAATGAGAATCAGAATGAGCTTCCCTGGTGTCAGCTAGTCTCACACATTTTGTTTCAGAGTGAAAACTTGTCACCACTTCCCCACTTAATTCAATTTTTTAATTTCATTCTCTGTTTCTAGAACAGAAATTTATTTTCATTTATTTGTAATAGTATAGCATGGAAGGAAATAACATTTTGAATCAACAGTGTTCACTGTAGCTCTCAAATGTTATTTAATAGAACAAACTACGTAGCAAGTGAACAACCAGACAAAACCTTATCAATATATTTGAAACAAATCTAAGGTTTCCATGATTTATCTCCTTTAACGTTTCCTTACTAATCTAGAAAAGATATAAGCAACAAGAACAAGTAACTTTGCCTTTCTATTTTTCTTTATATTATTTTCAAGAAAGAATGGAAGAGGTGGAGTCAGTCATCCAATAAATGACAGTTTTCAGAGGGAGAGCCTGAGTGTTTGTGTTCCTAGATGTCTGGATGGAGGGAAAATATAGTGCTATTCTTGTTCTGATGGTGCCACATGGCATCCAGGATGAGTAGCCAGAATAGTGAGAACAAGATAACTTACTCTTATCCTTTCCCTATAAAATCTGAAAGTAAAATTGGGAAATATTTTTCGTAGATATCAGATTATATTTTAGGGCATCAGGCATCCAAAGAAAGCAGCACACTTCTTTACTTTCTTATTATCCTGTTTGGAAAAGAAGAGTTTAAAAATTCATGTTTTTTTCCTCTATCCAGATCAGGATGTACTAGTTATTTGTTTCTGTTTAACAAATTAGCACACACTCAGCAGTTCTAAATACCATATGTCTTCTCTCACAGGTTGTGTGTGTCAGGAACCTGGGCAAGGCTTCACTGGGTTCTCTGTTCAGCATCTCACAAGGCTATACTCAAGGTGATGCCCAGAGCTGAGGTCTAATCTGAAGGCTTGAGTAGGGAAGGATCCACTTCCAAACTCATGTATCAGAATTCAGTTTCTCATGGGTTGTTGGACTGAAGACCACAGTTGCCAGCTGGCTGTTGTCTAGTGGTTGCCCACAGTTACTTGGCATATGACAGCTTGCTTCATCAAAGTATGCAAGCCAAGAAAGTCAACAGAAAGAATTTGTTAGCAAGAGGGAAGTCAGTCTCATGTAACCAAATACAGAAGTGATATCCATTCAGTGTTGCTGCATCTACTGATTAGAAGCAAGGTGCTCAAGGGGAAGGGACTATATAAGGTTATGAATAACAGGAGGCAGGAATCACTGGGGTCTTTTTAGAGGTAGTGTATTGCAAAGGAATTTTCTGTTTATCTCTCCATTCCTCTGTTCATATTTGTTATATTTATCCCTCCGTCCATTTATATTTATTATATAAATTAATATTTATAAATTCCAGGCACCACTGTAGTTAGCCAGGATTCAGCAGTAAAAGGAAAAATGGAGCTGATGTTGTCATAGGAGGTATAGATAGTAAGGTAATAAGCAAAAAATAATTGACATAATTAGAGGTAGTTATAAGAGCTATGAAGACAAGACAGGAAAATGGATAGGTATGGACATGCTATATTTAATGGGATGTGAGGAAAAATTCTAATAAATTGAAAATTGAACAGATATGAATATCTGAGACTAGGGCATTCCAGGCAGTATAAAAAGCAAACATGAAATTCCTGGGACAGGAATTAGTTTGGTGTGTTTTAGAAATAACAAGAGGCTAGTGTGAATAGAGGGAAGTGAATGAGGAGGAGATGAGATCACAGAATTGTGCAAGGCCCAGGCCATTAGAGCCTCAAAAGGCCTGGAAAGAAGTTTAAATGTATTTTGACTGTAATGGGAAGCCACTGGAGAATTTTGTATTAGGGAATGCAATAATTAGGGTAATTCTAGCTACTGTCACAAACAAATAAAAAATATACAAAGGCACAAAATGATATAAGATTATTCCCCATTTATATAAATTACAGAACATATATTCCTGACCAGTGGATAACTCTGCTTCAGAGGGTTGATTCAGAGACTCAGCGTAATTCCATCTGGAGACAAGTTGCACACTGTCTTCATCAAGCTAGCAGAAGGGGGAAGAGCAGGGAATCGTACATGGAGGTTAGACTTGGCAGTCACATATCACTTCCCCATATTTCATTAGTTAAAAATGAGTTGCATGACAAAACCTAACGGCAAGGGAAACTGTAAAATGTACTCTAGTTTTGAAAGCAAGAAGAAAAAAGCTAGGTGTTTTTTTTTTTAGCACCTATTTATTCTTTGCTTTGGGGCACAAGAAAATTTTGAAAAGCTCATGTTAGCCTTCATGTGGGCAATAAACTGTGGAAGGAAAGAGTAGAAGCTGGAAGTTAGATGAGTATTCAAGCAGTGCAGCCAGAAAACAATGGCTCCTGGACTAGGGAGATAGAAGTGGAGGTGGTGAGAAATTGTTGGACTCAGGGTATATATTGAAGATATATGGTCAGGGGGAATTGCAAATGGATGAGATTTTGTCTGATAAGGAAAGAGAAAAATCAAAGATTACTCTTAGGTTTTAGCATTAGCAAGTGGCTAAACGATAGTGCTGAAATGAGGAAAATATGGGGAAGGGCAGATTTGTGGTTCAGGTGTGAGAAATCAATAATTTTCTTATTGAAGTGCATGAGATTATTTAGATAGGGAATAGACATTTTGAGATTAAGGTTTGGGGTACTCTAACAAAGAGTGGGGGACAATAGTCAGTGAATAGGAAAACTTCCTAGTGAGGTTGATATTCTTGAAGCCAAGTGAAGGAAATTTTTCAGGAAGTAAAATATGTTTATATTGGGAGGACCAGAAAAATAAAAGTGATTATTGGATTTGTAAAGATGTATTCATTGTGAATATGACAAAAGGAATTTCAGTGTGGTGGTGGAATTAAAATATGAAAAAGAAATTGGACGTAAAGAAGTGAGGAAAGTATCTCATGTCTTTCAGAAATTCTTGCTATAAAAGGGAGTAGCTAATAAAAAGTATGACGCATCAAGAGAGGTTTTTAAATAGAAAATATTATAGTATGTTTTATGTTATTAGAAATGGTCTTGTAAAGAGGTAATTATAATGAGGGAGGGAGAGGAGATATCTTCCTTAATTAGGTGAGAGAATGTACATTTTAAAGAAGTGGTTATAGAAAAGAAGCATGAAAATAGGCCAAAAAGTTGAATTAGTAGGTAAACAGAGACCATGGGTACAGATCCCTGTTGGCCCAAGGAAGTAATTCTGGAAACAAAATTCTTCTGATTGTGCCATTTTTTCCCAGTTAAATAAGATGGGAACTCAACAGCAAAGAGTAAAGAGGAACTGTTACATATCTGAGGCAAAGAAAAGTTCTCTGATAGGTAAGAGACTTATGGACTATGCAAAAACGCTCTAAGACTAAGTTCTTTTTTTTTTCTTCTTAAATTGATTTCAGAGAGAGGCAGAGAGGGATAGAAACATCAATGATGAGAGAGAATAATTGAGCAGTTGCCTTTTGTACACCCCCTACAGGGGATTGAAACCCAGGCATGTAACCTGACCAGGAATCGAACCGTGACCTCCTGGTTCATGGTATATGCTCAACTACTGAGCCACACTGGGCAGGCTAAGTACTGAGTTTTTTATGGCATCAATATTATTGCTAAAATGTGCACACTCCCTCTTAGTATCATACATTTATGACTGGAGGTTTTGGGCAAAGAAATCAACCATGAGGATTTTTGAAGGCCCTTTCAGACTGAAGATTTTATTATTCAGTTTTTCATTTTTATACCAACTTGTGGATTCTTCAACAATTTAACAAGGATTTATTGAGTTGTCCAGACACATAGTTGCTGCCCTCAAGGAATTTACAATCCTGATTCATTCCATTCATGGAGGTGAGATGATGTCAGAATTTTAAAAAATACTGAAAACTAATAGGTACCTGCTATGATCTGAATGTGTCCCTCCAAATTTCATTTTAAAATCCTAATGCTCAATGTGATGGTAACTAGGATCTATGGACATTAGGGGGTGAGGCCCTAATAGGATTAGTACCCTTATAAAGGAGACTCTAGAAAGATCCCATTCCTATTCTGCTACATGAGGAAACAGTCAGAAGGTGACATCTATGGACTAGAAAGCAGGCCCTCACACCACAGCTGCTGGCACATTAATATTGAACTTCCAGTGTCCAGCACTATGAGAAAGAAATTTCTGTTGTTTATAAACTACCCAACCTGTGGCATTTTTTCATAAGAGCCCAAATGGACTAAGACAGTATAAGTTTGAGGAAATGAAAATTTAAAATATTTATCTTGTTTTCAAACTTGCCAGTCTTCATCCACTCATAGAAAATGGTCTTTCTGGAGTAATCAGAAAGATTTCTGCAAGAAGGGTGAATATTCCCAAATAAAATATTTAGCTTAAATCAGTAAGTAGACTATGATCTACCTAATGTTTCTCTCTGTCTCTCTCTCCTTCTTTCTCCCCTCACAAATGAGACTACCAGAATTTTTGCAAGAGTTGTTTATACCCATTGTCTTCATTTCCCTACTTGCAACTCACTCTGTAAATATTCTTTAACCCGGAAGCACATTCAGCTTCTCCAGTAGCTGGCAGCCCTCAGGTTCCCCTTTCTCCCTTTGTAAGCCTTATATTGGAATGTCCCTACTGAGACACCTCCTCTAAACAGCTTTCTCTAGAGCAGCGGTTCTCAACCTGTGGGTCGTGGCCCCTTTGGGGATAGAACGACCCTTTCACAGGGGTCGCCTAAGACCATCGGAAAACACATATATAATTACATATTGTTAATCACTATGCTTTAATTATGTTCAATTTGTAACAATGAAATTGGTGTTCATCACAACATGAGGAACTGTATTAAAGGGTTGCGGCATTAGGAAGGTTGAGAACCACTGCTCTAGAGGGTAAGTTTTTGGAAAGTTGCAGATGGTGACTTTTCATCAGCTTCCACCAGTGGGGGAGCACAGCAACTTGGCCATTCAGTGAGCCATGGTTGTATCCTCTCTAATGAGGTCTGGATCTCAGCCCTGTGGTGGCTGCTTCCTGTGTGCTCAACTCTCACCCAAAGGCTGTTCCTTATATCTGCTGTTCTTGTGTTCTTTAGAGTCCTTATTAGTCAAGTTTTCTTTACTCCAATCCCCCACTATAGTTAATTCTTTAATTAAAAATTTCCCCTGTCAAATTATAATGTAACTAGAGGCCAGGTGCATGAAATTCGTGCAAGGGGCTCGGCCCTCGCAGCCCCGGCTTCATCCGGAAGGACATCCAGAAAGTCGTTCGGCTGTCTTGTCTAATTAGCATATTATGCTTTTATTATTATAGATTCCTCTCTCCTAATTGGACACTAACTAATAGGCTTACCTTCATTAAAAAATATGAAACTCATGCTAAGAACTAGTTTAAATGTGTGCAAGTTCACACAGCTGGCAAACAAAGAACTGGGATTTGAATCCAAGCAGTGTGAATTCAGTGCCTATACACCTACCCACTATGCTAAACTGCCTTTACATGCAAATATAATGAATATATCTTTTTATAAAGTCACCAAGTATGTGATATGAAACACCTTTATGATTTGTTCTAAACTTGGGGGTGATATATACACCATTATGTACACACACTATAACTCTGATTCTATGGTGTTTTACCACATGCTATATTCTGTACTGCTCACTCACTTCAGTTGATTCTTTTTCTTTTTAATGGAATGGTACTTAAATCATTTAAAATGTTTTCTTAATTATCTGGTCCCCAATCAATCATGTTAATTTTTCCAGTCCTCTCTGATTTTATCACATAGATATGTTTTATGGTGAGGATTTCTATGCATGTATTGATTACATTGGTTACCCACCTATACAGGTTGCAAGTAACTTTTGAGTGTTTCCTCAAATCATACTTAGAATTAATCATATGACCAGGCCATCATTGGTAAAATATTGAAACATATATAATGTGTAAGTTGTGACTTTTTGATATCTTATTACCATTCTGCATCTAGTAGAATGTAAAAAAAATAGCTAAATATTTAAAGATATCAGAATTAAAGTGTGGAAACTCTGATTAGAGGTGATGGTTATTGAAAGAGAGAATGATTTCTCCATGTTAAATATGGATAATCTTGATTTCCTCCTCAACCTGTCTAGATTTGTTTACTTAAAAAAGTAAAACCTCCACAAGAATTTGTGCTTTCTCTAGTTCCTAATTTACACTGCATCTTTATGTTGGGTTTCTCCAAAACATTTTTGAAAAATTAAGCTACTAAGTCAATTATCTCTCCCACTCTCAAAAAAAAAAAATCAACAGTTTCAGTCCTGTAATTTGGAGCATTTCATACAACCTCAGGAAATGTAAAACCACAATAATTTACTGGTTTTAAGAGAAATAATTGAGTTGTAAACTTTACCATGGAAGAGTATAAATGAGTAAGCAGTGTTCCCACCTGATAGCCAAGCAAACAGCATCTTCTAGTATGTAATTTGGCTCTGCAATTCATTATTCTTACCATCACTATATCTCCAGTGGGACAGCTTTCATTTTCTGAAAATGATTTAATTGGTTAAAAAAAAGTCCCCTGTCCATTTCCAAGGAGCAAGCTGCCTGTCATCTTCTTTCTCTCAGAGGGGAAAGATAAAAGTCAAAGGGCAGTGGCTCTGGAGATATTTTGAGACCCCTGTAGAGTAGATGTGCCCCTTTGGCCTATTCATCAGTCTTTTCATTCCTCACAGAAAGATTCCTGCAAGACAACCTGGGAAGATGCCTGATGCAGAACTGAGTTCCCGCTGTTAGCAATCTGCGATATCCAAACAGAATTCATGGTAAGTAGATTGCCTTTCGTTTGTGATATTTTTGAATATAATTTTAAAGATCTCTTGGTGGTTGCATTCATTTTTTATCGTGTGCATTCCAAACATATGTTTATGAAGTGTGTGTGTTTATGTGCTAGTTCATGCTTCCGTAAACACAAAATGACTGTCGGAGGTGCTGCTTTCATTGTGGTCCCTATGCACTGGTTATTGTGATTTTTTTCTTAACTATGCCCAAAGGACATTCCTTTTGTCGATTTTACCATGAATAAACCCATGTTAGTGATGTGAGGGATTTTTTCCCCCATTTTGTCTTCTTTCAGTTAATTTTGACTTCATTATTAAGATGAATTGTAATGATGTTTAAAACCCCAGAGGCCAACTAGCTTCATTTGATTTTTTCTGGTAGATGAAAAAAACTGTTAACAATTTCAGTCTTCTGTGAAATGTGCCCTGTGCTTTGTGCTTACATTTTTAATGTGCCTTTTAAAACAGAATTGATTTGGTTCTTTTTCAAAAATATATAAAACAGTAAATATTTTATAAGGGAAGGGATAGCTTTTTTCCCCCGCTTTTTTTTGGGGGGGGGGGGGGCTGAACAATTGAAGCAGAAAAATTAATCTCACCATATTAACCAGTTGAAAACAAAGCAATGCTTTAAAAAATTACTTTGAACTTCCAAAATTATTTGCCTCAAGATGCAATGTACTTGGCATGTGCTGTCTAGGAAAAGAATTTGGCCTCAGCACTCTATGCAGTCTGCCCCCCACTCAGGCCTTCTGGTCTCCCAAACAAAGAGAACGGAAGCCAGTAACAAATACTATCCGGAATTCACTCAAAGGAAAATGTGATATAGATATATGAAGTGTTAATTTCGGGTGGAATTTCAGGCATCTTTATGAAAAAAAAAATGACATATTTTTCATGAATTCTGTAGCTCTTTGTAATATAAACTTTTATTTCATGAAAGAAGGTGGCCATTTTTTGCCATGCTCCCTGTTCAGGCCTTGGGAGCAGAATCATCTGCATATTAGCCTCTGTATTACATGGACCCTGCCCTCTTCCATTTCTTTATGTGACAAACATTTACTAAATTCCTTCTCTGTGCCTTGTGTTTGCTGAAGGGGATAAAAGCCGGCATTAAACACAGACTCTGCCCTCAAGAAACTTCAAGTCTAATGGGAGAGAGGAACAAATGCATATTATTTATACCCATGGAAGACTCAAAGAAGAAGGAGGATGAGGAGGAAGATAAGAAAAAGTAAGTGTCACGTGAAAGGACTATATGAGTTGTTTGGGATCTCTTGGGAGAGGAACTTGACCTAAAGACTGTTTCTTCTTTGCATCAAGTACAGAAGGAGGTGTATTTGTCTGGAGGTTATTTGACTGTGATAAAGTTTAATCTCAGCTGGATTTTAAGGAACAGAGGCATTTCCATTGCTGCTTCTTCATCTTTTCTCTCTCATTAGGGCAGTGGCTTCTGTGAATTAAAGCAGCCCCTCACCCACCCTTTGGTAACAATCCTAAGCCTGCCTTGCCGGCCTAATGATTAGCAAATTGCTCTTGCTAGATCAATGGGCATGCTTTCAAGTGTAATAAGAATGAAAAAAAAAAGTGTTCAAAGCTGAGATATTTTTAGTCCTACAGAGAGATTGATTTTCTATGAGGTTCTGAATTACTTTTAAAAAACCTGTTTTTAAATCCACTAACATTTCAGGTTTGAGACTCACGATGATGAAGGAACGTTTTCCTGGATGTCCTTTCTTCTTAAGTTAACATCTCATCATTTCTTTGGGCTGTGAACTCGTTCATGCTTTCTCAGTAAATGTAACATCTTGATGGTATCAGTTCTTGCTATATTAAAAGAAAAGTGCAACTCAGATGCCTATAACAATAAATATTTATAATTTAACATGATTCTGTAGGCTGGCTAGATGTTCTGGGCTGTGCTTGATCGACTGAGATGCAGATGGCCTTACATTTTGGGGAACTCGGCTGGGGAAGCTGTGAGGGCTGGGATCCCTCCATGTGGCCACTTTCCTGGAAGCCAAACAGACTTTCCGATTGAGATCATTAGGGCAGAGACAACATCTCTGCCAACTGGGCAGCAATACCTCCAATGGTTTTACCAAAAACTAGAAGGAAGTCACCAGTTCTATAGTGCTTCCTACATGTCACCATCTATAAAACTGAACCTTGTAGTATCCTATTTCTGGGTCATTTTCAGAAATAAAATGTGAGGGCATCAAAGGAGGGAAAAGGATTTGATTTTGTTTTCTTCCCTATCTCAACTATCAAATTAAGTCTCAAATTCAAAATTCCTGAAAAATTCAAGTGCCATATTTATATCTACTGTTCACTGTCCATTCTTTTTACCACTCACAGGAACTAGAAAACAGTTAATTCCATGAAACGCTCCAAAACAGTCATGGCATGAAACAGCATTTCTCAGAGGGTGGTGGACACTTCTATCAGAGTTTCTAGTGAAGTGGCTAATCACTTTTTAGGAATGATTTTAAGAATAGCCCTTCTAGTAACATTAGAACTAGATGGAATATCAATTTCTACTAGAAGAAAATAATAATCCTGGAACATACTCTTGAGGAAATTAAAAATCTCTTCAGTTCAAGCAAGTTCACAAAACTGGTATTCTCCTACCGATAGACATGCGACTATCAGAGCATGAATATTTGCAATAGAGCTTCTGTCCAAGCTTATCAAGGCTCTATCTCTACACACCACCAGGTATGCAGGGCTGCCTTCAGGCACCTTGGATAGAGTACCTTCTCCCCTTTTTCCTTTTCACCCCAACGGTTTAAGATGCTACTTTTAGAGTCCCAGATAGGTTTATCTTATTCAGCACAGAGGGTACAGTAACAAAACTGTGATTATAAATACTCCAGAAGAAAAAAAAATTGCCCTACACTCATCTTTGGACCTTTTGGAACTCAACTTCTGTATCTTGTAAGTTGCTGAATCCTTTCTAACTGGCTTTCATGAGAGTTCATCGAGCAAAGGGAAATGAGGCAGGCACTGCTAAGTCATTATTTCAGTAAAATGTCTGTTCATGGTCAGGCTGCCATGTGTCAGCTCCTATGGTAGGCGGGGCCGTAGGATGTTAGTTAACTCTCAGACAGGGGACTTGCTTCATACCTGATTACTTCAGAATAGTGAGTTATAGGAAGTTGTTGCTGTGTCTGGTATGAATTCATTCCCATTGGGGGAGGTGTGGAAGTACAGAAAACGGTATGAAATTATTTTCTAGGAAATCTCAAGCAGACAGGTGTGTGACTTGAACAGCATGTATTATTTTTATTAAGTTAAGAGAATTTCCTCAAATCCCCAACTAAATTGTTGATTGTTATAGATAGTCATAACAGCAGGAAAAAGAGTTTCACTGGAGAACCAAATATTTAACCTGCCAACTCGTATGTTTTACATTAGCTGTTAACACTGGTTTCCTTTATACGCACTCCTTATGGGTAAAGGAAATGACAGTATAATTCATGGGCTCAAAATTGTAATCAGGTCAATGAGCTGCCTGATTTACCAACACTATGTGTCAAACAGTCTCTCTGAGGTAAAGGAGCTAGGGGTGGGAAACTTGTATTTTTACAAACTAAAAATGCTAGTTGCCATTACAAAGAAATGACCAGCATAACCTGCTATGCATTGCCCTGTATTGCATATAGTTTAATATACAGGCTAGGGCAAAAGTAGATGTACATTTGTGAGTACACAAAACACGGAGTTTATTATTACATATTAATTATTGTCTAATTTCTAATTTTTCATATGAGCAACTGTAAACCTACTTTTACCCCACCCTGTACGTGTCTTCTGAATTAATAGATGAAGATATTTAACTACAGGCAAATAAGGGAGCCTCTCTTCTATAGGGAGGGATTAGAGAAAAAATCTAAAGAGTGAGATGTAACCAGGTATCTGATCAAAAGCAAAAGAAAGTTCAAAAAAGAGAAAAGGTTCAGTTAGGTTTTCCAAGAATTACAAGAGAATCCGTTTCTGCAGCAATGGCTGAGATTGTACCTGGCGCCTCTTTGTTGTGATCCAGGCAGTAAGAAATATAGAAATGAAGAGGGACAGGGCTTAGTTCCAACTGCTGTCTTTCTCCCACACATGCATATACCCACCAAAATGCAACTACAATGCTTCTTGGCATGGACAACATACCCCCTATCTAAACTAATTTTAACCAGAGAAAGGATATTATCTTGTAAGAGCAATATTGTAAGATAGGCTATATGACTGGATTTCTTTCTTTCTTTTTTAAAATTGTTTTATTGCTTAAAGTACTACAAAGGGTATTACATATTTGTCCTTTTTTCCCCCCGCCCTTGACAATCCCCTGGCCTCCCCTACCCTCCAGTGTCGTATGTCCATTGGTTATGCTTATATGCATGCATACAAGTCCTTCGGTTGATCTCTTATCCCGCTCCCTCCTGCCCCCCAACCCTCCCTGTCCTTCCCATCGCAGTTTGACAATCAGTTTGAGGCAGCTCTGCCTCTGTATCTATTATTGTTCATAAGTTTATAATGGTTTTTATTATCCATGAATGAATGAGATCATGTGGTATTTTTCCTTCATTGACTGGCTTATTTCACTTAGCATAATGCTCTCCAGTTCCATCCATGCTGTTGCAAAAGGTAAGAGTTCCTTCTTTTTTACAGCAGCATAGTATTCCATCGTGTAGATGTACCACAGTTTTCTAATCCATTCATCTACTGATGGGCACTTAGGCTGTTTCCAGATCTTAGCTATGGTGAATTGTGCTGCTATGAACATATGGGTGCACATATCCTTTCTGATTGGTGTTATATGACTGGATTTCATGTGGATGAGACAATATGACTAAAATATCAAAGAATGACTTCTGCCATGTAAAGCATTCTTTGGGGGTTGAGGACTTTTAATTCCCTTTAATTACTGCAAGGGCTGTCTATACAATTCCCTTTTGGATAACCTTGTGTCTCCCTACCAGGAAAATTATCCATACTAACATCTACTTGACAAATTTTCCTCCAATTCTTAAAAAGAAGGGGCCTGTCTTCTTAATCCAGCTCACTTCCTCATCTATTCCCTTAAATCTATCTCTTGCCTCATTTGTACATAATGGTTCCATTTACTAACATTTCTCTCTCCTACAACATCTATTCATCTTCTATGCTGACTCATTTCCCTCCCTTTTCAAGAAACTCAAGCGTCCCCCATTTTCAAACGACCCTACCTTGATATCATCTAATTGCCAATTCCAGTGACCATTTCCCAATTTGCAGCTTACAGCTTCTCCTGTGCATGCTCACCTATGCTATGTGCTTGGTGTTGGTGACACCATCGTCCTCTCAGCTGCCCTCCTCTGTCTGTGCCCATTTATGCTCTTCCTTATCCCTTAAGTGTTGGTGAACCCCTGGCTTCTGACTTTTGCCCAAAGTTCTTCTTGTTTACATATTCTGTGTCAGTGCTATCCTCTAGCTTGAGCCCTTTCTTCCATGATTCCCAGTGCATATCCTTAGTCTACATTTTTCTTCAAGTTTCTTTAGGTGAGCTTGCTGGACATATGGGGCATTTAAATGTCTCAAACATCCTCTCAAACTCAATATGTCCCAAATTAAACTTATCAGTTCCCCCCACTAGAATTCCCCCATCGACCATTTTGTTTGTATTTTGAAAATTCAAAAGAAAAAAAGAACCAAATTTATAGCAATTGCTATGCATCTAAGTGGCAGAAAGATACTGTTTAGGTCCTGATTCAGGGACAGGACAGGGTTATCCCTGTTCCCAGCTTAATATAAGAAGAACAGATCTGGTTTCCTACCTTACCCAGGAAGGCCCTATGATCCCTGACCCTGGCTGGATATTACAACCCCACTTTTTAATTAAGAAATATTTTATCCAGTCCCTTCTGTGTTCTAATCTTCTCTTATTTCCTCCCTCAAAACTCCCCCCACCAAAACTTTGTGAACAACATTCTAGCTCCTGGGTCTTTTAAAAATTAAAGTGTAATTACCCAGAATGTCTATTTATTTGAAGTGTATGTGTGTGAAGAACTGCTGGAGAATGGCGAGAGGTATTCTTGTATCTGCTTTGTCTGCAATTTCCAGTTAACCTGGAAATATCAATAGGTACCCAGTTCCACACAAACTTTTTTCTGCCCCCATTATGTAGTAGTCATCTTACATTCTTATGGTAATCAGTTAATTTTCAGTTAGAAGTCAGAGTAGTACTGGCATGAGTGGTCTATAGGCATGAAGAACCAAAAATGAGTAGCAGTAGCCATGACTTTGAAATATTGATTAATCCATTGATTTTACTATTAAAACCAGCTTTACTGAAGAACAGTTTATACTCAACAAAATGAATCCATTTCAAGTATCGACTTCAATGAGTTTTTAATTCATTGGGTCACATACTAATCAAAATAAGGAATATTTGATCACACCCCAGATTTCCCTCATGCTCCATATTGGTTTCCTAGAATGCCATAACAAAGCACTATAAGCTGGATGACTTAAACAATAGAAAGTTATTGTCTCAGTTCTGGAGGCTAAAAGTCTGAGATAAAGCATTGGAAGGTTGGTTTCTTCTGAAGGTTGTAAGGAAGAATCAGTTCCACGCCTCTCCTAGTTTCTGTGGGCTTGCTGAAAATCTGTGATGTTACTTGGTTTGTAGATGCATCACCTGATCTCTGCCTTCATTTTCATATGGCATTCTCTCTGTGTGCCTGTCTGTGTCTGTATCCATATTTTATAAAGACATGGGTCATATTGGATTACAACCTACCCCAATGATCTCAGCTTGACTGCATTTGCAAAGTTACATTATGAGGCACTGGGGATTAAGAACTAACATATTTTCCACTATCACTCTCCTTTTCCTGAGCTCATTCCCCAAAACGCCACATGAAAAGAATCCCTGTTCAGTTTCTTTTCCTAGCAACCTGTCTATTGGATATCATGGCCCAACAAATTCAGTGGTGCTAGAAGTAATATTAGGGGATATGAATGCTGTGCAAAATCCCTGGAATGGCCCCATAGGAGAGTCACAGTGCAGACCTCTAAGATTCTGAGGAGAGTAATGTGTCTGGAAGCTGTTTGAAAAGCACCTCATGGTTTGCCTTGGTAGAAATGGAATGGCTTTATGTGAATATGCCACCAGGGGTGTCTATCATGTTCAGGGTGGTAACGGATCTCTGAGGTCACAATGTCAGGCAGGTGCAGCAGGAATCCATTTATGGTAGAAATGTTTGAGTGGATTCAGGAGGCACAAGTAAGTGTTTCAAATTCCCATGTCACCTGTCTCAGAAAACATTTATAATTTCTTGTGGTTTCCTTCAGCACCCAACAGAGCTCTCAGTATGGCACTGCTAGGCAAGAGTGAATAATCACTGCATTAGGGCCTTCCCAGGGGTGGTCATACAGAAAGGTTATGAAGAGAAATCTTCCCAGAGGTCAGGGCTGTAAGCCATGCACTTCCATATTCAGGCTGTGTGAACAAAAATGGAACTAAAGTGTGGATATACATGGACTTAAAAGCCATAGTTCATAGTTTGGTTATTCAGGGGTGATAGAAGAGCAAGATGAGATGAGCAGAAACAAAGACATTTGAGGAAGAGACACGTAGATAGACTTATGGGAATGGGCACAAAGATTGAGCATCCTTGTGTCTATGACTCACCAGCATCCACCTGAGAGGACTCACTCAGTATCAGCTGCATAGAGACGCATCTTGTGCTTATTAGCTAGTCTTTCTCCTTGGTCATCGTAACAGTTACACAGTGGGCCTGTGAACGGAGTAGTGATTACAGCAGGTGTAGAGGCTGCTTCTCTTGATTTGATATCACCCCTTAGAGCAGTGGTTCTCAACCTTGGCTGCACATTAGAATCACCTGGCCTTAGAGAGAGGCCAAGAAGCCTCTTAAAGGCACGTTGATTATATCAGAGTCATTCAACCCTGAAATTGTCAAACCATATCCCATATTTCATTTATGTATTTGTTCTCTTTACCTGAAGTACCTCTACCAACACTATCCTTTGAGGGCTTTGAAAGCCCAGTTTACCAACATGAGATCTGCATGACATTGTCTCAGACCACCGGACACTTTTTCTTATAACGAAGGTATGACTATGGGCACATGACCACCCATGTGGATCCACTGCTACTGACTTATCCACATGATGTTGGAAAAACCTTGTGTAATAGAATGATAGAGTGGCTTATTAAAAGCTTGAATATCATACTCCACAGGGTATAGAATCTGTTCTCAAAGATGCAGCTTATACTACATTGAACGGATGACCAATATTTTGTGCTCTGTATTCAATAGCTAAACTATATGGAATTGAAAGTAGGATCAGCTCTCTCACCATTTTTCCAGGGATCCACTATGGAATTTGTGTTTCTCATCTATGCAATCTTAGTATCTGCTCAATTAAAACCCCTCATTATCATTGCTGGTGAAGTAATGCTTGGACCAGAGGATATAGTAACAAATCCACTGATCCTGAAACTCTGACATTTTGAGTCCTCATGCTATTGAACCAGCAAAAGAATGAATTACTGTACTGGTGGGTGATCTTAATTTCAATGAGCTTTGTCATCATATCCCAGTAAGGATCCTGGGTTATTGCTGCACAAGTGAAGACAGAAAAAAATAGTCTAAAATCATGGAACTCACCTTGTGAAACCTTTAAACTCAGTGGCAATCATACATAAAAAAAATTGAAGCAACAATAGCCCAATAAGGGTAAAGCACTGGAAGAGTCTGATCCTTAAGATTGAAGGTCAATTAGACCAATGTAGGTGCTAACTAAGACAATCCAGAATGCGTAATAAAAGAATTAAATAAAATAATTATGCGTATGCTTTTTTATGCTCTGATTTTTGGGTGAGGATTCTTAGACATTTATAAAATCTATAGAGGGTCAGGTTAATGGAACTCACTTTCTCTTCATTCTTATCCATTTTTACCCCCATCATTCTTGTGTTGTTCCTTTTGGTGAATTGTAGATCCTATGCTATTGTGCATCCATTGCCAGCTTCTGTCATATTATTTAGAAAGCACTCTGAATCTTTAAAAATTTTTAATGTGTGAAATATATAAATCATATGGAAATTGTAGAAAATAATATTGAAAACATATACCATAAAGCTATTGTACAATATTCTTTCTTTCCTCTTAAATATATATTTAATATATTATCTGTGTTAAAACAGGCTTTTGGAAGTCTAACAAAGTCCTTATAAGCACAACTACTCTCCAAAAATTTAGATCCATGTCAATTTTGGAAGTGTTTACTTTTCCTCCCTAGCTTAGAGCCAAGAGCATCCTCTATACTAGCTTTCGTGGTCTCCAGCAGTCTTCCAGGGAAGTAGTTGTTTTGGAGGCCTCGGAGCAAGTGGTAGCCGGTAATCTGTTACTTCTCTAGTTTATAGCCCATTGCCCTTCTAATAGCAGTGGCCAGGCATTATTAAATACACTTAGTTCTATCAGTCACATAATGGTGAACAATATAGCCAGGAGGAATTTGGATATAAACAAAAATAATATAAAAGCAACTAATAAAGTTTTATGGAGCTCTATTTGCTTATTGCATTTTACTACTATTGCATAAATGATGACGAGAAATACATTCTTTGAATGAATTGGACTCTGGGTGTTGGAACATTGTTAATACAAAGGCTGTATTTACTTTGTACTTTGGGTGCATAGGGGTCAGATATCCCAAACTTCTTCAGTTAATAGATCCCTAGATTAAGAGTAGCTACATCCAAATACCTGCATTTGGACTTGATTAAATCAAAAGGTATTTTCCATATTGGCTTCTTTCACTTAGTAAGAGGAAACATAGCTTCTTCCATGTCTTTTCAAGGCTGGATAAGTCATTTCTTTTTAGTGCTGAACAATATCCCTTTGCCTGAATAAAGCATAGGTTTTTTTTATCCCTCCACCAACTGAAGGACATCTTGGTTGTTTCCAAGTTTTGGAAATTATGAATAAAGCTGCTATAAATATCTGTGTTTATAACAGGGGTTTGTGTAGATACACATTTTCATTCCTTTGGAAATACCAAAGAATGCAATTGCTGGATATTATAGAAAAAGTGTGTTTAGTTTTGTTAGAATCTGCCAAACTATCTTTCAAGTGGCTGTACCATTTTGCATTCCCAATAGGGATGAATGAGAGTTCCTGGTGCTGAATATCCTCGCCATCATTGTTGTCAGTGTTTCGGGTTTTGGCTATTCTAATAGTGGAATCTCCTTGTTGTTAATAATTTGAAATTCTCTGATGATACATGGTGTGGAGCATCTTTTTATATGCTTATTTGCCATCTTTATCTCTTTTCCAACTATATTTTTATTTTGAAAAGAATTCTCATACTTAAAAATTACTGACCTAAGCAATAATACTAAGATATTAGAGTTAGATAGTACCCATGTTTCAGTTACTTAATTCATGAGTCAGAAAGGTCCTAGTGTTAGAGGGATAAGACCAATAATGTGTGTGCGTGTGTCTGTGTGTGTGTGTGTGTGGGGGGGGGGGGGGTTACCATGTATCTGGGATAATTTATCATGTATCTGGTACATGCCAAGTACTTTCATACAACAATGGTAGAATGCAGGCTATTGTTCCCTCATCTCTCCCGAGAGAGGTCTCTTGGTCATATGGAGGAAAAGGATGCCATAGTTTATATGACATGGATAATAGTGTATGGACATTCTGAAGATAGTCACTATTAACATGACAAATGCTTGTTTTCTGCCATAGCAAATTTCACTGGGAAGTTGCTAAAGACTTCATCAGTGATGTCCAAGATCTAAAGGGCCTGCGCTTGCTCCTCAGAATTGAATGTCAAAACCTGGCAGTGATGCTAGTGAAAGATTGGGAGCAGAGAGTGTACATGAAGACTGGAGAGGGAGAAAGACTAGGAAGAAGTGGCAATTCATAAATTCCCAGCTGAGACTGAATTTAATGACTAAAAAGTTATTTGACTGGGAAAGTAAAGAAATTATTATACCAACCTCCGAATTCTTAAATTGTATCATCATATAGTAGCATTGGGATAGAGTAATGTTTTTGAAATGTTAACTTATGTTACTCCTCCCTTTCACACAAATAAGAGCCTATACATGTTGGCACAGGGAAGAAAGGTAGAGCAGAAAGCTCACTGATTTTAACTCTTTTTCTGGATTATATGTTCATAAATTCTTTAGCTTTAAGGTAACATGGACAAAAATATTGTCAATGAGTATCATGCATTAGAGAGTCAAAAGCTGAAAGAATATGGGAGTTCCCCTGGAGATTTAAAAATAATTTCCCAGTTAAAAGGAAGAAAGATATACTAGTATATCAACATATGTGTAACTCCATCTATTGTAAAAAAATTGCATTATTAACTAGTACACCTAGTAGAGAAGAACTGTTGAGATAAGGAACCTAGTGGGTCTCAAAGATGTGTGCTGGTAGTCAGTCATTAGTGCTGTTCATCCAACATATCTGGTTAACCCCCCTCCCCCCATCTCTACCGTAGCAAACAGTAGAATTGTGTTCTCGGTTTTCTTCAGATTGGATGTGGCCATATGACTCACACTGTCTAATGTAAGAGCCATGGTGTGGCTTACCCTCTTCTCTTCCCACTGGAGTGGTTTTGGTGGAAGCACCTGTTGAGGTGAAACCTCCATCAGCCTGGGTCCCTGAGTGAGCACAAGGAGCAGAGTTTCTCTAGCAACCTGCATCAAACACAGCATGATTCAGAAGCTGACTTCTGTCACGTGTGTGTTTGGAGACTGTGTGAGTGTGTGTGTGTGTGTGTGTGTGTGTGTGTGTGTGTGTGTGTGTGTTTAGTCTCAGAAGGCCTTAGAAATAGAACCTTGATGTCAAAAGTCTAGCTCAGATTTTGAGGTCAGATTTCCTGGTTTGCAATCCTGGCTCTGTCACTGACTAGCTAGGTTGTCTTGGGCAAGTTATTTGCCTTTCTGTACCTTAGTTTCCTCATATGTAAAATGGAAATAACAGTAATACTCTGCACAGTGTTATTGGGGATTTAATAAGTTAATCTTTAAAAAGGGTAAAGAACAGTTTGGGGCACATATAAGTGTTATTTTTTTTCTCTCCTTTAACTCCCACTCCCTCTCATGTGAAGCCTTCCCTAAGAGATAATCCATGACAAATAAATGAGCAAAAATATCCTCAAAGGATTCAATAATAGTGTAATTCATTTGAAGTTTTAAAAATGTATCAAATAAGATTCTTAATGAGAATAATAGAATGTTTCCTTTCATCATAACTGCTTACCTGCATTTGTTGCAGTTATGTGTGTGCTCCTGTGAGATAACTAGGCATTTAATGTTACCAAATAAGTAGTTTTATATGAGCATCCCCCCCCCCATTCTACTTTTCCCTTCCCCCTCCTCCCAGGGAAGGGCCACCAAACGGCCAGGAAGAGAGCTAACTAATTAACTTTTAAACTTGGTTCCATCTTCTTATCCCCAGCGAATCTAGAAACCTCCCTAAGCTATATGGGGAAGTGCTGCAGGTTTGAAAGCAATCTTTTAATATATTCACTTGATTTTAAAGACAAAAACCTCCCTGGAACATTTAGCCTCAGGCACCACTTTTGCTCTTCTGAGTAGCTGCTCCCTGGACTTCTCTGAAGCTGCTGTTAGGGGTGGTTGAAATATATTTCCAAAGATTCAAGTTCTGTATTGGACCATTAAGCCTTTGAGGTCCAAGAAAAACCACAAAGGATTGCTGGTGTCAGGACTGAGGGGGAAACAAGCCTTGAAATATAGGAGAAGATAAAAGCAAAGCCTCTGTGGGTATGTCATTCCCAATCAGATAAAAATACAAACCGAGTGAGTGGACAATAAAGGCGGGCTTTGCAAAGCTGCTGCCATGGGGTGGAAAGTTGGGGAGGGGAGGGTCAGAAAAAGGGGCTAAAAACCCCTCCTGGCACATTTAAACCTGCTGTTTAATGATAGTATTACCACCAAAATTCTTTCACGCCTGTGGAGATGACCAAAAAGGAACAGAGTAAAAGAGCACACAGGCAGGCATTTTGTGGGATCCTGGACACCAGAGCCCTGTTTCCAGTTTAGAAGTTTCAGAATCTCAGGTTTCATCTGCATGGCTCATCAAAAGATCACAACTTCCATTTTTCCTCCAGGATGCTGATGAGAACATTCAAGCAGAAATAAGGTCACTGTAAAGTGATTCAGGGTTTATTGGATTCTTAAGGTTGTTTTCCAGGGATATTTATAAGAGAAATGTAATTTTGGAAGGAAAATGTGGTGGCAGTTCTTTCTGGCCCCAGATCTTTATTAAGGCAAAAAGCACTGCATCTCAGCTTTAACTTTTCTTCACATAAAAATGCACCAACCAGAGAATTCTGCAGAAGGACCTGGATTTTTTAATGCCTTTAGTTTTGTGGTTCCTGATTTACATGGGGGCATTGTGCATAAATATGCAGTGCCCCACTTCCTTAATGAAAAAATGCTTTCTTATTTTATGAGCTTGCAGACATTGTACAGAATTTCTCTAGAAGGAACAAAATTTATGTTGAAAGCTGATCCAAGGAAAATAGACTTGAAAGGATTTCTCCAAACAGTAGCAGAAGTGCCTGCTTTCATTGTAGTTCCTGGTAGTTGAGCTCAGTAGATAATAACATGATGATTAGTAATGATAATAATATGAACATTTTAATAAAAATCAGTTGATTTAGGAAATTATAGGTCACAGAGACCACTATCAATTTACCATGACTTTTTTTTATAGAATTTTCTATTTACCTCCACTCAAGAGATTTGTCATGATGCATGACGTCTTCAAAATCATACTTTAGGAGAGCCTACCTACACATTTTTATAGTCTCAGCCTTGTTTTCTAAGTATGGATATGTTAAACGCAGATCTTTTTTTTAATGGAATCTAGTCGAGACCATATATGATTTCATTTTGCCTTAATGCATGGTTCATCTCAGCTCTTATTATAATTCTTTTGTTTAAGATATTGTTTAGCCTTGCTAAAAGTTTCATATCACACTTATTTTCCTTTGATCATGCTTCCTTCTTCCCTTGCCCTTTTTCTGCCCCCTTTTCTCATCCACGTCCTTCTCCTTTAATGCTCATATCGAATAGCTTATAACAATAAAATGCTAGGCTTCCATCATTTCAAGCCTCATGCAGACCTGTGGTAGAGCAGCAGTGATGTGGAGGCTATTAGAATAGATTTATTCATCTAACAAGAGCTATAAGCAAGTGTCTGAGGTCAGTAGCACAGGGAAACATAAAGCATACCATCTGCATCCAAAGGGTTTATAGACCAGTGGGCTGTTAAGACAGGAAAGAGAGTGGGAGAGTGGGGTAAATTGTTGAAAATGACTTTCTCCCTTATAGTTTCCTTGCTCGACCCACACTCCAAGTGAGGAGAGATTAATGGTCTCAATTCCTTCCTTCCTTCCTTCCTTCCTTCCTTCCTTCCTTCCTTCCTTCCTTCCTTCCTTCCTCCTTCCTCCCTCCCTCCCTCCCTCCCTCCCTCCCTCCCTTCCTTCCTTCCTTCCTCTTTCTCTTCTTTTTTTTTCCCATTTGAAATGTCTTTGTTTCTAAGAAGAAGTTATCTTTCAGCAAGTGGGAATTTATATAAAAATCATTCTACTCATAATGCTTTAGAGATATAAAATATAATTTCCCTAAACCACTTAGGGAGAAATGTTGAAAATTAGATATGCGAAGTTATGCAAATAGAATTTGAGTGAAAACATCACTGGGAAGGACTAGTGTGCATGAATGTGACATTTCTCATTTGACCAGACTTGACCATAGAAGCTGTAAATTGGGTCTATGTGGTATAATCAGAATAATAGTTTAAAAACCAGTTGGATTTCATGTTTCTTTTATTGAACTAATTGTTTGAGAATATTGACTTGTTAAAAAGGGGAAGGTGGCTATGTGCTTAGTGAGATGTGGGCACAGGGCCCTTACCTCTGATCCCAACCAATTTTGACTCCACTTCTGATTTCCCTTCGCTTCATGGAGGTCGCTGGTGTTTTTCACGGTACAGTACTCGGCTGTGGCGAAGCAGCTCAGAGCACACTTGCCACAGTAATACATGTTTTCTTAACTAACTCAAGTATTTTTTTCATCTGCTTAAGGAACCCTCTTCCTTTTTTAAGGCTAACCTCTTCACCCTGGCTTTTGAAGCTTTATTTTCACTATCTGTGGTAAATATCTGGGGAGCGTGCATTCTCTGCTCTTCTCTGCTTTATCCTACGTGGCAGAGGCTCCACGCCTGGGAAGTACATTTTCTGGACAACATTGTCTCTAATGTTTTGGATAGATTGACCTTGACCTAGTAGCTGTGTAAGATTTGGGAAGAAGAAAAGAGGCAGAAGCCATCGAATTCTTTTTCTGACAGTAGACCCTAGGTTTCACAGAGCTGAGTTCGGTAATGACCTCTGTCTTCGTTTGCTCTTCACCTGCCACAGATGTGGAGGAACTATCACGTGTTACTGGCTTTCTGTAGGTTTTTAACCTGGATAGGAGGTTCTGACTCTGTCCAGACTTTTCTATATATGCTCCTAATTCTCTATATTATATCCGTTTCTGTTTAAATAAATAAGTAGAATGGTCTCTGTTTTTCTAACTGGACACTGACTATGTAATATAAACCCTCCTCTATCCTAAAACAAATGGCAAAATACAGACTGTCTCCATGTGCTTGTGGGTTCCTTTGTCTCTCCCTTTGTCCACCTATTCAAATCCATCTATGTCTGCCTCCATGTATTATTTCCAGCTCCCGAGTCCTCACTAAATTTACATTTCTTAACTGTTTCAATGGTAGTAGCCTATAGTAAACAAATTATCAGTTTCAATTTTCATTCTCTTTTGTATTGCTATTTTTTATCTTATTTCTTTAGTATCCACTATATTATTGTGAGCTCTCTGAGAGCCAGTATGTTATTTTAAATACCTTCTGATTGTTTTATAGTGCAGTACTGTATGACAAACATAATGGGCTTACTAAAAAAAAAAAGAATAAAAAAAAGAAAAGAAATATCTCAAATACCTCTGTGGTTTTGTTTTATGATTATAAAAGTCATGTGTGTTTACTATACAACATATAAAAAGAAAGTAACAAAAAATATTCTTCATTTTCTAATTCAGAAATGATCATTATTAACACATCAACACATTTTAATCATGAATATTTAGATATAACTTAAAAATTTTATTAGGAATAGTAATACAGTTTTTTATATAATTTTTCTACTACTGATATAAAACAAATATTTTGCCCTCCTTAAAATTCCCCATGAGCACTGAGATGGCTTTATGGTATCTGATTGTACACAAGTGCCATCATTTACTTAACTATTTTGCTGAATAATTAAATTGTTTTGCATTTTTTAGTATAAATAATGCTTCAGTAAAAATAATTGCACATAAATCTTATCATCATAAAACAGTAGTGGACATATTATTTTCTTAAGATTAGAGATATTTCGGGTTTACCTATTCAAAATAAATAGTATTATAAGTAACTTGCAAAGAGCTATGGAAATACAGAGGAGAAAGCAAAGAATCCATTGATGGAATGGCTTTCCTCAGATATTGATTTAGCAAATAAGTAAATGAGAAAATCATTAAGTGAATGAGCAAAACAGTGCTGTTGCAAATCCATCTCACCTGTGTCACATCAGTAAAATAATTGGACTCTATTTAGAAATATACTTTATATCAACATGGGTCATTTATACATACACAGCTAGATTTATCGGTTGCATTTCTTGGAATACGCACATTTTTTATTATTTGTCCTGCATCTATGGATCTTGATGCTTTTTTTTGCATAAAAAGTTAACCAAAGCCTAGTCCATATTAACACTATCAAGTTAAGAATCCAGTCAAAGAAATTATTTCACTTCTCATTTTAATTTAAGAACAAATTACTTAAATTCAGTGAAATCCGGAGGAGGGGGCATACTGAGTGAGGGTCCTTGGAAGATAAGCAGTGGCACTTGGGAGTGGCGGTCTGCCTGAGTAGAGCAGATGGCCAGAGGAAGAGCAGAAAGGGGAGTGTCCTAGAGTGCTTACCTGGGCCAATGCAAGTGTTCTGGGCCAAAGCAGAATTATTTTGAGGTTTAATCATTTTAGGAATCTGCTCCCAGGACTATGACCTAGATGAGCAATAGGATGAGATCACTTCTGAGTTGTAGGAATTGCAGTGGGTAAACAAAGACAGCTATTTCCAAGTTAGCCTCTAGGCAGTTAATTCCCTGAATTAGCATTTAGCATTTCAGACACTGATAGTTTCTTTGTATGTGTTGGTGTTTTGAAAATGGAAAACCACATCAAATACCAATATAATTTAGGAAAATAAAGGTCAAGTTTCATACAATAAAGGAAATCAATTTGCTCTGCTGACAATCCCTAGAACTTCAGGGCTCTGGGATGTTCAGAGGTAGTTGTATACAAAGAACATCAGAGGAGAAAGCTTTCTAAAAACTATAACAAATCTGATGAGTAAGATTTCTTTCAAAAAAGTGTCCCAGAAGGAAATTCTAAAGAAAGCAAAAAAAAAAAAAAAAAAAAAAAAAGACAGGTGTGCTGCGGCAGGCACACTGGTGTGCCGCAAGATTTTTAAAACAGGCAATACCTGACTATAGTCAGGGGCACTGATCTCTTTTCTCTTAGATTGTGAAATTTAAATAAAAAAAAATGACAACAGCCAACACAATAGCCGTCCAGTGTGAATGAATCAAGATTATACCTATATTTTTTGTCAGATTGGAAAAAAATATGTTCTTTTGGTCAGCAACAAAATTTCAGTGATTAGTTTATGTGTGCCATGAAATGAAAATGGTTGAAAATTGCTGGTTTCGATAATGGAGTAAGAGTTCACCTTGCAGAAACTTGTAGACAGCCTTCTCTTTGTTTGGCATGGGTGATTAATAGCTGGTTCTGCCCATAATTTGTCATCACACACACTGGGCTCTCAGCACTCTGTTGTATGTGTAGCCAACACAGCTCTTACTCTGGCACTGGATACTGACTGGAACAGTACTCGAGACAGATCACAGATGCTGTTGTGCACTGTGCCGGGTGACTCAGGAGTAGGGAAATGGTGGATCTTCCAAATGCAGAAGGGTCACAAATATATTCATTCTTGGAGATAATAAAAGATATATATTTTTAAAAAAAACTTCCTACTATGAGCCTGGCACTTTTTAAGTACTTTGCATACATTAACTTATTTAGTCCTTACAACAGCTGCAAGAGAGAGGTACTGTTAGGATCCTCTATGAATGAGGAAACTAAGAACACTCATAGAAACAGTACCCACAACATTTCCCAGGTCACAGAGCTGAAGTTTCTGGGATTCAGCACACTCTTTTCCTTAAGATCTCTCTGATGACTTTCAATGCACATGCCAACTGAATGTTTACAACCATCTTTGTCTTATCTCTTGTTACTGAGCAATATGCTCAATATGTATTCTAGGCACCCAGATTATTTGCCATTTCTAAAATGTGCTTTGTCTTACTCTATCCATATCTGTCTGACATGCATTTCACTTCTTGATTTGATCTTCAAAGTTCAACTGAAATAATCTCCTATTTCTAAAGTCGTCATGCATGTCTCTTTTGCAGGACAATGTAATTATCCCCTCCTCTGTTCTTCAATAGCCATTTTTCTTGCCCTGATTAGCACTTATCATGTTGTATTACTTGTCATTCTGACTATCTTTCAAATGGCATTCATTTAAAAGAGGAACAGGAGCAATGTGCTATACATTTATTTTTTTAAAAAGATCCTGCATTTGTAGCAGGATGCATGGTATCATTTATAGACTTGATAGGCTTATGTTGAATTAATAATCTATATAATAAAAGCCCAGAGAACAAATGGCGGAACAACCAGAACTACCGGTCAACCAGTGGTTATGACATGCACTGACCACCAGGGGGCATGCGCTCAATGCAGGAGCTGCCCCCTGGTGGTCAGTGCGCTCCCACAGTGGGAGTGCCGCTCGACTGACTGGGATGAGCTGTATTCCCACAGCAGCTGATCCCTGCAGGCCATGCCCCCCCCCCCCCTCAGTGCATGAATCCTGTGCACTGGGCCTCTAGTTTGCAAATAAATGGTTAGCAACATAAATTAGTTATAGAACTCTAACCACTCAGTATTCTTCCAAATACCAGCAGGGCAAATTTTAAAAATTGATACCATGTATGAGAAGCAATTTTCTGTGGAAATTTTGTAGAATTTATTAGTAGAATCTCACATGGTCACTAGTGTGGACTATGGAGAGAGAGGGGGAATTGGTAAAGCTGAAGACTGTCCTCAGAGAGGAAACAAGCACTAAGGTTGGAACATATTAGTGGCAGTGGGGAGCTGGGTAGAGTTCCAAAGGCTCTATGCATACAGGGGTTTACTACAGCATAAATGTGACTACCAGAGGAAAATAGGTCTTGATAATGGTTTAGAAAAGGGGTCAACAAACTTTCTCTGTAAAGACCTATATAGTAAATATTTTAGGGATCTCAATTCTCACATGGCACAACTACTCAACTCTGCCACTGTAGCACACATGCAGTTGAAGAAAATACCTGAATGAATATGTGTGGCTGTATGCCAATAAAACTTCATTAAAATAGTGAGCCAGATTTGGCCTGTGGGGCATAGGTTGTGGAATGCTGGTTTAGAACCACAGGTGAACAAAACAGCTGTCACTGTGGAGTATAACCTGCCTCCGCATCACTTACTATGCCGCTCTCAACAATGAAGAATGAAAAGATATTGGTCAAGGTTCAAAGAACTCTGGTTCAAAGAAGTTCTATTTTGAAGAAAGTATCAGAATGGATGCTGGAAGTAAATATAGAGATGAAAAATAATGGTCTAAAGTTCAAGAAAAGATGTTGGGAGCAGCTAAGACAGCAGCTTTCTCATTGAAGACTAGGCCCCTGACCGGCAGTTGTAGGAGACAGAAGATGTATGGGAGTGGCCCCAGAAACAAAGGCCTGAAGACGTGACTCCACAGTGCTGATAAGGAGAAAAGTGGAGGCTGCTGCGGAAGCCCCCAGTGCCAGCTGCAGTGCTACTCCATCTTTCCCAAATGAAAAGGGAGATGGGACAAAGGCCAGGAAATTCCTAGAGCTTGGGTATCTGGTAAAATGTGAGGCTAGCATAACTTAATTACCTCACGATACATGTTATGTAGATTCATTGATAGCTTACTTTTTAAAAAAACTTTATCTCAGAGGGAAGGCAGGGAGGGTGAGGATAAGGAGGAGAGAGCAACCAAAGGACTTGTATGCATGCATATAAGCATAACCAATGGATACAGACACGGGGGGGGGGGGGGGAGTGGAGGGGCGGGGGGTGAGGGTATGAGTGGGGGGATGGGGGAACAATGAGGGGATAAGGACACATTTGTAATACCTTAATCAATAAAGGAAAAAAAATGGCAAAAAAATTTTAAAAATTTAAAAAACTTTATCTTTCTCTAATTTTTAAATATTTCCTCAGTTTTTTTAAACCAGTTATTTTGGAAAAGTTGAAAGTTTCATCTTCCCTGCACATAACTTGGCCTAGTCTGTCAGCTCCCATTGTCTGCATTCAGCCCTCGGGTCTAGCCTGGATTATTAGAACAGCTTCATAACTGGCTTGTTACCTCTAGCCATAGCCTTGATGTCTTCCTCCACTCATTAACCGACCTAATATGTGAAATCTGACCATGTCAATTGTTGGTTCAAGACCCATCATTGGCTCCCCACTATGTACAGAAAAAAGGCCTAAAGTCCTTAAAATGGAGCAAAGGCATTCACTATTTTGCCCTTGTCTGCTTCTCTAGCATTCCTTTGCCACTTACTACTTTGAACTTTATGTTTGAGCAACATCAAATGGTTTTTAGTTTCCTGCCATGCTGAGCTATTTCTTGCTTCTGTAACTTGGGTCATGCCCAAATCCTCACTCCTTGACCAGTCTGTGTGGCTCACCTCGATCATTTAAGACTCAGATTCCATACTTTTCTTACAATCTGTGTGTATTTCTCTTATTGTGGTAATATATTCTCTTTTCTTTCTCCTCCACTGGAGTGTGAACAGGGGTAGAACTTGCATACTAATTGCTTTCAATCTAGGGTGAGTTACACATTAAAAATTGATATAGGTTAAATAAATAGGTAAAATACAAATCATTCACATAGCTTCTTCCTAATTATTTTTTGGAAATAAATACATTTAATATAAGAGTTTGTATGCTTCAGTCTAACAAAGATTTGGCATCTAAGTCCTGAGCAACACGGGTACTCATAGAAATGAAAGTACACCTAATCCCCCCCCGGCCCCCCCGCCGTCATGATTAATGGTGTTAACTTGTAATGATGGTCTCTGCACTTTGGTCTGCAGACCCTAAAAACAATTTGGTTGGACATTTTAATGTGCAGAAAAAATATATACAAAGACTTCAAAGCAGCCTAATTCTTAAACTTTTTCTGTACTTACCTATGGCCATTCCCACACTAGCTCATTAACATGGTGATAAATAGTTGGTGGTGCTTTTCTAATGTTTCCTGCACAATTAAAAAAATATATCAGTAATAACTATTTATTATTGGTTATATCTGGCATTATGCTATGTATTTCACATGCATTATCCAATTAATCACAGTGGCTCAATGACACAGATTAGGAATCTGAGCCCTGACAGTGTGGTTCAGTAGGTTGGGACATCATCCTGGACACCAAAAGGCTGCAGGTTTGATTTCCAGTCAGGGCACATGCATAGGTTGCGGGTTTGATTCTTGTTGGGGCACATATGATAGACCACCAATTAATGCTTCTCACATTGATGTTTCTCTCTCTCTCTCTTTCTCTCTCTCAAATCAATTAAAAACATATCCTCAGGTGAGGATTTAAAAAAAGAGTTAGGAATCTGCGGTCCAAGGCCACCCAGCAGCAGCCCTAGGATTCTGACTCCAGTGACTATGCTCTGTATCAGCACGTTATGCATTTGCTCTAATTTATTAGTTCCTTTAAGTCTTTCTGTTTAGTCAACACAGCCACCATGGGTCTGCACACATACTGAAAATGCATGGTCTGCTAATTCCAACCCTCTACTGACTGTGTTAGTCAGTTCCTCGTTTCAAGCTCAGGCTCAAATTATAGACTTTTTTATGAGATTTTTGGCAGCAAGCAGGTAAAAGAAAAAAATCAAAGCCATTTCTTTTGTTGGGACACATCAAGTAGTTGGGAGGAAATGGGGCTGCCTTTCTGACATCGCTCCATTCAGCCCACAGTCTAGTCTCTTGGAGAGAAGCACTGCAGTCTCCCCATAATTGCCTGTCTGGAAGGTGGAAAATGGGATATGCGATGTCACAGCAAATGAGGGCATGCTGAACCATTATTGCAAATCAGTGAAGTGGCTCAGGGATTTGCTAGGCACTCTTGCCCATTTCCTTGTTTAGGTTTTTGTCAAAAGAATACTGCATAAATTATACAACAATAACTCATGGCTGATTTTAAAGTGTTTTCTTCTGACAGCACGTATTAGAGTTAGAGTTAAAAACTGAGAAACTAACCCTTTTCTAGTTGCTGAATTGCAGTGTGAAAGCAGTCAGGTAACCTACCACAGGACCAACCACGCCATGGGTATTTGTTAAGTATCTATTAGCAGCCCAGCATGAATTTTCGTGCTTTGGATACTAAAAGAATATCAAGAACAAAGTTTCAGCTTACCCTGAGCAATATACAAGACAAAATAATACATTTCAGTGCTTAAAGAAATGGCTGCTAGAAACTATGATAATTGAGAAGATAAAGAGATGGATGGTGGCTGTACTGGTCAGGCATAGTCAGCATTTGCGCTTACTGCCCTATTGTGATCTATTCAGTTTTCCTCTAGTAATATGATGCAGACTTTGCTCTGAGGAACCATGCATCTCCCACTCTCAGGCCATTTAATTTGGGTGATGACTTAGTCAGGAAAGAGCTCATAACTGACTGCAGCCAATGATATATATTTTTAAAATTCCAAGGTAGCCTGTATCTGAAGCCAGCCTTACACGTGAACTTTTCAATTAGGTGAAACAATAAATTCCTTTTCTTAAGCCAGTTTGCATTGGGTTGCTTGCTACTGGTAACCAAAAGATCCTTAACTTGGGTTTTTGTACTGCTTGATAGGATATAATAGACTTCTGCTTCTGATTAGGATACAGTAGAGGCTGGCAAAATAATGCTCCCACTGCAACAGCTAGAAATGGACAGATAAATTACAAATTTCTTGTTTCTGAGTGCATGAGAGATAGGTGGAAGTAACAGAGATGAGATAAACCATACTCTCAAGAGGGGAGAAGTAAGTTGACTGCCTTCAGCTATTTTACAACCTGAGTCATATACCAGTTTTGACCCTGACCCAAGAACCAGTCTTATTCAAGCAGGAGGACTCTGCTGTGGTAAGAGTAACCACCAAAGATTTTGGCAGTTGAATGGGCTGGTATGGGAATTTAGAAACTTGGAGGGGACTCAAACAATTCTTTCCCTCAAACAGGTTCTGAAGCTGCATGGGAGCTAAGCTAAAAGCTTATAAAATGCAAAGGAATATATCCAGTTCCTTGGTGTTTAGGAATTAAAATCTACCAGTCAGAGAATTTACATCAAGAACATTACCTGTTAGCAATTCAAGACATTTGTTGGGGGCTGAGTATGTTGATTGAAACTTATAAAGAGCAGAGATGGAACAGTTACTGTTCTGGGACTCAGAAGATAGAGCCACACCAGGTCTAATAAAAAATCTGGAGACATGTCCTCGGAGCAGTGGAAATCAGAAAAGGACTGAATATTACAAATAATGCAATAGTTTTGCCCCAAATGAATTTCTAATTCAATCGAAGTGATCATGCTCTCACTGTATTTGCTTAAACATCTAGGAAACACTCTATGATAAAAGATAAAATGGTTTGATTCTCCTCTTCATTATATCTGGCATACAATTAAAAATTAATAGACCTGTGAAGAGGTGAGATAATATAACCAATAAATAAGAGAAGAGGCAGAAAATAGATGATCTCATTAACATAATTAGCAGCCAATGTATTTTAATGAACTATAAATAACATATTAAAGAAATTAGAGAAGAGGATCAAATAGATAAAGGATATCAATAAAAAAAAAACCCACAATCATTAGAGAACTAAAACAAACAAAAATAATAATACCTGAAACTGTGTGGATACAATAGAACATAATTCGTTCATTCAAAGCAGGTCAATAGGAAGAATCAAAACATACACAGAGGGAGAAAAATGGATAGAGCAGAACAGAGCTAAAAAATAAGAATATACTTAAAAATATATAGTATGTAACATATGTATAAGAGGAGTCCTAAAAGGAGAAGGTGACAACAGTAGTATTTGATAAGATAATAATTAAACATTTTCAAAATTAACAAAATTTATCAACCCCCAAATTCAAGAATTTAGAAAACTCAAAGTAGGGAAAATGTAATTATGGACACATCACAATAAATTTGGTAAAGAAAACAAAACAGAAAAGAAAATAATTTTACAAGCATGCAGAGAAATCAGTCACATTACCTTCAAAGAAAATAAAATTAGAATGTTAGCTGACTTCTTTATAAACACAATAGAAGCCAGATGACAGTGCAATAGTATCGTTAAAGTGCTGAATGAAAATAACTGCCAATCTAGAATTACGTGTTCTGCAAAAATATCCTTTAGAATTGGTTGAATATTTAAGACAAAAACTGAGAAAACTTTTATCAATAGGCCTGTAATAAAAGAAAATCTAAATAGAATTCATTAGGTAGAAAGATTATCACAACGAAGAAAAGCAGGAGGGAATGAAAAATACCAGAAAATATAAAATATAAATATAGAATAAATACATGATATATTCATATACATGAATATTGACTATCTGAGGAGTTTTATTTATATGTAGAACTAAAATGTAAAGACAGGAGTTTAAGAATAGTATAGTCTTCATGTATGTATACCTGTTACCAAGTGGTGGCCCTGCCCAAACACAGAGGCCAGCCAGCATCCTCAGCCAAAGGTGAAGCACAGCCAACAGCCTACCTAACAGTGAATCCCAGGCTGTGGCCTCATCCATCTTTAGGGCACACCTGTGGCCACACCTGAATGCAGAGCATAGCTGGCAGCACCATCTAGTCAGGGAGCACAGTCTGAGGTACTACCAAACAAGGAGTAATTGTAGGACACAGTCTGCAGCCCTGGTCCAATTGTGGAATCACCAGTGGTACCACCTTGCTAGGGAACACAGCTTGCAACCCCATCCAACTGGAGGTGATTGCAGAGCCCAATTCCTGGCCTCACCTGACCATGGAACATAGTCAGCAACCCTCTCTGATCACGGAGCCCGTCTGGTATTCCCACTTGAACATAGAGCCCAGCCATCTGGGGAATCAAGTAAATGTTCAACATGATGACTATAGTCAATACTGCATTGTATACAGTCGTCCCTCCTTATCTGTGGTTTTGCTTTCCACAGTTTCAGTTAGCTGCAATAAACTGTGGTCCAAAAATATTAAATGGTAAATTCCAGAAGTAAACAATTCATAAGTTTTCCATTGCATGACATCTGAGTACCTCAGTTTATCTCATCATGTAGGCATTGTGTAATCTCACATCATCACAAGAAGAAGGGTAAGTATAGTACGATAAGATATTTTGAGACGGATATAGAGATCACATTTGCATAACTTTTATACAGTATATTGCTATAATTATTCAATTCTAATATTGTTCATCTAATGATCACAAAATATATATTTATCAAATCATATTGTACACCTAAACTTACACAATGTTATATGTCAATTATATCTCAACTAGAGGCCTGGTGCACGAATTCATGCACGGGTGGGGTCTGGCCAGGCCAGCAGGGGAGAGGGGGAGGGAGGAAGAGCCCCAGGCGGTTGGCCAGCCAGCCTGATCCAGGTGGGGGGCCAATGGGGAGGTCGCAGGTGGTTGGCAGGGTGGCCTCGCCCCAGATCAGGGTGTTGGGGGTCAATGAGGAGGGGGGGCCAGCCCTGCCCCCAGTCAGGGTGTTGAGGGCTGATTGGGGCCTGGATCAGGCTGGTTGGCTGCTGCAGTGCCCATCATAGCCACCGGTTGTTCTGATCCTTCCGCCATTCCAGTCACTGGGCTTTTAGATGATAGATAGATAGATAGATAGATAGATAGATAGATAGATAGAGCTTTAAAGAAAAAAGAAAAACATTAAAAGACTATCTCTATGTAAAACTATATTCTGATTAAAAATATAAAAAGGAGTTCTAACATATCCATCAGGGTAACCCTTATGCAAGTATTACCTCTTGATTTGGATCTTGAAGCATTAATAGGCAGAGGAGTGCCTCTTGCCTGAGCTACTAGGATTTTCCACTAGAATGTTGCAGATGGAATTCATGCATTGGATCCAGGTCCTGCGAGATGATTAATGTGGCTTCTAACTCCTTGAAACAATGATTCACATTTTTCACCAATAGCTAATCAAATTATAGTTTATTAATTCCCTCAAATGCCTCAACTTAAAAAAAATTTCCACTTCAAAGATATACATACAACAGTCATTAATTTATTTAATGATAGTTACCCCAAATATATGTGGTAAGAGACTTTTTAAAAAATGATCCATATATGCTCTTAACATATAAACTATAATGTCCCTAACTGTTGATTTATCCAAGTCATGAAACAACATAACAGATGATATATCACAATCCCTAAAAATGTGAGTTTTGGCATCAACATACCAGTGTTTTGAGTCCTTACTCTACTTTTCATTAGTTATTATTTAAGCTATTGAATTCTCAAAAAAATATTTTTTTTTTTTGGCCTCAGTTACTTTATAAAGGACAATTGAGCCCTGGTGAACTCTATTAACTTCTTCTTACAAATCAATGGAATGACCCACTCCAAAAAAGAAAATTCACCAATTATTTTCTCATCTGTAAAATGAGAATACTAAAAGTAACATATCCATTGCATATTTATGAAAATTAAAAGAGATCATTCATATAAACTTTTAAAACAGTGCCTGTCACATATTATGTACTCAATAAATATTAACTATTATATAGTATAATGATCATTTGCATTTCCTTTCTTGTAAACAGCAAAAGAAGCATAATTTTTATCACCTCAGAAGTATTGAGGACATTTTTACTTGGCTGTGGTAACCACTATTGACTTTCTCAACAAATATTTTCCTTTGCACACTTAGATAAGCTTGTAAAGGTCATTTTATTTTACTGGCCTCCTTACCTACTTCAATTGCCAAGCTGTTCTAAAGCACAGTGAGATTGACCACAATAGCAAGGCTCCCTTCCACTTGAATCTAATTAGATTTTAAACAAATGAGGACAAAATAGGAAAGGTGTTAATTACTTCTTATTGCTTTTCCTTGGTGGCTGTGGAGATAAAAGCATACTTTTATTTGGAAAAAAAAGCAGGCTTCACATGCGGCCCAGAACTGGGTAGGTGGCAAATCAATGTGATAGCATTTTATGGAGGCCAGTTTCTCCACGGGCCAAGCCAACCCCCTGCCTAATGCAGAGGCAAATATACAAGTGTTTCCATAGAGAGGGATCTGACTACTTTAATGGATCCCTTTGTGTGTGCTTGTTCCCTATAATCAGTCTTGCTTTATGCATCAACATTAATTGTGTTTTCTGTGTCCAGCAATGATTAGGGTGAACAGAGTTGTTTGATTAGAGAGGGGAGAGGGCATCTTGCGGTTGACCCATGGATAAGCCTCCCATTTCTAGAGGCAGCTTCATCAAGCTCTAGGTAGGCTCTAACACAGCTCAGGTGATGTGACTGAGGATATTATCAAAACCCAGGTTGGACTATGGGACAGAAGCTCCTTCTGCCCTCCTGGGCATTGACCTTTACTGGTGGTGATAGAAGTCTGACTTTGGAGGTGCCATAGGCTGAATGTTTGTGTCTCCCTCAAAATTCAAATGTTGAAACCTAATCTCCACTGTGATGATATTAGGGGATGGGAACTTTGGGAGGTGATTTGTCATGAGGGTAGAACTGCCATGAATAGACCCCAGAGAGCTCTCTGGTCCCTTTTACCATGTAAATCTACACTCATAAAAGACAAAGATGCTAATTGACCATACCTTCACTACACCCATCAGCCAATCAGAAGAGTATGCAAATTAACCCAACAAAGATGGCCATTAAATTTGCATACTGCAGGCAGGGTGGGACAGCGCCATCCGCCACCTGCCCCACCACCATCTGGGCCTGCTATCTGCAACCTGGGGCAGCAGGGCAGGAGAGCGCCATCCGCTGGCCCGCCTGGCTGCCATCCGGGCCTCCCGTGTGTGACTCGACCCGGGGTGGTTGGGCGGGACAGCAGTGATCCACCGGCCTGCCTGGCTGCCATGTGGGCGTCTTGTGTGCGACCCAACACGGAGCGAAGACTGAAGACAGTGTAGAAGGAAGCCAAGTGCTGCAGAAGGGAGAAAAATGGTGAAGAAGGGAACGGAGACGGGAGTGGAGCTGAGGCAGTGGACATGGAAGGGAGCGAGGCAGCAGAGACGGGAGGGAGCCGAGGCGGTAGAGACGGGAGGGAGCGAGGCATTGGAGAAGGGAGCGAAGCCTGCTGCAGGCTTCGCTCCCTTCTCGGCTTCGCTTCCGTCTCAGGAAACCCTATTCTTGCAGGAATCTTTCTGCAATGGGCCTCTAGTAAACAATAAGAAGACAGCCATCCCTGAATCAGAAGCAGTCTGTCACCAGATACTGAATCTGTTGGCACTAAAATCTTGGATTTCCAGCCTACATAACTGTGGAAGATAAATGTTTGTTGTTTAAAACACCCAGTCTGCAATATTTTTATTATAGCAACCTGAATGGACTAAGACCGCAGGATATAGTGAATTCCATTGGTCGTGGAATAATCTCAATGAGATGATACATACATCTGTAGCCTAGCTTAGCTATAGGCTCTGCCAGATACGTTATGATATATGGGGACAACAGGAAGAAGCCATCTCTCAGTTGCTGTGAGAATGTCCTTTACCCAACAGCACAACCTCCCATTCTGAAATAAGCAACATATTTAAAATACAAATACTCCTAAGATAGGTAACATGTTAAATTTAATCTAAGATGTAAATGTCCACCAACAGTGAATATCCAGGACCAATTTTTATCTATGGATGATCTATGAGACTTGGCAATAAGTAGAGTATCCTCAAGGGAAGAAAACAAACAGTACAGTCTCTGAAGAAAACCTTTATCATTTAATTTCACCCAGTGTCAGCCTCTGTTTTAGCTAGAGCAGTAATTTTCAGACTTTTGAGGAGCTTTAAAAATTCACATTTCTGAGTCCCATCGCACATACACTGAATAAGATCTCTGGTGGTGGGAGAGAGAGGGGTGGGCAGGGCTCAGAATCTGCATTTGAGTATGTTCCCCTATGGTCTTTTGCACACTCAAATTTGCGAATCTGTCTTAGGAGAATCAGCTTTATGCAAGTGTGCACACTGATTTGCACAGCCTTTGGTAAAGCGGGTAGCATGCAAGACTGCTGGGAGCAGGCACAAGTCGACTCTGCCTTCCTGCTTGGGAAGATTGCCATTTAGGAGGCTGTACTTGAGCAACCCCTCTTAACTCATTGCTTCTACTCTCTGTATTTACAGCTCCCAGTGTGGCTCAATGCAGCCACCAGCTCCTTCATCATTTTAATATGTTTTTCAGACTCTCTGCCCACTGATAGTATTTTTCTGTTTAAAACTATTTGATTTATTAATGCTGCCCTGAAGAATGTGCAACAGCAATTGTTTGCATCTAGGAAAACACACATACACACACTCACACTCTCACACACCCCAACACCAACACCGTACACCACCATATTAGAGATCTTTGCTAATTCCATCCTATCAGAAAGGCTAATGTTCACGTGTAGTAATAAACGAGATGCTGCCGCCATCTCCACCCTTTCCATTGTGCATGCAGGTGTGGCTGACATTTGCATACGAGTCTCTTCAGTAACAGCCATAGGTGCTGCTCTGGTCTTTGCTTTTGTACCAGCTGCTCTGCACACATTCAGCCCTCATTTCCACAAAGCACAGCTCTCTGACTCTTCAATATTAGTTCTAAAGCTTTCTTTGAAGGCCCTGGGAGAGCAATCCTTAGCTGCAGCCCCAGTTTGCTCCCCAGCTGCTTTCACCTTTCGCTTCAGCCAACTCTTTCTCTTTGTGTCTCTTTCTCAGCAGTTCTCAGTCCACAGGGGGTCAACCCATAGCAAACTCAAGCAGGCTCTGGGGAAGGTCAGTTTGTCTTGGGTGAGTCTGGCCTTGGGAATAAGCACAGATTTTACATACTGGTTCAGGGGGGATGCCAAGCCTTTGGCATGGTCACTTCATGTCAGTGACTGACTGGTATGTCACTCTTGTAGCCAGAGGAGCTTGGCTGGCTCACGAGACAGTTTCAGACCTGCTGGAATCCTCAAAGCGCCTCCTCCGTGCCTCAGATGTGGAGAAGAACATCCCACATGGGGAACCTTCATTCTCTTGCCTCATTAGGCCATAGAATAGCTAACAGATTGCACACACCAGCTGCCCCCCACCCCCACCCCAAGGCCGGGTAGTATAAGGGCAAATTGGGCTCGTGCAGGCTTTGCAAGGCTCGAAGAAAGAGCAGTGTTATATGCCAGAAGGACGCAAGCAGGTTTCGCTTTGTGCACAGACAGCATTTTAAAATGGATAAATCTTCCTTCATTATGTAGCTTTTCAAAAGGAGAATAAAAGGCACATGCACGGTAGCGGGTCTTTTGAGTATGTGTGAGTGTGAAAGAGACAAAGAACTATAAAAATTGTATTTCTTTCTTTGGCCAGACCAAGGATATTAATCTTTCCCTAAAGCCATGTGGTCTGGGCAGCAGCGTCCTGTGAAGCCCCCCACCCCCACCCCACTTCCTTTTGGCCTTCCTGGACAAACTGGGGCATCCCATCAATTAAGTGACATTGACAAATTTTGGAGATAATTAATATTCTAAACAATGCTTGGGTATGGCCAATAACAAAGCCTATACAATTCTAACCAATGACATTATAGAGGAATCTGAAAAGCTTTTAACTTTTCAAATATTCTCAGAACATTTAGTAGCATCTTTACTACTGATATCACAGGTTCCTTGATCTGTTCCTTGACATGAAATGTTCTTTCATATATATATATATATAACATTTTAAAGAGATCACATGGTACAGATGAAATATTTTTCCAAGGGTAGAACAAATATGCTCTTATACTTATGTTCACTTATTTCTGATACTAATTTATAGCATTTTTAGTGTAATGATTGTTGTTGCTCATTTGGTTTATAATTCTCAGCGTGCACATGCACAGACAGGACTGATATGCTTGCTGTTTCCATTATAGCCCCAAACACAAATGTAATGAAACACCTTTGTTCTGTGTTTAATTGTTCCTTGCCCCTCAGCCTATTTTGGACCCTGAAGGACAAAGATATCATTGAGAGTGTTTCCAGGGAGAGCAGATTTAGGATGGTCAGTAGAGAAGATGAATTGAAAACATAAAATAAAACAACAAAGAGTTCATTTGCCAGGTGAGAGATATGGAAGCAAGGGGAGGCCTGCTCTCAGGAGAACCACAGAGACAAATACAAAGGTTAAGAACAGGAAATTATCAGAGGTGAGAACTAGAATAAATCCACTAGACTATTGATCTAATGTGGGTCTGCTTTAAAGAAGCATATAGATTTTATCTCTGAAAGGCAGAGATAAAAAGATATGAGGACCTGTCTTCTAAGTGCATTTGCTGGCCATAGCTGGAAAAAGATGTATGTACACGAAAAAATTAATAAGACAAAGATATTCCTTGTTTTATCAAATCTATACCCATAGCCTCAGAGCAAATAGCTGAGGATTGTCAAGAGTTAGCAAATGATCACCATTTGGAAACAGGTACCTCTCACAGGGAAACACATTGACAAAGTGACAACTTTCTTATTTAATGCTCTGCAGACATCCATCACCTTCAAGTGTGACAACTCCTGCTGTATCCCTAAGACTCTTTTAAGAGCATCAGCAACCCTCCTTAAAGCCCCAGACACTCTCACTCATGTTGCCAAGTGCTACGGATTGAATGTTTGTGCTCCCTCCCCAATTCATATGTTGAAATCTGAACCCCCAATGTGATAGTATTAGGAGTTGGGACCTTTGGGAGGTAATTAGGTCAGAGCAATGGAGTCTCCATGAATGGGATTTGTGCTTTTATAAGAAGAGACAGAGAGCTGGCTTTCTTCCTGCTTTCTGCCATGTAAGGATATAATACAGCTATCTGCAAACCAGGAATGGGTCCTCACCAGTGTCATATCTGGAACTCCCAGCTTCTAGAACTGTGAAAAATAAATGTCTGTTGTTTAAGCCACCCATTCTATGGTAATTTGTTTTAGCAGCCCAAACTGATTATGTCATCAAACTAAACAAATGATCTGTAGTTGTCTCTAGGACTATGGTAGCAGCTTCTCAAATAGAAACAAGATAAATGGCCTTGGATTGGCAAGCAGACTGAGGGCAGTGCCCTTCTGTACTAATCAAAGGCCTGGAAATCCCTGGGTTAGAGCTCCCAATTGTGAATGCTACATATCAGGGATGGCACTGACCAAAGTGTGATGAGGAACAATAATCTGTGGATTCATACACCTTTTGTGTTACATTAGCAATTTGTATAGAAGCCTCTATAAATACATTGGATCCAGGGTTAATACTTCAGGTTCTCAATCTATTTTCCCTTATTATCTACACTAATAAAAGAGAAACATGCAAAATAACCATTACTCTGCCACTCCGTTATACCCACCAGCCAATCAGGAGCAAGTATGCAAATTAACACAACTAAGATGGTGGCGGCCACAGAGCTGGAGCGAGCAGGAGGCTTGGGTTGCCCCCGGCAATGGAGGAAGCCAAGCTTTCTGCCTGCCCTGGCTGGCCCTGGGATCTACTCAAGGCTACAAAGTTTTAATTATAGAAAATAAATAAATCCCAGATACCGACTTCCAGCCTGCCCTGGCCTCTGCTCAAGGAGGCGCTGAAAGAAAAAAAGGAGAGGCTGGGAGCTTGGGTCACCAGGGGGCATGGCCAGCCTGAAAACGGCCATCAGCCCCTCACCCAGGCTGGCCAGGCACCCCAGCGGGACACCCCTACCCTGAAAGGGCTGTGGGCAGCCTGAAAATGGCCCTCATCCCCTCACCCAGGCTGGCCACACCCCCATGGGGTGAGGGTCCCCGCTGGGGGGCTTGGCCAGCCTGCAAACAGCCATCAGTCCCTCACCCAGGCTGGCCAGGCACCCCAGCAGGACCCCAACCCTGATCTGGGACACCCTTCAAGGCAAAGCAGCCAGCCCCCACCCAAACACCAGGCCTCTATCTATACTAATAAAAGGGTAATATACTAATCAGACTGTGAGATCTTCCAGGGGACCTTCCAGATGTTCTTCTGGACAAAGCCATGGTGCCGGGGCCGAGGTCGAGGCAGTTGGAGGCCAAGAGGGGAGGGCAGTTGTGGGTGATCAGGCCAGGATGGGATGGCAGTTGTGGGTGATCAGGCTGATGGGAGGCGGGGCTGTTGGAGGTAAGCAGACCAGCAGGGGGGTCAGTTGGAGGTGATCAGGACAGTGTAGGGGGGAGAAATTTGGAGTGAGCAGGCCAGCAGGGGGGCAGTTGGGGGCAAGCAGGCCAACAGGGAGGGCAGTTGGGGGCGAGCAGGCCGGCAGGGGGGCCAGTTGGGGGTGAGCACACTGGCATGGGGGACAGTTGGGGGTGATCAGGCTCGCAGGGAGGCATTTGGGGATGAGCAGGCCAGCAGTGGGGGGCAGTTGGGAGCGAGCAGGCCAGAAGGCAGAGTGGTTAGGGGCAATCAGGCAGGCAGGCAGGTGAGTGGTTAGGAGCCAGCAGTCCCGGATTGTGAGAGGGATGTCCGACTGCCAGTTTAGGCCCAATCCCTCTAAACCGGCAGTAGGACATTCTTAGAGGGGTCCCAGATTGGAGAGAGTGCAGGCCAAGCTGAGGGACACCCCCCCCCCCAATGCACAAATTTCATGCACTGGGCCACTATATAATAAAAGCTCAATATGATAAGCATTCGGTCATCCATTCATCCAATCAAAGCATAATATATGCTCGCTCTGACATGCACTGACCACCAGGGGGCAGACGGTCGACCAGTCGCTATGATGTGCACTGATCACCAGGGGGCAAATGCTCCAACCAGTAGATTAGCTTGCTGCTGGGGTCTGGCCAAACAGGACTGAGGGAGGTGGGTGGGCCAGACATGCCCTGGAGCCCTCCTGTGGTCCCTACCTGGCTGGTCAACCTTCCTGGCCCCAGTCATGCACTGGTGGGGTTCCTTGGCCTGGCCTGTACCCTCTCGCAATGTAGGAACCCTCAGAGGATGTCTGAGAGCTGGTTTCGGCCTGATCCTGCATGAATTCGTGCACCTGGGCCCTAGTTGGAAAATAAGAAGGTATGTGCCCTAACCAGTTTGGCTCAGTAGATAGAGTGTCGGCCTGTGGACTGAAAGTTCCCAGGTTCGATTCCGGTCAAGGGCATGTACCTTGTTTGCGGGCACATCCCCAGTAGGGTGTGTGCAGGAGGCAGCTGATCAATGTTTCTCTCTCATCAATGTTTCTAACTCTCTATCCTTCTCCCTTCCTCTCTGTAAAAAAATCAATAAAATATATATTTTTAAAAAGTATTTGTTTTCCAAGTAGGACACAAGCTTTCTTATTTTTAGTACTTAAATCTGATCCAACTTCTTATCTATCTACCACTTCCTTTAACCCTTGCAGTCTGATTTTCATCCTCATGACTACATTGAAACTTCTCTCTTGAATGTCACCAGTATCCTTCTCTGCCTTATAATACACAAATCTCCTGAACTTAACTGCACCATTTATATCTTGAGAATCTCTTTCTTTTTTTAAACTTCTTGTTATCTTGGTTTCTATGACATGGTACTTTCTGGGCTCTTCTCTTTCTCTTGTTGCTCTTTTCTGTACTTTATTCACCCTCGTTGTTTTGCTTTCTTGCCTTTCCTTCCCTTATCCTCAATGATGGTGGTTCTTCAAAATTCCTTATCGTGCCCTCTGCTTTTCTCTCTAGAAGCTCATCTTTTAATTAAGTCAGTTGTTTTTGTATGGGTAGTATCACTCTGATAATGAAGATGAACACTTCCAAATTAGAAATCAACAGCACCAATTATATATACATTAGAGGCCCAGTGCACAAAAATTTGTGCACTCGGCGGGGAGGAGGGGCCCCTCAGCCCAGCCTGTGCCCTTTTGCAGTCTGGGACCCCTCAGGAGATAACGACCTGCTGGCTTAGGTCTGCTCCCGGGTGGCAGAGGGCAGGCCCAATCCCTAGGTGCAGCCCCTGGTCGGGCTCAGAGCAGGGCCGATTGGGGAGTTGGGGCTCTGCCCCCTGTCATGCACAGAGCAGGGCGGATTGGGAGGTTGCGATGCCACCCTCAGTCACACTCAGGGTAGGGCCGATTGGGGGGTTGGGGCACTGCCCCCTGTCACACTCAAGGCAGGGTCGATGGGGAGGTTGCAGTGCCACCCCCTGTCACGCACAGAGCAGGGCCAATCAGGGGGTTGGGGCACTGCCCCCTGTCACTCACAGAGCAGGGCCCATCAGCGGGGTTGGGGCTCCGTACCCTGTCATGCACAGAGCAGGGTCAATCAGGGAGTTGGGGAGCTCCCCCCTGTCACGCAAAGAGCAGGGCCCATCAGGAGGTTGGGGAGCTCCCCCTGTCACGCACAGAACAGGGCCGATCAGGGGGTTGAGGAGCTCCCCCCTGTCACTCACAGAATAGGGCCGATAGGGGAGTTGGGGCACCGCCCCCTGTCAAACACAGAGCAGGGCAGATCAGGGGGTTTGGGCGCTGCCCCCTCTCATGCTGATCCCGGTGCCGGGAGGCCTCGTGGCTCCGCTGATCCCGGTGCTGTGAGGCATATTACCCTTTTACTATATAGGATAGAAGCCTGGTGCATGGGTGGGGGCTGGCTGGTTTGCCCTGAAGGGTGTCCTGGATCAGGGTGGGGGTCCCCACTGGGGTGCCTGGCCATCTGGATGAGGGGATGATGGCTATTTGCAGCTGGTCACACACCTTTCAGGGTGGGGGTCCCCACTGGGGTGCCTGGCCAGTCTGGGTGAGGGCCTGAGGGCTGTTTTCAGGCTGCTGGGTGACTGAAGCTCCCAACCGCTCCTTTTTTTAATTTTTTTTAAATTCTGGGCCAGCTTTAGCTCTGAGGCTTGGCTCCAGGGCTGCTGAAAGCAGATATCTGGTTTGTTTGGGTTCTATAATCGAAACACTGTTTCAACTCCAGCTCTGGGATCCCGGCTGGCTGAAAGCAGGTTTCTGGGGTTTTGTTTAACTTCTATATTTGTAACAATGTTTCACACTGCAAGCTCAGAGGCCGGCAAGGCCAGCGGGGAACGTTGGTTTCCTCCATCACTGAAGCAAGCAAGCCTCATGTTAGCTTCCAGCTGCCTGGCTGCCGGTCGCCATCTTGGCTGGAAGTTAATTTGCATATCGCCCCGATTAGCCAATGGGAAGGGTAGCGGATGTACGGCTAATTACCATGTTTCTCTTTTATTAGATAGGATATATATATATATATATATAATTCCCAATATTAAAACATGTTAGTTTATCTTAAAGTCAAAATACATCACATCTTTTCCCTTAACATTTTCTCCTTCTCCCAAATATTTCAATTCCCATCTTTCTAGGATTAGCATCATGTTGGGCAGATCCCTGCCTTATGTTCCTTCTAGCCTCTCTGGTTATAGCTCCTGCCACTCTTTTGATGTGTCCCTGAAAGTTGTCCCATCCATTTTATTCCCATTCCCATTGATTTCATCCAAGGCTTTCTTTTCTTTCTTTTTTTAAAAATATATTTTATTGATTTTTTACAGAGAGGAAGGGAGAGAGAGATAGAGAGTTAGAAACATCGATGGGAGAGAAACATCGATCAGCCGCCTCCTGCACATCTCCTACTGGGGATGTGCCCGCAACCCAGGTACATGCCCTTGACCGGAATCGAACCTGGGACCTTTCAGTCCGCAGGCCGACACTCTATCCACTGAGCCAAACCGGTTTCGGCAAGGCTTTATTTTCATAGGTTATGTAGATACCAGCTCATACTGAAATATGGTTGGAGATTGTACTAGTATGTATGTGTGAAATGAAGTGGGGGAATGATGGCTGACTCCTTTCACCTTTAACTCTATTTTACACACCCTTTTATTTTTCCTGTTTTCTTCAAACTACCTTTGAGCTGAGCCTTCTAAGGTGCTATCATCAAGACATCCTTTGAATGTAATGCAACTAAACTGATTGCAAACCACAATAAGAAATAATTTGCTTATATGAGCAATTGGGAGCTATGGGAGAGATATGAACTTGGGGTTGCTGTGGACTTGTGAGGTTTTGTGAATTAGGGCAAATGTCAATCTTTCTGTGCCTCATTTTCCTAATCTGTAAAACGGTCATATTAATACATGACTCCATGGTGCTATCATAAGAATTGGCCAAGATAACCTTAATGCTTCCCCTTGGCTTGACTAAAGTTTAGATAGGCTTCTGTCTGCCTCTAGGTCCTGACCTTTTTCTCACCTAGGCCCTTACAGAATCCAGATGACCAATGAGCCCCATACCCCATCTCAAAAATTCCTCCACACTTTGATTCAATGGAGAGGAGTTCAGATTCAGTTCTGAAAAAAATGTGAAAATCCTACCATGCCATCCAAATCCCTAATATGACTGTTATAATCCTTTCACCAATACATTGACAGACTAAAAAGTATTCAAAGAGTTCTGGACTTTTGTTCCAACAATAGGAACATTAGGGGGCAAGGGAAGGGATGAGACTAATATAAAACTCTGAGTTATTCAAAACACTCACAATGTGTTACAAGCCGCGAGGTAGGCAGCACACTGAAAGTACCACGATAAGATGTATCCTGAGCTAAAGCACCTGCTGGGAGGCAGAGGCCTCAGAAACCTGCTGAAGGGCTGGGTGAAAGCAGGCTGGGCTTTTTTCTAATTGCTGAGAGTAGATCAATTTTATAGAATTCCTTTAAGACTTTTGGTCTGCACCCTCTTATGCCTTGGATAATTCCCTGTTTTTAGAGGAAAAAGGGAGATATTAGAGATAAAACTTACAGTCATAGTTAATGACTCCTTCCCCTCCTTTCTTTCATCGTATAGAACAAAATAAAACAAGCAAATAAACAAAAACACAAAAACAAAAACCTCAATCATTTCCGTTTTCATCTATCTTTAATTTGGGGCCTGGAGCTGAGGCCTGCGGGGGTTCAGTGAATGACTTTCCTCACAATAGCACTGCTGCTTTCTGCCTCAGAGCTTTCCAGGACCAAGCACTTCAGGCTGGTGCTGTCTTCTTCAATTGTCTTGGACTCCCACCTCTCTTTGCCAGGAACAAAGAAAGACCTTGGTTATGCCTTTTTCCTAGCTACAGCTACCAAAGGAATGGCTATTCATTGGAGAAAGAGAAACCTTGTTACTAGGCAGTTGAGTCTTCCTTCAAAATATTGAGCAGTTAATCATCAGAAAACTGCTTGTTCTGAAATAAGGAGTGTGTGTGTGGAGAGGTGGTGGTTGTATTTATAGTGATGGCTATTCCTCAAAGTAATTCAACAGTATTTGTTGAAATTGTTATTTCAAAAAATAACAGCATCACAATACTCAGTGCTATAGAAGTTCTGGAGAGAATTGACCCTAGATTGAGGGACCTAAGACACTCATAATAGACTCCAAATATAGGCAGGAGAAGAAGACAGTGATGGCCACCATTGCAGTGTTGCACCAAAATGAACACTCTTCACATTTAATAAAATTTTTATTGATTTTTAAGGAGAGGAAGAAGAGGGAGAGAAGGAAACATTGATGCATCAATGGGCAGCCTCTTGCACAGATTAAGCCCATAACCCTGGTATGTACCCGGACTGGGAATAAAACTCAGGACCTTTTGATGCATGGGATGATGCTCAACCATCTGAGCCACACCAGCCAGGACATGTCCTTCATGTCTTCATTGTTTCTGTCATGTCACACAGGGACACCAGGCTAATAGTTGAATCTTTACTTGACTTAAACTTTTTCCCTAAATCTCTTTCTGCTTTTCTTCTATGATAAACTGGGCTGGGCATCATAAACAGTGATCATTTTAAGACCATCTATTTGCCTTTAAAGTATTCTACCTTGTTATGTTCATAAGTATATTTATTTTTGTCAGATCAGACCCCAAATGAGATGGATGCTACTCTAACCACTTTAGCTGAAGGTTCCTAAGAGCCAATTCTATCCTCTCTCTACCTTCCTCCCCCTGCAGAACATCTTGTCCCCAACTGTTATGAAATCTACAACTGGGCAACAACCTTCTTTGCATTTAACAGAGGTTAGGTAATTACGTTCTTGCAAATGAAAAGAAAGAAAATGTGTTGTGTAGAAATTCTGGAAAATCGCTTTTGGTCCATCCTCTCTTCTTATACTTAAAGTTAGAGTGTGGCCATAATGGCTGGAACTCCAGCAGCTTTTTTGGACTCTGATGGTGAGGGCTGAACCCTACCAATCAGAGAAAGAGCCTGAATCTCTGGGGACCATGGAACTATCATTCCAGTCCAAGCCTGGTCACCTCCATACTTGTTTTTTTCTTATGCGTCTGAGAAATAATGTTTTATTAGCCCTTTCACTTTCAGTTGGGATACTATTTTTAATCTTATTTTAACAACATCACCAACATGTGCTAACATACTGGGTTTACTTTTTTCCCATTGTTATCCTGTGTTATATTCTTATGATAGCTCCTATCATCTTTACATATATTCTCTACTTTAACCTTTTCCACAAATTCAGTGGAAACCAGTGTTCTAGGAACTATGCCAGGCTATTGGAAAACAAAAGTTAATATAATATTCCATGGCCATGAGATATTCACCAGACCCTCATTCTAAAGAAGTACAGGTGAATGACATCAGATTAATATCACTACCATACAAATGAGCTTTGTTGTTGGGATATTAAAAAAACAGCCCTGGTCTCTGGCATTGAAAAAAAATTTAGCCTAATAAAAAAGGAGAACAGAAGGGCATACAATAATGAATGTTTACAGGCATTCAGGGAGAGAGCTAGATTAGTGCTTCTTTTCCTTGCAGGCTCACTGTTGAAAATTACTAATCATCTGGAGGGCTACTATTAAAATAGAATCAGCAGTGACCTCATAGGGAGCCCTAACTCTCAAATTGCACTCCCTCTTCCATTCACTGGTTGGGAGCAATCCAAAAGTGTGATGACTATGAATGGCCAGACATCTGCAAAACAGCTTTTCTTTTCTCTAATTCTTGCAATTGTTTTAATATTTATTTGAAACAAATGTACTTTTAGTTCTTAAGCCCTATTAGCATGTTCTAAAATCATGGTTGAAAGTATAAAAGGGAAAAATTACACTTCCCCCCCCCCCAACTTCCTCTAATCTAGGGCTTTTGAGTTTAGTTATAGGGCCAAGATGTCCCGTAAAGCCAAGCTTTCTTTATGTTTATGAATGGATGCTAAGTGTCGAGCCTATGAGTATTGCTATGGCACTGACTTGTTTCTCCTCCTGTCCTTATTACTATGCCTACCAACTTTGATCCAGGGTGCACTGTTTGCTAAGTAGTATGCATTCTGGCTTCATAGGAATGATCTCTTTTGATCCTCATAGCCTCTCTTTGAGATTATAATTACTGTTTTACAGATGAGGAAACTGAATCTAGGATAAATGATATAACCTCTTCCAACTCATGCAGTCAGCAAACGGTGTTGCCAGATTTGGATCCAGGCTCCTAGCTCCAAAATTCCTTGTTTTAAACCCTTATGCTATAGTATCTCTAGTGCTAACAGGGACCTACCACCTGAAAAAAACACAGGCATTTCAGGTTCCCCATTGGTTAATTCTATGAACAAACCATCCATTATTCATTGCATACCTGCTATGTTCAGTTTCAATGCCTGATGCTTTAGGGGGCAGAGACAACATGAACTTACACTCTTAGATTTTATATTCTGAGAGGGGATATTATACTAATTCAATCACAGAATATAATTAAGGCTAAATTGGCTTTCAGGACAATACTGTATTGTCATAGCATCGTGTCTGGGTTATAAACCTCATGATGAAAATAATATTGTAAATTACAGGGATGGTGTGATGTACTTCTCTATTTTTAATGAGAGCAACTTGTATAGTCCTGGATACATAATAGGCCCTCATGGATAGAAATGATGGTTTGAATGTTATGGAGCTCTATACAAGTTGACCTGGGCTACTGTTTTGCTAATTGAAAAGAATTGGAGGTATGGCAGAGAAATCCTGTTCTAATCCCAGGGCACATTTCAAGAGAAAGAATTATATGAGCCATGCCAGAAGCACTTCTGAAGGAGAGCGGCGTTAGTTGATCCAGAAAATTTCAAGGTATCCTTAAGAAAGGTAGCATCCCTGACACTGACCATGTCATGTCTGGGAGACCAAACAGTGCTTTGACACTTGGTATCCTGGGCTCCCTAATTAAACTAGTGCCAACGTGTCAGGAGCCTGAGCTCCATCAGATGCCTGGGAAGCTCTTCATGCCCTCAGTGCATTGTCTGCCTGCTTTTGTTGTTGGAATACCTGCTCTTTTACTGAGTTTAAGTTTGCCCTTCTTTTGTTCAATTTCTTTTTCTGACCAGCTGCCCTGAACCTCATTCAAATGCCATGTGCGTGTTTTTGAAACCTGGCCATTTAATTCACAGAAGAGCCTTGGGAAACTTTTAGGTTTCAGGTTGTGCAGGGGTCACATTGCTTTGAATTTCAGCTTCCAATTGATGTTAAAAAAACCCCCACATAACTTAAAGAGGGACTCCAGCTGCACGTTCTGAATTTCACCAGGTGTGTTAGCAGAAGCCAGCAAGAAAAGGAGGCAGGCCGATTGGAATCACATCGCAGTATTTCAAATGGATTTACTGTTCATGTTATATGACATTTCATAGATTGCTATTACTGTGCATCGTAAGTGGAAAGTATAAGGAGAGAGGAATAAGAAAGCACTAGTGAAAATGATCAGCCTTATGTTACTGGGACCCCCAACGTGAGAACCAGAATTCAAGATGCAACAGTCTCTGCTTTAGGCTGCCTGTCCTTCCAGCAGAGGGAGGCTTTTATAAGTTCCCCTAGTCTCTGCAGACCTCTCCGCTTATATTTGTCTGAGAAGGAAACTGACCCTACATGTGTTCCCAGAGCCTTAGTACTGTGAGTGAATGACCAGGTGGAAAGATGTTCTAGAAGTTCAAACTGTTTTGCATCTTAGTAACAGAGTAAGGAAAGATCTCAAGAGGTTCACCTCTTTCCTCCAGAGCAATGTTGCACCCACCCACCCACAAAGACAGTTATTGAGTGTTTTATTATGAAAATGTCCCTTGAAAAATTAGCTTTTCTTGTCAAACTTTATTTCCTACTACCTCTTGTTGTGCATTGGGGTTACATACAGGACAAGAGAGGCGGAGAGGTGAGAGAAGTGGGTGAACTATCATTCCAGCTGGGTTGGTGTGCACCCCTGGGAGTCCCTCTTCATTGCACAGTCCTAAGAATCTGCTTCTCCAATACACTCACCCATAATTTGGTCCTTGAGTAGAGATTTGACACTGAAGAATTATTCAATTGCTACAAAAGATGTTGTGTACATGAGGGAGGGTAAAAAGTTTGAGAGAAGAAGGGTTTCCCCTTTAAAATAGAGAAAGCCAGCCAGCACACACCCATGTTTGCAATAAAACCATTTTCCTTACCATGTTAGTCTCTATTGGTTCAGGATAAGAGTCATGTTTTCAGTTACATCATCTGTACATGATAATGAGAGCACTGGACCTTGAAGCCAATTCATGTCAAGTTGAAAGTATTTTAAGCTTTTCGTTCATCTAAACCTCATCTCAACACAAAACTTTTATTTTCCCTGAAGCTTTTCAAATTGACCTCTTTCACAGGGAAAAGAAATCATTGCATACGTTAAGTTCTTTGGACGCCCCTATTTCTATTTCCTAGCTGGCACATTGTCATTTCCTCTGTCACACACAATCTGGCCTTATTGAATTCTTTGCCATTTGATCTCCTTAAGTAGCCTGGTTTCATCAGCCTATTCCCATGAATTGAGAGGCTTTGCCTTATGCTGAATATAAATTGTCATATTCCAGTTCTAAGAAAATCACAGTTTCAGATTTTATCTGGGTTTCTCAGAATGACTCTATGAAAATATTCCCAGTAGCAGAGGTCCAAAAATGATTAGATTTAAATTTGGGTAAGGACCAAATTTGCTGACTCTTAAGTTCTTCCATCTGCTTCACTTTTTAGTTTATGCATTGTATCTTGGTTATACTTTCTTGAAACTTTGGCATTCTATCCACCAAGAGAATAAATGCCCCCTGCCCCAATTAAAAAAAGAAGAAGAAAGAGAAAAATGAGGGACAAGGAGGGGCTGCAAAGGTGCAGGGAGAGATTGATTCATTTAATGTAAACAAATTTCCCTGAAAGGAATGAAGTCTATGAAGCCATTTCGGCATGAGAAAAAAAGGAATAATTGCCCTCTCTGTTAAGTTACTTACTTTTTTAAAAAAATGGAGAATTTATTAGTACTTACTTCATTGGGCTGTTCGTGGATTAAAAGAGGTGCTGCATGTTCAGTATTTAGAATAGTACCTGACATATAGAAACTGTCCCAAATGTCATTGTTATTATTATTATTGTAATAATTATTAGGTAGGTTATTGAAATGGGTACGGTGCACATTGTTACAATGTAATTTGCTTTCCTGTATCAGGTGTTAGAAATGCTAAAAGATCATTTTGGACTGAATAGGTCTCTCCGTAAATATCTAAGTGATGCTGAGATGCTCCAGCCACATCCTGCAAGCACCTTGGAGTAGTCACCATCACATGGTATTAGTTTGCCTCCCTAATAAAGATGACACTGCATCTTACTCTATATTCTTTGCATAGTCTAATGTCCCTTATTAATTACCTTGTGTTAATCCCTAAAAAATGTCCACTTTTTATAGGCAACTATTGCAACTAGAACAGGCATTTCCCATGTTTTGTTTGTATCACAGGATCCATAGAAGCCAGAGGTCATTTAGGTGTTCCCACTGTCATCAGATGGATGCCACTTCACTCACCTCTAACAGATGAGCTACTCTTTAAAGATATCTCCATAGAAGGACACTGCACATTGTCCTTTGTAACTTATGTCAAAATGCTGACTAAAAAATTTTATTTGACTTAAATATTTTCAAGTCTTATTAGTCTTGCTATTTTTGCTCCAATATGTTTCTAAGGCACTTAAAACAATTTTTACAATTTTTCTAAGGCACATCCTATGCCTTTTTGTGTGTTTAAATGATGTCCTCACTAATTTTTTCTTAGTAGATATAGTTCATATTATCTGTTAAACTCAAGTGACAGAAATATCAATTCAAACCAACTGAACAGAGATGTAATATAAATTAATAGAGACGAGTAGGGCTAGGATGGCTTCAGATGCTGTTTAATCAAGGGCCAAACAAATCACCAGGATTTAGTTTCTCCTTATGTCAGTTTTCCACTCTTTTCCTGTTAGTTCCATTCTCCTCCAGGTGATCCCTCCACATCCCTTCACTTCCATAAGATACTGCAACAGTTCTACACTTTATTCTCAGCTGTAGTCCAGGAGGAAAGAGAGAGAATGTTAGTAAAACAAATTTTGATATTTAAGAACATCATTAAGTGTAGAATTCTGGTAGAAAATTGGTGATAGGATGAGTGCCTTAGACAGGGTGCTTAGGGGAGAACTTTTTGGAACATGTTTTGTTTAAGCAAGAACTAAATGAGGTTTTGGAAGAAAATAAGGTCAGAATTTGGCTGTGTCAAACTTTATGGATTCCTATAGACCATCACAAAAATAATTTTTGATTTTATAGTAAAATAAAACCGCTGGAATGTTTTTAGTCAGGGACAGATTGTTTTGAATTACCTTTAAAAGACAATTTTGGCTGCTCTAAGAAAGATGGACTATGATGTGTGTTATCCTGGTGGCCCCTGTCCCCCATGCTCCCAAAAGTAGAGGGTTAAGATGAGAATATGTACATAGTGTATATGAGAGATTATTCAAGGGAGCCCAAGTGAGAGACAAAGAGAAAGAAATAGCTGTATAGAAGCTACTGCAAGTTTCAGAATTTGTCACCTTATTTCTCACCATCTCTGATTAGGTTACTTGCCCTTCTCTGCACCAATCACTTACTTAGGGAAATACTCTGATTGGATATGACCCAGGTCACACACTACACTCTTGAGTCAGCAGTTAAGCCTTTCCCAGAGGATGAGAGCTAACAGTGGGGTGGGAAGATGGTTCAGAAAGGAATTGAGGTACAATTAGCAGAGGATGATGGACAGATAATGAATTACCAGAGAGGTGATGAACGGATAATGAATGGCATAAACAATAGATCATCTTCATAGTTCCTCTTTCTTGAAATGCATAGAGGTTTGAATTCAAAAGTGATAGCAGCTGGGTCTTGTATATTAGAATTTCTTTATTAATGTGTGATATTGAGTGATAAGCTTCAATTTTTTTTATTGTACTTAAATAATACAGGTGACAAAAACACAGATGCACATCATTGATGGTGGGAAAATGTTGACAATAGGAAACCGAGTTTTGAGAGGATATTCTGCTGGAGTTGCTTAGGTAGCATTATTATAATAATTTTTGCTGAGCAATCTGTTATAGGATAGGACATTTATTTAGAATTCAATACATCTATGAAAGAAGACTTATCTTGTGAACGAGTCATTTTAAATATTTCATATCTCTTGCTTCATTTGGATTTGAATATAGCACAGAATAATTTTAGAGCTAATTTCAATGTCAGATTCTTTCGAAGAACCTACCTCTTATTCTCTCTAAAAAAGGGAAGAGATTGGAGAACACATGAAAAGTTTTGAGATGGGAGGGCCTGATACCACAGTTGAAGATAAAGGAGTGACACATCTGTGTGTTTGTGGATTGCTAACAAGGCAAGGTTCAGGAGAAATGTGCCTATCTTTGCATGTGGCAGAGTGTCAGCCGAGAAAGGATTCAAGCCAGGATGCATTTAAAAGGATCATGCTAAAAGACAAAGGGAGAGACCCCATACTGTAAAAGATAATATTTTTGAAGGTATGTGGAAGCATTCCCAATAAAAGGGAAAAAAGAAACAAGAAATAATGACACCCCAAAGAGAGAGAAAGAATGTTGCACACATAACTCAAAGGTCAGATGACTGAGCTACATCCGCTTGTAGTGGTGAGGGAGGAGGAAGCATTTTGAACTTGGACCAATGACCACAGGCTATCCTGTAGGGATGGCTCTCTCCTGGGAGACTGGTCAATGTTGTCTTGTGGAGACCTGATATTCTAAAAATTAATTTTTTATCCTGGTCTTATTTGCTACTTCCTTTTAATGTCACTGTTCAAGGATACAATTTTAATATGTTATTGTTGGAGTACATGCTTTCCTTCCTGGTATCTAATATTTCCTACTTACCTCTCCCTGATGGCCCTACAGAATTTTATATCCCTAGGCTTAGAAGCTGTTACTCTTTAAAAAGGTTGTCAAATCACAGGTGGATTTTGTTTTTCAATGCAATTCCTACTCTGCAGGAGCCTGTTCTCTGAGATTCATTTCTCTGACCCCAATCTTGAGTAGTCTCCATAGTGGAGCATAAGCCTGAAGAGAAGAAGATAGAGAAACAGTGAAGATAGACACAAAACACAGTTAAGACCTTCAGTGCAAAGCAAAAGAAAACCCTGCAGTGATTTTATATTTATTGTGGTATAAAACACTAGTTGCTATGACAGGTAAGATTTGCTATGAAATCTCGGTACGTTAACAAAGTAAAATATTTTTCTTGCTCATCTCGGGCCTGTTCTGGTCAATATGCGAATGGGTGGGTTGGTGAGGAGTAAGCATGAAGGGATTCTGCTGTACATCACTCTTAAGGAGCCAGGTTCCAGGTTTTGGTGCTTCTGTTTTCTGAGAATGCAGATGAAGATTAAGCGCTGGTTGTTGAACTAGTCTTGGGCATCCACAACAGCCTCAGTCACATGAATGCACCTTTGCAGGGGCATCTGGAAGGCTGAGCTGTACTTGCCTCCTCTACATCTCATGTAGTTTCTCCCACAGGATATTTAAGGTCCTCTTTGAAAAAAAATGGGATTATTGGGGTATCATTGGTTAGTACCATTATATAAGTTTCAGGTGTACAATTTTATAGTACATCATTTATATATTCCATTCTGTGTTCACCACCCAAAATCTAGTATACTTCTGGCATCCTATGTTTGACTCTCTTTACCTTCTTCATTCTTCCCCCAACACCTTTTCCCTCCCATAATCACTATATTGTTATTTATGTCTATGAGTTTGTTTGTTTGTTGCTTTTTGTTTTATATCCCAGAGTTGATGGAATCATGTTTCTTGTCCTTTTCCATCTGACTTATTTTATTTAGCATGTTACTCCAAAATCCATTCATGTTGTTGTGAATGACAGTATTTCATTTTTTAATGGCTGGTAGTTTGCAATGAAATATATACACTATTTGAAATTCTTATAAGGAGGCTCAGGGCTCCAAGAGAGCAGGAAGCTCAAATACCAGGTAAAAACCACCTGGTGACCCAGTAAACACTTAAGGCTAGAAGAATCGCTCAGGTGAGATCTGCCCAAGTTCCTAACCCCAAAAAAGGTGAGATGGCATTAATTTGGAAATTAATGACCTGGAATAAATTATTTATTACAGAAATTGGATATTATAATACTGTGAGAGAAGCTGGTGAAGTAAAAGTCTGGAAGGAATAGTTGGAGAGTCAGAGAAGTCATTAACCAGAGACCATGAAAGGAAAGGAGTCTAAATGCCTTAGATTGTTCAGGCTACTATAACAAAATACCACAGACTGGGTAGCTTACGAAAACACTAATTTATTTCTCATAGTTCTAGAGACTAGAAAGCCCAACATCAAGGCAGCAGCATAATTGTGTTCTGGTTTGAGGCTTCTTCCTGGTTCATAGATGGTAGGAGGAGTGAAGGATATTTCTGGGGTCCCCTTCATAAAGTCATTAATCTCATCTTTGAGGGCTCCACCCTTATGACCTAATCACTTCCCAAAGGCCCCACCTCCTCATACCATCAACTTGGGGGATTAGGATTTCAGCATATGAATTTTGAGATGACACAAACTTTCTGAACATAGCACTAAGCAAGACTCTTGCTTCTGCAACTGGGATAGGCTGTGATCACTGAATGTCCCTGGGACAGGCAGTGGGAAAGAAAAGTTGGATGGAAATGAAGAATATACTGGAACAAATGGAATCCATGAGGACAAAGTGGAGATCACATTAGTCTCTTTCTACAGCCAATCTTGATGTTAGGGAAAATCTGCAGAAGGATCTGGCGTCCCTGGCTGCAGAGTTGCACAAGCAAAATGAGTTGATTACTCTTGGATGTTTGAATGAGCCAGAAGTATAAATGTGGATGAAAACTAGGATCCTTGGCTCTGAGTCCACCTCCCTCTCCTAAACCAAGTTAAAAAAATAGTGAATTCATTTTTTCACTCTGTGCCTTTTTTCAAAAATCCTTAGAAGCTCAGAATTATTTAAATGGGTTCTTTTTCTCCTAAGAGGAATGTTTATTATATTAGCTATTTCTTCCCTGGCAGAATTGAAAGTCTCATCATTAGCAGATATCACCATTTTCATTTCTCCTCTGGGGACTTGATGGGTTGGAACTTAAGCATGAGTGTTCAGTGGAGACCATACCCTGTGATTCAGGTTAAATGTGACATAATTCCATAAGCACCCAGCCTCTTCACACCAAAGCAGCATTATCACATATAGATGGTTATTTTCTTGGCTTTCTAGGATTTAGTGTCACCTCTGAATCTTGACACTTCATGTTTCTTTTGAGGGAAAACTTGAGCTTTCCTCTCATGTTGTTTTCATGTCTAATGAATGTGTTTTTCCTGAGAGGCTTTGATGTCAGGTGATTTCTCACCCAGAGCTACACTTTAATGTGTTATCTGTGGAGTGCAACTGCTAGAGCTTTGCCGTGTCATTAAATTGGAGAGGCAAGGGAGCTCTGCAGCAAAGGAAGGCTGAAATCTTTTCATTTTCATATTAAAGGGTGCCCCCTGGAAAGGAAAATGGGTTGTTTTTAATTTTTTTTGGTCTATGGTCTTATGAAGGAAAGAGAGAGGAAGGTTTCTATTTGTACTGTGCCATTATGGGATTTCGAGTAATATACTGTACAAAGGTGATTACATTTAATTTTAGTCTTTGTGAGAACTCAGCTACCAGAACTCAGTCTCTCTAAAGAGGTTGAGTTACATGGAGAACAAAATAAATTACTGGTTTCAGAATGGTGGGGAAATAACGACATCAAGAAAGACAGTTCCCCTCTTTATTCTTAATGTTTTGGCAGAGGACGCCAACCCTGCTCTTATGTTGTTCCTAGTGCCAGTGGGATGACTAACATGGACTTCAGTTCTCAGGATTTCTGAGCCCCTACAGGTTAATGAGCACCTAGTCCTAGACTAACAGCTCTATGGGGAATTCAATTTAGAGTTTTATGTAAAGTAACATCTACTTCCAAGGGAATAAACATTTCTTATCTACACATAAGGTTTGGCTCTTAGGACTAAAGCAAAGTCATCTACTAGATAATTTCTTCTGAAATATCTTATTCAAGCTGAGGTAGCCGTAAAGTCTAACCCAGCCTTATGATGGTGATCATCATCATTTAGCATCTTCATCTTTTTAGTTCAAAATAGCTTATTCTTTAAATCAAATGCAAACTGACCTGAACCTATGCACGCAGTCATCATAAATGCGAAAGAGGAAGGCTACCCTGTATTAACAAATGCATTGCATTGGATTTGGCTAGTAGTCTCTTGGCTATTCGGATGTTACCAGTTGTCACTATATTTGTATTTAGCTCTCGTGACCTTTAGATGCTAGCTAACATAGAGGAAGAAAGGAAGACATATCTGACTGTGCAGACAGTACACACTGTAAGGCAGGTTGCAAAAGCTATTGGTTTCATGACATAAATCTCTTTGCCACAGAGAGGTTGGAAAATCTTAGTGATTCATGGACACAACCTTTTATTTACTCTTTTCCTGGGTGTCACTGAGGGATGGTAGGAAGGAGAAGCCTTATTATCAGGAGCACCATTCTTCTATTGGAAAACAGAAAGGATGTGAAGAGAGGATTCAATGGCTAATTATTACCATGCGTTTGCTTGTTATCAAGGTGAATAAATGAAAGTGTTTGTGCAGAATTGAAAAGAGGTCTTGCAGCATTACTAAGCTTCTTTTGGACTGCTCATATACACTGAGGCACTAGCTGGCACTTTGAATAGTTAAGTTGTCTGTTATGGCAAGATAAACTGAAGAAAATTGTCATGAGCATCTCTTTTTATGGGAACCCATTTTTTTGGAGTATCTCTTGAAGTAATGTGTTAGATGGAATGGGTTTAAGAATCTAGTGAGGGACAAAGGAGGCAGAAGTGTAGCATGTACTCTCCTTTTTCTTAGTGGGATTTGTCATGATTTTCTGGAGAGAAGTTTCAAAATATGAAAAGCAGCCAGAAAAGAACAAGCTCTTTAGACTATGAGAGCGCCCTTGTTTGCGATGTGGCCTGCAGCATCGGGATGGTTTTGTTTCTGATAATGCTGTATGGTCCCATTTCCTAGCCCCATGGTGGAGCCTTTTTATTGTTATTATATCCAGTTATCCTGGGGGTGCAATAGAGAGTAATTTCTGGCAGAGACCAAACCCAAAGCACAAACACTTTAACATCTCATTCAACACTTGAGGCTGCATTGTCAGAATGTGAAGCCACAGGAAGCTCCTCACAAGTGTTCACAGCACCGCTAGAAGCCCTTCACCTGTCAGCGATAGGTGTCCTTGGCTCTGTTTTGCACATCATAAGCCTCCTTTCCCAAGGCTCTTCCAAAAGAGAGGCTCTGGAGGCAACACTCAAACAGCAGCACAAACTCTAAAATGCACCCGCAATCTCAAGAGCACAAATCATGCCGGCAAATAACATTTGACAAATCAAATAGTACATTCGTTATCTCCATGCACCTTGAAACTTGCACTAAAATTAAGGTGAGTGTCAGGCCACCAGTGTTCTGCTTTGAGGAAAACAGCAAAGAATTGGAAATATTTTCACAGACATCAATAATGCTGTGGTTTAGAAATTTAACCCCTATTGAAACTGGTGATTTATACATCTTGGAAATAGTCGTGATGGTAAAAACAAAAGAGACCTTTTTTCCAGTAACATTCACAAGTGGGCAGGTAAATCACATCAGTGGAACTAAGCCCATGAAGGAAGTTTTCTCACGTGCCCCTTTTCTCTGGCCCAGCAGGAGGAATTTTCCAGGTACAGTGCCTGTCCCTCAGGGGCTGGCATACTCAGGACAGCTCATAGTAGGTACAAAGCGGGGCATGCTATAAAACAGGTGTATTTGCCATTTTCCACTTTGATTTCTTTAAATACTAAATTGTTCTAAACCCATTTAGACATTGTACTTTTGTGACAGAGAAGTATATTAAAATATTAATGTATGTTTGTTTTTCCAAAGGTTTTCCAGGCAGGTAGACAAACCACAGTATTTTCATTCTTCAGGTGTGTTTGTAGAGCCAAAAGCAGAAGCCACCTAAAGTCAGTGGTTATTTCTGTTTTTCGTAATATCCCAAGTTCTTTTAAGGATTGATGCTGGTGTCTCAGAAGGCGGAGGGAGAAAACGAGCCTCTCAGGGGAAACCAGTGCAAACCTCCTGGATGCCGCAACCAGCAGCGATGTTTGCAAAACCCCCGGGAAGGAGGAGCTGCAGTTAGGATGGCAGTGGGACTCAGAATTGAATTTGAGTGCATTTTAAGAGAATACATTTGATATTTTCTACAGACTAGGGTTTATGGGGTGAGATTCATACCCTCCCATATTTTATTCTCCTGGCAGTTTTGTGATTGCATGCATCATAGTTTGCATAAGTCCGTCTACTAGATGGTAAGCTGCAAGGGCAGACAGATTAAAAAGCCACTGTCTCTCAGCTTCCAAGGCACCTGATGTTCTACTTTGTGATGCTGGCATTGAGACACTATAGTCACTTTCTGCTTTGCCCTACCGTCTCTCTGTTAGGCGCAGCTGGTAGGGAAACTAGAGGGAGAGGGAAGCTGGAAAAGGAAGAAGGAGCACTCGCCTTCCTGTTTGCTGCCTCTGCTTGTCAGTGTCACCCAGGGAACACTTCTGCCTCTCAGCTGTGGCAGGTCATTCTAGTAGCAGCACTGGACTAGCTTTAAGTTTTCGGTTTTCTAAATCAGAACCAAAGACGTTTGCCTCTCAGAGACCTAGCACAGCTGGTCAGTTAGGCTTCCCTCCTCAGAGGCCTGGTTACCAGCCCCCCACAACCTTTTCTGAGATGAGGGACTAGCACCTGCTGGCCCACCCCTCCTCAGAGGTCTGAGCGGCAAATCTGTGCGCCCCCCCCCCCCAATTTTAAGTTTTAAAAAACCTGAACTTTTCTCTCTGACCCTTTATTGTAGGGGAAGAATTTGTATCCTAATACATTTGTGATACTCAAGCATTTCTTTATTATGCCTAGCTAACTGTTCTATGTACTCTGTACATGATATTTCCTCCATGAAAATAACCGGTGTAGTTTCTATCTCCAGACAGGACCCTGACAGACACAAGGGAATTTTTTTTTTTTTTTGCATGTGCCACTTTTGCCTCTGATGCCTAGAATGATATCTTGCATTCTCCATATGTTCATCCATTTCTCCCTGTTGTCCCCAGATGACTTATTCGGAAATGTGTGCTAAATACGAAAAGGAAACTGTCTTGTGAGCCTAAAATCAAAGATGGGGCTTTGTCTTATCTGCTGTCCTAGTGCCTGTATAAGGAAGGGAAGCACCAAAATGTATTGACATAAAGGTGCTGTTAGATCAAAGGAGCTGAAATGCTGAGCAAATACCTGAAGGATAGCTGCTTACAAACTTGTCTGCAGAGAACTTGTCCACAGAGAATTTAGCATGAAGGGGCTGTGAGAGATTTGGAGGTTGTTATCATAGGAAACCTAACCTCTCTTGACTCATATACTATCTTTGATGGGTAAAGGATGGGGTGTAGCTCTAAATAGTTACATATCAATGTTCTTCATACATGCATATTCTCATATAATCATCAAAGCAACCCTATAGATACGTGCTACTTTTATATCTGTTTTATAGACAAGGATACAATGGCTCAGAGAAGTGGATTTGCACAAGGGCACACAGCTGCTAACGTGGCAGAGCTGGGGCTTAAACTCAGGTCAGAGTCTGTGCTCTTAGAGTTCACACTCCATTGCCTCCAACAATGTTCATTCACTCACCAGGTGAGGCACTTGACGACACCTGACATCTGGATCTTCATCTGACATCAGGATCCTCCAATATCTGGTTAGTACCAGATGCATTCATGGCCTCATCCCAGATGGTTGTATAGCAAATTTAACTAGAGGAGAGGTGTTTTTCTTGGTTTTATTAAACTGTTATTTCCTGTTGGTTATGATAGTGTAAGAAAACTGATTAAAAGAGCAATTTGCCTATAGTTAACAAAACTGTATTATACACTTTAACATTGATAAAAGAGATAGCATGTAAAATGTTCTTGTGCAATTAAAAAAAAACTTGAGAAATTGGCTTCCTCACAAAATATATATAAATATGCACACACATGCATATTGTCATGGTATAACTGCTCTGTCAAGTAGTGAATAAACACACTATTTATTATACTGATTTATAATGGACATTATTTTATTTTCAGAGTGGACACTGAATAGCCCAATTCACGGATTAAATACATTTCAGTGTTGTACATATAACTAATCTATGGAAGGCATAGGTAAGCAAATCTATGTAAAATGAGATTAGTTCATGTGGAGTCAGGTACATTGAAATGACTGTTTCATTTCTGTCTCCTTTCCTAGTTGGTTGGTTCAGCAGAAATGTTCATTTGTCCAAACTAATCCAGTGATCCATTCTGCTGACCTCACTCTCACTTGCCTTTGCACGTCATAAGTTTCCCTTCAAACTACTCCAACTCTTGTGTAACCACGCTTCACAAAGCTTTATGAAACATCAAGTTCCTGTCCCTGAAACAAAAGTCTGGTTACTTTCATTGTGAATTACTTCCTTCAGCTGGGTGGAATTGAAACTTTTCTGTTTTCATCTGTTCAAATAACTATCAGGTCACATGGAGGCCACAAAGAAATCAACAGAAATACTTGCTGCTTAACACTTTGGTGGCTCTAGACCGGTGGTTCTCAACCTTCCTAATGTCGCGACCCTTTAATTCAGTTCCTCATGTTGTGGTGACCCCCAACCATAAAATTATTTTCGTTGCTACTTCATAACTGTAATTTTGCTACTGTTATGAATCGTAATGTAAATATCTGATATGCAGGATGTATTTTCATTGCTACAAAGTGAACATCATTAAAGCATAGTGATTAATCACAAAAACAATATGTAATTATATATGTGTTTTCTGATGGTCTTAGGCGACCCCTGTGAAAGGGTCATTTGACCCCCAAAGGGGTAGTGACCCACAGGTTGAGAACCGCCGCTCTAGACGCTGCAGTTAGAAAGTGAATAGGATGTATTTTCCTGTTATAAACTACCTCTTCTTAAATTTTGCCTACTCCAAATATTTTCATTGAATATTTTATCTTTACTAAAGTGTATGAGTTTTAGATATAGATCAAAAGGTCTGCAGTCTGTGACCTCTGGCCTCTAGATTTGCTACTACATTTGATAACAACTACAGCAGTTGAATCTGCAGCCATCAGATTTGATTGTTGTTCCTGCTAAATAAGCCTTTGTCAGTTTAAATTATATTTTAAAGGCTACTGGGACAACCAACTAAAATTTATAAAAATTATTAATGTTCTGAGTATTCTTACAAAGCAAGAGAAACACTTTCTAAATTTCTTGGTGCTTTTGCTCTAACATAGGCTCCTTAAATTCTGCATTTACTGATATTTTGGGGTATCTGATTACATGCTTACTGGTGAGCATGAAATAAAAAGTCATCAATGGTGACTACCAACTTCAAAGAGAAACTCAAGTGGCTTCTTATTATAACCCTACACTGAATATTTTTCTAACTGTGCCTGTCCACAGAATACGGGTTCCTTTGTTGAGTGAAGGGAGTCAGGGTTTTGGTCACAATTGCCTCTAAGTAGGTAAAGGATTCCCAAATTCGTGTAATGCTGTGTCTTTGTTTTGCCTGTGCCACCACCAACGAGATCTAAAGCTTGGTGTGAAACATTTTAGTCCTAGTATCCTGGTGAAAACTACATGTGCTTTACAACAAAAGCCATGCACTTTTCAATAGATTATAAAATTACCATTGTTTATATATTTGAACATCTCAAAGCTCCTAAATAGCCTAGTTTATAAGAAAGACAATATATTATAGAACATTTTCTACTAGAAATCGAATAATTCTTTATATCGTATAAACAAAGGCTGTTAGTAGGAATCATTTTTTCAAATTCAGTCTTTAATGTATGCTTTGCTACTCTATTGAAGCATAAATCCTACCCCAAAACTTAGTGTTTTAAAACAAAAACAAATTAAATAGAAGAAATATTTGCAAATGATATATCAAATCTATGTACTAGAAGCCTAAGCGACCATTACAGCAGAACAACCAGAATGACCAGTCGCTATGATGCACACTCAATGCAGAAGCTGCCCCCTGGTGGTCAGTGTACTTCCACAGGGGGTGTGCCACTCAGCCAGAAGATGGGCTCACAGCTGGCGAGTGCAGCGCTGGTAGCAGGAGCCTTTCCCGCTTTGCTTCCGTGTCAGTGCTAAGGAGCAGCAAGCCTAGTGGTAAGGAGCAGTGAGCAGGCGGGCGGTAAGGAGTGAGGGGTCCTGAACTGCCAGCGTAGGCCCACTTCCGGCAGGCAGACATCCCCCGAAAGGTCCCAGACTGCAAGAGGGTGCAGGCTGGGCTGAGGGAGGTCCCCCCCCCTCCAGTGCACGAATTTTGTGCACTGGGCCTCTAGTAAGATTATAATAGCCAAACTATATAAGCAACTCAATTATCAGGAAAAAAAATCTGATTTAAAAAGGATAAAGAATCTGAATAGACGTTTCTCAAAAAAACACATACAAATAGACAAAGATATATAAAAAAGTGATTCCTAATAATGAGGGAAATGAAAATCAAAACCATAATGAGATAAGACCTACTATGTGTTAGAGTGGCTATTATCAAACAGACAAAAGATAAGTAGTATTGTTGAGGATGTGGAGAAAAGGGATCCCTTTTACACTATTGGTGGGAATACAAATTGGTACTGGCATTTAGAAAACTATGCAGATTCCTCAAATTATTAAAAGTAGAACTACCATATGACCCAGCAATCCCACTTCTGGATATTTATCCAAAGAAAATGAAATTAGTATCTGGAAGAGTTATGAGTTATCTGTACCCCCATGTGCCCATTGATGGATAAAGTAAATGATATATATAATAAAGCCATGAGAGAAAAAGGACATACTGCCATTTGAGACAACATGGATGAACCTGGAGGCCATTAGGCTGAGTGAAATAAACCAGACACAGAGATATTTATAGTGTATAATCTCACTTATTTGAGGAATCTGAAAAAAAAAAAAGAGTTAAATTCATAGGAGTCAGTTGTGCCTCAACACGCTGGAAAAAAATAGAACCATTATTTGTTCATGGATTTGTAATTTGGGCAGTTAGGTGTGGGCAGTTTGCTCCTATTCGGTGTGGTATCAGCTGGGGTGGCCCAAATGAGGTTGATGGATTTACTTATAAGATGGCTTACTAATGTGGTAAGCAAATTGTTGGTGCCTGTCAGCTGATAGCTCAGCTGGGGCTGTTGGATAGTTGCTTTGATTCTTCTTCACATAGATATGTCTTTGTAGCTGCTTGACTTCATAGCATGAGGGCTGGCTTCTAAGAGGGTAAAAGCAGAAACCTCTAGTTCCAACTTATGCTGTATTTTAATGGCCAGAGCAGTCCCAGGCCAGCCAGGATTCTATAGGGTGAAGTATAAACTCTACATGATAGGAGACAGGCAGGAAATGAATTTATAGTGGCCATTTTTGCATACAAACCCCCACATTGTAATGATAGAGGACAATAGGTTTAAAAGTAGGAATGAGTAACATTAGACATTTGATCTTTGGTCAATATTGACATCTGTATTTATCTCAGAAAGCTTTTAGAAATCCCTTTTTAGTTGTTGAATAATCAATTTCTGCTTTGTAAATGTCAGCTACCAGTATTTATTTGAAATATAGAAGAGGTTGATGATATCTACCACAACTTTTTTCAGACACAGAGAGTACACAACTAGTTTGAAGACAGGGTACTTGAAACCACAGCATGACTCTCTGTTACTACCTTCTGATTTGCTCAGCAATATCTGAAAATCTGACTAGCTTTCTGGATTTTCATATTTCTCAATATGACCATAACTAATATTAGGTGCTTTTTGCTATCGGTTAAAAAGAATACTTAAAAGACAAGACATGAAATAGAATATGTGAAATGCTAAACAGCTGACTTTGCTGGATATTAACTTAGAATACAGGAATAAATGCCTGCATCCACAAAAGTAATAATTTTTGGTCTAACTCCTTTAGAGAATTTTATCTGAGAGAATGATTTCTTTCTAGGCAAAGCTAAAATGAACATTTTTGGCATGCATTGCTGATCTCTATGTCAACTTGGGTACTTAAAGCTTGATATAATATGGCTAGTGAACTTGAGAGTGTTATATCAATGTTCATCAACATCAACACTATTGAAACTTGGGCTGGATAATTCTAGATTATAGGTTGCTGTTCTGTGCATTGCAGGGTGATTAGCAGCCTACTTGGACTCTATTCACTAAATGCCAATAATTCCCACCAGTTGTGACCACCAAAAATGTCTCCACACATTACCAAATGTCCTCTGGGGTAAAATTATCTCTGGTTGAGAACCACTGGGTTTTAATAAATTCATAAATTGAAAAAATATTTTCCCTGAAGCAACTTTTCTTGTCTCAGTAGCCTTCCTCCATCTGCCCCTTTATAATTTGAGGTATCTTAATGAGCTAGATTTATCTTCTGTTTAAATTAAAAATAGGCTTCTTTAATTTAAAATTTGAATTGCTATTTCAAGAAATAGAAATGGATATGTTTGCTTATTTTTAATGCATTTTCCACCAATGATATTTGTGAGTGACCCCCCAAAAGTGACTTTTTAAATTAAGAATTTTAAGAAAGAAATTCATAAAAAGGAAATATAAGCAAAACTTCATAGATTATAGTGCTGGAAAGAACCTTTACTGTCATCTATCATACACTTATATGACAGTAGAGCTAGAAGGGCTTTAGAAAGCAGGTTTGTAAAAAAAAAAATTATTTACAAATGAAGTCAAGCCCTAGAGAAACCATTTGACTTGGTCACACTTCAGTTTTAATCACAGATTGAATAAAAATTAGAAGCTTAAATCTCCCAATTTTCAGCCTAGTTCTGTTTTTACTATCCCAGGGTGCTTTTCAAGTGAGCTCTCTTATTATCCTCCTGGTGCAGTATTTTCACAAACATATGCTACAGTATTTTTAGACAGGACCCTATAGCACAGTGGGTGTTAAGATTGAAAAGCTGCAGGAAGGGAAGAAATAACAAAGAATGCTTATTTGAAGGAAATGCCATGTCTGTAGAGTCTGTTAGGAGGAGGTTTAAGTGTACTAATAAGCAGTTGTATATATAGATATATATAGATATATCGTTTCTATTTCCAGTGTTTGGCTATGGCTATATCTACCTATGAAACTATCTCCGCCTATATTCTCTCACTCCCAATAGCCCTGAGAGATTACTTGGCATTGATACCACCCTCTTGGGACTATGATTTACTTATTTACTTAAGAAACAGGCAAATCTAGTTCCGAAGTTATTCTCTAGGGATAAAGCCACATCGTGGCTTGAATGTATTTTGACTGTTTTCCCAGAGAAACTAGCTCTGAGGGACAAGATCTAAGGAGAGATTGGCAGCAGCCCACATGGCAGTGATGGGAGAAGAGCCCAGAGAAAAGGCTAACTTTCAGAAGGCTCATTAGAGCCAGCAGTTTCTTTTCCAGGGTTCTACCCTCTCTACTTTCTAGATTCCTTCCAAACCTCTCTGTCCCTGTGCTGCCCTTGTGTTAGTCCTGATGCCATAATTCTTCTCTCCTTTGAGTTTAGCCAATCCATTTTGTATTTAGCCTTTAAAAATTATGATAACTCTTCTAAACACTTATTTCTTGAGAAGCAATTTACTGACTCTAACAAGTGACATAGGATGGGCAGTTCTGATGGACTGTAGGCCATATTCATGTTATTCTACAGATGGAGAAATATTGGCACAAGAAGTTAAGGATGTGTCTAAAGACTCAAACCACTTAAGTGATAATACTGACAATTCAGTGCTTTTTCCTAGACCCAGTCATTCCAGTACTTCTCAATGCACAAGCTTTAAAATTAACTACAGAGAAGTTAAATATTCAGCATCCTGTCTGCTGAAAATCTGAGATGTGGAAGGTAAAAGTAAAGGTTTAAAAGGTGGGAGAAAAGAGTAGGTTTTCTCTCCTAGTTTTCAAACTCCTTTCTTCAAATAGTATTTGAAAAATAATTTATTCCAAAAATAGAAGGATTAAATAAAACTACCATTGTTTTCCTGGAATTCGATTCAAACCTGTTGGTTAGGGTCAATGCTCTAAGTAGAGAGAGAGCAGTAATCATGAATTCAACAAGACAGTTTCTGAAACATCTGTCAAGTGAACCACTTCAAATTCTTTGCATATTGGCAGGCAATAATACATGCATGGATGGGTGGATGAATGGGTAGATAGATGGATAAACAGATGAACCATACATAGGCATTAAAACTTAGGCTTTCTACTACACAATTAAGTATATAAATCCAGCTTTTGATTGGTTGAAACATTGCTCTGAGGCTATACATTCTCTTTCTTACTCCTGTCTCATAATTGGTACACACACTCCTTCTCCTACCCCAAATGCAATCAGTATCTGTTTCCCCTTGGGAAGGAATGGAGACTTTGAATTTCTGAACTCCTTCCAGCTGACACCTAAATAATTGTGATAACTTCTGATCAGGTTCAAAGGAAGATCACAAAAAAAGGGGGAAGGTACAAGCTTCTCTATTTTTTCTTAATTGTTTTATTTATTTTAGAGAGAGAGGAAAGTAAAAGGATAGAGATAAAAAACATCAATGAGAGAGAAACATCTATTGGCCGCCTCATGCACGCCTCACTGGGGATTGAGCCCGAAAGCAGGTCACATGTCCTGACCTGGAATCAAACCAGTGACCTCTTGGTTCATGGGTCAACACTCAACTACTGAGCCACACCTGCCGGGCCAGGCTTCTCTATTTTAATTATTGGTACTTTTTAGGAAATCAAAGCAACTAACTAATTACACATATTTAATGATTATAAAATGACTGAATAATAAAGTCCATATTACTGCCCCAATCTTATTTTTATTTGGTATCCATTACTTATGTTCAATTTCACTGATAATTTATTGATTTGAATATATATATATATATATATATATATATATATATATATAATTCTAGAGCATAGAAACTTCTTTTTATAGAAACTCAAAATAGTCAATAATTAATATTCTCTCTGTAAAAGATTTATGTATGATTGATACCAAGAGGTTCCCAAACATTAGTTTCTATGTGTTTCTATTTTTTATTTTCTCTGCTATTAAGACCAGAATAATTCTCCTTAGGTCATTTTGAATGATATGCTCTACTTTCAACAGTTTATATAAGAAGAAAAAATTAATTGTTGGTTGTCAGAGTGCAACAAAATTGTTAGATAGTCTTTTGAAATGATGGCTAACACATTTTAAAAGACTAATGTACATATACATTTACATTGCCTTTTATATAAAGAAAAAATTTGGGAATAATTAATATTCCAACACAGTAGATTAAATTATGGTATATCCAAACAATGGGACACTGCAGCCATGAAAAGGTAAGCCTTCAAAGATTTTATTAATTGAGAAAATGCTCACCAAAAAAATGGCATGTGCCGATTTCTTAGGGGGAAGTGTATACAAAGATTATTCTCTGTCCTTGATACTCCTGGGCCTTTGGCCATTCTACTAGTGGGTAGAATTTATGGTATTGGCAAAGAAAAAAAAACACAAAAATTCTCGTGTCTATGGAGAAGGCTTCCTTGAATTTCCTTACTTGGCTCTTGGAACTCTTGTCTCTCTTAAAAGTACATTGTGAGTATAGAGGTCTAGGCCAGTGGTCGGCAAACTGCGGCTTGTGAGCCACATGTGGCTCTTTGGCCCCTTAAGTGTGGCTCTTCCACAAAATACCGACTTCTGCTCATGGGCCACGAAGTTTCAATCGCACTGTATGTGCGCGCCCGCATCTGGTATTTTGTGGAAGAGTCACACTCAAGGGGCCAAAGAGCTGCATGTGGCTCGCGAGCCGCAGTTTGCCGACCACTGGTCTAAGCTAAAGGGAACGACAAGGCCAGTTAGTCTAACCCTAAACCAGAGAGACTGGCACAGTCCCTTGTCTATCAGATACGGTCAAATTTCCTAAAGGTTGGGTCTAGAGAGAGGCTTAAAGCTAAAGCCTGATAGTAATAACAAGAGTAGCTACTTTGAGTTTTTGTGTGTTTGTGAACTCTGCTGTCTCTCAATCTCATGCATGATCTATTTTTACATAAAATAATTCAGTTTATCAAATGGATTTATGAATGATACATATGAATTATATTAAATATGTGATGGATATAATTTAAAACAGTAGTGGTTATCTGTGAATGGTGAAAACATAGTAGCTTTTTTTTATTTTTCGGAGGCTTTTCTTTATTTTCTAAAACTTATTTGTTTATTAGAATAATCACATGTATACAGACTTTTACTCACAAACATACATGCTCAAGGAATGAAACAGTGAGAGTGTATTTCACATTCTGTGGTATAAGTTTAGAAGCAAGATAAAAAAAAAAAAAAAGCATAGCTCAAATATCCAAGATATCACACACTGTGATTGTGTCTGAATATTAGTTTAAATCAGTGTTCATTTGGTCATTTTATGCAGAGGGTCCATATCCTTAGAATTTCTAAATGAAGCAGGGATCATTTTTTAAGTCTGTCCAACTGTAAACCCTTATTTAAAAAGGTTGTTTGGTTCCCGCTCAAGAATGAAATGAGCAGCTCACTGAGCAAAGATAAAGATCTGTTTGTCTGGCTCAGCTCTCTCAGGGCCAATGACACAGAGCTAGAAGCCAAAGTGATAGGACAGCCAACATTTCTCCCAGTTTTGCACCTTGGTGAAGCCAGATTAGTTCTGAAAGGTCTGAATTGGAGGAGCACGGCCACAGGAGGCAGCAGCCACACACAATGAGAGCAGATTAGGCTGGCCCATTGTGGGTGACAGATAATTGCTCCCGCAACTTGTCCTTCAGGGCCCGGAGGTGTTTTTGAGCCAGATTCTTAGCTTTTCACTTCCCAACTCCTGCCCAATAATTCTGACCTTCCTCTCTTCAGAGTGGTCTCAGTTGAGCTACGGATATAATTCTGCACAAGATCCTAACCCTCTTAGTCTCCAAATGAAAAGCTGAGAATTGAGAAAAAGAATAGAATGAGGAGAAGTGAAATTTTTCATGTCTCACCCCTGAAAATGTCTGGTTATTCTCAGAAATATATTAGCTACTAGTGCTAGGCACTGTTCTGGGTGCTCAGCAATTATTCATTTTGCTGTTCAGAAATACTGGGGATCCTAATCATCTCCAGATTGGTGATGCTTCCTAGGCACCTGGGCGGATGCTGGAGAGCTATAGGTGTTGCTCTACACAGCCAGACCCCAGTCCAGCCTCCCCAGGAACCTCTGGAGCATCACTCATCTGGAGGTGGGCTTGTCTCAGCCAGTACTGAGGTCAATGTCAGACTGTAAAATCAGCCCAGGAGGCATATTTTGTTTACCCAAGATCTCTCTATGGATGAGAGATCTCTATTTATGAGAACCTATGGATGGTCACGGAGCCGTGAGTTCTGGAACTTATAATTGGAAAGCATATTGTGTTAGACAGAATTCTGAGGTAGCTCTTAACATCCCTGCCCCCCTGTTGTATGTGCCTTGTCTAATTATCTTCCCTCTAGTATGCACAGAACCTGTGAATATAAGGGGATGTCATTCCCATGATGCGGTTATGAATCAGTTGAATTTGAGTTAATAAAAAAGGAAATTATCTGGATAGGGATGATCTAATCAAGTTAGCCTTGAAAGTTCTTGGGCTCTTCCTGAGAGTTTGAAGCATGTGAATGTGAGAGGGTCTAAAATGGGCCATGGCACAAGGACTCAAGAGTAGCCTCTAATAACTTAGAGGGACTCCTGGCCAATACCCATCATAAAAACAGGGACTTCAGTCCAATAGTTGCAAGGAATGAAATTCTGCCAGCAGCCTGAGTGAACCTGGAAGAGGACCCCAGGCAATTTGATGAGACCCCAGAATTAGTTGACTCATTTTTCAACCTTGTGAGGCTGGGCTAACTGATACCCAGACTTCTGACCCATGGAAACTGTGAGATGATAAATTTGTATTATTTAAGCTGATAATATTTTGGTACCTTGTTACAGAATAGTAGAAAACTAATATTCACTTCAAAGTTCATTTAGTTTAATATGCAAAAACCATAATAACCACATCCATGAAAATGATGCTGCTGCTTCTCCTCACTTACCTTCAGTTCAGGGAACTTACTCTCTTTCAAAGAAGTTCATTCGATTGTTGGAAAGCTTTAATTATCAGGCATTATTGTCTTTTTCATATTGACTTAAAACCTGCACTATAATTTTTACTCATTGATCTTAGATCTATATTCTGATATGACATTTAAAAAATCCCCACTCCCTCTTTTATATGCTAGTCTCCCAATCTTCTGAAGGCAGCTATCATGATCTAACTACGTCTAATACTGGTATACCCTATATAAAAATTCAAAGTCCTGGACTTCCCATTTAATAATTTTTCTAGATGTTTCAGCAACCTATGTACTTGAACTTGCCAAACACTGTTAAAACATGAGACCCAGAACATTGTCCAAGTTGTGTCTTACAAGTACAAATCCTGTGCTTTCATCACCTCTCCTGTTCGGGTATGGAGCAACTAATGATCTGATCAAAATTTGTTTTATTTTTTTTAATTTCTCAATCACAGTCAACATACAATAGTATATTAGTTTCAGGTGTATGACATAGTGATTAGACATTTATATATCTTACAAAGTGATCACCTAAATTAATCTAGTACACATCTGTCACTATATACAGTTATTACAATATTTATATTCCTATGCTGTACTTGAAACGTAAGTGTATTTGTAAGTGTAATGTAGGTACAGCAGAGACCCCAGCATTCTCCACAGTGAGCCCTGATGGCCCTGCAGAATTGTTATAAATTGAGTATATAACTGGGCCTTTATATACTCATATCAACCAGTCATTAGATGTAGCCTGCTCCTGGGGAGGAGGTAAGCGCCACCACCTTCAGCTCAGGCCAGTTTCCAGGGAGGACCTAATCTGTGAGCCCTTAGCTAACAAGACCCTGAAGCTGGGGAAGGAGAGTCTCAGGGTATCTGCGTGGCACCCAGCAGTAGTCATTATAGTCCACTTAGTGCTGCTCAGGCCCACTTGTCTGATACAAAACCGCCATCCCAGCAAGGAACAGCATTTCCAGGATTCAGGTTGGTTTCACTTCCTGGGGAACTAAAAAGAGGAATTTGAATGCCATAAACCACAGCCCCTGCCACTGAAGTTCATCTCAATATGTAGTTATACTAATTTCTTCTCCTATATCACCCAATTTAGATGCTCCTTACCAGCTCAGCGAGGGTGGCTGCTGATCTGGGTGGATTGTTTGATAAAATGACTCACCTTCATCACCAAAAGGTTAGAGCCTCTAGACACCATGCCTTTTTCAGGCCGTGTGTACTGCAGTTGTCCATTTATAGATAAGGTTGGGCAGGGGAGTAAAAAGAGAGGCTCCAGAGAATCACCTGGATGCCCAAGTGTTCTCTCCCCCAACTATGAAGCAGCTGATCTGCCTCCTTCTCATGGCCAGGTTCAGTTCTCCGACAGATGTTAACTCTTCTTGCTTATTTGTATCTTGGCATGAGGAACCTGATGTAATTGGTGACAGACATAGCTTAAAGTTTAACTTGACTCTTTCTTAGTCTCCTGGTAAAAGTATTTTCTGTTGGAAAGTAGGGCCTGGGACAGAGCCTAGAATTTGGGGAAGAAAATACCAAAATTACCCAAGTGGGTCACTTGGAATAATGCTAAGTAGGACTATTAACTGCTATCTCTTGGTTTCTGAACCCATGAATTTCACATACTGGGAACATAATACTTTAAAATGATAGTTGGTTCAGGGCATATATTCTGTTATGGGGATGAGTAAGACAGAGTATCATAACCAAGGTGATACTTCAGCTGTGTCTTCAAAAGGCCATTTGATATCTGCATTATCCTCTGAGGGCTGATATATATATCAGGATTAGTGGCTACCACAATCATATGCCTACTGTCATAATTCTTGCAGTGAAACAGGACCTTTAGGCAGATGCCACATTATATCAGATCCCTCTTCAGGGAATCAAAAACTTGTAAATGCTCAGGTAAGCTAGCTAGCTAAAACCCCGTGGGCAGAGAAGGCTAACATATATTCAAAATATATGTTACTTTTAGTCAAGTTGCCTTGCTGACTCTTCCAGTGATTCCACCAGAATGGAAGAGGTTCATTGTTATGAACTTGTCACACTGACTGGTTGGGCTTTTCAAGGAATAGTGCCATCCCAGGGTCACAGCATTCGTCTTTGTTTCTGACAGGCTGAACATTTGGCAGTGGCAGAAACTAGACTGGCATTTGTGAGTAAGAGTTCATGCATAGCCTACACTCCTGCCACTGAAATGACTGTATTAATGTACCTGTGGTACAGGCACTGAAGTGGCTGGCAATGGAGGCAGGTGAAAAATCAAGTAGTTAAATCATTCTTTCTATTTCACTGGTCAGTCTCTTCTACAGTGGATAAACTCTGGTGGCCAGTAGCATGCAATATGAGGGTCTTCACCCTTTGTGCCTGCCTCCACAGGTATAATCACATGCCTCTTTTCAGATTTCTTTGTTACAAACTTCTAATCTTTCTCAATCTAGTTCAAAAATTAATATGCCAAGCCATTCACCACTGTCAATGATTTAACATATATTATTTTATCAGGCTACTTTTCTGTTTACATATAGTGGATAGCCAAGTTCACTACTAAAGCCTGCCTTTTGGGAGGATTTCTTCTCACTACTATCTTTCAGCAACATACCACGTGGGGAAATAGTGCAATTTGGTTTTGGATTGTACCAAACGTACACAGCCAACCTATTCATGAACCAACCTTATATGAATCCCCCCCCCCCACCCCTTGCCCCATAAGCTGGTCATAAGGGCTCCTATGCAGCCATAGATGTGAAGAGAGAGACAGAGACAGTGGCAGGAGTCATAAGGGTTTGTAATACCTGAAGATGCCACTAACTTTTGTCCTCTGGCCTTGTTCATGCCAGTTTTCAAATATGCCTCTTCCATCTGGTGACAAATTGCTGTTGGGCCCACCCAAACATATCACTCATGGGTCTGAGAGAAACCAGGTCATAATGGTTAGTCTGGTTGCATGGTCACTTGTATTTCATGATGTTGCTCTACCTCTCCCAAGACCAGCTAACATGCCAAAAGCTGTTTTTCAAATGATGAAACCCTGGCATATCCTTTCTCCAATCCCAGGGTTTTGTGTTGCGATTGCTACTGGAGCTTGTCATAAATGCCAGAGAGCATCTTTTACCATAGATATTCTAATGCCATGGGATCTACCGAGTAGTATAGGCCAGCCAGCAGGGCTACTTACATCACAGCCAGGGCCTGCATCAGAAACCTTTCCTGGCCTGGACCCTGAGGCTAGCAGCCATCTGTGTGACTCAGTGGTCAAAGCAGTATTCCCAAGAGTGAAATATGCTGTTTCCAGAACCTAAAGAAGCCAACTAGGCATTGCTCTTTTTTCTTAATAATGAGAATCTTTATATGCAATAACGTGGTCTTTTCCTTTGGATGGTGAAATCCTAGCATGTCCCTTATTACTGAATTCCTAAAAAGTTCACTAATGTGACAGGACTGAATTGCTGTCAGTTTTCTCTCCTCTCATCTCAAGCACGTGTGTCTTACTAAGGCCTTCAACATTTTTGCCACTTCTTGCACATCCAGTTTGATTAGTTTGATGTCATGGATACATGGACCAATGTAATTTCTGCTAGGTCCCTTTGAATTGTATTATGCAGAGGGCAAGAGAATTAACATAGGCTAGGGCCAGACTGATAGAATAAGCTGTGGTAAGTCTCCTATAAATACAAACTTCATTAGGTCCTGCATCCTGATTGGGATGAAAAAGAACTCATTTGCCATATCAGGGGTCATGTACCAGGCACCTGAAGCTCTGTTAATTTGCTCTACTAAAGATGCTACATCAGGCACAGCAGCAGCAATTGAGGTTATGAATTGGGTGAATTTAACATGGTCTGCTGTTATTCTCCAGGCTGTTTTTTTTATTTAGGTCACACTGTTTATATGATGTGGACCACCTCCTAGGCAGTCTTTAAGGCCATTAAGAGTGGCATTAATTTCTGCCATTCACCTTTATATGCACTGTTGTTTTTGACTTAACTTTGTTGGTTGGGGATGGGGAAGGGAAGTGTAGTTTTACAGGCTTCCAATTAGCCTTCCTCCTTGCTCGTTGTTACCCTATAGGCTAGGGGGAAAATACAGCAAACTATCAACCACGAAGTATGTCATTATACATTCAGGGTCTTGGAAAATGACCACTGAGAGGGTTTATGGAGCCACAGTCCCACCATACTAATCCAAGACACCATTTTACCCCATAAAACCCACTAGACCAGGAGGGCTATGATGACAGTTTGTCTCTAGGTATAAATGTCAATCTGTCAAAGCTGTACTTAACATTTCCTTTCACTAATGTATTATTATAGTTCAGGCTTCTATGACAAAATGCTACAAATTGGATGGCTTGTAAACAAAATAAATTTTTTTTTCACAGTTTGGAGTCTAGAAGTCTGAGATCAAGGTGCCAATATGGTCTGGTTCAGCTGAGAGCCCTCTTCCAGTTTATAGATGGCTGCATTCTCATCAACTCTTCATGTGGCAGAGAGCAGAGAGAGAAGACAAGCTCTCTCATGACCCTTATAAAAAAGCACTAATACCTTTCAGGAGGGCTCCACCTTTATAACATCTAGTTCTAGCTATCTCCCAAAGACCCCACCACTTAATACTATCACTCTGGGGGACAGAGCTTCAACATATTAAATTTGTGCGGGAGGGTACTAACATTCAGTCCGTACAGGTATGGTTAGAAAAATGGCCATAGATTTATTGGGGAAGGATTTGATCGATCATAGTTGTTACTGTGGTGTTGCATGATCCTTCTTCCTGGGACTGATCCTGTTCTTTCACCAGTGGGTTCTGGATCTAAAAATGGGCTCACATCCAGAATTTGGGTAAAGGATCATGAGCTTTTATTGAGGTAACTGTCTTCAATTTCCTAACCTGTCATTTTTTTCTTTTGAATGTATAAATTAAACAACAAACTTGTTGGCTACCATCTGTTTTGCTCCTCTACACATTTGTGTGTGTCAGGTTATTATCATTGTCACTTTGAGCTTGCCACTCATTCAGATAATTGTGTCCACCTTGCTCCCGATGGGTAAGTATCATGTTCTGGTTTCTATTTCTTCGAGATCCCACTCCCTTCCTATAAGTCATGGATTTTCAAGGAACTTAGATAAGACGCATCACTAAAGAGCACACTCAACTAGAAATGGTTCCAATATTATTCAGCATCTAGAAAAATCTGACTCTCTCTGCTTGACTCATTACTGGATGAGATGGTTCTCCAGGTTCCCTAAAAGAATTAAACATCAGATTCAAATGCTGGCTTTTCAGCAAGCTCTCCTCACACTCTGATGTTGGGGGAGACTGAGCCAGCTGCCTCATTTAGAGCCTGGCTTTTAGAATAGGTTATGTCAAAGAGCAGAAAGTGGTTACACCATTTTACAAATGAACAATGAGGGAGTGAGGGGAAGTTTTGGGTTTTTCTAAATTCATATTGAAAAATGCCAAAACTATAAAAGAGGGATACTGGTTGGTTATAGGGTCAATTATAGGAAACATGCCCTATGACACAGAAAAATATAGCCTGGAAATGGACTCTGGCAGCACCCGTGTACATGACATGCTGATAAAATGATGGCAATCAGATTGAAAATAAGGTCCTAGAGGCAGAAGTAGTTTTTAATGGCCCAGCTCTGTACCTCTGAAAGGTTTATTTTAGCACATTTATAGAGGATTACACAGGAAAGGTACTTTGTTGGAAGCCCTTCCAGTCTCCTCTAGCCTTTCCTCAAACAAATGTTGAGGCAACTGCCAACCTCTATTTAGGACGAACTGATTTTATTATTTATTTATTTATTTATTTATGCAAACTCTTTTTTCTGGTCACTAGAGATTTGGGTCTCAAGACACTTTTAATTCACTTATATTTGGCACTTTGTTGCATCATATGATGATACTTTCTAATTTAGAAATATTCAAAATGGAAAAGAAATTCTCCAAAGTAATCAATCCCAGACCCTTGAGCTATCTGAGATGATTAGTTAAAAAGTTCCATTCTCAGAGGATAAAGTCCTCTAAAGATCTCAATCAATTAATACAGTAGGATGAAGAAATATAGATGGCAGCTAAACACTGGAAGTTGGACAATTAGGATTAGAAGAAATCTTTCGTCATTGTATGCAGTGATATTTACTTCATATCTATTTACAAATCCTATATCAAATAATTATAGAGCAACTGAGAAGCAGCTAAGTCAGTAAATATGTTATCAGAAATGGTTTATACCTTTGAAGGTGTGGTAGGGAGAATAATGGTTGCCCAAAGATGTCCATGTCCCAATCTCCAGAATCTGTGAAGATATAACTTTACATGTAATTAAGGTTGAGGACTTTGAGATGGGGAGATTGTCCTGGATTTCCTGGGTGGGTCCAGTCTAATCAAATGAATCCTTAAAGTGAAAGCCTTTCTGGCTGAGGCAGAGTGAGATGTGACAGTAGAGGAAGGATCAGAGAGATGTGATGTAGTTAGATTTGAAAAAAGAAGAGGGCCAGGAGTCAAGGAATGCATGTGACCTCTAAAATCTGGAAAAGGCAAGGAGGTAGATTCTTCCCTAGAGCTTCCAGAAAGGAAGACAGCTTTGCAGATACCCAGTGAGGCCTGTGTGGAATTGCTGACCTCCAGAACTGTAAGATGATAGATGTGAGCTGTTTAAGCCACTAAGTGTATGGCAGTTTGTTAAATAAAAGAACTAATGTGGAAGAATTAAACCTTTGATAAATTTTATTATAACTAAAAATCTTTGACATGTACAAATATCCTATAATCACCAAAAGGTGAAGTACAAGCATGTGGACAGATAGCTATGAAGAAGCCATTTTCTTTTAAAAAAATAAAATTTATGTGTTTTTGTTATATTTCTGATTCTAAAAATAATTCTTATTCAATATAGAAATTCAGGAAAAATGAACAAAATATGTCACATAAAATTTCAACATTCTTTGTCAACTATTATCAACATATTATTCTAATTCTATTTAAACATCTTCCTAGGTATGTGTGTCTATATCTATAATAGTAAAAGTATAATACGCTAATTAGAACAGACGTCCTTCTGAACAACCTTTCAGACTAAGCCAGGGCTGCAAGGGAAGCCTGGGTCCTGGGTGCCAGAGGAAAGGCAGTGCCAGCAGTCAGGGGAAGGAAAGCCTAATCTTGCATGAATTTCCTGCATTGGGCCTCTAGTATCTACATAAATAAACAGATATACATATGTATGTATATGTACATACATGTATATATAGGCCTATGTAAATGTACATTTTATATGTTTATAAGCATATATATTTCTCCAATGTTTTCTCGTGTAAATAAAAGCTTCGGGGGAAATGTAAAGAAGTTTTAAACTTTTGGTCTGAATCTCTGTACAGTGAGGAGACAATGCAAGAAAAGTTCCCCATGAATTAATTTTGAGGATATTTTTGCCAAAGATGTCCCCCACTGAAAACCGGATTCTCCTTTTAGCTAAATATTATGTGGTACACGTTTTTGGTATCATGAGTTTTTCAGATGCAGTAGAGAAGAGGAGAGGCTTCGGAGGTGCAACAATCCAAGAATCTTCCCTCTGAGGGAGTAAATAGGAAGGGGATGTGTAGATCCTGTCAAAACAAACCCCAGGATTCTGCAGTTGCTGGGTCTGTGGTAACCATCTCAGCCCCTGATCATGTGGAAGAGTCTCCTCTTCTGCCTCAACAAAGTGAAGGAAAATAAGCTGACATTCATTAAGAGCTGTGCTCTGCCAAGCATATGCTATGCTATCTGAAGTATACAAGCAAAGATAAGCAACTCTAATCTCAGTCATTCTGCAGAATTTCAGAGAGAGGTCCCAATTTAGTCATGCCTCTGAAAAGGAAAATCCATGGAGAGATCAAAGGGCTACTGAAGGCTATTGGGGCAAACTTGCCTGCCTCAGAGAGAGAGCAGAGTGCCCTGCTTTAGAAACACGTAGAACGAGAGCATGGGTAAAGAATAAAGGACAAATTGCCGAGAGTCCTAGACTGATGTCCTTGCAGCCCATTTGTTTATAACACATCGATCTGATGGGTGTGGGCCTTATCATTTTCAAAATTTAATTGGTTCGTCCCATCTTGTTTCAGACAGTTTTAAGGTAGACTGTAGGCTAGGTAAATTCAATAAAATAGCATTTATTGGAAGCAGATAAAAAATTAAAGAGGGAAGATCAGGAGTTATAAAGTGGAACGAGTAACTAAGTAGAGGAAAGTGATGCCCTGAGACAGTTGTAGACTCAGTACCAACCTCTGTCATTGTAGCACCTGCAGGCCGTGGAGACTTAAGGCCTGATAAGGATAAGGTAGTAGGGCTTAGCCCACAGTTGAGGCCTCTGCATTTTGGGAAGCTCCCAAGTAGACAGATTCCCATCCTGTTTGCTCCTCAAGCATCTCCATTACCTCTTCCAAATGTTCATAATACATATGGTCACCTGTGCAGTGCCTATTTGTGTTTGACTGTAACCTCCATGAAACTTGGTCTGGTATATTCAGTACTATATTCTATCACCTAACACAGAGTCCAGAATTTAGTAGTTACTCAATATGTGTTCTTTTCAGTTAATAATACAGATCAAGGCAGGAGAAGTCAGAGAGAAACACTGGCAGAGTCAAATTGATCCAATCAGAGCTGGGAATAAAATTTATTTTTCAAAATGTCACTTTACGATTGTAAAATGTGCAATTATATGAATAGTGCCATGCTATGTTTAAACAATGTCCTATTGTTGGATATCTTTTTTATTTCCAAGAGCACTCTGCTGAATATCTTCATCACAAATCTTACCCCCATCACAGTTTGACTGTATTTTTAGAGTTAAATCATTGTATTGAGTTTTTGAACTATTAAAAATGAAGTATTGCCTTCTCTCAAAGGAGTAACTGCCTTTCAGTGCTAGCTGGATGTTTATATTTCTATCTTTTGTTATTCAGGAATCATTTTAAATTTGTGATTTCCAAGAAACTACTGCATATTTAAAAAGGCACTATGGGCAAAACCTGTACCCACCAATATGACACACTTTTGGCAGGCAGAATAATCCCCCACCCCAACATGTCCATGTCCTAACTCTCATTATCTGTGACTGTTATATTGCATGGCAAAGGGAACTAAGGCTGCAGATGGAGTTAGGGTTGCTAATCAGCTAACTTTAAATAAAGAGAATATTCTGGATTACTTAAGTGGGTCTGATGTGATTACACAGGCCTTTTAGATGTGGAAGAGGAAGGCGGAAGAGTCAGTGTCGGAGTGATGTGAGATGAGAAAGACTCACGACACCATTGCTGGCTTTCAAGATGGAAGGGATTAAGAACCAGGGAATGGCGCAGCCTCCAGGAGCTGGAAAACGTAAGAAAGCAGATTTGCTCTTAGAGCCTCTAGAACAGTGGTTCTCAACCTTCCTAATGCTGTGACCCTTTAATACAGTTCCTTATGTTGTGGTGACCCCCAACCATAAAATTATTTTTGTTGCTACTTCATAACTGTAATTTTGCTACTGTTATGAATCGTAATATAAATATCTGCTATGCAGGATGTATTTTCATTGTTAAAAATTGAACATAATTAAAGCATAGTGATTAATCACAAAAACAATATGTAATTATATATGTGTTTTCCGATGGTCTTAGGCGACACCTGTGAAAGGGTCGTTCGACCCCCAAAGGGGTCGCGACTCACAGGTTGAGAACCGCTGCTCTAGAAAGAACCAGCCCTGCCAACAAGTTGATTTTATCCCAGTGAGACCATGTGGGAATTGTAACTTCTGAATTATAAGATATACATTTGTGTTGTTTCAAGTCACCAACCATAAGAAGCTAATACAACACTCTTCAGCTTCCAAAGACCAGCTCTGCCTAGCCTCACCTGTACCCTCTTTAACCAAGAAAATAACACTTTTCCATTCAGCAGCAAGTGCTCAGTCAGCTGCTCATGCTGCTCCACCTTCTGTTTTATGGTAGTGCCCCTTAAGATAGGAAATAAAAATAAATACAGAGGAATGTGATTGTCAGCTCTAAGCTCAAAACTCCAGTTTGGAATTTACATTGATCGACCGTCTGACCAGCAGATCAATTGATATTGACTGAAACTAACCCTTGGCCATGACCCTACTCCTTTGGCTATTGTCCCCAGCTCTGTGTCCTTTGATAGGTACTAATCAGCGCATATTCTCTAAGGGCAAGAACAAGCTATCAGCACCGGTTTTTTAACCTCTTCCAGAAGCTTGGTCCTTCTCCTTACAGATTCCAAGCTGGGAAATCATTACACATTTTTAAATACCAGCAGCAGACTCAGGTATAGCAGATGACTTTAAGCAAGATGTTCACTTAGCCAATGTTAATTGCACCCTCTCTGTCAACAAATCCCAAAGAGGAGATCAGTCTCTGTGTGAGTCTCACTGGGAAATAGATGATTTTTTTATGGGATTCTTGTTGCAAATCTCTGTAAACTCTAACATCAGTCATGGTCTGCTGCTGTAGTGTAGGAATTTAACAAATACACACAGTCCTTGCTTAAGAGCAATGCTCATGGTTCAGGTGCTCAATCAAGGGTGCCAGTGTCAGATCCAGATTCAATTAATGTTTGGTGAGTACCCACAGTATAATAGACACTGTTCTAGAAATGTTCACGTTATCTCATCAATTCTCACAACAGCCCTCATTTTACAAAGAAGAAAATTGTGACATATCAGGGTTAAAACATTTCTTCAGCTCACAACAAGATAGTAAGTGATGGAGCCAGTTTTTAACTCTCTCGTCTTTTGCTATGGATTCAATGCTTTTTCCACTATGCAGTTTCCAACTCACAGCACTTGGACTAGGAGTGAAGGAAACACTGGCATGAAGCTAGCTTCCACGGCAGCCTAGCCCAATGGCCAGTCCCAGTCTTTGTATAACTCCTCCCTTTCTGTCAGCTTCCCTGCTCATGGGCACCCATTATGGCTAATCTAGAGCAAGAGATGGTTGGTGCAAGCCCTGGGGGCAAAAACACAACTTTAGTAGGCTTGGAGCAGAAAGTGTGCCAAGAGATAGAAAGAACTTAAATCTCCAAATATAATCTCACATGGGGGAATTATACAAATATTTTAACAGTGGAAATATTATTTAAATAAGTGGGGGTAAATCACAATATTATAGATCTGGGGAAGACCTTTGGCATCGTCCAGTTCTGTTCTTCACTTCACTGAGGAAACTAAGGGTAGGAAATATCAAGGTTCATGGCCAAAATCTTATATAAAGCAATCATGGAGGTTAAATTAAAGCCTCTTGTAACTTAGGGCAATATTTTTTCTTTATACATGATGTTATCTCTTCTAAAGGACTATAATTTTAGGTAATAGCACTGTAGAATTTAGCTGTAGAGTTTCCGTGTACATTTATGAAAAAAAAAGTCATTTCTTGAAAGTAAAATACCTTGTTAAATCTACTGAAAAAATGCTATACAGCTCTAGTGAATTTTGCAGCCACTTATTGCAAGACCCAGAGTAAAACTGTAAAAAGCAGACAGACATGATTTGTCTGCATAAGTGGAATCCTCTGATTGTGGCTTTTCTGCACACAAAACAATTAAGGTAAAATAATGGGTCATATACTAAAAGACAGATTTATCTTTCATTAAAATATAAACACCCATATTAGTGATGATGAAATGGCAACTGAGTAAAGCATAAATATTTTGTTTCCAAAGCAGCAAAATGACCAATAACTTTATCCCCAATGCCTACATTTCTATGTGTACAACAAGAAAAATAAGCCAGAATAAAAACAAAACAGGAAATCCTGGAACAGTTTCTAAAATTACCCACTTCATCCATACATCTTAAGTTGACTATGTAGATCTCTCACTGTGGATTCCTTCATTGATCCTGATTAAGAACTTGTGGTTTCTGATTGGTGGTAGTAAAAATAAAACTATAAGGAATGAAGAAAAGAACTTTGCACGATACACTATATTCTACTAAATTAAATTTTATATAATTGGCTACTGAGTCTTCCTGTGATTTGATTTATATGCATGTTAGAAAACTTCATCTTCCTTAGTTATATTATATAGAGTTCATAAAATAGAATATTCATGCTAATTTCCTCAAAGCTGGGTGGCAAAAATTTGTTCAGGAATACTAATTCTTATTATGCCACTTTATTTTAGTGAAAAAATAAATTTTCAACTCTGCAAATTCTAACTTATAATACTTTACTCTAAATCAGTGATTTTCAACCCCTGTGCCACAAGAATTTTTAAAACATGCAATACTGACCTCTTTTCCCTTAGATTGTCAAATTAAAAAATCACAATGTCCAACACAACAATACCTGTCTTATTATGAATGAATGAATCAAGTGTAAATGAATCAAAATTATACCTATTTTTTGTCAGATGGGCAAAAAATATAACACTTTTTGGTGTGCCTCAGAATTTTAATAATTAGTTTATATGTGCCATGAGATGAAAAAGGTTGAAAAATCACTGTTCTAAATACATAACTCACTTTAAGTTTGATGAACATTTGTACTAAGAAGAATGCCAGGATCCAGCTCATTAGTTAGTAGCCCATTCAGAAAGTTTCTATGCCATTGTAGGAGCCCAAATAACTTTTGTTCAGATTTCGCTTTAATCTAGATAATTTTTATAATCAGAAGTTCCCCAGGATGGCGACATCTTTTCTCTTTTTTCTCTGTGTATAACAGAGTTTTCAGTCCCTACCCACGGGGATAATTGTTTGCAATTAGAGTGTACGGAGCTCATTCATTAAGAGACTGCATGCTGAATTCCTTGGCTTGGAAATAAGGCATCTTAAAACTTGATGTACTGAGGAATTATTCCCTTTTTGGTGGTCAGCCTAAAATCTATGGATTTTCTTTTCTTCTGGATCCATGGGGGGATAATAGGCAGTTACTTTCCTGCTAAATCACTTTAATTCTCTCTAGATAAAATAGGCAACTATATTTGCATTAATTTAATTAATGTGGTTACGTACAGATTCCTATTGCCTAGTAAAAAGTAAATCAGGTGCAAAGAAAATTAGTTCTGCTCAGAGACTAATTTATTTCTGTCCAGAGTACAATACCATTTTTCTTTTTATTCTTAGTGATTCAATGATAACACATTATTATATCACCTACCATAATGTGTGCCATTGTTGGTGGGGTATACATGGATGTGGGTATATGTGTATGCATGTGTGCACTTGAATGATTGTATATATTCTGTATATCTGTACATATTGCATACCTAGTAAGAATTAATATAAGTTAAATCAGGAATTAGAAATTAGCATGCTTGGTGTTTTCAAAATGAATCCTAAGGATTTGGGGTGCTACTAAGGGTCAATCAGGAGTGATACTGAGAGCTCAGATTGGGTTTCCAGTCATTTTGTGCACTAGGAATTTGTTCTCTGCTATTTTCAGACACTATGTAAATTTTTTTTACAATTTCTTCAAAGTCCTGGTGAGGCTGCTGTTGTTTTACATCTCATATAGGAAACAAACCAAATATGGAATGCCTCAAAGATGTAATTATGTTAAAGAAAAGGAAGGGGGAAATGATGGATCAAGATCTCTATGCTGGAAAGTCTTGGCAGTGCCAGTCCCAGTTCTAATTCTGGGTGGAACGGAGACCTACTTGGCAAGGGCCTGCCTTTAGGGAGCCAGCACAGGAAGGCAAAGAGTGAAAGCGAGAGCGGACAGACTCTTCTCTGCGGAGTACACTTCATTCTTTATTTTTTTTTTTTTGAGTAGATTTTTTTGCTTGGCTCAAAATTTTGTTTTTATTTTGGCATTAATGACTTCATAGTGACTTTCAGGAGAGTCTTCTAAATTTAAGTGTTAAGTGTTAAGATGTTTGTGCTAGTAGAGAGAAAACACTAGAAATGTCCATAAATAGAATATGAATAAGAAGTTTTATACAGTCATTGGAAAGAGAAAAGAGATTGTGCTGATGTGTGTGTATTTATAGGACTGTGTACATTTATTGCCACACTAAGCTCAGAGTCATAGGTCACAGATCATAATTACCCAAACTAGAAAACATTCTGACATCTTTATTGCCATAAAATTAATATAAAAAAATTAGAAAGAAAATATCAGAAGAAAACACTTATATAAAGTAGTCCAAGAAACCACATCACAACAACAACAAATAATAAATTCAAAGCCTTCTGAATTTGCAATATGGTGATCTAAATAATGGAGATAAATTTCCCACTAAAAGCATCTAAAATAGCTGAGTATAATATAAAAAAAATACTAATAAAAGACAGTTTAGATAATCATATTAATTTTGAACAAAGTGCCTGTAATGAAATTTTATTAATAGTGTCACTTCATAATGATAATAGATTTAATTCACCAAGAATATATAACAATTTAAAATTTTATGCACTTATTAATACAGTTCATATTTTTTAAACTTCTAAGTGACAGAACTATAAGAGAAATATACAAGTCCACAGTGTAATTGGAGGGATTTTAAAAATACAGTAACTCACAGGTCAAGCAGACCTGTAAGAATATAGATATTTTTAACAGAATATTTTTAACAAATTAGCTTGAAATAATAGACATATGAGGACATTTTCACCCAACAAATGGGGGCTCACTATTTTTAAAAATGGTGAAAATTATAACTCTTACCCACATACAGGAGTCTGCCACTTACTGGATTTTTTCCCTTTGAGAGTATTTAAAACCCTGAGTCCCAATTTCCTCAAATTTAAAATGATATTAATGGCAGTTACTTTGTAAGACTACTGTGAGAATTATATTAAACAATGTATGTAAAGCATCTGGAATGTGCAAGTTGCTAAAATAAAGGCATTTCTGCCTTAGTCTAATATTTACCTCACCCAGGTTTCAAAGAGCAGAGCATTCATAACACTGTCCTAATACATCAAGAATTTGGAAACAAGCTTAAATTAAATTTGTTCCTAATTTTTATGGTTTTGTATGATTTCACTTTTTCTCTGCCTCAGCCCTGTATTTTTACAGTCTAAATATTCCAAATATGCAACATAAAGCATTCTCTTCTTGTTTGAATCGCTGTCATTTTCCCTTTCTAGACTTCCTGTAGTTTGTGTTCTATTTTTAGAGTGTGATAATGCCAGTTGCTGCAAGGTGAGTGCATGAAGATTTCTGGCATAGCTCCAGAGTTCAGAGGTCATGAATTCTTCCTCATATATGTGTATTCTAATTCAGTTTCTATAAATTTCCATGGTAGCTAAATGGCATTTCATAGAAACTAAAAGTTCTGTAGTTTGTTCATATGCTATCACTTGCAAAAATATATATAGCAGTTAGAGTGTTCTCATGTTTGTTGGTTTTGGTTTGCAGAATATATATGTCACTTAGCCAGAATCCAAATGCCTAGAAAGACCCACAGTTAGTATTCATTCACAGTTCTTAGCAAGCATTAAGTGTGGTCATTGCTCAATAAATACACGTTGATTGGTGAAGGACTAACCAGACACTTACTAGATTGGAGCATGGCACAGAAAGAGGAAAGGAGTCAGGAGGTCTGGGAGGTAGCACAGGAGAAGGAGAGACTGAAAGAGAGTTCAAAGACTGACATTCTGGAAAATCCTGCAAGTACAGTCATTTATGAAGTGCGTGATGGTGTGCGATTGCTCACAGCCCATTGATGATGTAGAGGGTATGTACAGTACAAACTAGAAATGCGAGCAGGATGATTTAATTTTTTCGTAAACAGTGGCACAGACTATAAAATATTTATGTTCATATTCTAAATATGTATGCCTGGAGTAAATAAATAATTTACTATTCAGGCTGTAAATTATTTACTAAGTTATTCTAAATATATAATACAATTTGCATTCTACTGAAAGTAAAACAGGTAGACTGATGGTCTTTTAGGGCTTTGAAATAAAAAGGAAAAGAATAAAACATCAAGACTTAAGCTACAATAGGAAGTTTTCTATAAAGGAGAAAAATAGCAGAAGACAGCCCCAAATATATTGGAAACCCTCCTCCTCCCCGCTCCAACCCCCCCAATAAAACCTAAAACCCCCACAAATTAGCCTTCCTTGTTGAAAATACCCATTTTACCTGTTATTCCCAAATGCCCAAACATGATAGATTTTCTTTGGAATTTTTGAGCTGGGTTTCTTGATTAGAAAATTTAGCACCACAAAAACTTTTTTAAAAATCCATTTTAAAGCTTGCTGTGACTTCAAAGCAGTAAGCAAGATAATGTCCTGTTTGGGTTGGGTGCTCAATAAAACGTGGCTATCTGGCTGCTTCATTCTTTGGAATCAGTCTGCCAAAGATTTAAAATCCCTAACAATGACTCAGAAGAAAGGTTCTTCTTGAATAAATTTGCTTTCTTCTTAAGCATAGTATGTGTTGGTTGGCCAAACAGTTCAGACTCATTCCCTTGGCAAGCAGAGTTCTGAGTCAGAGTTGTTTTTGATACATCTGTTCTCAATATCAAGCATGGAGTCATGTCTTCTTGTCTCCCACATACAGACCTGGATGCATCCTCAGAGTGGCTTGTGGGAGCTAAATCTATGGTGATGGAGGGATAGATCTTCTGTCCAGAGGTGATGGACTCCACTGCCCAGAGTTCTCATTTCATGGGCATTAATTTGGTAATTGTTGATTCCTCCTTATGTGCATAGATAATACAACTTATACTGTATACTAACGAGAACAGAGGCTCTGGAGGCAGACATCCCAGGTTACCTCCCTATTTTATTTGGGTGATCTTGGGCAAGTCAACCTCTACATATCTCAGTCTCCTTATCTTCAAACTGGTGACCATAGTGCTAATCACCTCAAAAGTTACGAGAATTAAATGAGTTAAAACACATAAAACACTTGAATGATGCCTTACACATAGCATTCAATGAGTGTTAGTTCTTGTTATTACTACTATATTATTGATACATGGTTTTTTTGTATTAAATTTTGTGTTTATTTAGGAAAGAGATTTTTCCTTATTAATTTTGGTAACTAGCATGGTATAGGCCATGTCAGATGATCAGTGAATACTTATTGAATGAATGAATAGGTAAATACATATGAATAAATGGATTAATTAGTGAGCAAATGAAGTAAGATGCATACATCACCAGAGTGGATTATTAAGTTATTGAGAATGTTCAATGTAACTAACTCCAACATGTACATGCATGGAAAATTCATGATATAATTGCTATATAATTAATAAACTTATTGACAACTGTGTGTTATTTAATCAGGAATTCCTCTGTTGGTTTTAAATAAAAATGTGCCCCCACTTTGGTTGGAAATTGAAAAGATATTGGTCTGATTTTCCTGTGCCATACGCTGATGCATTTACCTGAAATTTGTAAAAATGGTGCCCTCAGAAAGGAGAATCTTGAACTTCTTGGTAACCTTTTTCTTTTACATTGTTGAGTCTCTTTACAAGCTTTCTACCAGTGAACCTGGATTCCAAACAACAATCTTCGGTGGTAGAGTCGTGGAAAGCAGGGCTCTTTCCTAGGAACAATTGTACTTAAACCTTTCTCTAGGAACTCTAGCATCACTGTGGCTTCCCCGTCCTTGGGGACACTGCTACCATGAAAACATGGAATCTGATGGAGGTAGACCTGGTGAGAACTTGTGGCAGCCAATGGGAGAAAGCAGTGACAACATTTCTCTCTGTGCTTTCTATGGGCAACCCAAGGCCTACATCTGGCCTTGGCTTAATGCAGTTGCCAACCCCTGAGCAGGCAGAGTGAGGTGTTGCCTTGACCATAGCCAAGTGAAAAATCTGTGTTGTCAGACGAGAACCACCGGTGGTCAACAGGCTATAGCCTCTTCACCTTGAATGCCAGAGGGACGTGTGGAAGCCAACAACAAAGGCTGTTCTATTATGGCTCAAAAGGGAAGCTTCCTTGTTCTGCTCCTTTCTGCATGTCCGAGGGGGTTGCAGAGAAGAATATTTATGTAATGGCTTGATGTGGTCTAAAAATGATTCTTGGTGCTTACTCTCATTCCTTTCTTGATGTTCATTCTACCACTGACCCTTGTCAAGTCAATGTCATTTATATCAACACTGCACTATCCAAGAGACAGAATAATAAATGAAATAAAGGAGGATTGGGACTTAGGGATGGGATATAGGAAGTGGCAGGGACCTATTATATATAGTACGTGGTCATAAAGCTATGTTGATGTTTTCATGTAAATATATCAAAATATCCTGGTTTCAATTATTTTTACTTTTGGTGATGACATATCTGATAATGATTAATTATTTTCCATCTAATTTAGAGTGCAAAGTTTTCATAGCTTTTTGCCACCTCTTTCTTTTGTTTTTCTCTTAAAAATATCCTTTGATCTGTTAGAGATAAAAAGTTAGTAATGCTTTTCTTTAACATAGTGAACGATCTTTATTTTCTTTTGTGTGCTTGTGTGTACTTTCTAAATATTATACAAAGGACCTCCATCACTTTAGTAATCAGAAAAAACTATTAAAGTAATAATGGGATTGCAAAAGAAAAGCTCACAATACTTCCCGTGAGGCCGTCCTCTGGCTTTCTTCCATGAAAACATTTTCTCTCTGCATGGGAGTCACAGAAATTGCTCAATGCTTTGTTGTTTTATTTCCATGGAGTCTGTCCCTTTTACATGACCCCCACCTCATTTCATCACCCCGCTTCTATTTTTTTTAAATAAGATAGCTTATAGAGGAGAAAATAAAGATGCACTATTTGTCAGTGACTCTAAAAAATATTTCTGCCAACTTTATGGCTTTGATTGCTAATCTAGACACTCTAGTGTACCTTCGTCTCCTCCCTGCATCTGCTCCATTAACATTTTGTGGCTGAGCATGAACTTAAAAGAAGAAAGCTATGAATCTTCTCCCATCTTCCCCACCTTGGGTACCATGTCTAGTCTGGCACAGGATGGGTAAGGGTGATGCTCCTATCTCTCTAATGTATGGAAAACACTTCTTATTCTTGGTTTAACTTTGGTCTAGCCATTAGCTCATGGCAAGCATTTTTTTTGTCCTTTATATTTGCTTCTTAACTATTAAAAAAAGAGCAAATCTGACTTTACTGCTTAAACTTTCTGTTTCCACTGCTGATTCAGTGTCTGAGCTGAGTTGCTCAAGGATTGTCGCTGCCTTGGTAAACTTCTCTGCTTTCTCCACCCTTGAGTCTTTCTTTTTGGAAAGTCCTTGGCTTTATTGAGTCTAGGACTTCTTTCCAGGGAGCTTCTGGGTGTGGCTGAGGCTTTGGAGGATGTCATTTTCTTTCGTCTCTCCCATTCTTTCTTCTCTCCCATTCTTTCTTCCTCTCTACCTTTTAGAAATACAACATTTCTGGATTATTTCTCATTGAAGAGTATTCACAGTGAGATTGCTAGAGATTTCACAATCAGAATCTTAGGCATGAAAGAGAGAAGAGGAAAGGGTAAGTTGCATATATTGAAGATCTAAACATTCCACATTGCAATTACTGAAAAACCCTCTGAGGGAAGAATGGCCTTACTCTGTTTAAACACTTTCTTCCATTAGGTATAGCATGACCAATGAGAAGTCATCTACTGTTCTCTCTATTGGAATACTTTCCCTGGACTTACCTGCCTGGCTAATTTCCACTCACCCTTCAGTATTCAGCTCAAACAGAAACTATTTTTGGAATTATTTCTTTCTGCCTTAATTTCAAGAATGCCTTTGCCCATGTCTCACTCCTGATTAGCTAGGTGAGCATTCTTCAAACACCTACAATACTCTCTAGTCCTCATCATCTTGCACTGTAACTGTTTATTTTTACCACTAGATTGAGAGCACTTTCAGGGAAGGCCCTGCCTCTTCCTTTTCTTTTTATCCTTGATACCTGGCCTGGAGCTTAGCACACAGAAGGGTCTCAGTGAGCATTTGTTGAATGGATAAAGGTTTGTGGCTCTGGTACTTCTGTTGTGGTATCGAAGACAAAGAACTCATGATAGGGTACAAAGGCCACACTGTATCCCAGAAGTTTCTCTCTGTGATTCAAATTGCCAGGAACATCTTTTTCTAGTTTGAAATGTAAGATGCCAATAGAATCAGGTTTTCCTGAAAATAAAACTCCTGTCTAGCTTCTAGGACTCCATAGCAAGGTTCCTATTGTGCAGAGGGCTACACTGCACCATTGTGCTCATTGCAGTTGTTAGCACTTAGCCATCTCATGCAATTTTCATTTTGGTCGCTTTGTGATTCTTCATCTCTAGGCAAGAGGAGGGTAAATAAGAAAAAAGTCTCTGATGTTCCACGGCAGCTTGGCAGTCACACAGCTTTGGAAATCCGGATACCATCCTACGTTATCTGTGCAGTGGCGTAGCTCCAAGTATTTTAGCTCTGAAAAATGAGCTTGGTTTCTGTCTGTGAGCTAACACATGCATTTTGCACACACTCTGTTAGCTCTGTGGGAATGGTGTCTTAGAATAACAATACCAGAACCCAACAGGCTCCTTGAGATCATAATCTTATTTTTAAAAAGAAGGATGTGATAGCTAGAGAGGTGGAGAGATTTGCTCAAGGTCATACCTTTAAATGGGAGTAGAACTTTAAGTCAGGTTTCTGGTGCCCAGTCTAGAGATGTTCTAAATACAATGGACTGAGTTTTCTAGCCTGGAGAAAAGCTTGTGACTTACAGTGGATCAGAGGGAAGAGAATGACTTTTCCTTTAAAAATAGTGGTGGGGAGGAATTCCACAAAGACTAGCATGTAACCTTAGACAGCTATGGCACCTAGCTGGGCCTAGTCTTCCTTATCTTGAGAGTGGGAATGACAGTGGTTCCCTTACCAGCTATTTTGAAGATTAGGTGACATCATGTCAGCACAGTGCCTGGCACAGAGCCTGGCCTTAGGGGAAGCTCAGTGAACAAACTCAGTGAACAGGGGCCATTATTACCAACAAGCATGTTGTCCAGCTCCGTTCCCATTCCAGCTCCAGAAAGCTTCCCAGCGGGCAATCAATGCAGCAACCCGCTGGCTGCCGAGCAGTCACGCAGGACACATTTGTGAAGGGTTTGAGAAGAAATCTAGTGTGCAAGAAAACAACCAAATTCCAATAAAGCCCAATTATTTGCACTGTTTATTAATAGCTTTGCTCCTCCGCCTCTCCCCCAGCAACAAATGAGGATCTGACTTGAGGTATGGCTCTGGGAAGGGAGGCCTGGTGTGCGTTTCTGCAGGGGGTATCTCCTGCATAATGCATCCTGGCATCCAAAGGGGGTCTGGATGGCTGCCTGCTCTCAGCGTCCCTTTGTATCTCCCATCATTACCCATAAAAGCCTTCATTATGATTCGGGTCCCCTTTATTGCACAAATGAATAAAATCTGACAAAATTGTAAGTAAATCCTTTAGTGGTAAATGCTAATAGAAGAGGGCAAAAATTAATTTTATGCATGAAGAATCTCATTAAGTAGCTTCACAGAAATAAAAGGAACTGGCACCAGAGACTGGCAGGGTGCTGGCTTCTCTGCAGCCTTGCCCTGGAGGAGGCAGCGCACTCCCGCTGCTGCTGGTGGCACCAAGTACCACAGGTGTCTACATGGCTCCAGAGCCACACTTTCCAGGAAAGGCTTTAACTCCAGGCAGGCAAAGCCTAGCCCTAAGGCCTTTCCACTCCAGAGGCCCTAGGGATACACAGGGAGGGCACTAGGATGAAAGGTCTCCCAGAAACCTTGAGCAAGGCCCTGGGACAAGGCAGGAGACATGCTCCTAAGACAGCATTGCCTGGGCCAAGCAGCCACAGCTTTCAAGATACCTGCAACCAACTCCAGTCCCTCCTCTGTAGGGCCCTCTAGTGCTAACTTAACCCTGTAAGCTGTTCTCAAAGGAGGATGAAGGATGTGCTGGAGAGGTAAGGGGAGGAGAGGAAGGAAAGTGTGGTGCAGCATCCCGGGCTTTAGCAGAACCCGTATTGGTCCACTGGGGATAGGAAATGGACAGTAGGCTCAAATGCTCTGCCAGCGAGGCCCACCCGTTAATGATTCATTCCATATTAGTTCTTGACCGATTAATTCTATGCATTTCTTCACTGTGTTTTTCTGGTTTTGATTCATATTCTGTGGGATAAATGATCCACTTAGCATGGTTTACTTCCCCTCCTGGAGAGGAAGCTGTTGACATCAAGACAAAAGTAATTTGTCCAGTCCATCTCCTCTCACCAGCTTTCTGCTTTCAGCCATTGTACGTTCCAGACGATGCTATTCATCAATACATGTTTTCTCTAGATGTAAAATAACTCATTCTCGGTTATTTGTGGTTTCAGTGTACAAAGGCCATACACAAGTGTCTTATAGATAATTTTAATTGATCAACTATGTGTGCAAATACAGTAGATTTTAAACACACAGTGAAGATCTGCTGAGAGGATACGGTTTTAAGAAAATATTACACCTTTTACTTATTCCCCAGTGTGGCTGCATGTCTCATAAGGAAGAGACACTCAGATACAATGGGAACTATATTGGGTATCAGAGAAAACAAGCAATAACAACACTAATAAAAACAGAAAGGAAAGAACAACCCTTCAATAGCAGCCCTTATTGATGTTAAGTTGTTCCAGGGAAATTCTGTAAATCCCTGAAAACATGCTGAGAAGACACCAGACACACTAAAATTTGCCTGTGCACCTGGCATCAATAGGGCAGAAACGGTATTAGAATAATGGTCAGAAGGGAATTGAATTCAGAAGCAGCAGAAAATGACAGAATTACATTCGAATCCCAGCTCCATTTCTTAGCAAGCCTGAGACCTAAATGGTGTAAAAGAGTTAATCTTTCTGGGCATCAGTTTCCTCAAAGTTCCTTTGAGGGTTGTAGAAAGCAACACAGTGCCTGTTTCTACCACAGGCTCTCCATAAATGACAGCTCTTACGAGTCTTTAGGGAGCTGAGATTGGATGTGTAAGGTGAACCAGATTGTAATCTCTGGGCCTTTTCCAACCATTTGCATCTGACTATTCCTCCTGAATATCTTCTGTTCCATATGTCGTGCCTTCACTTTGATGAAAGCACCAAAGCGATTAGGAGAAAGAGCAAATACATTTTTGAAATGTCAGCCCCAGAGCATTGTTTAGATATCGTTTCCAAGTTCCTTTCCAAATTGTTTTTAAAGAATTCAATTTTCTTTTTAACTGTGCTTGCTGATCAAAGCACCTGCTTCATTGGTTGGGAATTTGGTTTTATAAAAGTCTGACTTCATCATATGCCCCAATTTAATTGCCTTGCTCTCATTTTAATTGCTGGATTTGCCTTTTGTTTTTATTGTGACCAGAAAAAAGGTAATATTTTAGCTCTCCTCCTTTAAACTGAAAAAACACACACTAAAATCTGACTGTCATGCAATTTATTAAAGAATTATCCATTTGTGATTACATGAAGATAGTTTAGTTTAGTAGTTATATCATGAAATCTATGCAAGTTGTTTGCTGCTCTTTTAGAAAGCTGTTCTTTAATTCACACTTAATATTGAAAACTGTGAATTTACCTATTCTTCTTAGGTTCTTTTTCATGCTTGCCCATGTGTTTGCACCATTGTGTGACAAAGATGAAATAGGAAGTACAAGAAACCTCATGGTTTTCCAAACTAGCTGCACTTTCTAATTTTATAGACCTTAAAAAATATAGAATATTGGGACTCACCCCCAAATATTCAGGTGTATAGCCTGGGAAGTCCTTTTAAATTATCGCTGTGCAACTTGTCCCATGAACTTGTATTTAGGGAGCATTAATCTAGTCCACAGCCCATATTTCACATCTGAGGAAATTACAGTGAAGGAGAGTTAAAGCAACTATCGAGGTCACAGAGCGAGGTAATGACAAACAAGTTTCTGACCATTGGGCTATTCTGAATTCACCACTTTCATTCTGCTCCTTGGAACAACTAATTTGATGCTATTATCTGTATGAGATTTTAAAAATTATTTATTTAATATATGGCTAAATGCTTATCCCAAATCATAGCAAAGAATATTACAATATCAAAACAGCAAAATACAAGGTTACAGTAGAAGATGCCTCCAAAAACATCCAAGTCTATGGAGCGAATGGACAAAACTTAGGAAATCTGTTTTGCTTTTTCAGTAGTTTCTTAAATGCATCCCACTTATTTGAATGACACACTGAGTCTTAAGATGGCCAATCTAGTTATCTTTGATTACTTAGCAACCACATCTGACTCCTGCATTGATGGCCCACGTACCATGGAACTGGTGCTGTAATTGGTCAATTGTATGACATGACTGGCTTACATGAGAGGAGAAACCAAGGTGCTATTTCACAACTCTTTGAGAAACAGGATTATCCCAAGTGATAGAATCGTCCACTCTTCCTACTTCTTTTCTTATTTCTGCCTTCTCTTCAGACTGGTTCTAGAAGAAGCAGTTGGAATAAAGTTGTCCAATAGCTGTGGTGTAGCTAGAGTAAGAGTCGATGGCAATCTTGACATCCTCAGACTCTTTTTATGTCCTCTGGGTTGACAGCTCTAAACTCCTGTACATTATTCCTCCTGTTTGTCTCAGGTCTCCTTTTTCATGGTGATGGCAGAAACAAATTACTTTGTATGTTTTCAGTGTTTGGATGGTTTGAGTTCCCCTGAAGAAACTAAATGTAAAAACAATTTGTATGATAAAAACTTATTAAATTTTGAGCTTCAATTTCCTCAATGGCAAAATGGGAGAAGTTAGCTATTAGCATTGTGTTTGATCACCAATACAAGTCAGTAATAATTAAAAAGAGCTACTGATGCCTTTGTATTACTATTTCTTATATTAACAATTTTGATCAGAGTGTTTTTCTTATGAAAAATTCCAAATCTTTCACCATATTCAAAAACAAATATGTTCAGCCTGCACAGTTAGCAGCTCTTTAATCTCCTATCCACAGCATCTTGCATTAGAAAAACATAGTTCTTCAGTGTGTTTATCACAAGGTATTGAAATTATTTGTTTTTAGGTCCTTATTTACTCGATTTTTAGCTCCTCAAGGAAAAATGCTGTCACTCATTCCTTTCTGAATCTTCAGGGGCCTAATGCAATACCTGACACACAGTGGGTGTTCAGAAAGTGCTTTTGGAATGAATAGAGAAGTGCTCAGGCTCAGAAAGACACTGGGCGATCATGGTGGCCAACACAAGACTCCCCAGTTTAAGACCCACAAGCACAGTGGACTTTGAGTTTTGGTTTTCCAAATTAAGAAGAAATGAAAATCAGCTTTGTCCTCCTCCTGCCTGCCTTATAACTCATGCTGTTATGGGTTAGAAGTCTTGGCAGGGATAAGGCAAAAAGCCATTCTGTCAAACTTGGCACCTTGTTGTAAATGTGGATAATGGGTCTACTTGGTTAAAAAAGAAGAAGAAGAAGAAAAAAGAGGCAATCGGGGCATTTTCTTCTCTTTAATGGAGTCAGATAGTTGTAACATTTTTTTCCAGCTTCATTTAACTCCCTTCTGTGTTAAGAGAATTGGAAAATCAACTTTGACAGGAACTCGCATTAAGCTGCTGATCTACAGCTATGTGGCCATTTGCCTCAGAGGGGATTGTTTGTAAGAAAACTTTTTAGAATTCAGAGGTTTCTGCACAGACACACTATAGTGGCTTCTTGGTTTAATACTGATTCCAAAGAAGGCACAACTGATCTATGTATTCATCCCATAAATATGTGTTATGGTTCCAATACATTAGGACAGATTTTTCTTACAGCCACTTTTAGAGATAAAGCACCGGGTAAGCAAAAGAAATTTCCTGGTCTCTAAAGCTTTAACAGATATTTAATTCTCATTTTGCCAGTGTAGAATCAGCAGATGTTGCCAAACAAGACTCCTATAATCTATCAAGGGTCACATCCTAGGGCCCTGGCAGGTAGCAGTAGGCTGCACTAGATAATGAGAGGAGAGAAAAAGCAAACATTGCCCTCTGCACCACACATGCTCCACCCCAAATGCATTTATGCTCATCTTGCTGACTTGGTAACTGAACTTAAACATTGCCTGCCCACTTTGATTTGCTCCTTTCTCTTAATGATTTCCAAAAGGTAACAGGAGAATTGCAAATTAAAGAACAAATGAGAAAAAGAAGATACACCCTAAGTAGTTTTTAAACAATTCACCTGGAAAGCTTATGCACAGCTGCTTACATGTCTGAAGGCCATTACCAGTTCCTGGAAGGATAATATCCCCACTTCCTGTTCACTGCATTTATCTTCTCTGCTTGGCAGGAGAAAACCATTCTGCTTTGCCTTTCAGGACATACGGGAACGATGTTCATATCACCTGCCTTCATTAAGCTCATGCTACCACCTCGTAGGCTCTGGGCACGTAGCGCTCAGTAAGTATTTGTGTACTTTTCTCAGTAGTGCTATTTTCCCTTGTACTGATGGAAACAAGACCAAGCCATTTGAGTCTGTGTTATCTGTAGTAGGGGCTGCTTAGAAACAATTTCTAGGAGAATTCCAGGCATCTTTAGTAGAATAGCATATCATACCAGGTCACAGCCATCTTTTCACACGAGATGTGACACTTTCTAACCCCCAATCTATATACATGCTCTGATGTTTACCATTCCCTGATGGCTACCTGCAGTGCTCCGTGAAGAGTAGAGTGACCGTTAGGTTCCAGTCCTGACACTATGTGACCTCAGAAAAATTATTTAACTTTTTTGGACATTTACTTCATCTATACAACAAGAAGACTGGGATAGATTATCTCTAAAATTAGAATGGTTAAGGTTTTTTCTGGGTACCAATACCACTCTGTCAGCAAACTCTGCCTGGAGCACTGTGCTTTTAAGAGTTGCGAGTCCACATTCTGGCTCAGAAAACAAATACCTGGGCTGAATACACTGTCTGTCATTCAGATGGGAGCATGAGTTTAAAGACTGAGTGATTTGCATACACCAGCTTTGTTCTGACCCTTAGCTGTGTGGCTATGGACAACGTATTGAATCGGTTTTCTTATGTGTAAATGAGTATAACATTAGTACCTAACTTAAGTAGGATTAAACATGGTAAAGTATCAAGTGCATTTAGAACAGTGACTGGAAAATGGTTTACACTGAATGAAAGTTAGCTATTACTATCTTTTTTGGTTAATGTTATATTTAAATTATTTACCTAAGATCTCTTTCAGTTCTGATATTTAATTATGATAAACCAACACTTGCACTTTCTGACAAGTACTAGCCCAGCCTTGTGGTGTGCACTGAAATATCTGATTTTGGATAATCTGTTAAGTGTCAGTAGTGGATTGCCACTGGAGGTCAAGAGCAATCATTCTTCATAGGAGGTTGCAAATATGTTAACTCTATTTCTACACCAATGGATGGCTGGGTAATAATAAATGCAACTGGGGTTCTTTTTTTTGTTTTCTTTTTATTTATTTATTAATTAATAAAATATATAATTAGTTACTATCCACTATGTACTATTGTGGACACTAGAGATGGAGTGACATTTACAACAGAAAAGATCCCTGTCCTCAAAGAGCTTAATTGTAGTAAGGCAACAGGTGATAGGTAAACAAATAAAGAGAAAGGACAGTCTCAGAAAGTTGTAAGTGCTATGATGACCATAAAGCCATCCTGTGATAGGGAACAATCACACTGGGCGATCAGAAAAGGCTTCGATGGGGACAAATGTGTGAGCTGAACCCCAATTCCTGAGTAGGAAGCAGCAACACGGATATGAGGAAGATTGTTCTGGTCCTGGGCAAAGGCCCTATGCAGGAGCGTGGCATAATCGAGGAACAGAAAGGAGCCCAGTGTGGGTGGAGTAGAGAGGAGCACAGAGGAGAATCATAGGGCTGAGATGAGGAGTTAAGTGGTGCCCAGTGGTTTTGGGCATCACAGGTCCTGGTAAGAAATTTAGGTTTTACTCCAAACATATTGAGAAGCCACATGAATGTTATAAGCAGAGAAGTGACACAATCTGATATATGCTATATGTTTTTTCTGTGAATGGTCAACTTTATATCTGACTTTATTTTGCTCCATTGTAGCAGAGGATATCTTTTTTAAAATTTCTTTTTCAATTACAGTTTTCAGTCAGTATAAGTTTGTATTAATGTTGGGTTTACAGCATAGTGGTTACCAGTGGTTCTCAATCTTCCTAATGCCACGACCCTTTAATTCAGTTCCTCATGTTGTGGTGACCCCCAACCATAAAATTATCTTCGTTGCTACTTCATAACTGTAATTTTGCTACTGTTATGAATCGTAATATAAATATCTGATATGCAGGATGTATTTTCATTGTTACAAATTGAACATAATTAAAGCATAGTGATTAATCACAAAGACAATATGTAATTATATATGTGTTTTCCGATGGTCTTAGGCGACCCCTGTGAAAGGGTCGTTTGACCCTCAAAGGGGTCGCGACCCAAAGGTTGAGAACCACTGGGTTAGACAATCGTATACTTTACAAAGTGTCCTCCCTGATATTTCCAATACCCAACTGGCACCACACATATATTTTTAAATGATTGCTATGATTCTTTGTCCCAAAGGGATGGTAGTGGACAAAAGTGTAATCAGGTTAAGCAGTTGCCATTAATCCAGGTAAGAACTGAAGGGACTTGGAAGGTCAAAAGATTGGATAGATTGGCATATGTTTCAGAGGGGAAGATGGAAAGATTTGCTTTAAAAAGTGTTTAAGATTTTATCTAATGTGGCATTTGTCTCATATCTACAAACTTCTTTAAGGCCCCAGGCCACTTTTTCTTCAAGTATTGCATTAGTTTCTAAGTATTCTGCTTGTTCTAGAAGCTTAAAAATGTTAATGCAACTTTCTTGAGTATTTGTCATGGAAAAAGCATCACTTCCACACAACTCACACACTGAGAAAACTGAATCAATAAGCACCGCCAAAATAAATGTCATTGCGTGGTCTTTAGAGATGTCACTCTAATTTTATTGTTCTTCCACATGAAATAAATTAAAGTCCACAGCAAATGATTAAAAGCCCATTAAAATAACCATGTACTAGAGAAAACATGAACAAACCTGAATTCTTAAACCAAAGAACTGTCAAAATTTACAACATTCCCCCTGCTGGGCCGGCCCCATGTGTGTGGCCTCCTTGCTTCCTACCTTCCTTCAGAGCACTAGAGATTGAACTCCTCAACTTGCAATGCCTAACTTCCCCAGGGGAAGCTCTGATCCAAACATATGCCTTGCAGTGTCTTTGTTCCTGCTACATTGCTTTCAAGATAAGTTATCTTGGACTCCTCCATCCTGGAGGAGGGATCCAGAATTCAAGTCTCTTTGCTTCCCATTCAGATAAGCGATGTGACTCTGCCTTTATTGACCTTTCTTATCTAGTGACTTTCACATCTTTCTGCAGACATGTTTCTCCAGGATAGTTTGACTTCTATCATGGCGAAGTTTGGGGTGTGTGTGTGTGTGTATGTGTGTGTGTGTGTACACCCGCAAATCACAATTTATTTAACATTTCACAGGCATTTGTGTTGTTACTAGTTTGGGGCTATTACAAATAAAGATCCTCTGAATGTTTTTATAAAAGTTTTGTATGTACATATGCTTTTATTTCTCTTGAGTAAATACCCAGGAGTAGAATATCTGGGTCATGTTGTAGGTGTATGCTTAACTTTTTCAAAGCAGTTGCAATATTTTGCCACCAGCTGTACATAAAAGTTCCAATTGTTTCATGTTGTCCCCAACACTTGATATGGCCAAAAATTGGTATAGTCAGACTGTCATAGCTCAGGTAACATATTTGGTTCATGACCCAATGGAAAAAAAAAGAACATCTCCTTTCTAATACCATATATAAAATATTAGGAAATAATTCCACTAATGTGCCAATCATTGGCCCATGATGTTCTTGGCTAAGAGCAGAGAGACTCTGTAATTGGAGGTAACATGATGGCCACAGAAAATGGGGAGAAAAAGTTTCCTAAAGCATGGCAGGGTTATTACCAGAGGAACGGAGAGAGTAAATCTAGGTAAACAAAACACTAGGCATTTTAGTATTGCCTTGAGTATAAGGAGTGTGGAGCCTGGGGGAAACCCTAGTAACAACGTTCAATAAAGTTTATGAGTAATACCCAAAGTAGACAATATAAATCGGGCTTCCTATGTCCACAAGGATCAAGGCAAGAAGGGGTTCAAGACAAAGACCTGAAGTGTATAATTCTACCAATAAGCTCCCCCCTGAGCTGACCTGGAAGTGCTCAGTGGGAGGTAACAAATGAATCTTGGAATAATTCTCTGAGCCAAGGAGGAAAAAAAAAAAAAAAGCAATGTAGTGGCTTTTTGGTATGTCCTGAAAGCTTGAAAGTGCCTACTAGGAGGCCATACTTTATCACTTAACTATTAGTTATGATTAAAAATTCTGTCAGTAAATCATGTATAAATATGGAAAACAGTAAGTTTAGAAATATTTAATTACTCCCAAATTAAGATAGCCCTAGTTCTAGCTTTAGAAAGGTTCTATGTCTTCTCTGTATATTCCACTTTTTGTTAAAGTCCGGTGCTCTTAGAATGTGCTCAGCTAGTGGGAATATCAGTACCATTGATGATTCTAGGGCTTGGGTAGTATTCAAATAGAAATGTGGATTGTTATTTGGAGGTATCAGTTTGTCTTCTGCTTCAATAAGCCTGATCTTTTTTTGTATTTTTATCTCCAGTGTAGAAATGACATTTTTAATATTGATATTAATTATATTATATAATTTTAGCTTGCTGATGCTTTACAGTGCATGATGGAGTAGAGATTGGTATGGGATATGGATGCCTCTGAAGTGTTTCAGGATTTAAACCAATTAAATTGTTTCCATCTCTTATGAGGTTTGAGTAATTATCTCATGAAACTTATATGAAATTATTACTATTATAAAAAAGCATTTTATTGAGAGTTAAGGCGATGTTGAGTTCTGAAAAAAAGGTGAGGAAAATCATTTGACTTGCTGTGCTCCAGATGTGTTGGCTTGACATTGAAATCATTATTCTTCATCTCTACCTTACTCACCTGATTTCTCTCTATCTCATTGAATTGCTGTGATAGACGTGTTCACCGGGAAAAGTCTTGTCTGCCAACGTAAGCATTGCTACCACATTCTCTCAGGTACAAACACTCCTTAAAACCAGACACGTGGGCCTTGGCTTTCAGTGCTCAGTCTTTCATGTAAAAATCCCAAGGCCAGTGTTCTGTCATCTGACTAAAACAGTTTTTAATTCCAGGTGCTCAGTGGCATGGCTCCATGAAGACTACAGGGACTGAAAAGATGATGCCATTTTATTTTATATACTCTAACTTGCCTGACTAATTCTCTCATATTCATCTCATAAAAACAGAGTGGCATCTTTGCTTTGAATTTTAGGCTACACTGAATTAAAAAAAAAAAAAGAATGCTACATCACAATCAGAAAATGTTCCCACGTGGGTTTCATGAAGGAAAGCTCTACAACTGCAATTACCAGGAGGCTACTAGGGATCTCAACAATCCCTTTGGGAACTCATGAAAAAAAATGGTACTGTTCAATAAATCCATCCCAGAAACATTAGTGAGCAAGGTCTTTACAGTAGATATTACAGGAGTTAAAGTTTCTTAGGGAACACCATCAGTAGATCATAGAACATTTCCATGTAAAACATGAACATCACAATGATAGTGTTCTTTCAGACATTTCATTGTATAAGTGAGAGTTTTTGTTATCTTGATGATATGCTAACTCAGCTAAATAGTTGCCAAGAATGTATGTGATCAAAACTGGGATACAACTAGGGGAATTGATAAAAAGGTAGAAAAAATAATCTGTTGCATTTTTCAATCCTGGTAGCATATTTTTAATTTTGAAGAATTTTATTTTAGATTATTTTTCTTACTTATACATATAACACTCCTTGTATGTTTCTGGGAAAATTAAGATAACATTGTATTTTTAGAGTTAATCAATTTCAATTCTTGTCAATACTTTGACTATTGTGTGTCATAGGAACCAGTTGGACAGTTAAACAGTCAGATGGTTGCTTAGGCTTTTATATATATAGATTAGAGGCCTGGTGCACAAAAATTTGTGCACTCGGGAGGGTCCCTCAGCCCACCCTGTGCCCTCTCACAGTCTGGGACCCCTCCAGGGATGACAAAATGCTGGCTTAGGCCTGCTCCCCAGGGGACTGGGCCTAAGCTGGCAATCAGACATCCCTCTAGCAGCCCAGCAGCCCTTGGGGGATGTCCACTTGCCAGTGGGGAGCAGACCTAACCTGCAGTCGGACATCCTTAGCGCTGCTGAGGAGGCAGGAGAGGCTCCCACCACCACCGCTGTACTGGCAGCCATCAGCCTGGCTTGTGGCTGAGCAGAGCTCCCCCATGTGGGGGCACAGTGACCACCAGAGGGCAGCTCCTGCATTGAGCGTCTTCCCCCTGGTGGTCAGTGTGTGTCATAGTGACCAGTCATTCCCAGTATTTCTGCTGTTAGGGTCAGTTTGCATATTACCCTTTTACTATATAGAATAAAGGCCTGGTGCATGGGTGGGGGAAGGCTGGTTTGCCTGAAGGGTGTCCCGGATCAGGGTGGGGGTCTCGCTGGGGTGCTGGCCAGCCTGGGTGAGGGGCTGATGGCTGTTTTCAGGCTGGCCACACCCCATGTAGGGTCTGGGTCCCCACTGGGGTACCTGGCCAGTCTGGGTGAGGGACTGAGGGCTGTTTTCAGGCTGGCCTGCGACTGAAGCTCCCAGCCTCTCCTTTTTTTCTTTTTCTTTTTTTTTTTTTTTTTTTTAATATATTTTATTGATTTTTTTACAGAGAGGAAGGGAGAGAGATAGAGAGTTAGAAATATCGATGAGAGAGAAACATCGATCAGCTGCCTCCTGCACATCTCCCACAGGGGATATGCCCGCAACCCAGGTACATGCCCTTGACCGGAATCGAACCGGGACCCTTCAGTCCGCAGGCCGACGCTCTATCCACTGAGCCAAACCGGTTTCGGCTCTTTTTCTTTTTTATTCTGGGATTTATTTACCTTCTATAATTGAAACTTTGTTGCCGTCACTGGATCTGAGAGCCGGGCTCCAGCTCGCTCCAGCTCTGAGGCCACGGCCTGCTGAAAGCAGGTATCTGGGGTTTGTTTTGCTTCTATAATTGAAACTTTGTTGCTTTCGGAGCTCAGAGCTGGGCCACGGCAGGCGGGGAACCTTGGCTTCCTCCATCACTGGAGCAAGCAAGCCTCCTGCTCACTTCAGCTGCATGGCTGCTGGCTGCCATCTTGGTTGGCTGATTAGCCAATGGGAGGTGTAGCAAAGGTATGGTCAATTACCATGTTTGTCTATTTTTAGATAGGATAATTGACATGTCACAAAATTTACCCATTATAAATGTACAGATGATTTTTAGTAAATTTACACTATTATACATTTATCACCACAATCCTCTCTCTCTCTCTCTCTCTCTCTCTCTCTCTCTCTCTCTCTCTCTCTCTCTCGTGTACAGTGCTTTTTCATTGTGGTTTTTATTTTCAATTCCTTATTGTTCAATGGTATTGAGAAACTTCTCATGTGGTTATTGTCCGTTTGTATGCAATTTTCCCCATTTTAAAATTGATTTTTTTTTCTGTATTATTGAGTTGTATGAGGTCTTTGTACAAGATACATAACATTTATAGGATATATCATTAGAAAATATTTTCTCCCATTCTGTGGCTTGCATTTTCATTTTCTTAATGGTGTCATTTGCAGTACCTATATGTTTTTAATAATGTTCAATCTATCAATATTTTATTTTATAATCATACTTTTAGTGTCATAACTAAGAAATATTTGTCTAACCTAGATTCACAAAGATGTTCTCCAGTAATTTATTCTGAAAGACACATAATTTTAGCTTTTTCACCCAGATTTGTGATCCATTCTGAGCTTATTTTTGTGTGTTGCATGAGATTAAAGTATTAGGTCATTTTAAAAAATATGTGGATTTTCAGTTGTTCCAGCAGTTTTTTCTAAGACCATCCTTTCTCCATTGAATTTCCTTGGTAGCTTTGAAAAATAAATTATTCATAAATATAAGGATATATTTCTGGACACTTGGTTCTGTTTCAATGATGTAAATATCTGTTCTTAAGCCACCACTACTGGAAACAAAAATTAATTTTGTTATTTTTCAAAATTATTTGGCCATTCTAGGTCTTTTGCATTTTCATATAAATTGTAAGACCAGCTTATCAATTTCTATAAGAAAGCCTGATGGGCTTTTTATAGGGATTGAAATAAATTATAAATTATTTTGGGGAGAATTTCCATCTTAAAATTATTTGGTCTTCTTATTCTCTAACATGATATGTCTTTCAATTTATATAAATCTTTTAAAATTTCCCTCAGCAATACTTCATACTTTTCAATGTACAGGTCTTGCACTTAAATATTTTTCTAAGTACTTCACTTTGATGTTATTTTGAATGTAATTTTTTTGATTAACTTTTGGATTTTTCTTTCCTAGAAAGGTAATATGCATCAATTTTGTATCTTGCAATTTTCTTAAATTTGATTATGGACTCCAGTAGGTTTTGGGTAAATTCTCTAGGATTTCTACATCCAGGATTATATTATCTGCAAATAAAGACAATTTTACTCCATCCTTTTCAAAATATATGCCTATAATACTGTACATGATGTAAGCTCTGAAAACCTCCCCAACACCTTCTCTATCTACTCTATCTTTCATTCAGTCCCATGGACGTTTCTTTCAACAAAGCTTATGCACCCTTATTTCTGTCTTAGGGTATTTGCACATGTTACTCCTTTTTTCTGAAGCATTCTTCATCCAAATATTTCATGACTGCCCCCCTTCATCATATTTATCTTTCATGTCTCAAGTCAAAAATCATCACTTCAAAATAAACTTTCCCAGGTCATCCTGAGGAAGTTAACTCTACAGCCATTCTGTATCTTTCTGTAAGCTGTTTGATTCAGAGCATTTACAACCCCCAAATAATCTTATCTTTTTGTACATTATTTCTGTCTCCCAACTCAATTTGAATGTAATCGTCTTAGATACTGTGACCTTGTATATCTTTTTCCCTGATCAGTCCCAGTGCTGAGAATAATGCCTGCCTAGTAGTAGATGTACTTTTTATTTCCTTTTTCTTTTTACTGTATAATTAACAAAAGAAAGAAGAAGAAAAATTTAAAGCATGCCAAGAAAAACTCTTCTAAGAAAGTGACTTTTATACTTTTAGTTATTGCTATAAAGTGGACTGGAAATTATCATAGGGATTAACTGTTCTAAATGGAAGAAAAGCTATTAAATAAAGGTAACCTGACACATTCTGATTATGTGTTGGCTTTTTGAAACACTACAGGATATAGTGTCCTAGTGTACTCATGCATGGTATTGGGATTGTCTCAGATCCTGGAGTTTAAAGGAGAGATACTCAATTGTATCGGTACAGATTCTTTCTGTGAATTAGTTTGGGAATTAAGAGTGCAATCTTTAATTCTGGAAGTTTCTGTAAAGCACAGATGAGCTCATGACATATGGGCTTGACCTTTGTTCTTCTGACCTATGCTCATCCTGTCCTCGCTGCTCGGCCTGATGTCAAAGTATCACCATCCTGGGATGTGCTGTTGCAAGGCTAATGGTGCTGACACAGAGCCGTGGGGACCACTCTGGTACACCATAGCATCCACTGTTGGGCCCACCAGATCATTTATTAATTTCCTTGGTGTCATTGTCTTGACAAGTAACTCTGGGAATTCAGTGCATATTTTCCCTTCAGCTAGATGCCGCCAGAATATTTGACTCTCTGGATGTGTCAGGCAGTCCCTGTAATTAAATGGCTCAGCATTTCTGTTTGTCAGGGTGATATAAAATAAGGGGAAAAAATGTTTGCTTTGTGAAGCCCTGCCATAAAACCTTCAGGAAGGATTATACATCATCAGGCCTTTGGCTCCCAAAGGAAACTGCTCTGAAAGACAAAACATATTTAGTGTCAATTTTCAACCAGGATAAAATTGAATGAAATAAAGTTTGACATATGGAACAGTTTTCCTAAGTTGTTTCAAACGTGAGTCACAAGAAAGGTCACTTTGAGGATATGGCAAATCAGGGAGATGCTTCCCATAATTTAAATAGAGCCCAGAGCTCCGTTACCATTGTGCGCTCATGGGTCATGCCATGGACCACTTTCAGTTAAGGAAGAAGTGGATCCATTAATCATTTGTGACTGCAGAGTTGGCATTTGTGTCTTACAGTTGCTTCTATAGATAGGGAGACTGAAACTAGATTGGATAATACTTAGGAAGATTATCTCTACCTTCATTTGCCTAAGCCCATCACTTGAAAACAGCCCTTTCACCAAGTATTTCCATCCACATAGAATTTTTTAAAATCCTTGTATACCAGCAACTTAAATACATATAGCTAGACACATAATGAGATATAACTACCACAATTGCATCTTCAAGTCATATTAGAAATTCAACCTATAAAATTAACACTAATATGCTCTGATGAAACATAGTTATAATACTAAACCGAAGATTGTAAGAGGAGTATATTTCTTAGAAACTATGGTCACATATGCATTTTGGGGTGTTAATAAATTAATATGGTTAAAATACAACTTCATAAAGTATTCATAGTTGGCCAGCCTCAGTTCTAGATTCACTATACACCACGGAAGAATTACTTCAGATTCAATTTTTAAAGGAATTAGGGTTTACCAAGCCTTGCATCATGCATTTCTTTGCATGGCTATGAATCAAACTAATACACCCTCTTCCTCATTGCCTCCTCCCCTCTTCATAATTCCATTTCCTCAAACACACAATAATATGTAGATTTGTTTCCATTTTCTTGAAGTTCATGGAAAGTTAAATTACAAGAGCTTAGCATAGTAGCTCTCTGTCCTAATTCACAACCTCAGCGCAAACAAGAAATTACTGAATGCATCTTCCCTTGGAGAAGTAGCTGGAAAGGCAAATTTTCCTCCAGTATGTTAGACACAAGGAAATAAAAGGGAGCTTTTCATTTTACATTTATGATCCCATGTCACTGTCCCCTTACCTAATGTCTAAGCCTTTGGAGATTATACTTCTTTTTTGAAATAATAGCATGTCAATTGAGATTCATAGAGTATAATTGTTCCTTTTGGTGTGAGCAGCCCATCATCATAAGTAGCGACAAGAAACATGCAAAGATACAGGAGCAGATTGCCTTCTGACCTGAGTTCCCTGCACCCCATTTCCTGGGGCTTTTTCTGTAGCATCAAAGGCAATTTTGTGAGTGCTTCTGTGGTTATGTTTCAGCTTCCCACACAGCCCACATGCTAATTCTTAGTGAATTTAAAGCACCAGGCCCTTTAGTATGAGTCATGCTGATCAATTTTAATTGAAAAAGAGAAATGCACATTTTACACAGTATGACACAAAGTGCACCCACCAAAGAAGCTGCCGATAGGGAGGTCAGAACATTTCCTACAGGCTCCTGTCCTCTTTTGCTGGAGTCTATGTTTCTGGGAGAAAACACAGGGTAGAGAAGGAGAAGAAGGGCTGCAGGACTCCTGGTCATCCCTGGTTGTCTGCATGGAGAAGGATATCACAGCCATATCACCCTCTCTGTTTTATTCTTAAGAGAAATCAAGTCATTGGACAGTGGCTTTATTGTGTCCTAGAAATAACGAGTACCGTTTGCTAAACGTGGAGGCTAACCATTCCCCTTATGTGATCCAATTTCCTCCTTACAGTGAATCTTGCCCTGTGCCTACCTCAGCATCCATCCCTATGCTCTGGCCTGGTTGATCTTCACATGCCTCAGTCCTTCTTTTTCTATAACCTTCTCTCTTGTCTCTCATAATCTTGGTACTCAGAGTTCTCTTTGCCTACAACATTTTCTGGACATCTTTGTATAGCTGGTTTCTTATTTTTCTGTCCTTTTCTCAAATATCATCTTTTCTGGACCATCTGGTCTATAATCATCCCTCACCATCACTCGTTATTGCATATCCTGTTACTTCCCCTTACAGCACTTTCCACAGAGGGAAATTTTCTTGTTTATTTACTGAAGTTGTCCGTCTCCTTTCCCAGAATGTAAGCTCTATAACAGGAGAGGGTTTCTGTCTTCTGTCACTGTTGGCTCTAGTGGCACATGTCCTGCATAGAGTATCTGTTCATCAAACACTCATGGCAAACTAATCTGAAACCAGAATAATTATTATCAATGAATAAATTAGTAAATTGCATTTTAGAAATGCCAACTAACTTGTCTATAACCTCTAAATACGAGTGATAGGATTTGAACTCAGGTTTTCTTAGCTTAGTTCTAGGGTTACAGGTTGAATGCAGAGCTAGGAACCTCTTTTCCCACAGAATTACTTTGCAGTGTCTTCAAGAAATTTAACTCATTTATGTAGCTTCTCTGGTGGAAAAAAAATCTGATCCACAACTAATCATTTATCTACACAATTTCTCAGACCTCTTTCTAAACAATTTTTTTTTATTTGCCATTTAAAACAACAAATAAGCAAATAAATTTAAAAATAAAAACAAACAGAAAAAACCCTCCTTTCCTAAATTTGCTTTTGGAATTTGTAAAACCCAAACTAATAGGTTTGTTGTTGTTTTATTTTTAATAACAGCTTTGTTGAGACATAATTCACATACCATAAAATATACCCTTTTAAAATGTACAATTCAGTGATAATTAGAATATTCTTAGTGTTGTGCAACCCTCATAACTGTCTAATTGCACAATATTTTAATATCCATTAAGAAATCTCATACCATTAGCATTCTCTTCCCATTTGTCTTCCTCTCAGTTCCTGGCAACCACTAATCTATTTTCTTACTCAATGCTGGATATTTATATAAATGGAATCATACAGTTTGGGCCTTTTGTGTCTGGCTTCTTTCATCTTATATGTTTTCAAGGTTTATCCATATTATCACATGCATCAGTACTCCATTCCTGTTATATTACCAAATAATATTCTCTATGCCACCTTTTTTTATACACATATCAGCTGATAGACATTTAGGTTGTTTCCATTTGGGGGCTAATATAGATAATGTGTTATGAACATTTGTGTAAAATTTTTTTGTGTGGACATATATTTATATTTTCTTAAGTGCACACCTAGAAATGAAATTGCTGGGTCTTATAGAAAATCTAGGTTTAACTTTTTAAGAAAATGGTAAACTATTTTCCAAAGTGACTACACCATTTTCTATTTCCATCAACAATGTATAAAGGTTTCAATTTTTCTACATCCTTGCCAACACATTTATTATTCATGTTCTTGATGATAACGATCCTAGTGGGTAGGAAGAGGGTATCTCATTGTGGTTCTCACTTTCATTTCCTTAATAACTAATGATCATAGGTTTATTGATCATTTGTTATCTTCTTTGGAGAAATATCTATTAAATCCTTGCCCATTTTTAAATTGGGTTGTCATTTTATTTTTGGGTTATAAGAATTGTTTATAAACTCTGACTAAAAGTAAGTTCCTTATCAGGTAAGTGATTTGCAAATATTCTGTCCCTTTCAGTGGGCTGTCTTTTCACTTTCTTGATGATAGCCTTTGGAGCACAAAAGTTTTTTGTTTTGTTTTTTAATTTTGATGAAGTCCAATTTAACTATTTTATATTATACTAGAGGCCAGGTGCATGAACTTATGCACCAGTGGGATCCCTCGGCCTGGCCTGCGCCCTCTTGCAATCCAGGACCCCTCAGGGGATGTAGGACTGCTGGTTTTGGCTCAATCCCTGCAGACCAGTCCAAGGGACCTCACCAGTGCACAAATCTGTACACCAGGCCTCTAGTATGTATATAAGATCTTTAGTTAATCTCTTCCCATCCTCCCCACTTCCTTCTGAGATTCATCAGTCTGTTCCATGTTTCCATGCCTGTGCATTAAGCGTCTGCCTCCTGGTGGTCAGTGCACATCATAGTTACCGGTTGAACAGTCGAATAGTCAAATGGTCACTTAGGCTTTTATATACATAGTTCATTTGTGATTTTGGTGTCATATCTAAGAAGCCATTATTTAATCAAAAGTCACAAAGATTTATACCTATGTTTTTTTCTAAGTGTTTTATACTTTTAACTCTTACATTAGTCCATGATCCATTTGAATTAATTTCTATATAATGGTATGAGTACAATTTCATTTTGTTCCTTTTGCATGTGGATATCTACTTGACCCAGCATAATTTGTTGAAAAGACTATTCTTTCCCTGTTGAATTGTCTTGGTACCCTTGTCAAAAATTATTAGATCACATAAGTAAGGGCTTATTTCTGGTACAAAACTATTTTTTATCACCTTATTTTCTGAAAATGTCGTGGTTTTAGAGTAGTAAGTTTCAAATCCCTATCCTGAGAATTTCAAACCACATTCTTTGGACAACATGCTCTTTATTTATGGTTCTCAAGTGTTATCTTAGGCTGGATTTTCCCAGCAGCAGATTCTAAACCAGGATTTAAGTGCAAGTTGTTTTTTGTTTTTGTTTTTTTATTTGTTTGTTTGTTTGTTTGTTGTTTTTTACTTAGGAGAAATAGGAACATAGACGGGGTGGAAGACAATAATTAGAGTACTTTTTTATTAAGACAACTCCCCTAGAGTGGGAAACTGGAGGTCAATCTTGTGGGGAAGCACTAAGAAATTACCAAGATATTGCCCCAAGTTTTTATACTATCTAAGAGATGACAACCTGGAATGTTTTCTACATCTCCTAATCATCATTGGTTGAGGCTTGCTCCTGAGGTTGTTAATTCTCTGGAACATCCAGCCTGTGTGTACAGGGGGAGAGTGGCTCTCTGCAGTGCTTGAAGAAGCTTTAAGCATACAAATGCAGATACTGGCATTCAAAAAGTCTGGAGCACACCAAAACAGTAATGCCAGAGGGTATGGGAAAGGCATGGGCAGTGTCTATTCCATGAACAATGAGAGGTTTTCTTTCTCAGAGGGTGCTTAAAACTCAGGCCCTACTTAAACACTATCATTCTCTACCCCAACTATCACTTCTAGAGGAAGGCAAAAGGAATATGAAGCACGAGAAAAATACCAAGATACTATACTTGCAGCAGTATACCATTTTCAGCTGAAATACTAGATAAAATGAAACAATTCAAATGTCATACATACAGCAGGAGGGAGAGACACTTTTATATTTGAGGTCACTGACTTAGTTAGGAATCTTAGGTTGCAAGAGACAAAAAGTAAATTTCCTTAAACAAAAGAGAATTCTACTGGCTTATGTAAGCAAACTATAGAAAGAGCAGGGGCAGCTGGCCTTTGGGACATCTGGAACTAGGGCCTCAAATAGTTATGATTCTGTCTCTATATTGTAGCTTCTTAAAATATGTAACTCCTCTAAAGCAGAAGGAATATGACTTTCTGCTGCTCTTGGCTCACTTACTTTTAGCCACCAAATTACAGACAAACTAGAGACCTGGTGCATAATTTTGTGCATGGGTGGGGTCTCTCAGCCTGGCTGGCAATCGAGGCCTATCAGGGGGCCGGCCAGTGGGGGAAAGGGACCATGGGAGGTTGGCCGGCCAGTTGGGGGGGAAGGGGGGAGGTTGACCAGCCAAGGGGAGGGGCCGCAGGAGGTTGGCTATGGGAGTGCACTGATCAACAAGGGGCATCTCCTGCATTGAGCGTTTGCCCCCTGGTGGTCAGTGCGCATCATAGCAACTGGTCGACCAGTCATTCGGTCGTAAGGGTCACTTAGGCTTTTATATATATAGAGAGATGGGCACTTCTCTGGCAACTGTAATTAAAAAATATTCATAGGAAGCAACCGACTCTGATATCATGTCCTGTGCTAACCATTCTGTCCAGAAGGATGTTGCTCTGATTTGGTTCATGTGGCAAGAGAATAGAGCTGTTACCAGAAGAAAAGCTGGGCAGTTGAAGCAAAGAACCATTTATTTCTGGGGAGGTTACAATGCTGCCTAGTTAACAAGAGCTGTTCAGCTGTTTTAGAAATAAGTGAGTAACATCAAATATCAAATAATCAGTTTTCAAGCAAAGATTAGAATGAGAAAAAGTCTAAAAATGCCTGGGAAACTCCAAAGTGTTTCCTTCATCATTTCCCAATAATTATCACCATTTATACCCTCCAGGAATCATCCAGACAGACAAGACCCACCAGCCATTTCTGGGAAGGGCAAGTCTGACTGCTTGTGAGGGAGCAATCTCTTTAAGAAAAAAATAAGAACATTGAAACTACTTTTACTAGTGATGTGACAAACATAGCAAGTAGTTACATGCTAATTCAGGCTATCACCTTTAATTAGGATTTGGGGAGGCTGAGTTCTGCTGTCTTCAGTCTTTGGAGATGAGCACTCATGATCAAAGAGCTCTCTTCTTTAAATAATTTAAATAGATACCCATTTTAATTAAAGTAGATATTGAATATTGGATATGAAAATGGCTGCTTTTTTTAAACCTTTAAATTTGGCTGCTGCTGCTGCTTAAATGAGTAGGTTCCTGTATGGAAGAAAAAGCATTGGAATAGTTCCTCTTCAGGGCTGAGGACCAAGCACACACACAGCTGACGGCCTTCCGTGATCCCAACAGCTCCCTTGGATGGAGCAGGTGGGAGGAACCCCTTCCAGAGTTACCTGTGGGTCACTGTAAAGGTCTCAACAGCTGACAAGAGGACAAAGCAATCTGGTTTGTGGAGGGATAAAAACAGAGAGAGGAAGAGAGAGAGAGAGAGAGAGAGAGAGAGAGAGAGAGAGAGAGAGAGAGAGAGAGAGAGAGAGAGAGAGAGAGAGAGAGAGAGAGAGAGAGAGAGAGAGAGAGAGAGAGAGAGAGAGAGAGAGAGAGAGAGAGAGAGAGAGAGAGAGAGAGAGAGAGAGAGAGAGAGAGAGAGAGAGAGAGAGAGAGATTGATTGAAGAACGTAGAGCAAATTTTATTTAGTCATATTTCCTGATTTCCATGTGCTCTTTTTTCTCCTTATTTTCTTAAATGTTTACAGATCCTGATTAAACTCACCAGTCTAAGGTGATTTCATTCACCTAGCATTTCACTGAAGTGGAAAGGACAGATTAAATTCACTGTGATTCATTTTACAGGTAGATTCCATTAATCAATGAAAATATTCATGAAAAAATCATAAAAATCAATCCAGGATAATACCTTTCTAGATGGTCATGAAAACCCAATAGCATGCTGCGGCCGACCTGCAGTGAGGATTCTCCATGGATTCCCATTCACTGGGCCAGATTTGCATCCTGTCCCTTTCACACTCTGTGACTGCTCATCTCTATCACACCACAGGTCTAGCTCCCTTGCTCTGAGTAACCTTTGGCCATCCATCACCAACTGGACTCTTGGCATTTCCTTTGAGATGGGCTTTATCCATTGTTTCCTGATTTTATGCACTGGACATTTGGGCAAGAATAGCTGTCTTTCAAGCACAGGTTCCCAAAGCAGGCTGCCTTCTTCTCTTCTCTACTTGGCCTTTACCTCACAGAAGGAGGATCTCATACAAAGGGGTTGGGCACCATGTACAAAACAACTTTGTTAAAGGAAAATAAATAGAAGTTAAGACTTCCAAACAGTTAATTAAGGCAGTGCAAGGAGAATATGGGTGGGACATGCAGAGACAGTGGGTGGCTAATTTGGTAATGATGAGCAAGGTGTTTGAAGAATGCCAGTGATTTAGGGTGGTTAGTGTCACACTGAGTCGGAAGGTAATGTGAGCTTAATCACGGTGGAGAAGAGAAGAGTAAAGGAGATGATGGAAGAAGGCTCAAAGCATGAGGGTGTGCAATGTGAGAAACATGAAAAACATTTTTTTCCAAGACGTCCAGGAGGTTGAGATTCAATTCACTTGGGCTTCTGTTTTCTCTAACACCAGCAAATTAATGTGTGGCTGAGCATAGAACTCATACATCCAGGGTAACAAGATGATGATTTTGAAACCATTCTCTTTCAAAACTAATCAAAGGTACTTGATAACTCTGGGTACAAAATTTGTGCTAAAGTAAAAGTAAAATTTGTCTTATCCATTGCATTGAATTCTGAAATGAAGCTCAGCTGGCATAAAAATTCAAGATCAAGAGAACACAAACATACTGCATGACCTTGCATTAGAATAAGCCTCCCAAATGACTGGCGGTACTATAAATTGAGCAAGAATCAGGCTCTTTTCTAAATGCCAATATCAGACAGGTATCAAGATTACCATATTTCCACTGGGGCTCAGGAAAACACTGACACTAGAAATAAATGGGCCACTGCCTGTCAATGCCCAGAAGCCCAGGTTCATCCTTTGCTCTGCCACAGTGAAATTCATAATAAAATTTGAACAAAAATAAAGAGCAAGTCAGGCCTATTCATGTCAGAATAAGTGTCTGCTAGGATGATCCTATGTTCCAAACATTGGCAATCCTGGTACGTGCATGTATCTGTCAGAGAAGGGTGCATTCTGTGAGGGATGAGGACTGACCTGCAGATTTGTATCTCCTGTCCTTGGGGAAGAGTAAGAGATGACTGCATGTTTCCTGAACATGCCCATAGCCAACTGAGCTTTTTGTATCTAAGCCACTCTCTTTCATCCTTGCTGTTCTTGCGACTGCCCTCTCCCTATTCCGTGACTATCAAATCTCTGTTCAAAGGAGAAAAATTAAATGTGTAGGTTTAAATGGTGTCATCTCACTGCAGGAGGGTCCTACCTCACAGAAGAGAATGATCAAGTATTTGGCCAAAAGAGTTTTCTCTAATCCCTGCAAATGAGAAGGCTTGGAGGATGTCATAGTCTGCCACCCTGTACACTTTGCAGAGTGACCCTTCTTTATTGCTCTCTGGAGATGGATCAACCTTGGCTCAGTGTTGCAGTCCAGCTATTAATCTCTCTTGCATTCTCTTTATACCCCACCATGTCTTTTTTTTTTACTCTAAAGAAAACTTTGAAGTAGATAGAGTCAAGTGATGGGTGATAAATGGCCAAAGGAGCATTGAAATATTCCCTGTGTCTCACCCAAAGAAACAGGAGCACCAAAGTAAGGAGCTCTGTGGATATCAGAACCTGGTTATGTATAATATGAGCAGCTGGATGTGGGACTCTGAATTCCTCTTAAAATACATTGTTTTGACCATGTGATTGTTTAGTGATAAGATTTTTGTAATAATAGTGTGATAGCCAAAGGCCAGGTCCCTGAACTAAAGCAGAGAATTTGCTTGCTGGCAATGTTCACCTTTGGGAAGAGTCACCTGCCATGTGCATGGTGACAGTTTCAAATAACTAGCCTAGTTCCTCGATTACAGCACACATTACAGCATACACACCATAGTCATTCACTGCCTCTGACGGGAATTAGAACCAGAGGAGTTCCTTCAAGACACTGCGGACACAGTGATGCCACAGTGGTTTAGAACTTCTATTTGTATTAGCTCGTGTATACGTAGCACTAGATGCTTGCTTTATTTTATTCTCTCTGTCTTGCAATAAACTATCTTGGCAGAGATGGCCTTTTGTGCTACATTGATTGTAAGTATGTCCTGAAGCTAGTAAGCATGGGCATGTCTGATGAATATGATGAGATAACTGTGTCAAATGCTGCTGGAGAAAGGCTGGTACATGTCTATGAGCAAAGAAGCCTGAGGCTCCCATATGAATAAGTGTGTGTGTGTGTGTGTGTGTGTGTGTGTGTGTGTGTGTGTGAGAGAGAGAGAGAGAGAGAGAGAGAGAGAGAGAGAGAGAGAGAGATCTCAGTGAGATATCCTGCATGCATGCATTCATTCACTCAATCAATTATGCAAGGTATTTACTGAGCCAGTGCGCCAGGTGCAGGGGATAAAATGAACAAAATATTAAAGTAACTATTCATGCCCTTATAGAACTTATAATCTAACAGGAAAGAAAGATATTACTCTATGATAGGCAGTACTAGTTGGAAAGGAAATGGAGTATGCTGGCTAATGCACAGATCTTGGGTTAAATAATGAAATTAATTTGGTTAGAGATTTTGGAAAGAAAAGTTATAATTATGTGCTCAAGCATATTTAGGGATATTGTAGATATTATATTTTCTTGATAAAAGTAGAATCTATTAATCCAATAGAATTAGATGAAATTGCTTTTGTCAAAAGAACATTTGATTATCAAGATATTTAGAGATTAAGTCAAGATAAAAGTGAACAAATGGTACCGCACTTATTTTGACAAGAGAATCGTAATTACTGAGAGAGAGTGTGCAGGAGCTTGGGTAGGGCTAGAGAAATAAACCAAATGGATGAGGTGGATGGATGAAAAAGACATGTAGAGCTTACCTCCTTAAGGATCTATTGAACTTGGTGCATGTCATTGTGTCTCTTACAAGTGCATTGTTAGCCTGACTAGAGAAACAATGAAAAGCTCACATTGCCTTGTCTACTCTACCAGTCAGCCTTTTTGACTCTTTGTATGAGGAATTTCTGTTACTGAGAGGTGGCAGAGGCCCTTTTCTGGATAGTGTTATTGAGTTAGTTAGAGTTGCTAGCTATTGTGGCAGCCTAATGTTTCAATTGCTCTTCAAAACCCTTGCCTCCCAAAAGAGGACTGAGTCAACACTGTGAGAGGCAGAAAAGGAATAGATACAGGGTGGGACAAAAGTAATTGTTTTTATGGAAAATACTACAATAATTAGTAACTAATATAAGAATAAACTTTGTTTTGTGTACTCACAATGATAAACCCACATTTGTCCCACCCTGTAGATTAAGGAGCCAAAATCTTGAAAAAATGAGCCAGGAAGCAGAAAGAGCAACACACAGCTAAGAAGATCAGCTTCTTGGTAAAAAAGGATATACATGATTTGATGGACTGAATAAAACTTAGGTGTAGATGTCCTCCAACTCAGTAATATAAATGAATTAGTCAATTCAGACGGCTATCACAAATTACCATTACTGCTGCATAACCAGCAGTCATTTATTCCCCCCAGTTCCAGAGGCTGGGAAATCCATGATGCAGATGCAGGGTAATTGGGTTCCTGGTGAGAACTTGCTTCCTGGCTTTGCAGGCAGCGGTTATCTTGCCCTGTGCTCACATAGTGGAGAGAGACAGCAAGCTCTGGTTTCTTTCTCTTTTTATAGGAGCACTAATCCCATCCTTTGGGTCCCATACTCATGACCTGATCTAAACCTAATTACCACCTAAAGCCCCCACCTCCTAATTAGATGGGTTCAAGTTATGAATTTTGGGGGATACAACATTCAGTCAATAATAATTGCATTCAATATTTTTGTTCCAAGACCTAACATGGAGTCACTCTGTCTGCATAATCACTGTATTTATATGTCTGTATTGAGAAGAGACTACTTGTTCTCTCCTAATTGTAGAGAGTGCCTGGGAAAGGCCCCTGGGCTGATTGTCATCTGAATCCATGCCCTGGAAACATACCTTGCCAGAGGCAGGTGTGTTGTCAGCCTGACCTTTAGCTCAGGCGCCAGGGGGTGGGTTTCATTATCTAAATCCAGCCAAGCACCAGGAACAAACATGATTATCCGAGAAGCCACAAGAATGCACATAATCTCCTTTGTAGCTTTAGTAAAACTTCCTGGTATTTTGCTATATAAAATAAACTTGCTGTATCGGCTCTGGATCACTGTCTCTCCATCAGAGGACAGATGTCCCACCTGGCCCCAGCTTTTTCCTTCTATCTCTGTGTCTATCTCTTTCTTTCATTTTCTCAATCCCCAGCCGCCCCTATTCAGGAACCAGACCACTCTCTAGCCATGCTGGACGTGGAAAAGAGAGAAATATTTATACCCAATATTTCATTTTCGCTCTTTCAATAGCAATAGAATACCTAATATTTAGAAGTGAGCTAATTTCCACATATTTTGTGATTTTCTAGATTTTTTTCTCTTATTGATTTCTAGGTAATTCTGTTATAATCTGAGAATATACTTTGAATAATTTCAATCCTTTAAATTTGTTGAGGTTTGTTTTATAGTACAGAATATGGTCTATTTTGAAGAATGTTTCATTTGCACTTGAAAAGAACATATATTCTGCTGTAATTGGGTGGAATTTCTTAGAAAAGTCAATTAGGTGAAATTGGTTGATAGTGTTCTTTGGATCAACAATATCCTTACTCATTTTCTCTCTACTTGTTCTATCAACTGCTGAAAGACAAGTATTGAAGTATTCAACCATAATTCTGGATTTATATTTTTCTTTTCTTTCAGTTTTTGCCTTATATATTTTGTAGCTTTGTTATTGGGTATATAAATATTCAGCTCTTCTTGAAGTATTTACTCCTTTATCATCATGATATATATATATATATATATATTATTCTAAATAACATTTCTTTCTCTGGCAATAGTAATATAGCTACTTTTTAAATAATATTTACATGGTATATCTTTTTTTATCTATTTTTTTTTTTACTTTTAACCTATCTATGTTTTTATAAATGAATGGATGTATTATAGATATCATATAATTGGAATTTATTTTTTTAATCCAGTGTAATTTTTTGTTTTTCTATTGGTGTTTTTAGACAGCTTATATTTAATGTAATAATTTATATGTTTGGATTAAAGACTATGATCTAACTATTTTCTATTTGTTCCATTTGTTCTTTATTCCTTTCCCCTCATTTTTTGCCTTCTTTTTAATTTTTCTGTTTTATTTTTATTTTTTTAAAATCCTTCTTGTTGAAAGTATCACATATGTTCCCCATTGACCCTTCTAGCCCACCCCCACATGCTGCCCCAGCCTTCACCACACTATGGTCTGTGTCCATGGGTTTTGCATATATTCATATAAGTTCTTTGGTTGATCTCTTAATTTTTTTATTATTCCATTCTATCACCACTATTAGCTTATTGTTTATATTCCTTTTAAATATTTTGGTGATTGATCTAGAGTTTATACATCAAATAATTTATTAGCACTTCACAATAGTAAAAGGCCCTCATAACAGTATAGTTTCAATAACTTCCTTTTAAATATATATATATATATATATATATATATATATATATATATATATTGATTTCAGAGAGGAAGAGAGAGAGGGAGAGAGAAATATAAATATCAATGATGAGAGAGAATCATTGATTAGCTGCCTCCTGCACACACCCTATTGGGGATTGAGCCCACAGCCGGGCATGTGCCCTTGACTGGAATCTAACCCAGGACCCTTCAGTCCACAGACTGATGCTCTATCCATTGAGAAAACTGGCTAGGGATCAATAACTTTCTTTTATTTTTTGTGCTATTGTTGTCATATGCTTTATTTTTAGATATGCTATAAACACACAATACATTATTGTTTTGCTTTAGACAGCCATTTCTCTTGTACGACCAATTTAAAAACAAGACAAACTGATATTTATATTTAACTACATATAATGCATTTTTAGTATACTTTATTTCTTTGTGTAGAGCTCAGTTTTATTGGGTAGCATATTATTTCTACCTGAAATTTTTCCTTTAATATTTATTATAGTGTTTATCACCTTGCTATTAATTTTCTCATTTTTTGTTTTTTTGAGGAAAGTCTATTTCTTATCAAAAATATTTTATATAGAATTCACATACAGAATTCTGAGTTGACAAATTTTTTGAACTTTCATCACTTCTGGTTTGAATATTTTTAATGAGAATCCTGTAATTCTATTTTTCCCCTCTCTATATAATATCTTTTATCTCTGATTTTCAACAGTATAAATATAATATTCCTATGTATTTTTGTTCATCTAGTTGCTTATTTGTTAGTTTATTTTTGTATATATCTTGCCTGATGTCCTCTCAGTTGAATTTCTTGGATCTGTCATTTTGTGTGTCATAAATTTTGGAAAATTCTCAACCAGTATTTCTTAAATATTTTTCTGTACTGTTTCCTCTCTCTTTCTCTCTCTCTCCATTTTTCTCTTTATGTTTTAGTTTGATTAATTTATACTGGCTCACCTTTAAGCTCAAGTTCACTATTTATTTCCTCAGCTATATTGAATCTACTGATAAGCACATTGAAGGCATTCTTTGTCACTCTCCTTTACATATCTAGCATATCTATTTCTTATATTTTTATCTCTTTCCTTTACATATCTAGCATATCTATTTCTTATATTTTTATCTCTTCTCAATTATTCATCTGATCTGCCACGTTATTCACCATTTTCTTTAGAACTTTTACGCTATTGATGATATAAATTCTCTATTGGATACATCCACATCTGTGCATATCTGAGTCTGATTCTGTTGATTGCTTTGTCTCTTAATGGTAGGTTGTTTTTATATGTGTTTTTGTATGCGTCGTAATTTTTTGTTGAAAGGTGGACTTGGCCATCTTGTGTAGGATAGGAGAATCTGAAGTAAAAAGAAAATGTTTAGGCATATAAATGGACATATCTTGCCCTAATCGATTTGGTTCAGTGGATAGAGTGTTGGCCTGGGGACTGAAGGATCCTGGGTTCAATTCCAATCCAGGTCACGTGCCCAGTAGGGGGCGTGCAGGAGGCAGCCAATCAATGATTCTCTCTTGTCATTAATGTTTCTATCTCCCCCTCTCCCTTCCTCTCTGAAATCAATAAAAATATTTTTTATAAAAATAAAAACATAAATGGACACATCTCTTCTGCTAGGCTTAGTGTGAAGTGTATCTGTGTCTGTGTGTGGTGGGAATGATTGGGTCATTATTGTCATGAGTTTAGATGGATTTTAGAGTTCTTGCAATGATTATTGTCAGTATAACATAGGCTTTAAATAATGTGGACTGGTTTGCCAGAGGGGTTTTCTTAAACGTCTGTTCCACTCTCACTTTGGTCTTCCCTTTAATCTGTGCCTCAAAAAGGGTCTTTCTGCATGCTCTTTCCCATCTTCAAGCAGTAAACCACTGGCAGCTGTTACTCAATGCTCATTAGCCTGGTGGGTGGGTTGGTGGCATTCTCTGTTGTTTTACGTCTCAGTTGTAGGTAGGCACTGTGTTCCTGAGTCTTGGGTCTGCCTCAGTGATTCTTCCCCACTCCTAGCTGTAGGTTTGGGCCCACAGGTATTTCTTGTATTCCTCTCTCAGGTGTAGAGGGTTTGGTTTTGTTCCCTTCCCCTGGCATCAAACTTCTTTCAGAAGTTTTTACAGTGCACTAGGGGTATGAAGTTGTTTCCTTCCCTCCAATAGTTTAAACCTCTTATTTCACAGAAGACATAAGGGAAAATGATCTGTGCTTCACCCCATTGCCCTTCCTACTCCAGACCTATATCACAAGGGACACATTTTTAGGACTCTTGCTGATTTTTTCTGTGAGCACCTGGTCCTTCGCAGAAAAGTCTGTGATGAGTGCAAGTTCTCTATATTCTTTTTCCCCATTTGTTGGCCTGTAGCAATTCATTGAGTAATTAAGTTGAATTTCCACTTATGACAGATAGCATCTGTTCCATGTAAGCAAGTGCTCATGTCCTAGCTCTTCTTGGATGGCTTTCCTTATATTTCTGTTAGGTTGGTAATATTAGTTTCCTGCAAGGATTGAGAAAAGTTATGGATTTTCAGATTGTTTAACATTTCTGCTGCTGTTCCTCTTCCTGCTATAGTTGTTATTTTTGTAAATGCAGGAGGACTGGTGCTCTTTACAGCATTCTACATCCTAAGCAAAATGAAAGTCCCAGAATACACAATATTTAGTTGGGCATGTGACCAGTTGGAATCAAGACTCTATTTCTTGGCCTTTCTTAGGGCTAGATCTGTCCAATTATGTATACATGGAAGTTGTAAAATTCTAGCACATATTCTTAAAGGGAGAAGGAGCATGCTTTTCTCCTTCCCTTTCCTTATTCTGCTGACTCAAATGCAGACATAAGATCTGGATCTGATGCAACCATCTTACAACTTGAAGTGAATTTAGGAAAAAAGGCCAATCTTGGTACTACATAGAAGTACCAAGAGAGAAGGAGCCTCATACAAGCATTGGGTAACCTATATGGATATTCACCTTAGAGAAAAATAAATAAATAAAATAACCTCTAACTTGTGTAATTACTGGATATTTTCTTTGATTGCTGAACCTAATTCTAATGTATAAATTTTATAAGCATTCAGTGATGAGCAATTAGTATCCAGATGAGTACCATTCTGCTGGTTAGCATCTCTGATGGAATAGACTTTCTCTCTCTCCATCCCCTCATCTTTAGTACCCAGTACCTAGCTCAGGGACTCACACATCACTGGTGCTCAGTAAATATTCAGTAATGAAAAATGCAGGTATACCATCTGACTATAACTTCTTTAAACTATACATTTGTGCTGCTATTTTTATTCTTTTATATAATCATGATTTATAAGTACCTCCTCAACTACCCCTCTTAACGCCACCTTCAATCCTCAGTCAAAGATATATAATGAACAGAATGAATTACTGGTCTTTCTTTTTTGCTTTTTCCCCTTTTAGGAATATAAAGAAAGCTGAAAAGGTGAGAACATGTCTACAGGGGAGAGGAAGATGAGAAGCAGGAAGCTGAAAGACTCATAACTTTAAAAACGGGCCCTCATAAATAAGAGGTGACTCCTGGTCATCTACTGAGATAACTCTTTGATTCTGGTTGAGCATTGGGCCATAAAAGTGTTCGTGGAAGAAATATTTCCTTTTCTTTTCCAGAAAGCTACTATCTTCCAGTTATTTATATCCCATGTTGAAGAGGAAAACAGTAAGACAGTTCTGCAATCTGTCACTGGACATAGAACAAATGCTCGAAGATCTTACCGAGTCGCCCAATGTGGCCTGAAAGCACCTGTGCCATTTTGGGTAAACTTGAAATTTCTCAGGACCAGGATCTATATGCCATCTGTTTAAATTTCAAATGTCACACCATAATGAACATAATATGTAAGATATTTCTTACACCTACAGCTGCTGTAACTGCAAAAATACCAGCAACTAGCAACTTCAGGGATTTAATTGTAAATGAAGGAACTGTATTGAGAAATGACAGCTCTCCATGCAAGAAGTAAAGAAGAGGCACATTTCTCTTTCCTGTGTATGATTAGAACTTGTCTGCCCTCCTCAGCACATCAGCACTAATGATGCTGAAGACCATGAAAGATAATTGCCTTGAGTCATTCTCTAGCTCCAGAGAAGGTAAGATTAATAAAGAACATTTATTATAATTTTGCATCTAATTTATATAATGGAACCCATAATAAATAACCACACTTAACACAAACATTCATCAAAGTCAATTTATGCATCAATTTGCTCACTATAAGTTAAGCCAACCATTTATCAGAATAAGTTCGTTTCTTTCTCTGTTTTTCTCTCTATTAAACTATAAATTATTGTTATATATGGTAAATTTTTTTGCCTTTATAGAGGCAGCATTGATAATGATATATGTTGACTTCTAAGCTGTTGCTACATGATATATAATTTTGCACAGCATGTTGCTTCTGTCTGGACAAAGAGAAAATTATTGTTTTAAAAATATAAAACCATTATTGATAGTCTGTTCTTCTCTCAGTAACTTGTCACCTCAGGTGAATATAGTTCATAAGAGAGGTTGTGGAATGCCATGGACTGTCACCTCTTAATTATTTGCAGAATAAGAGGCCGATACAGGAGAAACTAAGATGGTGGCATAGGGAAACACCGAAATTGCTGCCTCCTACAACAACTTCAAAACACAATAAACAGACAAAACGGACATCATCCAGAACTTGCAGGAAGGCTGGCGGAGTGGAAATTCTACAACTAGAAGGAAGGAGAAAAGCACATTGAGGGTCAGGAGCTGTGGAAGTAAAGTGCAAAGGTACGGAGGCTCGCGCACGCGGAAAGGGGCTGGTACCTGAGGACCGGCTGTCTTTTTGAATCGGGAGGGAGTCACAAGCTCCCGACTGCTCTGAACTCCAGTTCCGGGAAGTCTCTGGGGACCCAGGACTCATACGGGGAGAAACTGGACTGTCTGGCAGCGGGCAGAACTCGGAACTCGAGGGCGGCTTTCCCTCAGAGGTGCTCACAGCATTTGGATTGTCGGGACACTGAGACGCGCGCGGCCCCTTAGGGCAGGGCTGAGAATCCGCCATAGTTCCTTGCTCCGCCCTTTGATTCCCTGAGACCCCGCCCCACCCAGGCTGCAGCAGAGGCTTTTGCATATGAATGCCCTGGCCCTTTGCAACCTGAAAATTACCTAACAAATTGCAGCTGGGCCACAGACCCAGAACTTCCAGGAGAAGGCCCAAGGTCCCACAGCAGCTTGTATTGCTTCACAGCTGGGCCTCATCAGGGCACCTCCAAACTCCAAAAAAGGAAGGGGAATCTGCAGTTCTCTTCATAGCTCCTGCTGGGTAACCTCCAAGAGCCAGTGTACCCAGTGGTCAGAGGGGGACCATCCGGATTACAACTCCTCAGATCCATAAGGGACACACCCAGGGGGCAGACTCAGTGAGCACCAAAGCCCCACTGAAGCAAGTCTTGCCCCAGAAGGGTGTCTTCAGCACAGAAGTTCTCCCACTGCAGACATAGCTGATTCTCACTGCCAATTGGCCTGGAGGTCAATTCCTCCCAGTGATCCTACAACAATCAAGGCTTAACTACAACAAGACTGTGCACAAAGCCCACAAGGGGGTGCACCAAGAGTGTCCACCTCAGGTAACTGGGGAGGCTGAGCCACTGGGCCCTATAAGGACACCTAGCACACAAAACCATTCTACCAACACAGGGAAGCATAAAAAATGCGGAGACAAAGGAACAGGTCACAAATGACAGAAATGGAGGAAAGCAAACAACTGGATATAGAGTTCAAAACCACATTTATAAGGTTTTTCAAGAATTTTATGGAAACCGCCAATAAATTTAGTGAGACCCTCAAGAAATCTAGTGAGACCCTCGAGGATATGAAAAAGGACCAACTAGAAATTAAGCATACACTGACTGAAATAAAGAATAATATACAGAGATCCAACAGCAGACAAGAGGATCCCAAGAATCAAGTCAAAGATTTGAAATACAAAGAAACAAAAAATATCCAACCGAAAAAGAAAAAAGAAAAAAGATTCCAAAAATATGAAGATAGTGTAAGGAGCCTCTGGGACAACTTCAAGCGTACCAACATCAGAATTATAGGGATACCAGAAGAAGAGAGAGGGCAAGATATTGAAAACCTATTTGAAGAAATAATGACAGAAAACTTCCCCTACCTGGTGAAAGAAATAGACTTACAAGTCCAGGAAGCGCAGAGAACCCCAAACAAAAGGAACCCAAAGAGGACCACACCAAGACACATCATAATTAAAATGCCAAGAGCAAAAGACAAAGAGAGAATCTTAAAAGCAGCAAGAGAAAGAAAGTCAGTTACCTACAAGGGAGTACCCATACGACTGTCAGCTGATTTCTCAACAGAAACCATGCAGGCCAGAAGAGAGTGGCAAGAAATATTCAAAGTGATGAATAGCAAGAACATACAACCAAGATTACTTTATCCAGCAAAGCTATCATTTAGAATAGAAGGCCAGATAAAGAGCTTCACAGATAAGAAAAAGCTAAAGGAGTTCATTACCACCAAACCAGCATTATATGAAATGCTGAAAGGTATTCTTTAAGAAGAGGAAGAAGAAAAAGGAACTCTTACCATTTGCCACAGCATGGATGGAACTGGAGAGCGGATAAATACCACATGATCTCACTCATTTGTGGAATATAATGAACAACATAAACTGATGAACAAGGACTGATCCAGAGACGGAGAGGCATTGATTGGACTGTCGGGCCTTGGAGGGAAGGTAGGGGAGGGTGGGGGTAAGGGGGAAAGATCAACCAAAGGACTTATATGCAAGCATATAGGCCTAACCAATGGACACGGACAACGGCGGGGTGAGGGCTTGAGGGGGGGGGGGAGGGGGGGCGGGGGGGGAGGTAGGGGGTAACGTGGGGATAAGGACACATATGTAATATCTTAATCAATAAAAAATATATATATTTTTTTAAAAAGAGGCCGATACAGTCTAGTAAATAAAATTATTATCTCTAAGCATTTTTTAAAAATCATTTTTACGGTACCCTATTTCTAAGCTTTAGGCAACATCATCACTTCTCCCATTTTTTATCTACCCACTACTGCAAGGATAAGGTGGCTCTTACCCATGTATCCTAGAAAATGCTGCCACTACATAGTCATTTACAAATCTGTGTAGCAGTGGGGTGGGGGTCGGGGGGGGGGGGGGAGCGGGAGAGGGAGGAAGGATCCAGAATCTTATATTGACACAGAATAATCGAGGTCAGAACTGTTGTTGATACATGTAGTACATTTCTATCAGAAAAAGACCAAGGTCATAAATGGCTGGTGGTTCCAACTGTGGTAGGCTGAATAATGCCTCCCCTTAATATGTCGGTATCCTAATTCCCTCCCAGGGGCCTGTGAATATGTTACCTTTCATGGCAAAAGGGAGTTGGCAGATATAATTAAATCAAGCTCTGGAGATGGGGAGATTATCCTGAATTATCCAGATATCCCCAATGTAATTACAAGGTTCCTTATGAGAAGAAGGTAGGAGGGTTAGATAATAGAAGGAGAGGTGGGAGTGATGCAGGGTCATGAGCCAAGGCATGTGGGAAGCTTCTTGAAGCTAGAAAAGGCAAGGAAACAGATTTCCCCCTAGAGATGTCAGAACGGATGGAGTCCTGCCAACATCTTGATTCTAGCCCACTGATGCTGACTTTGGACTTCTGACTTCCAGGAGTATAAGCTAATAAATGTGTGTTGTTTTAAGCCACTAAATTGTTCATAATTTGTTATAGTAGCAATAAGAAACTCATGCACCCAAAAAGCCAGAATAGCACTTATGAAATGTTCCTTATAGAGCCATTTCTCTAAGAAAAGTGAACAAAATCAAAATTTAAGATGGATTTGAACTAGTGGGAAATTATTTGAAATTGCAGACTACTTTGAATACCCAAGAGGTCATGTTAGTTTTTTTTTAATGTAATATAATTCATACTTCCTATTAGACAAAAATTTGTAAGAACACATGTATAACACAAAGAAATGTCCACCTATAAAAGCAACTGTATTTATACCTGCATTCTTTTTTTTAAAAATCTTTGAACAGGACCATGCATCTTTGTTCAGATGTGCAAAAATATTCCTATGATATCAGTTCATCAGATGGAGACTTATAGAGAGGGATAATTTTTGAGATCAAAGTCCATACTTGAAAACCATATTTAATAAGGTTTCTGGAAATTGATACAGTCATACTGAGAGTGATATATGATTGAACTCTCTTCTCTTCTACCCTTATTTTTCAACCTTAGCAATGTATTTATACCATGAGGATAATGCCTAAATATTTAATAAGTCATCCCTGAATGCATCTTATTTGGAAACATGATGTCCTATGAGATAAAATGCTACTCTTTAAAAAACTAAATGTAATAAATTGTATTCTAATTTACAACCTGAATGTGCCTTATAATGCCAAATTTTGCATGTGAGTTATCTCTGGCTCCACTCTATGAACTACCATTTACTACTTGTCTTTTCTGCTAATAGTATTATGTATATTAGTCTTATTTCCCACAAAGAAGTCAAGTTCCTTAAAGATATAGACCCTGTTTTCAGAGTCCTTAAGAAGCCCTCTGTATATTTATGATTAGTTAAAAATAGACTCCATTTATTTAAATCAAAGCTATATCAGTGCATTTGTCTGGAATAGGTAATTAATTGTTCTTTCAGCCTAATGATATTGAGGTTAAATGCCCAAAACAAATAGCATCTTCAGGAATAAGTTTTCCATAGGATTTTTTCTTCTGGATTTTGTATTATTATTATTATTATTATTATTATTATTTACTTTTATCTCTCAAGAAAAGGGTATCACCATATTAAACCATATTTCTAAAAATAATTTGTTTCCCCTTGAATAAGAATGGATGTGTATTGTTCTTCTTTATCCTTACTTCAATATTATTATGGAATAGAAGTGACATGTAGACTTACAACACTTCTCTAAGACAATGGCTTCTAACCTTGAGTCGTAGACGCCAAAAAGTCTGTAAAGGTGTTACGTGTAACTTGGTAGGTGTCCAGGGCTCTTATGGTTTGGGAGTATGAGCAAAAGCTACAGCTGGTGCCACGGAGCCCACAACCGCCCTTGCTTTTCGCTCCAGACAGATTTGTACAACCCACTATGTAAGCCATGAGCCCTGATGCCACGTAGTTACCTTCGGTTAGTTTGGTGCAAGCTATGTGCTTCATGGGATTGTAAAGCATGTGAAATGTGATAGTCTCAGAATGTGTCCTGATGCTGACAAGGCTACACCAATGTGTCTACATGGCTACATTGTCAACATTCAAAGGATTCCTTAGTCTCTCTTCAGAGCTCTTCATATGAGACTGTATCCATTTCATAGCAATTCTGCAATGGACCATCGTGGCTGGGGTTGTTGTGTGGAGAGACAACAAGAACATCAGCTCTCTACTTCGCTCACCATAAATGAATAAATAAATACCTGAATAGAAATGGTTTGGTGTTGGCAGCTAGAGTAGTGGTCGAGCAGCAGAATATCTGCAGCCCATTGCGCAGTGTGCACATGCAGCTATTTCTGGAAGCTCAGGCAGCAGTCTCTTTCCTGGGCCCTCCAAAGATTCTGTGAACTAAACTCCCTACACCCTTTAATTAATCCCCTCTGCTTCATCTGGCAGGTCCGGGGCTCTGCCATGAAGAACCTTGGACAATACACCATTTAATTCAGCAAAAAAAGCTTACACGGCACAAAGAAGTGGAGGACAACTGCAAAAGGTAAACTTTTTCTGACAGTTGATTTTCTTCTGAGTACAGCCATTAATCCTCCTGTCAGCAGGAATAAAGATACTTCCTGAGGAAGGTGTGAAGCAGGTTCTTGTAATGCTGAGCAGTGGCGGCATGCAAATGAGAATAAGCCTCTGGCCCTCTCACCTCCTGTTTAACTTTGCTCCAAATGGTTTCAGAACTTCAATCAAAATGTGCGTGTGCGTGTGCGTGTGTGTGTGTGTGTGTGTGTGTGTGTGTGTGTGTGTGTTTAATCGAATCTATAGGAAAGATGTTTCATTTTTTTAGGAGACAATAAGACCACAGAAAACCCAAGGTATTTTTATTTACTGATTATAACCAAAATGTATTTATGGGGGAAGAGGATAGGTTTTGTAAAGAAAATGAGACATGAAGAAAAGTTACTTTAAGTTCCCTGTCTCAACCCCGTTTAGAATAATAAAACAATGTATTTCCCAGAGGCGTTGCTTTATTCCCTCATGATTGCCTTACACTGTGCCAAAACGCCCTTAGTTGTTTTTTTGCCCCCATGTTGCTCAGATCGTCCTGAGCTGCACAGGGCAGCCATCCATCTATCTCTGAGACTGTTTTTGTCAGGCTCAGTAGCGCAGGCCACTCTCAAATGGCTTGTTTCTCACTGCCAACCAACCGTGGCTTCCTGCTTTCTCCTTCACACCGTGGCCAGAGATAAGCCGGTCACGTTGGGCCTTGTCAGGCCCGTCTGTTTCCCTTGCAAGACCCACTTTATCCTTCTCCCAATATCAATCTGAACTCCTTACTGCTCAGCTGAACACCCGCTCCAAGGTACCATGCAGCGTCCACCCATGCCCTCCATCTCTGGTTCTTTTCATTGCTCTTCCTTTTAAGGCACTGTTGTGGGACAGTGGGCTCAGGAGCGTGTTAGCTCTCCTTGGTTTCCATCGGCCTCACGTGACTTCAGATCAGTACATATTAGCCACAGTGTTCTTTTCACGCAAGTGCAGATTCAAGACGAATTCCCTAGTTGCCCTTTCTTACCAGGTGGCTACCCAGGACCTTTCTTTCTAGATATTCCAAAGCCACGACTCAATTACGTGCACACTCCCAATCAGAGCAGTAGGCTCTTCTCCCCAAACGCCCTATACTCAGTGACACTGATGTTTGATCAATGCATATTCACCAGGCTGCTTTTGGTAAGAGACCGCTACGGTGTGTACTTTGTGGAGGGAATGGGGATACACACACACACAAAATAATCCTTGCTCTTAAGGCCCTAGCATGCACTTACTTCTAAGAGGAAAATCTCTTTTGTGCCCTGTGGCGTGCCTACCGTAGCCCTGTATGATCATAACTGTTTAAATATTGACTATCCTATTTAAACAATTCCCTTCACATTTTTCTACTCTCACTCATTCTGCCTTAGGTCAGTATAGATGAATGAAAAATGCTCAGTTTGGAATCAGCAAGATTTAAGATCAAATTCTGGCTGTCCTACCTATAAAATGTATGATATTGAGCCAATTATTTAATTTCTTTGTGTTTTAGATTTCTCAAATATAAAAGCAGAAATGACATGTCATGATTTAACTGGTATTTTGTTGTGAAAATTAAAATTTAAATGAAATAATAAATGTATTACCTGCCATATAATTACTATTATTTGCTCAAATAAGTAGTATATTATTTTCCTATATTAAGCAATCAGATTTACTCTCATAGAGCTGGGACATTTCACCCAATACAGAAGCATGGGAGCATAGGCTTAATCCATATGAAAAGAGATAAAATACACATCCTTCTCAGTGCATCAGTGAGCAGGAAAAGTCAGGTGAGCCAGTTATTCTATTTTCAGATTGTATATTTCCAGAATCCAAATTAATTACTTTTATTATAAATACAGGGACACAGGATGCCTGGGGTACAAGAAATGAATCGCTTGAAATCAATAAGTAGTGTAGTGGCATTCATTAGGACAAATATTTCCAAGAACAAGCAGAATCTTCTACTTTCTTAGACACATTTTGACCTTTGTGGCATAACTTTCTGAAAAACTACTATTTATCATGCTAGTCGATTTCTGGCTGTATTCTATTGTTCTCTCAATCATTTTAATCTTTCTTTCTTCTCTATAATCACTGAAATACAGATATTTAGTCTGTCATTCACCTCCCACTACCAATCCTTTCCCTAAAAGTGGTGTGTGTCAAAAACCACTTTCTGCCTTAGTATTTGGGAGCCCTGTGTCAGTGTCGGAAAGTACGCATTGTCTGCTGTTGCTTTTGGGTGTAAATGAGGCTGATGTATTTTGGAAACTACCTGTCCAAAGCTTCTGTAGTCTGACTAATGGATCTGAACAGTGATGTCAGTCTTACTCTCTTCTTTGTTTGAAGGGGCTCAGTGGCAAAACTGGTTTATTTTTCTAGGTAACCCATGTAATCTAATGCAGTAGTCTAAAAGCAACTTAATATTAATGCACCCTTCTTTGTTTAGCTTTGAGCACTCCAAGAAAAGAGATGAATTAGCTTTATTAATTTGGAGTATCAGTATTTAGGGTTTTATTGATTTCTTCCTATATAACTTGGGGTGTGACTAAATCACTTACCAACGCAGGCATGATTCACCTGTCTGGTCCAGCAGAGTACATCAATATGTCCTTGGAGCTACCAGCACCAGAAGAGCCTTCCCCTCTCTGCTCATCCTCCATCACTTGCTGGGCCCTGCAAGATTTCATCAGGTCACCCCCCGGGGATTTATTCCATGACCATAGTGGCTTGTTCTAGCTTATGAGTTTGATTTTTTTTTAATTTTGTTTGCTTAAATGTTGAGCTTGATATGTGTTTGAGGCCTGGTTCTCTTCAGTTGTCTCACTGATTGTAGTGCCATCCAGTGTCTTCCTAACACATTCCCTTTTGCTTCACTAGGGTTTGCTTGTATTGTTTACAACCAAAGAAAACCAACTCATGCAAATGTTACCAAAGGTAGTGAGATGGTAGAGGGTTTTAGGAGTAAGTATCTGCTCTATAATATGTCTCTGATTCCCTAACTGTACAGGGAAGTTCAGTAGCAGGAGTGATTGACAGCTCCATCAACATCCTGGTGATGACAGGTAACATCTCCAAAGGGTACTTGTGTCTTATTTTTGCTATCCAGTAACTCAAGACTCAAAGTTCAGACGTCAAGATGGCCTGGAGTGGATGACACATGTCCCAAGAGAGGTCATTGAACCTTGATTGACAGTCTCACCAAAACTGCAAACAGTGGAGGACATGTAATTTTGTAAAAAAATTAAATAAATAAAATTCCAGAACCCTATGAAGAGAAGAAGAAAAGTAGCCAAAAATATAGGAAATTTCACTATAATCTAACAGATGACTTTTAATGTCTTCTTATTCTGCAATGTTTTGATATAAAGAAAAAAAAGAGCACCCACTGTGTGCTTTTGACACATTCTCTACAGATTGCCTTTCATGGATATAAAGCCATATACTGTTGGCCTGACTCCTTACAAAAATAGTCCAGTGCCTAAATATGAATAGAAAGGCTCAGTCTTGGTATTTCAATTCCAGAGAAGAATTTAACTAATAAATCTCTTAGACTGTGAGCAAAATTAGAAAGTCTACTTAAACTACCATAAGGCAGATAAATGGATCTAAGTGTTAAATTATATTTGCTAGTTTTCCCCCAATATAAATGGCCCTCTTTGCCATCATCTCTCTCAGCTAGGTAAAACCTCCTAATCTATGTTGGTGCCTCAGGATAGAACACTTATTTTCCCTGCAGGATTTTCTGGGATTACTAAGGATGCCCCATATTCTTATTTTGATCTGTGAGGCTTCAGCTGTCCATAGATTGTCAGACGCTAAAACAATTGCTTGACAGAGAACTGCCTAGGACCATTCAGAGCTCAGGAGATTTACAAATGATATCAGAGGATATCTAAAGCCTCTGAGCTGCAGACCTGCTACAAAGATTTGTTAAAAGCAGAGGAATTATTTATGCTGGAGGGAAGAATTACCATAGGAACACATAGGGATTTGGTCTAATGAATTCAAAACTGAGTTGAATTTAGTATATACTATGAACCCTTATTTCTCAATATAATGCAAAAACCTTTAAAAGTAGTAGCTGGAGGAGGAACCAAGATGGTGGCATAGGTAACCACCTGAACTTGCTGCCTCGCACAACCACATCTAAACTGCAACTAAAAGACAAAACGGATATCATCTAGAACCACAGGAAGGCTGGCTGAGTGGAAGTCTGACAACTAGAGGGAGAGAGAAAAGCGCATCTAGACTGGTAGGAGGTGCAGAGGTGCAGAAGTGTGGAGGTGTGGAGGAGCGAGAATGGGCTGGCAACTGGGTACGCTGTGGTATTTTTCAATCAGGAGGGAGATACAAACTCCCGACTGCTCTGAACTCCAGTTCCAGGCGAGACTATGGGGACCCAGACTCATATGGGGAGAAATTGGACTGTCTGGCATTGGGCCCGAACACAAGGAAGACTTTCTCTGAGAGGTGCTTGCAGCGTTCATTGTTCCTACACAGAGACCCAGGGACCTATCTGGGGCAGAGCTGACGGGCAACCATTGCTGGTTGCACTGCCCCATGATTCCCTGAGACCCCGCCCCACCTAATTTACAACCCCACCCAAGCTGTGTGCAGAGGCTTTTGCATATGAATGGCCTGGCCTTTTGTAATCTAAAACCTAACAAACTATAGCTGGGTCAAAGAACCCCAGAGCTTTTAAAAGAAGGCTTAATTTTGCCTGCATTGCTTCACAGTTGCGACTCATCTGGGCACCTCCAAACCCCAAACAAAGAGGAGGAATCTGAAGATCTCTCTGTAGCTCCTGCTGGGTGGCCTCAGGGAGTGGCTGACTTTGCACATCCTTGGAGATCCAAAAGCCAGTGCACCCAGTGGTCAGAGTGAGACCACACCAGATTACAACTCTTCAGATCCATAAGAGACACAGTCAGGGAGCAGACTCAGTGAACACCAAAGCCCCACTGAAGCAAGTCCTGTTCCATACGGGTGTCTCCAGCACAGAAGTTCTCCCATTGTAGACACAACTGGTCCTCACAGCCAATTGGTCTGGAGGTCAGTTTCTCTCAGTGATACCAACAGCAGTCAAGGCTTAACTACAACAAGACTGTGAACATAGCCCAAAAAGGGGTGCAGCGAGAGCATCCACCTCAGGTGACTGGGGAAGCTGAGTCATTGAGCCCTATAGGACACCAAGCACACAAAGCCACTCTATCAACACAAGGAAGCAGCCAAAATGCAAAGACAAAGAAACAGGTCACAAATGAAAGAAATGGAGGAAAGAAAACTACTGGATATAGAGTTCAAAACCACAATTATAAGGTTACTCAAGAATCTTCTAGAAACCTCCAAGAAATCTAGTGAGACCCTCAAGGATATGAAAAAGGACCAATTAGAAATTAAGCATAAACTTACTGAAATAAAGAATAATATACAGAGGTCCAATAGCAGACTAGAGGATCCCAAGAATCAAGTCAAAGATTTAAAGTATGAAGAAGCAAAAAACAGCCAACTGGAAAAGCAAAAAGAAAAAAGAATCCAAAAATATGAAGATAGTGTAAAGAGCCTCTGGGACAACTTCAAGCGTACCAACATCCAAATTATAGGGGTGCCAGAAGATGAGAGAGAGCAAGATATTGAAAACCTATTTGAAGAAATAATGACAGAAAACTTCCCCTACCTGGTGAAAGAAATAGACTTACAAGTCCAGGAAGCGCAGAGAACCCCAAACAAAAGGAATCCAAAGAGGACCACACCAAGACACATCATAAGTAAAATGCCAAGAGCAAAAGACAAAGAGAGAATCCTAAAAGCAGCAAGAGAAAAACAGTTAGTTACCTACAAGGCAGTACCCATATGACAGCTGATTTCTCAACAGAAACCATGCAGGCCAGAAGGGAGTGGCAAGAAATATTCAAAGTGATGAATAATAAGAACCTACAACCAAGATTACTCTACCCAGCAAAGCTATCATTTAGAATTGAAGGTCAGATAAAGAGCTTCACAAATAAGAACAAGCTAAAGGAGTTCATCACCACCAAACCAGTATTATATGAAATGCTAAAGGGCATTCTTTAAGAAGAGGAAGAAGAAGAAAAAGGTAACGATAAACATTATGAACAACCAAGTGATGACAAATACATACCTATCAACAAGTGAATTGAAAAATCAAGTGAATAAAAAATATGATGAACAGAATAAGCTGGTGAATAGAATAGAATCAGTGGCATTGAAAGGGAGTAGACTGACAATTCTCGGGGGAAGGGAGCGTGGGGGGTGTGGGAAGAGACTGGACAAAAATTGAACACCTATGGACAAGGACAATGAGGGGGGTAAGGACATGGGGTGGGGTGGGAACTGGGTGGAGGGGAGCTATGGGGTGAAAAAAGAGGAACAACTTTAATAATCTGAACAATTAAGACTTATTTTTTTTTAAAAAAGTAGTAGCTGGAAATATTTAGTGGGCAGTTTGGGCCTGTAAACCAGAGCTAAAAAGATTTCTACACTGGTTTTCAACTGTGTGTTCAGTGAGGTGGGGAGTGAGGAGGGAAGGTGTGGCAAGAGGGGAATAGGTAGAGCAGGGCCTAACTATCTTTGTAAGCAAATTCTTTAAGATGAAAGATAGGAGGTGCAAAGTAGAATTAGGTATAAGATCAAAACAGTGATGTGGGTTGTGGAATGGGTATTGGACAATGGTGTCACAACTGTTGCTTAGCTGACCACAATTGCAAAGCACCATCTATTGAACACATTCCAATTTCAAGATATTAAATGTAAAATGAATGTACTTCTTAGAATCAATGGAAAATGGTACTACCCTGATCACTATATTCACAGCCTGAGTGCTGTTGCTGGACCTGGGCTTCTCTTTATGAAAGATGATCCTTCTTTTCAATATGCCTGTTTTCAAGAAAGGGTTTAGAGATAATCTTCTATGTCACTCCCATTCCTCTGTCTGTTGAATATCTTCTAGTCCCTGCTATTTAGTCTTTCTCTTACAGGGTTGGGATGGTGGTGTTGTTTTTTTTAATGATTTTGCTCTGTACTTGTAATTAAGGGATGTGGAATCGGTTTCTGTTACACATTGTCACCTGTAGATGCAGGCACGAAGAGCTCTTTCTCTAGGCTACAGACATGAGCAAATCCTACTCACATCCTCCAGCCAAGGTCCTCTCTATAGGGCAAGGAGTTAAGGAAACCAATTGGTCTCTCTCTCTCTCTCTCTCTCTCTCTCTCTCTCTCTCTCTCTCTCTCTAACCTTCCCTCCCTCCCTTTCATTCTCTCTAAAAATCAATGGGAAAAAAATATCCTCTAGTGAGGATTAGCAACAACAGAAAAGAAGTACAGTCTCAGGTTCATCCACCCAGTTACCCCTCTTGCAGATGCTGTAACAGCATCTCAGCGCCATGCTGGATGAAAAGGATGTTTAGCTATAGGCCTGTGTCCTTCCAGTCTACCCCAGGGCTGTTACCCTGATGCTGCCAGGTCAGAATTTTCATACACTTTCCCCCCAAGATGTTTATATCAGGTCACATCCCAGAGAGTAATCAAAGACATATGGACTAGACCACTCTTCATATGAATGTTTCTCTTTTTGATTTTTCACACTTTTCCAGGGGTTCAATGTCTATTTTTCATTTTTCTATCAATAAGTGACATACCTTTCTTCTTCTTCTTGATGTGATAGTTACGCTTTTAACAATATTTTTATAAATTGTGATTAAATGCACATAGCCTAAAATGTACTATTTTAATCATTTTTAAGTGTTTAATCCCGTAGTGTTAAGTATATTCACATTGTTGTTCAACCAATCTCCAGCACTCTTCTATCTCACAGAATTAAAGTTATATATACATTGAACAGTAATCCCCATTTCTTCCTCTCTCTAGTCCCTGGAAACTACCATTCTAATTTCTGTTTCTATTAAATTTTGTTTGGTTAAACTACTCTAGATACCTCAAGAAAGTAAAATCATACAGTATTTGTTCTTATCTCTAGCTTATTTCACTTGGTATAATGTACTCAAGGTTCATCCATGTTGTAGCATATGACAGAATTTCTTTCCTTTTCAATGCTAAATACTATTCCACTGTATTTATAAACCCCAGTTTATCCATTCATCTGTCAGTGAACACTTGCTTCCACCTTTTGACTATTTTGAATAATGCTGCTACAAACATGTGTGTGCCACCTTTCCTTTGAGTACTGTATTATTTAAATAATGATAAAGGAACATGATATGTGAAGGGGAGAATAAAAACCACAATCTATATTGGTTGAATATTTTCAAAATAATATTTACTCCTCTTATATATGGTGTCCCATCTCCTTAGCACTTTGATCTCATAGCTCTTCAGAGCTTTGATCTCAGAGACACAGAAATGTGTTGTCAAATACATCCACTCAGCTTTCAATGTTATTAGTGCCTTAATGAGAAAAAATAGTATTTGTCAGTTCTTCCCACAGAGGAATATAATTTTAACATTAAAAACATAAGTCAACAGAAGAACTAATTACATTTGATGCTGGAGACATTGCTTTATTCTGCTTCTTAAAGTGGGAAATAATTGGGAATTCAACCCTAGACAATCCTATCTCTTGAAAATATTCTTAGAAGACAGCTACTGCCAAATCCAATCAAATCTATTTTCTTTGCCATTGATATGGCAGTTACAAGGTGAATGAAAACCATCAAAACACCTTCATGCACCATTGTGAGAGCTCCCTTTGTGCCCTATTTTGAGTTCCACATCTCTGCTTGGCTTGAAGCAATCATGGCCATTGATATGTTGAATATATGCCTTTCTTACTGAGAAGGAAAAATGAAGGCCACTGAATCAGTTTAACAGTAAAACTATAGTAGCGAAACTCTCTTTTTGGAATAGAACAACAAAAACAAGAAGAGCATCCTTCTGTAGCATATGTATTTTTACTTATAACATCTTTTTCCAACAAAATCTTAATACAGCTGAATAAATTTTAAGTTCTTGTTGTTTAGTTTTCCTTTATCAAGTTTGTTTCATACATTTCATAAATTTCTGTTTCCAATGGAAAGATGCTTAGATCCATCTTTTTTTATATTAAAAATTATTCTAGGTATTAGGTTTAAGTTGAAATTTTTTCAGCTCCCAAACCACCATTTTATAATTTGTTATATTCTTGGCAGAGCATATTAAAATTTTGGTGAATTAAATATCAACTTCAAAAGAAAGAAATCATTACATCTTTTAACATGAGTTTCAAAGCATTACAGATTAGACTTAAAGTTGTGTGTGTGTGTGTGCGTGTGTGTGTTTCATCATCCCCCTACAATAATTTTCCACAACTCTCAGTTAAAAATCTAAACCTGGAACATGGCTCTCATATGCAGTTGTACCTGATCTGGCCCAAATTTATCTCTTTAGTTTTGTCTCCTTTGATCCCTCTGGGGTCTAATCTCCAGCCCCACATGATTCCTGCTTTTCTTTTGAACATACTAAACTCACTCCTCTCACATCAGCATAAGCTGCCTTATTCTGCAGTGATATATTAACTCCCAAATCTCAAACTCTTAAAACATAAAGATTTTGTCTTTTCATACCCATCATTTTTATTAAGGGAGCCCAGATTGAGAAAGGACTCCATATGTTGAACATTGTTAATTATTTTTCTGAAAGGGAATAAAAAAGAAACGCTGTAAGTTTTTAAGTCAACAAGTAAATGCCCAGGCCAGAAATGGAACAGAGCATTTCCTTTCACAATCCATTGGCCAGAATTTACCATATGACCTTCCACAACACAAGTGTGCCATTAAACACAGTGCTACTATGTGCACAGATGGGAAATGAAGCAGAAATATTCAGGAAAAACATGCATGACTACTCCAGTCATCTTGCACTTGCTGTCAGCGCTGCCCAGAATGCTCTTCCCCCAGAACGTCAGATGGCTCACTTTCTCTTCATTACAATGTTGCAGAAATCTTTAGGTCATGCCTGAAGGCTCTCTCTAAAACAGACCTTCTTCAACACTGTTTTATTTTATCCTTCACTTATTCCTATCTGAAATTATATTTTTATTTGTTACTGGTTTTATGCACACCGACACACATATTATTTTTAATATGTAGAATGTTATATTTTATGTCATGTTCATTGATTCGTTGATATATCCTCGGTGCCTAAAAGAGTATCTGGAACTGGGCAGGTAGTCAATAAATATTAGCTTAATGAATGGTTAAATAAGTGCATATCCCAGATTGGTGACTAGCTGTTGAGATTATCTGTTCATTCGTATCCATATGTTGGAATGTCAGTTTCACAGATATGTTGCAAGGATGCAATTTTAGTTTCTTATAGCATTTTAATGTAAAGAGAAAATTTAGTTTCTGGAGTTTTATAAAACCATTGGATCTTCTTTCAGGCTCCCTCTGCTGGTTATCTTGGGCAGTTTTAAAATAATCCAAATCTAGGAAATCATGAAACCATTCAAATGTTAACTTGTTTCTTTGGGATAACTGCTTTGCATTTCAGCTTCCTATCCACCCTCCACCCCATTTTCGTTTGTAAGATGGCATTTGAATGTCTGGTGGAGAGAGGTATGGTCTGTATAAGACAGTAGAGGGGAGACTGGTCTTTAAATCTTCCTAGTGTTCCCAATGTGCTGTGGATTCTCCCTGGCCTCTGCAGTAGCATGGATAAAGGGTGTGCCTTCTGCATTAATGTGCCTTGAAGCAGATCCAATCCTCTCTGGCGATGGGTTTACTATGCTAACACCAGAGACTGAGCTTCCCATCTTTCCCCTACTGGGTGTGTCATTGGAAATAGCTGCATACAACACCTCTCCCTTCAACTTATTGGCTTGCCCGTTCCCCAGTAGTGCAGGAGTCAATGCTGCTAACCTGATGTGCTCAGGCTCCTGATCTGTCTGGATGTTTATAAACAAGCCCTATCCCTTGAAGTGAGGAGTCGGGGTATCAAACACCTTTGAATCTATACCTTCTGACTCTTGCTTTCCACAATGTGTACTTGGAATAGGGCTGGGCATTCTCTTCCTCAGGGCTCTAAGTATCATGACCTAGTGATCATGCTGGAAGGTACATACAATGGAAGAACTTCTACTGTATGAGTTCTCCAGTCTTCGCTTTTGATTGGGAGGCTTTGGGTTGGGAAGCCAAATGAAAAATTGGAGCTGAAGATGAATAGGATTCCATATATTTGCATAATATAAAAATATGCCAGTATTTATAATACTTGTAAATAAACTCATTTCTAAAGGCTTTATTATGCTCTCAAAAATAATTTTTATGTAAGAAGAAATGTAACAGACTGCTAATGTACCTGAAATCAGGTAACCTGTGAAGGGCTTTACATTTTTTAGATCTATCCTTGCTTTATGTTGTAAATTAGAGGATGGTTCTTTGTTCTCACAGCATTTTCCCCACCCCTATCCTGACTTCAGTATTATAAAGGATGGCTTTAATGTTAGTTGCAATGGGACTAAACTATATATTATTTTGCATGTGTTATGTATGATAGACAGGTCTTTGCATTTATAATAGAAATTCATATCCATAGCACAGGAGTGAATGGCATGAAGGCACACTCACTTTACTCTTAAATGAACAAACTTCTCTAAAAATGAGCTTTTTGTTTTTATAGAAAGATCTTAAGTCCGCTTAATATCATTCATTTAACCATTCATATAATCATTCTAGAAATACATGTTGAGAGTTTACTATGGACTACATACTGTTGTAAGGTCGGAGTAATTCATAATTGAACAAAATTACAAAATCCTTACTCTTAAGAAGTTTATTTCATTCTCTTCCTCATATTCGTGGCTGTTCCCATATTCAATCTTAACTGAACTTGCTGATATAATTGCAGACTCAGGCCTTAGGAACACAGGCCTAGAAGTCTGTTAAGTCAGTCTCAAAAAGGCTCACTCCTCTATGTTATGCAACTTTGAACAAATTAATTGACCTCTCTAAGCCCTAGTTCCTTACCTATAAAAAGATAATAATCCACATGTCCAGAGTTGTGAAATGTTATTAAATGAGAAGCATCAGTACAGTACTTAACCCATAATATAACATAAGGATTCAATATATGTTGGCTTTTATCACCATCATCACCATCATCATCATCACCATTACCATCATGAAGTTTACTTGGCTGCTTATTGTCCTTCTTCCCTACAATGTTGCCATGTTAGTCATTTTTCTAGAGTGGTTTTAAGGAGGCAAGTGAATAGGAAATGCAAGGTTTAGAATCATCACAGGAAAAGGTAAAGAAACACAAGACAGTCCTTGTAAATCTGCGTTGTAATATCTACTTCACTTCCCAAATGCTGTTTTGCCATCCCTGGAAGAACAGATAAGTCTGCATCTATAACCTTGGCATTAATATTCCATTTACTTTTCATAGGCATGTTTTAAATAAAGTTATGGGTGCACTTCTGAGTAAGGTATTGCTAAAGATTACCTGCATTATATTGATATAGAAGTGGTATAGTCATAACAATAGGAGCTCAGAAAGTTGAGCTAGAACCCAGGTTTTAACATTTGAATTATTTGAAGCTCATGTCTAGCTGCAACTATTACCAAAGTCCTCTTTAAAAACTTATTTTCCTCAAAGGTAAAAAACTGTCTAGTTGACAAAATGAAACACATCAATGAAATAGAGTCAAGGAGCAATAAAAAACAAACAAAAACGCGTTTTCTTTTAATTGAATGACTCTGCAAGGAAACAGAAATGGCACAGCCAAAACTTTTTCCCATTGGCTACCTCTCTGCTTCCAAATGAGCAACAGTTTTTCTTAACCTAATTGAAATACAATTTCTCAGCATTATATTTCTCTTTCCCTGACTTTCAGTTGAATTGGCCTACCAGGAAGCTACAGCATTTATTCAAACTTAGTTTTCCAATGAAATGAAGTTAGCAGTGTCCTTAGAAAGAAGCTTGAGGGCGAATATAGAGATTCAAAGCATTACTGAGTTGCCAATAGTCTGACTACGTATAAAACAGGTGTGCTGGTGATTCTGAAATGCTTAACCTCTACCTTGTTTATTCATAAAAGAGAATCTACCTTTTCCAAAACAGAGTCATCTTGGGAAATTTCACTAGAAAGTTAGATGCCATACACATCTTTGAACTAAAAAATGCGTTGGAAATGCATTTCTTTTTCTTTTTGGCTTTCCAGTGAAGCAGGAATAAAAAATAACAAGGCACTAGGTATTATGTAAATAGGTCCCTGAGCTAGAAGGATTAGAGGGAAAAGTAGGCTTGAATAACATGAAAGCCAAATTATCCTTAAAATCTATGTCACTATGAAAAATGCATGTAGCTCAAAAATAACCAAATCATCAACAGAATTTGCAAAACTATATAAATATATGAATTTATGTTATAGAAGATGATAATTTAAAGTGAGTTTTGCTCTAAGTTTACAAACACATCCCACATGTCAGAAAAAATAGCTAGAATTAATAAATAGAATCTTACAAATATTTTGTCTCTGGTGGCAAGCCTACGGCTGTGAAGTGCATTGTGGGCTGGGTGTACTACTGGACATGTCTTTTCTACATTGGCGCTAGCAGAACAAGTTTTCTTTGTCTTTAGCCCATGGGTGGGATGTGTGTGATAAATACCAGCAACTAATCAGGTATAAATGGATCTGGAGATTATTATGCTAAGTGACATAAGTTAATCTGAGAAAGAAAAGTATCACATGATCTCACTTATTTGTGGAATCTAATGAACAAAATGAATAGGCCAACAAAATACTAGTAAGATCCGAAGCATGGAGGCATGGAACAGACTGACATACCTCAGTGTGGAGGTGGGGGACAAGGAGAGATAAACCAAAGAACTTATATACTTATATGCATAGCCCATGGACATGGGCAATAGGATGGTGAAGCCCTGGGGGTCGGGGGGGAGGGAGGCAGAGTAAAGGGGGGGGGAGGATTGGGAGGCATCTGTAAAACTGTAAAAAATAAAAAACTTATAAAAAAAGTAAATTAAATTTTAAAAAATTAGGAGTGCTCTTGTTCATGTTGCTACTTCAGCAAGTATAGCTGTGAGAGGAATGAAGAGGGTTCATGAGATCTGTGGTAATTTTAATTAAGAGTCATTAGCTGACCTAAAGTGAGCTTAATGTTTGAGCAGTTTACCAAGCCTTTACCAAGAAGTCAACTATGAAATTTGGAAGTCAAGTTCAGTGAAACTCTAGAACACTCATTCTCAACCAGGAGCGATTTTTCTACAGCGACTTTTGGTTGGGGGTGCTGGTGATGTTGGGGAAGGGCTGCTACTTGTGGGTAGAGACCAAAGATGCTGCTAAAGAACTGAAAATGTACAGAAAGGCCCCTGCACATTAACTATCCAGCTCAAAATCAAAATAGATGCTGTTGTAAAAGCTTGTTGTGGAACCATTTGGTGGCACGGACATAGTGGAATGGGTATAGTGGTGTATGGGAAGAAGGAACTGTACTTACCACTTATACATTGTAACATTCTTTGGATTTATTGATATTGAAACAGGAATTTTAGGGGAATATAGGCAGGTTTAGGGAATTTTTAGAATTGGGGTCCATGGAAAAAAAACACAGAGCTACTGACTGGGAGAAGGTACATTTCCATAACACAAGGAAGCCAGGAGGTGCAGTTACATTTCCAAAAGACAAGGAAGCAGCAACAGGTATCCTATCTAATAAAGAGGGAATATACTAACTGACCCTCACACCATCGCAAAGATGGCAGTCCCCACAGGCAATTAAGAGGGAATATGCTAATTGACTACCATGCCCTCAAAGATGGCAGTGCCCACAGCCACAAGATGGCGGTGCCCAGTCTCCTCAGTCCCGCCAGGTGGCAGGTGTGAGCCTGCCTCCAGAGTCCCCCAGTCCCCTCAGCCCCCAGCTGCCCAGGGCCGGCCCGAGGCTCAGGTAACCAGGACTGGCAGAGGCTTGCGCTGCCAGCAGTGGCAGCAGCAAGAGGTGTGATGGGGCATTGCCTTCTCCTGATGACCCGGTTGCCTCCTGCCCCTGAGGGCTCCTGGACTGTGAGAGGGGGCAGGCCGGGCTGTGGGACCCCCCTGTCCAGAGCATGAATCTTCATGCACGGGGCCTCTAGTATTTCCATAAGACCAGGGAACTGAAAGTAGCCAAAAAAGGCCTATATTTACAAAATAAAGAAGAGGGAAGAAAGCCCAGGAGAAATTGGAGGGCCTCAGGAGTCACTATAATAACCAATTCGAAAGGGAATATTGACCAATCTGAGGGAATATCAGGACACAGGAACTGCAGCCTTCATAAACCATGGAAACAGAAAGTCTGTGGGACTCTTACTCCTCCCCACGTGGGAGTCTGTGCTGTGAGAATCTTTCCCTCTCCCCACGTGGGGGTCTGTACTTGTTCTTCAATAAATCTCCACCTTTGCTGTACCACCCTCTGTCCATGGATTCATTCTTTGACTCTGGGGGACAAAGCATCTGGGTTCCAGTCCAAAAATTCCGTATCAAAATGAAAAAAATTTAAATTGAGGAAAGTTCCTCTAAATTAACTAGTAGACAGTTATATGTTCCAGAGAGGATTTTACAGTAAGAACAAAAGGAATCAATTACTTGAATTATAATTGCTAAACATTACTAAAGCGTTTCTATCATTGTTACTATGAGCTCCTTTTAATTGTCTACTACTCTGCAGGCCCCTTTTCCCCAAACACCCACTCACTAGTATCCACAGTGAAGGTGTTTGTTTTGCCTATTTTCTTCCTTAAACCTCTCTTTGTCATGCCGTGCAAACCTTTGTGGATCTTTTTATTGCTCTTTTTTAAGTTGCAGTAGAAGAAATGCTTATTTCTATGCTTCTGTTACTCAGAATTTATAATTTATGTTTTCTCTCTTTTGTCGCCTAATATATGTCTTAATTTCCAGTACCCTAGGGAAACTAGCTAAAATTTCTATAAATATTTTCTTCTCAATAAGGAAATAGGTCTATGATATAGTTTGTGCAAAAAAAAAAAGTTGCTTTGGTGGATGCTAAGAGATTCTAATTCTCTAATTCTCTAATTCTCTTTAGAGAATTTATAATAAACGGATGCAGGAAGACCTAGGTTTGTCCTTTAAAATAAAAGTAAACAGAGTGTAAAGTGGCATAGAAACAGCTTTTAGATAGAAAGGAATTTAGATCTGAGATAGGTAACCATCTCCTAGCAGTAGAGGCATTTACAGATGAGTAAAAGCTGCAGAGGGTAATAGACAGGGAGTATCTTTCTCCCTTTTCTTCTCCCTCTAGAGTCTAACTAACCTCTAGTGGGAAGAGTCTGGGAAAATAAGTAACCAAGGCTGAGAAACCGCAAGGTGGACAGCAGGAGAGGAGTTTAAAGAATCTGTTTGGTGCCCAAGTCAGCCTGAGGCTCATAGAAACCTTTGTAAATTTTGAGGCAAAATTAATATTAAGGGTACAATACAAAGAGTTCCATTTGAGTTTGTGTTAAGTACTTATGGCAGCCGTGGGCAAACTACGGCCCGCGGGTCGGATCCAGCCCATTTGAAATGGATAAAACTAAAAAAAAAAAGAAGACCGTACCCTTTTATGTAATGATGTTTACTTTGAATTTATATTAGTTCACACAAACACTCCATCCATGCTTTTGTTCCGGCCCTCCGGTCCAGTTTAAGAACCCATTGTGGCCCTCGAGTCAAAAAGTTTGCCCACCCCTGACTTATGGGAAGAATTAAAAATTAGTTATGTTTACCTCTGTTTTGTTTAAAAAGTAAAACTTTCTTTTTATACCATTTACATGAACTTAAAAGGTCATGATGCTTTCTTCCAAGTTTTTTTGTTTTTTTTTGTGGGTATTTTTTCTGGTCTCAGAAAAACTTGCAGAAATGGCAAAAAAAAAAAAAAAAAAATAGGGCCTAAAATACAGGGGGAAAAAGGGGAATTAACTTTTATTGCATGGCCTAATATGTTCTAGGCATTGAGCTTCGAGTTTTTTCCAGTTATTTAACCAGCATCTTTCAGCAGCATAGCCACCCTGCTTTTCTCTGCACTGGAGGAAGCGTTCCAGGATGGGGAGAAGGAACGTGATTCTTTCAGTTTTCTTGCTCTTCCTGGCAGCATGGTTTCTGGAATAGCCAACATACTCCAGTTTCTTTTTCTTTCTGGGATCCCCAAACAGCCTTATTGTGCCTGGTCAGAGGTACCAGCTGGACAGTGCCTCCTACTCAGAGGGCTGCGTCCCACTGTGTGCTGCCCCCTCCAAAGTCCCAGATTCTAATGATCTAACCCTTTCCTCTCCAATCCCCTGCACCTAGGGGTGGTGGCAGTTTTCTGCAGTAATGGGTTTCTGCCGGTGTCTTAGTTGCCTTTTCATTGGCTCAGTTCTCTAACACCTTTTGAAACAATTCCTTACATTAAACTCTTCGTGAAAATGACTGATCTGTTTCCATTTTCCTGATTAACTTCTGACTGATACCACTGTATGAACTGTACCCATTTTCTAAATGAGTAAACTGCAGCTCAGATGAGTTCAGTAACTTGCCCAAGGTTTCATAGATAGCAGGGGGTGTAAGTAGAATGTGGGCACAGATCTATGAGCCCCAGTCTTTGCTAATATCCCAGGACATAGGAGGAAAACTATAAGAAGTATGAGTTGCCAAATTTTAAAGAATAACTTAATAATTTTAGAGAATAATATCAGAATAAAGTTATTATCTATCTATACAGCTGATTAATTATAATCCTTATATCTTTATATATTTTCAGATATATACATTCTTTATATATATGCGTGTTTATATGTATATTCTTTTGTAGGTAACAACTTGTGGTCTATGTGTCAAATTTAAACTAAAATTATATGAATTTTTTAGTTGCTTGCCAACATTTTGAAATTTAGTAACTTTTATTTTAAAAATAATCCCATCTGAGATGTTCTTAAAAGACTGGATGATCCCACAATACTGGACATACAGCACAAGTACAGCTGAATGGTGGGAACTTTCTTGGGGTAGAATAGGTTTTCTGTAGCCCTTGTCACTAATTTATATTACCTTCCTGACCTGGTAGTCATTTGAGTTTGATATCTCTGATAAAGCACCTGTCTCTTAAGTATCATCAAGCCACCTATGCAAAATTAAAGTTGGTTTTTATCTACATTTTTCAGAAAAAGAGTATAAGGCATCACAGGAACCCCATCTCATTACTCTTACCCATAGGCTGAGAACATCAGATGAAGTGAACTGACATTGTAAAGATGACTCCTGATTGGATAATCAGTAAGTGCAACTGTATGTTCCAGGACCATCCAAATCCATTCTTATAAATACATCTGACAAAGTAAAACCACTGTCTCAAGAGTCTGCTGTGGTATATGTTAAGGTTCAACTCATTCTGAGATCATTGGGCCATTCAGATTTGCTTATAAACAGTTATTTATCAGATTGCAGTGTCTGACATATGGTTTGATTTGGCACAAATTGACTATGAAATACAAATCCAAGCAGGTCTCTTACTTCTTTTATTTGAGCAATAATTACTATAGGAGTATCAATTAGTTAATGCTCATTCTTTTTTCAAGAAATAATTCTTATATGTGACTCATTAAAAATTTGCAATTTATTTTCATCAAACTGTCCAATGAATATCAATATTCCAAGAATCATTGTTAAGTATGCTATATGATCACAAGATAAGAGTCAATTGGGAAAAGTCTAGCTGTATTCTTGAAAATGTTTAATTGGTAAAATCACTTCACTCAAATGTGATTAAAAACTAACTGTTAATTGAGAACTAAGATGTGACTATTACAAAGCATGTACCAGGATAACAATTCCTTTCTAAGAGATGGTTTCCAGTTAATTACAAGAACGTTTTCCTAACATGTAGCTATCTTGGTCTCTTTTATGCAATGAATTTCTGGCACATGGATCTCAATTTGGGGAGGTCATTTTCCCTTCTAATGAAATTGCTTCAGTCCTAGGAGGAAGCTCGTAAGGTTTGGTTTGCTTGTGTAATTTCTCTTCTCTTTTCTTCATAATTTCTTTGAAGTGTTTTTTTTCCTCTAACTCTTTTTCTTTACGTTCTTTGGCCTCACATATTGCATCTTCTTTCTGTCGGATCTGTAGCTCTTTCTCCCACTGTTACAGAGAAAAGGTGTCATTTACATATGATTAAAAAATTAACTTCTCAAAATGCAAATTTATATATTCAATTATCCTCTTAGGTTTTCTCACAGATATTCTTCAGGAATTTATACTCTACCATACTGGAAAAAATATATAAGCTATCTATCAGGAAGTGTACAAGTCCCACACACACAAAGAAGAATTCCCTCAACATCTTTAAGAATAAGAAAAGATAATAGGGTTTATATTTCTATATACCAAAGGAATTTCCTTTCTTCATCAATATTGGTATTTACATGAAATTATGGAATCATAAAGTAAAAAATCAAGCCAAAGAAAAACAAAAACCAAATTAAAGTGAAAGGCAGAAATTGTGATACTATTACATGTGAGGTCAAAAAATGAAATTAATCAGATGATAAATGCTGATCTATGGCTACTATGTAGCTGTGTTTTTCTTTCTTGTCAATCCTACAGATACTACCTCCCCATCCCCACTTCCATTCAGGTTAGGGATTATAAACCAGAAAATGAGCAATGAGGGAGAGTTAAAAAGAAAGATTTGAAGTCCAAAGATTTGGTTTTGTGTGTACACCAGTCATTGACTAACTTTAAAACCTTGGTAAAATAACTGAAATGTAAACCACCATTCTTACTGGTAATTATTTTACTGGTTGTTGTGAAAGTTAAAGTAGCTAATGTAAGGACGTTTTGTAAAGTGTAAAATGTAACGTACAAAGCAGTACTGCTATAGCTTCCTGAGAGGAAATGGCATATACATGAAGACTTTGTTAAATGTGATATTCAAGAAACTTCCATAAACCTTCCCAGGTTAATACTTTGTAGTTTGTACTACTATTTGATTAGGCTACCCACATATCAAACAATTTGGATTCTATCAAACATTCAACTTATTTTCAGAAAGGATTCCTTTACCCTTCTGTGGCTACATTCCAAACAGATTCGTGGTGGGTGATTGCTTATATAATGCCTATGCCTTTGAAAAGAGGAAAAAATGATACTTTTTAGGGTCCATTTCTTAGCCTTCTTTTCCTAGCCTCCTCTCTATCATTCAAAATAATGTCCTCTATCTCTTCAACTAGCCCCAGGCAGATGAGTTTAATCACAGAGTGACTAAAGTATTTCTATTCTTTCAACAATAAAGATTAGCAACTGGAAACTGAGTAAAAAGATGTTTGTTGTGTTATTAAAACTACATAATATATGTGTGTATCTGCACTGGGACAATTTGCTGTCTCTTATAATCTATTCTACATAATTCAGGTGAGTGACTGGTAAAATATAGATGCCATATTTATGAACCATTAGGAATTTTTTATACTACCCTGTACATGTGATATACTGGTTTAGCAAAACTTTCATTATTGAATAAAAATATAATACTACAGCTTTCATTTTGTGTTACCAGGGCATCATTCTGTTTCCAAGTCCTAGTGCTTGTAGCTATTGCTAGAGTAGTTTAAATATTAGTTATATGATAAATTATAACTCAGTGGGATCAGTAAATGAAATAATCTCTTATCATTTCTTAAAAGATCACTAATTAAATAAAATGTAAAAAATTAATCATGGGAGAGAACCCTAAAGATTCCATCAAAAAACAATTAGAACTGATAAACTCAGTAAAGCTGTAGGATACAAAATAAATATCCATAAATTGGTTTTATTTTTATACACAAAAATGAACTATCAGAAAGAGAAACTAAGAAAATGATCCTATTTACTACTGTATCAAAAAATACTTAGGAATAAATTTAACTAAGGATGTAAAAGACCTGCACTTGGAAAATTATAAAACACTGAAAAAAGAAATTTAAAAAGATACAAATAAGTGAAAGCATCCACAAGTAAGAATTAACATCATTAAAATGTCCCTACTACCAAAAGCATTCATAGATTCAGCACAATTCTTATCAAAATACCAATGGCATATTTCACAGAAGTAGAACAAATGTCCCCAAAATTTATATAGAACCACAAAAGATCCTGAATAGCCACAGCAATTCTGAGGGAAAAAAAACAAAGTTGGAGGATTCATGCTACCTGGTATGAAACTATACTATATAAACCATAGTAATCAAAACATCATGATACTGGCATAAGAACAGACATATATATGAATTGAACAGAATAGTGAGCCTAGAAATAAACCCATGCCTTTATGGTCAATTAATATTTGGCAAGGGAGGCAAGAGCATACAATATGGTAAAGATAGTCTATTCAGTAAATGGTATAAATGACTCCTAAAACAAAAACGCAATCATAAAATGATTTAGCAAGAAATGATCAACTAAATAAGCTCAATGGATTAAAGTGTCTTAAGTGAATAGCCTTGTATTGCCACAGTTTAATTCAAACTATGAACAAAGTGATTAAAGTCTTTCTAATATTTCAAGGGCAAAGAATGGTCACTGAAAATTGAGTCAAAAGATTTTTGTTCCATTTTTAAAACTATACTGTAGAAAAAAATAGTGTTCAGTGTTCAATATCAGATTCTTGTTTAAAAAATCTACTAATTCAGGAAACATGATAAGGCTAGTATTTTAAAATGACAGAGGCCAATTTTCTGTAGCCCAGTGAAGGCTCTGATATGTGATGTGACTTCAGTATTGCTCCTATCTCTTCGTAATACTAAGAGTGGAACTGTGGCAGACAGCTTAGCAACAGCTCAATGAAAGTGTTGGCAGTGCAAAGTGGGGACTAAGCTATTGGAGATTTATTGTCAAACTGTTCACATAATAATTTCATTATTTTAGATATTTTGAAGTAATTATTGTGAGTCCAGTAATTATACAGTGAGATATAATTAAGTTTAGCAATGCCCAATCATGGCTCTACTTTAAGTTCCACATGTTAATATTAAAGTCTCAGAACTACACATTCTAATTAAAAATACCTTTAAAAAACAAAGCTTTTGCAAGTAGTTTAAGAAAGTCAATCTTACATAATGGTCAATGATTCTTGTCAATTCTTCATCTCTCTTGGTGAAGAAATCTGGATTTGAAAACAGGGGGACATCTATTACAGAAGGATGTTCCCTTCAAAAGAGCATAAGAACAGATCCAACATTAGGTATAGATAGTCCTTCTCCCGGGAATATATAACTTTGAAAGTCATAATTCGTTATTAAGCATTTTGATTCTACATTGTTAACATCAAGTACTTAATTCTGTACAGTCTACTATATTATTAGCTTTTAGTTTTGGTAAGCCATTTGGGGTTATTAAAACTGACATTTTTGAGGATAGGGTATGACATATAGAATAAGCACTAGACAATAATAAAAAGGCAGTCTTCTCCTAGGAGATGTACGTACTATAGCTTGTCAGTAGAAAATGAGATGCAAGGATATGAAAGGCTAAAGGATGGTTGAAGTCGACTATGATCAATGGGGATAAGAAAGTGTGCCTCACCATACATAGCCCCATGACCTTGGGTATTCTGGTGGAAGTCTAAGCCTAAGAATTTGAACTAAGGCATACTACACACACACACACACACACACACACACACACACACACAAACACACACACACACAAACACAAACACACACACAAACACACACACAAACACACACACACAAACACACACACACAAACACACACAAACACACACACACAAACCTCAACAAAAAACAGTGATGTGACTTCAGTATTGCTCCTATCTCTTCGTAATGCTAAGAGTGGAACTGTGGCAGACAGCTTAGCAACAGCTCAATGAAAGTGTTGGCAGTGCAAAGTGGGGACTAAGCTATTGGAGATTTATTGTCAAACTGTTCACATAATAATTTTATTATTTTAGATATTTTGAAGTAATTATTGTGAGTCCAGAAATAGGTAAAGCAACAAAATGGTGATAGAGAATATGGCTTTGTAGGAGAAAAAGTGGGTTTAAAAAATAAAGCTATTAGGTAAAAACCTAATCAGTGACATAACTGGTGAAAAATTTCCAAGTTCAAACCAGTCTGATAAATTTTTATGACTATAATGTATGTCTACATGCACTTTTTTCAAGTTGCTCTATATAGGGAGCTCTATATTTTTGATACCGTAGGGTTCCCTCATATCACCAGGTTGTCCTTCTTTATACTGTACTAAATGCTTCTCAAATATTTCCTTTATCTTCATCTTCACCATCATTTCTCTGATTTAAACCATCATTCTTACCTGGACTTAGACCTCTTCTTTTGAATCCCTGCATCCACCATGTCTTACCCTCTTCGCCCCCTCTTATCTCTGCACAGGGCTGGTTAATGTCTATTTATCCTTCAGCTCTCAGTTCAAATCCACTACCATAGCTCTCAATCCACCATGGGCCTTTCCTTCTTACTTATCTCAATTGTAATTTTAAATTTATCTGTGTACCTGTGTGAGTTTTAGATTTCCTGGTTAGAATATGAGCTACATGATTGTGCAGATGGTTTACTTATCATTGTCTTATCAGTTTCCAATATAGTGCAAACACTCAATAAATGTTTTCAAGTTTAGTGAATTATGGAATGTATAAATGAAAGTTTTGACATTGGTAAGAGTCTACCACAAAACATACTATGTCAGTAGAGCAATGTCCAGTATAGCAGGGGAATGGCAATCTCAGGAGACAAGTCACAGAGTGGAACTAATAGCAGGACTTCAACTCAAGTGGCTGGTGACCAGAGAAAATATATGGAGCCCTCTCCCAACCCATAAGATTCAGAAATATTGTGGGGCAGAAGAGCAGTGAGCTTTCCACTGCATGCTGAATAGGAACTCTAATCTTCCTATTAAAATACTAGAAGAAAATATAATTTTAGAATGCTGGGGAATTTGGGGACATCTGGGGGTTGACACAGACTAACTATATTTAACAAAATTTGAGCACTTCTGATATTCAAAGAAATGTGCTAAATACTGTGAAAAGGGAATAAGATAGAATAGTATAATTATTTAAAGGTTAAAAATATTCAAGTAACTTGTCTCAAATTCCTTCTTGAATTATAAAGGTTTAAATTTAAGTTAAAGAGATGTATAATAATATATTAGAAAGCCTTTAAAATGGAAAGGTTAGGTGGGTATGCTTGTGCATCTGTGATTTCTAGTTATTTCAGTTTAATAGTTTGTACTTGAAAAGAAAGATGCATAGATAACGATAATACAAGACAACCTGAGGCATAATAGAGACAAACATTCAATGATATAAACAGAAAAATATAGTAAAATGGTTAATCATATGGTTCTGCCACCTTGTATTATTTAATCCCTCTATTCCTGTTTTTCTTTAATATAAAAATTATATTGGCTTTATTTTTATTTTATAAATATTAAAAAGAAATAAGATATAAAACACTTTTGATGGAGCAAATACTGAACAAATGTCAGGTGCATTATTCTTTTTTTTAATTCTTTATTGTTTAAAGTATTACATAAGTCTCCTTTTTCCCCCATTGACCTCTCCCCAGCTATTCCCAACCCCCAGCACATGCCCTCGTCCCCCTACTGTTTATGTCCATGGGTTATGCTTATATGCATGCATACAAGTCCTTTAGTTGGTCTCTTACACCCCCTCACCCCCGCCTTCCCTCTGAGGTTGGACGGTCTATTCAATGCTTCCAGGTCTCTGGATCTATTTTTGTTCATTAGTTTATGTTGTTCATTATATTCCCCAAATGAGTGAGATCATGTGATATTTATCTTTCTCTGACTGGCTTATTTTGCTTAGCATAATGCTCTCCAGGTCCACCCATGCTGTTGCAAATGGTAAGAGTTCCTTCTTTTTTACAGCAGCATAGTATTCTATTGTGTAGATGTACCAATGTTTTTTAATCCACTCATCTGCTGATGGGCACTTAGGCTGTTTCCAAATCTTAGCTATTGCAGATTGTGCTGTTATGAACATTGGGGTACATATATCCTTTCTGATTGGTGTTACTGATTTATTGGGATAAATTCCTAGAAGTGGAATTACTGGATCAAATAGCTCCATTTTAAAATTTCTGAGGAAATTCCATACTGTTTTCCACAGTGGCTGCACCAGTCTGCATTCCCACCAGCAGTGGGAATTTTCTCTACATCCTTGCCAGCACTTGTCGTTTGTTGATGATAGCCATTCTGACAGGTGTGAGATGGTACTTCATGGTTGTTTTGATTTGCATCTCTCAGATGATTAGTGATTAGTTGAGCATGTTTTCATATGTCTCTTGGCCTTCTGTATGTCCTCTTTCAAAACTAATCTATTTAGGTCCTTTGCCCATTTTTTTTTATTAGATTATTTACCTTCCTTTAGTTAAGTTGTATGAATTCCCTGTAAATTTTGGAGATTTATCACCATCAAAAGAATTTAGAGGAAGCCATAGCAAAACAGAGACAATTCAAGTTCTTCTTTAAATTATTCTGAGTTGGATGCCTCTATTGTGGGGTCATCCAGTCATTTAAGAATAACACCTCAGATGGGATTATTTTTAAAATAAAAGTTGCTAAATTTCAAAATATTTGTCTGGCTTTGGTATCAGGAGAATACTAGTATTCTCTCCTGTTTGATTTTTTGAAACAGTTTCAGAAGGACTGGCATTAATTATTTAAATGTCTGATAGACTTAATCAAGTTATTTGATCCTGGGATTGTCTTAGTTGGGAGGTTTTTGATGACTGATTCGGTCTTACTTGTTATTGGTCTGTTCAGATTTTCTATTATTTTATGATTCAGTCATAGTAGATTGTATGATGGTTCTAGAAATTTATTCATTTCTCCTACTTTATTTAATCTGTTGGCATATAATTATTCACAGTGGTCTCATGATCTTTTGTCTTTTTGTGGTATCGGTTGTAATATCTTTTATTTTATTTTATTTTATTTTATTTTATTTTATTTTATTTTAGTCTTCTCTCTTTTTATCTTGGAAAGTCTAGCTAAAGGTTTGTCAAATTTGGTTACTTTCTTTTAGTTTTATGGATTTCTTTAATTGTTTTCTAGTCTGTTTCATTTATTTCTGCTCCTAACTTTGTTGTTTCCTTCCTTCTGCTAATTTTAGGCTTATATGGTTTACTCTTTATAGTACCTTGAGGTATAATGTTTGTTTATTTGAGATCTTTCTTTTTTTCTTAATATAGGCATTTGTTACTCTAAATGTCCCTCTTAGAACTGTCTTTGCTGCATCCTATAAGTTTGGTATGTTATGTTTCCATTTTCATTTATTTCAAGATATTTTTGATATTCTCTTTGATTTTTTGACTCATTGATTGTTCAGAAGAATATTGTTTAATATCTACATATTTATGATTTTCCAGTTTTTCTCCTGTTAATAATTTATAGTTTTATAACAGTTTGGTTGGAAAAGATACTTGGTATGATTCCAGTAATTTTAAATTTGCTTACACTTGGTTCGTGACCTAAAATACTAGTATGATCTATCCTGGAGAATGTTCCATGTTCACTTAAGAACAATATATGTTCTGCTACTTTCGGGTAGAATGTTAAATATATTAGGTCAGTTAGGTCTAAAGTATATTCAAGTTCAATGTTTCCTTTTTATTTTTCTGTCTAGATAATCTATCCATCGTTAAAAGTGGAGTATTGGTGTCCTCTACTATTTTTGTAATATTGTCTGTTTCTCCCTTCAGATCTGTTAATATTTGCTTAATATAATTTGGTGCTCCAAAGTTTGGTGCATATCTATTTACTAGAGGCCCGATGCACAAAATTTGTGCAATAGTAGGCCTTCCTTTCCCCGGCTGCTGGCACCAGCTTCCCTCTTGCACCCATGACCTGGGCTTCCCTCTCAGCACCAGCTTCGTCTGGAAGGTCATCTGGAAGGATGTCCAGTCTAGTTAGCATATTATGCTTTTATTATTATAGGTAATTGTTATTACCTCTTGATTAATTGAATCCTTTGTCATTATATAATAGTTTTTGAGTTGAAGTCTATTTTGTCCAAGGTAAGTATGGCGCTATTCTTTTTTTTTTTTGTAATATATTTTATTGATTTTGTACAGAGAGGAAGGGAGAGGGATAGAGAGTTAGAAACATCGATGAGAGCGAAACATTGATCAACTGCCTCCTGCACACCCCCTACTGCCCGCAACCAAGGTACATGCCCTTGACCAGAATCGAACCTGGGACCTTTCAGTCCGCAAGCCGACACTCTATCCACTGAGCCGAACCGGTTAGAACAGTATGGTGCTATTCTTGCTCTCTGTTTCTACTTGCATGGAACATCTTTTCCATCCCTTTACTTTGAGTTTCTTTGTGTTCTTAGAACTGAAATGAGTCTCTTGTAGGCAGCATAGAATTGAGTCATGGTTTTTAATGCATTCAGCCACTCCATAGTTTTTGATTGGAGAACTTAGTCCATTAACATTTAAAGTAATTATTGATGGGTTTAACTCACTTCTCATTATCTTTTGTGTATTTTAAGTTTTTCTTTGTGGTTACTATGGGGCTTATATAAAAGATCTTATTGATATAACAGTCTATTTTAAGCTGATAACAACTTAAATTAAGTCAGAAACAAAATTAGATCTTAAGTTTACCATCCAATTATATTTCAGTACCATTTTCCCTAATTCAATTTTAATTCAGTACTCTTAGGAACCATGGATCTTTCTGGAAACGGAAAGTTGTCCAATCCTTAGAGACACATCCTATCTAATAAAGAGGGAATATGCAAATTGACCATCACACCATCACAAAGATGGTGGCACCCACAGTGGAGGCGGAGTTTCTGTAACACAGGATGCCTTCACCCACAGCAGAGGTGGGGTTTCCGTAACACAAAATGGCTGTACCCACAGTGAAGACCGAGTTCCCATGATGAACCTTAACAAGAAATCAGCAGGGACCTGAGGCTGCATGGCTCTGGGCTGGGACAGGGGACCTGAGGCTGCACCCCCCACCCTGGCCAGGAGACCTCAGGCCATGCCCCCTACCCCAGCACCAGGCTGGGGGACCTCAGGCCATGCCCCCTGCCCAGCAGGACTTGATAGGGGACCTCAGGCTATGCCCCAAGCTTGGCAGGGCTTGATGGCAGACCCCAGGCTGCACCCCCTGCCATGGCACCGGGCCGGGGGACCTCAGACCACACTCCCCACCCTGGCATTGGGCCAGGGGACCTGAAGCCACACCCCCTGCCTGGCAGGGCTTGAAGGGGGACCTCAAGGTGTAGCCCCTGCCCAAGTGCTGGGCCAGGAGACCTGAGGCTGCACCCCCCTCCCAGCAGGGCTTAATGGGGGCCCTGAGTCTGCGGCCCCCTTGCCCAGCAGGGCTTGACAGGGGATCTCAGACCATGACCCCTGCCCAGTGGGGCTTGATAGGGGACCTCAAGGCGCGCCTCCCACCCAGAAGGGCTTGACGGGGGATCTCAGGCCACATTTCCCACCAGTGGGGCTTGATAGGCCACCTCAAGGCACGCCTCCCACCCAGAAGGGCTTGACGGGTGATCTCAGGCCACGTTTCCCACCAGTGGGGCCTGACAGGGGACCTCAAGGCATGCCCCCTGGCCCGGGCTGGGGGACCTCAGGCCGTGCCCCCTGCCTGGCGGGTTTGACAGGGGACCTGAGGCTGCACCCTCTGCCCGGCGGGGCTTGACAAGGGTGGGGCTGGCCGGGTCTGGATCTTGCCCAATGGGGGTGGGGCCAGCTTGGTCTAGCTCTTGCACAATTTTGAGGTGCTGCGGGTGGGCGGGGCCTTGACTCTGGATCCCGCAGCGTGCCCCAGACTCTGACAGGATGAAGATTTTCATATACATTTTACTAATTTTCTTTCATCTCTGACACCTCTATTATAGAGAAAGGGCAAATAGCAATATTAAAATATTTTCTCTAATTAATCCCCTTTTAATATGCATGAATTTCATGTACCAGGCCACTAGTTTAATCATAACTTTCATAATCAAAACCCCACCTGCTAATATTTAATCTTTTATACATCTTTAAAGAAGAAGGATTAAAAATAAATGATTTCTGGACACATAAATGACTGATTTTTCATCTCAAATAATGTTGATTTTCTATTTTATAAAGCTGATTCATTCAAATAGCAAATTGTATGTATTTTCTTTAAACACTATTCTTGTTTTCTTTCACCATAATTTCCTTGCCTAAATCAGAGAACCTCAAGATTATAGATTTATGTAAGAGACAAGATTTAAAGTATGGATATTTACAACAAAGTTTTCCAAAGTTAAAAAACTAACAACATAATGCTCATTATGCTAAGCAAAATAAGCCAGTCAAAGACAAATATCACATGATCTCACTCATCTGTGGAATATAATGAACAACATAAACTGATGAACAAAAATAGAACCAGAGACATAGAAGCATCGAACAGACTGTCCAACCTATGTGGGAAGGCGGGGAGTGAGGGGGTAATATATCAACAAAAGGACTTGTATGCATGCATATGAGCATAACCAATGGACACAGACAGTAGCAGGGTGAGGGCATGTCCTGGGAGGTGGGGGTGGCTGGGAAGAGGTCAGTAGGGGGAAAAGGAAACTCATGTAACACTTTAAACAATAAAGAATTTAAATAGATTCTAGAGGAACCAAGATGGCGGCATAAGGTACAAACCTGTATGTGCTGCCCCCCACAACAACATTAAAACCACAACTATAAGACAAAACAGCTATCATCCAGAACCACGGGAAAGCTGATTGAGTGGAAGTTCTACAACTAGAAGGAAAGAAAAAAGCGCATTGAGACCAAGTAGGAGGGGAGAGGCACCGAGAACAGAGGTACGGGGGCACGCGCAAGGCTGCTGCACCTGGGTGCGTGGGTTTTTTCAATTGGAAGGGGACAAGCTCTCGAACACACTGAACTCATTTACGGCGAGACGCTGGAGTCCCCGGCTCCTAAGGGGAGAAACTGGACTGTCTTGCAGTGGGTCGGAAAGCGAAGATGACTTTCTCTCAGAGCTGCTGGCAGGGCTGTGCGGCGAATCACTGAGTCGGAGTCGCGGGGCCGCTGATGACATCATTGCTGTTTGCCCCGCCCTGGGAACTCTCTGAGACACCGCCCCACTACATCCCCTCCCAAGCTGTGCTCATGCACAAAGGAGGCACCTGTGCTTTTGCAGCCTAACTGCAGCGAATCAGAGAGCTCCAAAACTTCCAAACAAAGAGGAGAAATCTGTTGATATTGCTGTAGCCCCTGCTGGGTGGACCCACACACATAAGGGTGTCTCCAGAACAGACAGTGGCTTCTCGCAGTCTGCCAAAAATGCGAAGACAAACATATCACAAATGAAAGAAATGGAGGAAAGCAACCTAATGGAGGACATAGAGTTCAGAACCACAGTTATAAGGTTACTCAAGAATCTTCTACGAACCTCCAAGGAACTTAGTGAGACCTTCAAGGATCTTAATGAGAATGCCAAAAAAGATGGAAAAGGACCAGTCAGAAATTAAACATATGCTGACTGAAATAAAGAATAATATACAGAGATCCAACAGCAGATGAGAGGATCCCAAGAATCAAGTCAAAGATCTGAAAAACAAAGAAGCAAAAAACACCCAACCGGAAAAGCAAAACGAAAAAAGAATCCAAAAATATTAAGATAGTGTAAGGAGCCTCTGGGACAACTTCAAACGTACCAACATCCGAATTATAGGGGTGCCAGAAGAAGAGAGAGAGCAAGATATTGAAAACCTATTTGAAGAAATAATGACAGAAAATTTCCCCTATCTGGTGAAAGAAATAGACTTACAAGTCCAGGAAGCACAGAGAACCCCAAACAAAAGGAATCCAAAGAGGACCACACCAAGACACATCATAATTAAAATTCCAAGAGCAAAATACAAAGAGAGAATCTTAAAAGCAGCAAGAGAAAAAAAGTCAGTTACTTACAAGGGAGTACTCATACAACTGTCAGCTGATTTCTCAACAGAAACCATGCAGGCCAGAAGGGAGTGGCAAGAAATATTCAAAGTGATGAATGCTAAGAACCTACAACCAAGATTACTTTATCCAGTAAAGCTATCATTCAGAATTAAAGGTCAGATAAAGAGCTTCACAGATAAGGAAAAGCTAAAGGAGTTCATCACCACCAAACCAGGATTATATGAAATGCTGAAGGATATTCTTTAAGGGATAAATACCACATGATCTCACTCATTTGTGGAATATAATGAACATCATAAACTGATGAACAAGGACTGATCCAGAGACAGAGAGGCATTGATTGGACTGTAGGGCCCTGGAGGGAAGGTAGGGGAGCGTAGGGGTAAGGGGGAGAAATCAACCAAAGGACTTATATGCAAGCATATAGGCCTAACCAATGGACATGGACAATGGGGGGAGCGGGGCGGGGGGGGGGTGAGAGCATGAGTGGGGGGGGGGGGGTAGGGGATAACGTGGGGATAAGGACACAGATGTAATATCTTAATCAGTAAAAAATATATTTTAAAAAAAAGAATTTAAATAAAAACAAACAAATAAATCTTGGATATTTTTAAGGGTGGGTTAATAAAGTAATAGCTTGTTTTCAACTTGACTATTACTATTACCATTGCTTGTTCTCACGTTAATAATATCTTGTACCTATTTAAAATTTGCCTTTGTTTTGTAGTTCTTGCATTATAAAACATTCTATAGATTTAGTCCTTTCAGTGAGAGTTAAAAATTGTTCTGCTCTCACCCCTCCAACATCTATAGCCTGAGTAGTGATCCTGTTTCTTCTTGGCATGAAGAACTGCCACTCAAGGGAAACTGCAGGGTACTTGACTTCTACTATTCCCAGGGATCTTGTCCCAGGGGCTCTTTCCCAGACATCGTCTGCTACAGTTTCAGTCTTGCTTTTCTTTGCCAGCCAGACTATTGATCTGGTAGCTTCCATATACAGTACCTATTATAAAGTTTCAGGTGTCACTTTCACATTGACTAGACCTTACAGAGGCAACTAAGGAACACAAAGTCAAGGCCTTTTGAATTTTAATTTCTTTTCATTTCACTGAGTCAAAACTTCCAATGGGATGTTCCACTGAAACAATTATTCCTACATTTCAGACATAAAATTTTGCAATGTTAGGCTGAGGATAGTTCTCTGCCGCCATAGCATTGCTGTTTATCCACAATCCCCTAAATAAATTTAGTCCTTAGAGTCTGAGGTTTTTTCATAAGTTTCATTTTAGACAAAAATCTGTGTGGTTATCAGAACAGAATTGTGCTGTGACTGAAAGATGCCAAAAGACATAGTAAAAGGATGCTAAGTTCCTTTATTGGCAGTTTATAGAAACTAATGGAGATGGTTTCACAAAGTAAGAGAAAATATATTGTGCTCCAGGCGGAGGCAGGGCTACATGAACACCTCTGAACAACCTGGAAGGATGAGTAGTGTTAGTGTGAATAAGGGTGCATATGTCTTAAGTGAGTACATATATCAGAGAGCTTTTGAATTTGCATGAAGAACAAGTGCCCACTTTAGTTTTGGATGTGTTGAGTTTAAGTGTCTTCTTTTTAAAGTACATATATTTTTATTGATTTCAGAGAAGAAGGAGAGGGAGACGGAGATAGAAACATCAATGATGAGAGAGAATCATTGATCAGTTGTGCAACCTGGGCATTTTCCCTGATGAGGAATCAAACCACAACCTCCTGGGTCATTGGTCAATACTCAACCAGTGAGCCGTGTCGGCTGGATGAGTTTAAGTGTCTTCTTACACCAACTGGAACTGGTTGTCACTAGGCCTGCCATCCTGGGAATACTCACCACTGTTTTCTGAACCCACTATGTTCCATTTTTTAGGTTTATTCCCTCATTTGGAGAAACATATTCTTGATATGATTTTAATCCTCTTGAATTTGGAGAGACTTTGCCTGTGTCCCAATCAATATGTGGTCGATCTTTGAAAATGTCCCATGTGCGCTTGAGAAGAATGTATAATCTGTAGTTTTGGGGTGGAATGTTCTAAAGATGTCAATTAAATCCATCTGATCTAGTGAGTCGTTTAGGATTGATGTTCCTTTGCTAATTTTTTGTCTAGAGGATTTATCCAGTGATGCTAATGGGGTCTTAAAATCTCCTACTATGATTGTGTTGTTGTCAATCACTCCCCTTATATCTTCCAGAAGGTTTTTTTTATGTATTTGTGTGCTCCTGCATTGGGTGCATAAATGTTTACCAGAGTTATATCCTCTGGTAATATAACCCCTTTAGAATTATGAAGTAGCCTTTCTTGTCTCTTGTTATGGTCTTCACTTTGATATCTATTTTGTCAGATATAAGTATTGCTACCCCAGCTTTTTCTTTCATTTCCATTTGCCTGATAGATATTTTTCCATCTCTTCACTTTCAGTCTGTGTGAGTCTCTTGTTCTGAGGTGGGTCTCCTATAGACAGCATATATATGGGTCATGTTTTCTTATCCATCACTCACTTGATGTCTTTTGATTGGAGCATTTAATCCATTTACGTTTAATGTCATTATTAATAGTTACTTGTTTGTAGCCATTTCTGTACTTTATGCCTCTGTTCCTTCCTCACTTTCTATTTCTTTTTATGGCAGTCCCTTTAGCATTTCTTGCATTGCTGGCTTGGTAGTGATAAACTCCCTTAACTTTTTTTGTCTGTGAAGCTTATTTACTTTCTTGGCGATTTCTCATTTTCTTTCATCTGGGGATTGTTTCGTTGCCTCCCCATTCTAACTATCGCCAGAAGGTTCAAATGTAGAGTTGCATGGGCCTGGCCTTGCGCAGTGGGAGCTTCGCAGCACCCAAGTGTCACTGAAGAGCTTTGTCACCAAGACGTGTGGCTGCTGTGGGTTGATGGGAGCCACACTCACCCAGGATCAGACACCAGCGCTCAGTGTGGCCTCATATGCACACCTAGAATCAAGGACCCTGCCTGCGCTGCGCTGAAAATGAGACCCCACTGGCATGTGTCAAAAATCAGAGTCCCCTAGCACGTGCCAGGAGGAGTTAGCGTGCCCTGTGCCTACACCAAGAGTCAAGTATCATAGGCTCTGTTGTTTGGTCTGGCCTCGTGCCGAGAATCAGGGTCCCTGTGTGCACGTGCACGTGCCAAGAATTAGTCACTGGCTCTTAGTGTGCATGCTCTGGGAATCAGGGATCCCAGGTGCATGTGATGAGAAACAGAGTCAAGTCACTGGTGCTCAGTGCTGCCTCTCCTGTAGAGAATCAGGGTCCCCGGTCTGCTTGGGGACCCGGGTTGCATAGTCACACTGTGTTGGCAGGAGGTCCACTCTTGTGCTATAGAAAACAGACTTCCATGTGTGCTTGTCCAGAATCGAAATCAGGTGGCACTGCCACCCTGCGTGGGTGTGGGGTTTGTTTGCCGGATTGCATTGCAGAGAACAGATTCCCAGTGTCCAAGCATGCACCTAGGCTCAAATTCCCGTAGCAGAGCTGTGGTCCTGTGCGAGGGGCGGGTCTAGCAGTTCCTATGGCACTGCCGCGAGCCTGCGGGGGAGGGGGAGGGGCTTTGTGACTCACAAAAATCTGCTGCCAGGATGTCTGGATTCTTGGTGTCTATGGGTCTTCAACGGTGGTCACAGGTCTTTGTCCCTAGTGGCTGTAGGGTCCTTGTCTGAGACCAGAGTGGGTGGTACTGAGGCTAGGATCCTAGTCTCAAGCAGTTCTGTTTTTCAAGATGGCATGGTCTCTATGCCTGCACTGGTTGCCCTCAGAGTGTCCCCATTGGCAGCGGGATTTCGCCATCTAACACTGCCTGGTTTGGCAGCCCCTTGGAAGACCTGCAGGATCTAACTGTCCTTAGCTCATGCACACACACACCACACACGTCCATACACTCCTCTATCACTCCCTCACTCTTTCACACTCTCTCCCTCCCTTTGGAGAAAGACATTCTTAAGAAGCATCCTCAGATATGGAGACTAGTAGAAGGTAAATAATTTGAAACTATCTTTATTCTACCCTCAGATTTAACAAATTGAAGCAGTAAAATATTCAGGTGTCATTTGGACTCTACCCAAATGAAGAACAGAATAGAGTCAGTTAAAACTTTATATGAAATGTTTATCTTTTTCCCAATATATTATTAACCAAATATATTAATACCAAGGAATGTTTGTGATTTTAGAGTGAATATTATTTTCCCTCAGTTTATTGAGGCTGCACCATCTTCTTGCTTCTGATCCTGCTTTTGAGGAATCTGATACCATCCTGATTTCCAGGCATTTGTGGTAGCCTATTTATTCTCTCAAGAGCTATATTATTCAAGATATTTACTCCTAATTTTATTAATAAGCAAATGCTGCAATCTCAATTAACAAAACAAATGTATTTGTTGCTTACATAGAGTCTGATGCAGTTCATAATATCTCTATCAAGTGTTGACAGAGACTGCAGACAACTCAAAAGTCAACAGGGGGAGAATCTACCTTCTAGCATATTTATAGGACTAGTGGCAAGCCTCAGTCCTAGCTGGCTATTGGTCAACGACATCAGTTTCTTGCCACTGAAACTTCTTGGAGCAACATGGCAGTTGATTTCACTCAGAGTGAGTGAGTGTGAGAGAGTCTACAAGAGAGAAACCTCTGTCTATAACCTAATCTTGAAATGGCATCTTATCACTTCTGCTGTATTTATTCATTAGAAGTGAATCACTAAGTCCAGCACATACTCAAAGAAAAGAAAGTATACAAGAACATGAATACTGAGAAGCAGGAGTCACAGGAGGCCCTCTTAGAGGCCTCCTGCCACAAGAGTGAAGGCTTTTTCTTGGGGAACGCCCAAATATCATATATACAGACTTTTTCTTGACATCAGAGACATCAGACAATCTCCCACCTAGGGAGTATCACTCTCCTCCTCCCCTCCCCGCCTCTCTCAGGGAAAGGAGGGAAGGGGGAAAGTGGGAGTGACAGAGACAGGAAGTCAGGGCTCTGAATCTGACTCTTTCATATGAAGACTTCACCTTCACCCAAGCCAGTGTGGCTCCGTGGTTGAGTGTGGACCCATGAACCAGGTGGTCATGGTTCAATTCCCAGTCAGGTCACATGCCTGAGTTGTGGGCTCAATCCCCAGTAGGAGGCATGCAAAAAAAAAAAAAAAGACTTCACCTTCATTCAGTACAACATTTTTGCAGTAAAACAGTATGATAAGAATTCTGTTTCAAAATGATTACTCTGACAGTTGTGCAGACTGAACAAGAAATACTGAAAGTTGCAAGACCATTTCAGGAGTTATTGAAACAGAGTGTTGGCAGTACATATTAAAGATTGGAAGTTATCTTACCAGAGAAGCAATTGATTGCCATAGCAACTATACAGATTTGGGGGTGGGAAAGTGGAGAAATACAAAAGACCATGTTTTATCCTCTCTTTTCTGCCTTTGAATGACTCAATTCTTGCTGTTTAAAGAGCATAATAGTACAAATCTTTAGGCTTGAAGCTAAACTACTAAGAATGTTTAAATATTAATATCCCACTAGTGCTTTATTCCAGAGGTTCTAAGCTATAATTTCTTGACATGTTGGCATTTCTCCATAATTGTGAGGTATACTACAAATAATTTCTTATTAATAATAGCTAAGGACTGAATTCTAAAAATTATTCATGCTATTATAATACACTATACTAGGCTTACAATATCCCTGTAATAATACTCTCATTCTTGTCTATTTATAATATATTTTTGAATGGAATATGATAAATGGAGCATGCTGAAAATGGGACATAATCCAGAATCTGTATTTACTAGTGGTAATCTTTAGTAATATAGGAGTCATTGTAACTGGATTGCAGAGTGGAATTGAGTATTCAACAATACTCTGCTAACAGAAATAGGAAAAAGGCTCATTTGAAAGCAGGTAGTCTTAGCTTTATAACTGTTTGCTCCCAAGGTCTTTACCAACCAGAACTGCAGGCACTGAATTTTTGCAGCACCTGGAGAGCTACTTTTTATGATCCCATATTAGTTCCCCTATATATATAGTTAGCTTCTTCAGGTCATAAAAAATAATTAAAAATTAAATAGAAGAAACTGATGGGTGAGATTATATTGCATCCTACAGAGGTTATTTACCACAAATGAAATTCTATTGGGGGAAAGAGAAATATCTCAAAGATAAGAAGAGCTCTATTTTTCTAACAGACTGTTTTCCAATAACACTGTTTGGGGATCTGAGATCCAGACAGAATGGATAGAAAAATACCTCCTCACATTCCAGCATAGCCACATTAGATAAAAGCCTGCCAGATATTGAAACCATATTAGGCAATACAGCCATCAATGTGCTACCCAGTTGTAGGTCTAAGGAGGGGTTTCTACTGGCATACAAATGTGTAGAGTGAGACACAAAGACAATGTGTAAATTCTGTCCATTGTCAATCACCGGTTGTATAGAGAACTCTCGTTAGTACACAGCAAATTGAAGAAAACTTTCAAACAAATCTGTAAATTATTGATAGACATGAAGAATTGTACATTATCTCATATATCCAGAAGAAAATAAACTTTAAAAATTGTTTGCTGCAATTTTAGAAGACATATGAAACTGAAAGAAAGGTCAGAAAACTACTTGGCACTCAATAGGATATAGGATCTATAAAATAGGAGCTGAAAAGTTAGAGATAAGAACAATGTGAGATGAGGAAGGATGGTATGAAAACATAAAATGTTGTGGTAAAAGATCAATACATAATAAAAGCAGTTTTAAAAATAAGAAAAAAACATTATTTAAAATGAACCAGTGTTTTGGATTACCAATTCAAAAAGATTTCCAAAGTTAGAGGAAAGTAAAACATGAAAATAAGGAAAGAAAGTATAACTAAAATGGAATAAATAAAATATGATTCAACCTAAGAATTACCAATTAAACTAGAGAAAAAATTTTATAGAAACAATATTAAAAATATCACCACAGAAAATTTATAGATCTGAAAAATGACCTAAGTACATGGAAATGATTTTCTGTACCAGTTCAAAAAGGAAGTAGAGACTCAAGTAAAAAAAATAAACTACAAGGATAAAAGTAAAATTCTCCACATACTGAGAGAATAATAAGTAAACATAAATAAAAATCACCCTTAGTTTTCTCCCCTACAATATGAAATTTTAAAAAAATGATTTGCTCTTAAGAATCTGTAGATTTTCACATACTTAAAAATAAATTCCTTCTCTATACTTTCCATAAAGTACTTACACTAGGAGATTAAGAATGGGGATAATTCAAACTTTGGTGATGCTTCTAACGAAAATAGAAAACAAGAAAGAGCAATCCTATTGAGAGAAAGCCATTAGACCAGGGGTGGGCAAACTTTTTGACTTGAGGGCCACAATGGGTTCTTAAACTGGACCGGAGGGCCGGAACAAAAGCATGGATGGAGTGTTTGTGTGAACTAATATAAATTCAAAGTGAACATCATTACATAAAAGGGTACGGTCTTTTTTTTCAATAGTTTTATTCATTTCAAAGGGGCCGGATCCGGCCCGCGGGCCGTAGTTTGCCCACGGCTGCATTAGACTGTAAGCTCTTTGAGGCCAATGAACTGTTATGTAGTTCTGGAAATTAACATTTAGCCAATACTTGTACAAAGACTAGCAATGAAAATTGAACCAAATTAAATGTAAATTCAGTCTAAATAATTGTGTTAAATTTGTTACATCATTAATAAAAATATAATTTTTCTTAAGGAGAAAATGTAATTTATTTAATAAATTTAAATAATATTAATATGATCTAAAATATATATTATAGTTTTAAAATATGAAAAATGAACTGAAAATGTGTTACATTCCTCGTTATATGGAGTACATAAATGATCAGAAGAAAGATATTCTGCAAAATATATGTTTTATTATTTATTTAGATATTTTTGTCATATAGAATTTTTTTAGAAATGTAATCCCCAGAGGGAAAGTAGGGGAGGGAGGGGGCAAGGGGAAGAGATCAACCAAAGGACTTGTATGCATGCATATAAGCCAAACCAATGGACATGGACAACAGGAAGATGAGAACATGACGGGGGGGGGGGGGGAGGGAGGATGGGGATTTAATGGGGGGGATGAGGGCACATTTGTAATACCTTAACTAATAAAGAGTAAAAATAAATAAATAAATAAATAAAAACAATATATATGCCTTTCTAATCATTGGGGTAAATAAAAATAAGAATAACAAATTCTAAATAGAAGAAATGCAAGGAATTATACATAACACTTAAAAGAAAAAGACAGAAGACATATGAATTGTAATAATAAAATGAGATGCCATTAATACCATATAAGCCAAAGAAAAAATTAAACTAAATGTACCTTACAAAAGACTGTTGGAATAAAAATTAAACTTAAAAGAGAAAAGGAATAAAAATGATTTGCTAGGAAAATACAAACACTAAAATGTTACTTACAATATTATTTTCAAACAAAATAGAATTTAAGACAAAAATCATTAAATGGTTCAAAGAAAGTAACTTTATATTGACAAATGATGCATTTGACAACTGTTGCATTCTCCATTGACTATTTCCATATTCATTTAAAATAACTGGAAGGAAATATGCCCATTTTAACAGCAATAATCTCAAAGAGATGTGATCATAGATAATTTGTACTTTCCTGATACCTACTGTTAGTATTCATATTCATAAATATTTGGAAAGAAAAAAGCAAATGAAATAAAACTATAAAATAAAATAAATGTAACTGGTTTTTGACCCCTAATTGTTAAATGAAATGATTGTTTCTTTATTCTTCACATGTCGATATCACTTACTATGCCTGATCACCCCTTTTAAGAGTGTTTCTCTATTTTTAGACACAAGTTTCTTCTAGGTCTTTTCTTCCATCTATGGTTGTACCTTCTCTGAATTTTCTTCTCCTTTAATTATAGGGATTTCCCCAAAGTTTTCTCCACTTGCTGTCACTTTCTATCTTGTCATCACCTGGATTTAATTCCTACCATTATCTAAGAGGTTTCTATTACCTCCTTATCCTGCTTCTACCTTTGCAACTACTTGGTGGACATCTCTACCTCAACATCTTAATAATGCCAAAATATTGATATATCTAAAACTGAAGTAATTTGGTTTCATTCACCATTAATTAAATGACTATCTATGGAGCATCTGCTATGTGCTTAGTGTTGTATCAGATTCTAGGACTACAAAGGATCTAATGGATCCTTCCAAAATTTGCCTCTTTTCTGGTTCTCTATTTTGGTACAAATGCCAGATGTAATCAACCAAGTACAATACCAGTGCTTTCCATCATTTCTGGATCTACCTACCCCCACCCCATAGTCAGATGTGTTCTTGGGTCAGAGACTCTAAGGTATTCACCCAAATCCTACTGTATTTGTCTTGGACACGCAGAGAAACTGCATTTCCAGTCCTAGTACTGCTCATCAATGGAATAAGTATGAATTTTCTCAGCTGAATTAGTTAGGCATTTATGCCTCCCTCTTGGTTATCCTTACCCATATAAATAATATGGAGGATCTACGGCAAGGTAGAACTACAAAATGAAAGCACCTAGGTCCTTGAATGACAAAACAAGGCCAACTGAGAAGGAACACCACTTTGGCTGTGATAAAACAAGAAATAAATACTGGGTTAAGCCACTGACAATTCATTATTTACCTATTTTTTGAGCTAGAATTGCCCTACTATATCATTCTCTCCTCTGTCTCCTTAACACCTGTCTGTCTCTATTTGAGAAGCATTCAAACTATAATTCATTTGCCTTTTATTTTTACCTCTATCTCTTCCTTTAAACTCAAAACTCCTTTAAACTCAAAACTCCTTAAGAGCCAGAAACTCCCTTTTATTTTATCTCTAGCATATTTGCATGAAGTTAAATAAACCCTAAAAATATGCCTCTTCAGTGTTGCTTTTATGAATGATTCCTTATATTTTATGATATGTTTCAATAGTCCTAATAATCTGATGGTTCTTCATAGCCTAAAAAGAAAAGTTCAAAGTCTTGAGCTGGTTTGCAAGGGTCATGATTATCTGGCCACGGCAGGCATATTTTATCTTATCTTATACAGCTTTCTTATTCAGTGTCTTAATCTTATTATACTCACTATTTTCAATAAATTTCCACAATCCACTGCTTCAATGACTTTGTTTATACTGTTTCTTACCTATAGAATTAATTTTTAATCTGTTCAAAATATATTTCATCCCTTAAAGCTTAACTTAAGTAACTTACTGTTAATTAACATTTCCTAATTTCTTCCAGCAGGAAGTTTTCTTTGCCTTCTAGGAAGTCTTACAGCTCTTTAACTTCCTTATATCATTTATTATTTATATTCAATATTATAGGTATTTATGAACCACACTCATTACACATTTGGTATTTTAAAAACTCAATAATGTGATATGTTGCCAAATATTGGATCTTTTTCTAAATATGATAAAAATTACTATCATTATCTCCTTATTAGAGGCCTTGTGCATGAAATTTGCACACTTGGCAGGGGGTCCCTCAGCCCAGCCTGTTCCCTCTTGCAGTCCGGGAGCCCTCGGGGGATATCCGACTGATGGCTTAGGCCTGCACCCCACAGGGGAGCTCCTGCATTGAGCGTCTGATCCCTTGTGGTCAGTGCATGTCATAGTGACCAATCATTCCACCATTGGGCCGAAACCAGCTCTCCAACATCCCTGAGGGGTCCCAGATAGCGAGAGGGTGCAGGCCAGGCCAAAGTACCCCATCGGTGCACTATCAGGGCCGGGAAGGGACACAGGAGGTTGGCCAGTCAGGGAGGTACCATAGGAGGGCTTAAGGACATGTCTGGCCCTTCTCGCTCAGTCTTGATCAGCCGGACCCCAGTAGCAAGCTAACCTACTGGTCAGAGCATCTGCCCCCTGGTGCTCAGTGCACATCATAGCAACTGGTCGACCTGTCAACTGTCTTCCCCCGGTGGTCAGTGCACATCATAGAGACTGGTTGACCTGTTGACTCTGTGCCCCCTGGTGGTCAGTGCATGTCATAGCGAGCGGTTGAGCAACATTAGCATATCATTAGCATATTATGCATTGATTGGTTAAACGGCCGACTGGACGATCGGACATTTAGCATATTAGGCTTGTATTACATAAGATAGTTCAACAGTTTACTTAAGGAAAATTTGTTTACAAGCTCTATCTAAAATACTGAGAAAAGTTCCAACTACTATTTTTTGTTGATTCTGGCTAAGTAGTGCAGTATGTTCTAGCAAAGTAAACTACCATAGACTCTTATTCAGTTTAGAATGCTTTTTTTAAACATCTCACTTCTAAAGTAAAGCTGTCTACAGAATCTTGACTTTAAGAAATTACCTGTTACAATTGCAGTAGAGTAACAATTGTCCATCATGCACAAAATATTACATATACTTAAAAGAAATATAACAAAATGCTATTTGAATTGATTTTATAATAATTACTTTAAATGATAGGAAAAGCACTAATTAGTACATTTTGTAGCACAGGCAACTGATGATTGTTGACTAGTTGATTAGTTAATCTCTTCCAGCTTCTTAATTTTCCTTCATTGTTCCTCTCAATTTTGAACTGCACAATATAGTACACTTTTATTTGAAAAACCTATCCAGATGGCTTACATTTCCGTGGGATTGATTTTGTAGCATCTGAAGTACAGGTAGTAGATTGTTCTGTGTGCACACAGAAAAACCTTGAATTGATTTAAAAGGAAGCAGGTCAGTATAGATCAATTTAGGCCATGCCAACCCATGAGGAGATGCAAATTAGGATTGTCCTACTGAGACTGAAAATAGATTCCATCAAATCTTCTCTAAACAGATTCTGAAAATGTATCTTAAAAGAGACAGCCATAAAAATTGCAAGATTTGTGTAGTATTATGAATAAGAGCAGGAGATAAAAAGATATTTCAACAAAATAATTTCCCAATATGTAGCCTAGAGTTTTTGTTTTCTATATTAATTAGTTTAGGAGGCACTGTTGGAAGAACAAATAAAGGAGCAATCTACTAATGACTTTATGCCAACTGAGCTTGTCATTTATACTTTCTCCTGCAAAAATGACAAAGGGCAGTATTCTATTCCAAATTTAAGGTACAACATTGCATCTGAATGCATGCATAAACTCTTTTCATTGTGTGAGGTACTTAGCAGAAAGATTTTTAGTGAAGCACCTGGAAAACCAAAAAGTTATAATATATAAAGCCACTGCACCAAAAACTGGACTTGGAGAAACACATTGCTGTGGCATAGCAATTGCTTGGCTGATGTCAGAAGATCATTGCTCACCTTGTCAACCATTTCATCTTATAAAGAGAACTAGAGGCCTGGTGAACAAAATTCGTGCAGGGGTGTGTGTGTGTGTGTGTGTGTGTGTGTCAGACAGTTAGGCATCCCTCTCACAATACAAGACAGCTGCCTCCCAACCACTTGCCTGCCTGCCTGCCTGATTGCCCCTAACCACTCCCCTGCCAGCCTGATCAATGCCTAACTGTTCCCCTGCCAGTCTGATTGCCCCTAACTGTTCTCCCCTGCCGGTCTGGTCTCTCCCAACTGCCCTCCCTTGCTGGCCTGATTGCCTACAACTGCCCTCCCCTGCTGGCCATCTTGTGTCCACATGGGGGCAGCCATCTTGTGTGTTGGAGTGATGGTCAATTTGCATATTATCTTCTTTTATTAGACAGTATGTGAAAAATGACTTCACAATGTCTTTTGGTCTATTTCTCTACAGCACAATGAGCTGTTCCTCATAATTTGTTACCAAAGAGAAGTGAATTCCCTATTTTGAGAATCTCATGTATAAGATACCTGACTTTAAATCTCTATTGTATACTTGAAACTGTTAGATAATAAGGTGCTCATTCAGAGCAAATTCTTTGGCAGACATGTTTTCAGCTTGGTTGGAACTAGAGATTCCTCAGTGGTGATATTTTATTTTTTTGTTAATCCTCATTGGAGGGTATTTTTCCATTGATTTTGAAAGATAGTGGAAGGGAGGAGGACAGAAAGAAAAACATCCATGTGAGAGAGACACATATACCTAGGCTCCAGTGAGGGCCCCGACCAGGAACAGGGCTGCAGCCTACAACCGATGTACATGCCCTTGACCGAAATAGAACCAGGGACCCTTCAGTCCTCAGGCTGATGCTCTGTCCACTGAGCCAAACCAGCTAGGGCTGCAGTAGGATCTTAGTCCTGGTCTGCCCCTACCCTGCTAGGTGTAACACAGCCTCACAGCACTTCAATTTCCTCATCTCCGCCTCTCATTTGAACCTCTCTTCTATTTGTTTGTCTCTCACTAAGCCTTGGTTATCTCTTATCTGAGTCATTCATCGCAGTGGCCTCTTCAGGTCTTTTACTATTTCACTTTTTAACAAACAAGGCTCAGTTTTAATTCAATAATCCAAGAAATAAAGGCCAGTGTTATAAAACAAACACCTTAGGGCTAAAAAAGGACATTACAAAATGATGAAAAAAAATGTAATCCACTAAGAAAACAATCCTAAATGTGTGTGGATCTAAAAACTGTGCTATAGAATACATGAAGCAAATACTATGGGACTGAAAATAGAAGTAGACACATCTACAATTTGGATTTGACATATCCATAATACTTGGATAGTTCAACAATTCTCTCTCAGAATTTAATAAAACGAATAGACAGAAAATCAATAAGGATATTGAAACCTGAAATAACACTATCAATCAACTTGATGTAATTAACATTATAGAGCATTCCAACTAACAGCAGAATACAAATTATGGCTCAGAATATTGTCTGTATTCACCAAGATAGTATTCTAAGCCATAAATCAAATTATAACATATTTAAATTAATGAAAATCACAATAGGTTTATTCTAAGACTGTAAAAAAAACAAATTTAAAAAATGGTAATGGAAAACTACCTGGAAAATCTTCAAATACTTGTAATTAAGCTACATGCTTCTAAATAATCTATGAGTCAAAAAGAAAGTCACATGAGAAATTAGTAAATATTTTAAATTTAAAGAAAATAAAAACAAAATTTGTGGAATTGCAGTTTAAGCAGTGCTTCTTAGAGGGAAATGTATAAAATTAAATGTTTATATTAGGAAACAAAAAAGTCTCAACTCCTTGATCTAAACTTCCACTTTAACAAATTGGTAAAGAAAATCAAATTAAGTCCTAAAATGTAGAAGAAAGTATAAAATAGACATGATACTCAGTGAAATTGAAAGTGGGAAAAACTATAAAGTAAATAGAAAATAACTCTTGTTTTTCCCAAAGATCAATAAATATAATAAAATTCTAGTCAGACTTACCAAATAAAAAAATAAAACAAAACAGAAACAGAAGATACAAATTACCAATATCAGAATAGTAATGGAAACATCATTACAGATTCCACAAACATTAAAGGGATAACAAAAAATTATAAACACTTTAATGCCAATAAATTCAACAACTTAGATGTAATAGGCAAATTCCTTAAGGCAAAAACTATCAAAGTTCACTCAAGAATAAAAGGAGTATAACCTGACTACTCATATAAAGGAACTGAATTCTAAGAAAGAAAATACCAAGCTCAATCAGTAATGCTTCTAAACTTTTAAGAAAGAAATGCCAATACCATAGAAACTTCATAAAAGTAACATTTCCTAATTCATATTATAAGGCCAACATTACCCTTATATAAAACTAGAAATAAGAGTTACAAGAAAATATTAGGGATCAATATATTTCATGAACATGAACATAATATTTTAAGCAAAATAATAGCAAATCAAATCAAGTAATATATTAAAGGGATAATAATTATGAACAAATAGGTTTTATCCCAAGAATGCCATTTCAACATTGAAAAAAATCAATCATAATTACCATATCACTAGACTAAAGAGGAAAGCCTTTATATGATTATTTCTGTAAGTAAAGAAAAATTTTTAAGAAAATTCAATATTTATTCATGATAAAAAGTCTTTGAAAACTAGAAATATTAGTAATTAGTATTAGTATTAGTATACTTAATCTGATGAAGGACATCTATGAAAACCTATAGCTTCCATTCTCCATAAAGGTGAAAGCTAAACGTTTTGCCTTTAAGATCAGAAACAAAACAAGGATATTTGCTCTCACCACTCCTACTCAGAATTGAACTAGAGGATCCTAACCAGTGCAATCAATACTTTTTAAAAAGGAATAAGTAGAGACTGTCTTGACTCCATTGTATGCTCTTGCTTCCTTTGTCAAATATTAATTGAGCATAACAGCTCGGGTCGATTTCTGGGTTCTCTGTTCTGTTCCATTGGTCTACATGTCTGTTCTTGTGCCAGTACCAGGCAGTTTTGAAAACAGTGCCTTTTTTTTTTTTTTTAACAATGTCAACATTTATTTTGCCGGGGTCCAACCCCAGCAGGTCCAGGGGTCCCCAAAGGTGTGGACGGAGTCGGCGAAGAAGGAATGACATGGAGACAGCGTTCAGTTGATCAGCAGCCTAGCCAGGACCTCCAGCCAGGATCTCCAGCCAAGTTCTGGTTAGGATCTCCAGCCAGGTTCTGTGTCCATGTTTTCTTGCTAGGTTCTCCAGATTCTCCAGCCAGGTTCTGTAGCCATGTTCCCTTGCTAGGTTCTCCAGCCAGGTTCTGTCCAGGTTCTCCAGCCAGGTTCAGTCACCAGGTTCTAGTCAGGTTCTCTTGCCAATTTCTGTAGTCAGGTTCAGTCCAGGATCTTTTGCCATGTTCTCTCCAGCGAAGTTCTTCTGTCTGTAGGTTCTGTGTAGGTTCTGTCTTCTTTCTGTCTCTCCTCAGTTCTGACTTATTACATCTGTATTTATACCAGTTGATTCAATCCTATCAATCTCTATTCCAAAGGTTAGGGCGTTTCTTATCTCCATTCCAGGGAGTAAAGATTATGTAGCTTAAGCATGATTGTTCGTAGTTAAAGTGATTAATTACCCGCCTGGCACTTAGTTAAGAGGTTTTATTCCCTCCCTAACTTCAGGGGAAAATCCCTGCCTGGGGAAACAACCTTTCTCAGAGACCTTGGTTAAAACACATAGTGCCAAGAAGGTGAGCAAACATATTAAGAACAGTATGCCATATATGCCAGGTCCCTTGAAACAGCAAGGATGGACCGGCTCCTGGCATTATTTAGTGCCAATAAGTTATGACCTAAAGACGTTACAAACATCAGGAGTAGCTGGTATCATTAGTAAGAATTCAACAAGAAGCTGTTTTATTTGGACATGATTTTGGAGTGCCTGTCTTCCAGAGGCTTGAAGACGGGCATGCATCCGTTTATCGTTGCACTTCCTCCCACACCCTCTCAATGTTTCTGTCGCTTCCACCTCCCAGTATGGTTAAGAGCAATTCTTTTTTTTTTCCCTTTAATTTATTTATTGGTTAAGGTATTACAAATGTATGCTCATCCCCCCATTAACCCCAACCTCCCCCCTCTCATGCACTCATCCCCCTTTTTTACCGCAGCGTAGTATACCACTGTGTAGATGTACCACCATTTTTAATCCACTCATCTGCTGATGGGCACTTAGGCTGTTTCCAAATCTTAGCTACGGTGAATTGTGCTGCTATGAACATAGGGGTGTATATATCCTTTCTGATTGGTGTTTCTGGAATATAGCTTGATATAGGTCTTGTGATCCCTCCAACTTTGTTGTTCTTTCTCAGGATTTCTGTGGCTATTCAGGTTCTTTTTTTATTCCAGATGAATTTTTGGAGAGTTTGTTTTAGGTTTGTGTAATATGCCATTGGTATTTTAATGGGGATTGCATTGAATCTATAAAGTGCTTTGGGTAGTATGGATATTTTAATGATGTTGAGTCTACCAATCCATGAACATGGTATGTTCTTCCATTTATTTATGTCTTCCTCCATCTCTTTTTGCAATGTCTTGTAGTTTTCTGAGTACAGGTCTTTTACCTTCTTCCTCCTTAGTTGTTATTCCTAGGTATCTTAATTTTTTTGGTGCAATAGTAAATGGGATTTTTTTTAGTTTCTCTTTCTGTGAGTTCATTATTGGTGTATAAAAAGGCCATAGATTTCTGGGTGTTAATTTTGTATCCTGCTACATTGCCAAATTCATTTATTATGTCTAGTGGTTTTTTGATAGAGTCCTTAGGGTTTTCTAATAAACTTAAAATGGTTAAAGGACTTAAATGTAAGATGGGAAACCATAAAAATCTTAGAAGACTCCATGGGTAGCAAAATATCAGACATATGTCATAGCAATATCTTTACCGATACAGCTCCTAGGGCAATGGAAATTAAGGAGAAAATAAACAAATGGGACTACATCAAAATAAAAAGCTTCTGCACAGAAAAAGAAACCATCAGCAAAACAACAAGCAAGCCCACTGCGTGGGAGAACATATTTGCCAATGTTATCTCCTATAAGGGTTTGATCTCCAACATTTACAGGGAATTCATACAACTTAACAAAAGGAAGATAAGCAACCCAATAAAAAAATGGGCAAAGGACCTAAATAGACACTTTTCAAAAGAGGACATTCAGAAAGCCAAGAGACATATGAAAACATGCTCAAAGTCACTAATCATCCAAGAGATGCAAATCAAAACAACAATGAGGTACCATCTCCCATCTGTCAGAATGGCTATCATCAACAAACGACAAGTGCTAGCAAGAATGCAGAGAAAATTCCCACTGCTGGTGAGAATGCAGACTGGTGCAGCCACTGTGGAAAACAGTATGGAGTTTCTTCAAAAAGTTAAAAATGGAACTTCCAGTTCCAGTGTTCCCACTTCTAGAAATATATCCCAAGAAACCAGAAACACCAATCAGAAAGGACATATGCACCCCTATGTTCATAGCAGCACAGTTTATAATAGCTAAGATTTGGAAACAGCCTAAGTACCCATCAGCAGATGAATGGATTAAAAAACTGTGGTACATCTATACAATGGAATATTATGCTGCTATAAAAAGGAAGGAACGTTTACTATTTGCAACAGCATGGATGGACCTGGAGAGCATTATGGTAAGTGAAATAAGCCAGTTGGAGAAAGATAAATATCACATGATCTCACTCATATGTGGGTTATAATGAACAATATAAACTGATGAACAAAAATAGATCCAGAGACAGAGAAGCATTGAACAGACCGTCCAATCTCAGAGAGAGGGCGGGGAGTGGGAGGGTGAGTAAGAAATCAACCAAAGAACTTGTATGCATGCATATTAGTATTACCAATGGACAGGGACACTGGGGAGGTGGGGGTTTGTCTTGGGGGGTGGGAGTGGTGGGGAGGGCATGTCAATCAGGGAAAAGGAGACATATGTAATACTTTAAACAATAATAAAAGGAATAAGTAAAACTGTCTTATAGCTGATATGATTATCTGCTAAAAATCCGATGAAATCTACAAAAAAGTAATTAGAACTAGTAAGTGCATTTAGCAAGTTTACACATTAAAAGGCCAATATATAAAAATTAATTGTAATTCTATATACTATCAATGAATAATTAGAAACCCCAATGCAAAGGTTTTATAATAGCAATGAAAACATGAAATAATTAGGTATAAGTCTAGCAAAATATATGCAGCATCTATATTCAAAAAATTAGAAAACACTAATAAAAGAAACAAAAAAACTATCTAAATTCAGGGAGAGATACTCATGTTCATGAATTGGAGAAGTCAATATTGTGAAGATGTCAATACTCTTCAAATCGATCCAGAGATTAGTGCAATCAGAATCAGACCTCAGTAAAATTTATATTTAGCCACAGATCAATTGATTATAACAGTTACATAGAAAAGCAAAAGAGCTAGAATAACAAAAGCAATTTTGAAAAATAAGAACACTATCTGGGTTTATTATAGAGCTACAGTAAATGAGGAAGTGTGTTACTGACATCAGGATAGACAATGAGATTAATGAAAATACATCCACAAAAATGCAGTCAATTGTATTTTGATAGATGTGCAAATGCAGTTACAATAGCCTTTTAAATGGTGCTGAGATAACTGCAATGATACATACCAAAAAAGAGAAAATAACATAAAGAACTAACAAAAACTTTGTATAATATAGAAAATTAACTCAAAAAGCACAAAGACAAACATAAAACTTAAAATTATAATACTTCCATGTGAAAATCTCTATATATAAAAGGCTAAGTCACTGTCTGACTGGCCGACTGGCTGACCAGCTGGTATATATGACACACACTGACCACCAGGGGGCAGATGCTCAATGCAGGCATTGCGGAGCTGTGGTGACTTGGCAGCGGCAGTTCTTGGGTGATGCATCTCGGCACCAGAGAGGAGGGAGCCTGATTCCTCACGGGGTCATGCAATTCCATCTTCCGCCGTGGGTTACGTTGTTGCTGGGCATGTTATGTTTTCGGATGTGGTCAGTTATATGTTGTTTTCTCTTGAGTTGGAAGAGCGTGTGACATGAAAGTTAAAGTTGTAAATACTTCATCACAGGGGAAATTAGTCAAGCACTCTGAAAGTGTTTTTATTCTTAATGTGGTATACAGGGAGATATTAGAATAAGTTTAGTCAATTTATTAGTCATTGTTTTTATCACTGTTGTTTTTATATCATGTTCTTGTTATTTTCATATCATGTTTTTGTTGTTTTTTATCATGTCTTTGTTGTTGTTATATCATGTTGTTATTATTTATTTATTAATCAATTTATATATTATTTTCATATACATTTTACTAATTTTCTTTAATCTCTGACACTTCCATTAGAGAGAAAGGGCGAATAGCGATATTAAAATATTTCTTCTAATTAATTTCCTTTCAATGTGCACAAATCCATGCACTGGGCCACTAGTAGGAGAAAAGTGTTTGTGGGTTATGCAAGATTTCTTATTATACTAAAAGCATGAGCTATTCAATTTTTAAAAAATCATAAATTGGACTTCGTCAAAATTAAAAACATTCCCTCTGTGAAGTATACTGGTAAGAGAATGTAGATATATCACAGAGAGGGAGAAAATATTTGCAAAATAAATATTATTCAACAGAGTAATATCTACTATTTTTTGAAGTCTCAAATGTCATTAATTTAAAAACAATAATAAAAAGTGGGCAAAGGATTTCACAAAGGAAGATCTTTGGATGCTAAATAAGTACATAAAAATGTGCTCTATATAACTAGTCATTAGGTGAAGGAGATTTAAAACCACAATGAGATACCACTACATCCCTATAAGAATGGCTGCAATTATAAAACTACAACAAAAAAGCCCGACAATACCAAGTGCTGAGAATTAGAATATTCATATAGAATTTCTAATGAAAAGGTAAAGCAGTTCAGCTACTTGAAAAACAGTATAGCTGTTTTCTTTAAAGCTAAAGATACTTTTAACATACAATCCAGGAATCTCACCCCTAAGTATTTATTGAGGGTAAATAAAATTATGTTTATCCAAACTCTTATCTGAATGTTTAGTGATCATGTTTACAGCCACAGAAAACTGGAAACCAAATGTCCCTGAACTGATGTATGGATAAAAACTTGGTACATCCATGCAATGAAATCTACTCTTCAATATAAAGAAATAGATACTAATACATACACCAATGTAGATTAGTCTCAAATACATTATGCTTAGAGAAAAAAGTCAACTTAGGCACTATAAGTTAAAATGGAATGCATGTAAGTTATTCCAGTGAAAATAACACTATATAGTGCAAGGAAACTATTCTATCTTTTTATAAAAATGACTGTAAAAGCCACAGTTAGTAATAAATGACATACATTACAATGCATTCTTAAGTGTGTATGTATGTTGATTAGACAAAGTGGCAAAGTATATATATATATATATATATATATATATATATATATATATATTAGTCATAGTTATATATATTCATAGCTTATGATGCTAAACATATTATATCTATTGAGAGAGAAAGAGAGAGAGAGAGAGAGAGAGAGAGAGAGAGAGAGAGAGAGAGGCTCTTTGAGGATGGGGGAATTGTGTTTTTCTGCCAAAGCTTATCATATCTTATAAAGGAAGATTTTCCATTAATTATATCTTTTAAAATCCTATGTCTATTTATTATAATTGTTTTTCTATTTTAACTTTATCTTAAATTAATTCATCTTTCAACTGTTTTATTTTCTTTACCTAGTTCTCTTGCAGCATTCATTTGTGGGAATTTAGGTTGCAGGCTAATTTAAGTTGATGTTTTTATTTCTCTCTCTCATCTCCACCCTTCACTTGTTTTCCTCCTCTTTCTTTCTTTGTTGAACCTTTCTGGTGTCTTAGTTTCACAGCCATCTTCAGGTTGTCCCTGTGTTCTAGTACAATACAAGGTCATAAGTCAGCTTTATAGTGTTCCCTTCCTTTAGTGATAAGGGGATATTGCAGATTCATGAGCCAACTAGTTTAGAGGTTACATCTGTGTCCTAATTTCCAGGTTCTAAGCCACGGGCTTCAGCAGCATTATAGCAGCTGTCTTTAGTCCCTTTCAGGAGATAGGGGGGCCTGACTGAAACTTCAACAATGAGTCTGGCTGTGACCCCCAAACTTATGTGGGGTACCTTCATTTCCTGAAATCCTCGTAGCAACGGACCCATGGAAGTCTCTTCCATGCTGAGTCTCTTCACAACTTTCTATTTCTTTTATGATTTAGATAATCGGATATGCTTTTCTTGTTTGTTTTGTGTGACTATAAATTTTTAATTTTAAAAACTACTTTTATAATCTCCTGTGTGTTTGGAGCAGTGAGGAGAGATGGAAAGCTCTTTGGCTTAAAGCATGAACTTACTGTGTTAGCCTGGTAGGAAGTCTTGTATATAAATGACTCCAAATAAATATTTGCTTAACTGACTTGTATAAAATTACATCTAATGTAACATTACAGTTATATTCTACTAAGCCCCCCTTCCCTTACTTTCAGCCTTATGTATTGCAGTAAATCAAAATGAATCTCTCTGTGAGGGTAATAAGAATTAAATCTTTGGGATAATCTGCAGGCATTTTTGAAGAGATGAAGCCACTTGACAGCATTTACAGAAATTGATCTAGGCACATTTCTTTCCCAGCCTTATTATTTTATTTGCGGACTTCCCAAAAGAAAAGCTAGATGTTAGAGATCACATTTTATGCTATTGTCTTGGAAACGTCAACTTTCTGCTCTTCTCAACAGTATCAGTAGTAGTTCTTGCTTCCTGGTGCCAGGCAAGGTAGAACTCCTTTAGACTACAAGGACTCTCATTTGTACTGAAGCTTTTATTTTTTGACCTATTATCAGGCTGATGTCTCTTAATGTCAAAGGTGCACAAAGCTTCAAAATGCATAGCACTGAGCTTAATCTTTAAAATACAAAACCAAAGGTTTTTTAAATCTTACGAATAAATTCTGCTTTGTACCTTACACTAGTGAATTCACAATGTAACAGTTTTGCCTACTGGTCATTGATATAAAAAATAAGCAGCTGTGAAAAAGGAGTCCAAATGCTTTTCTAAGTACTTGCCTTGGTGAGACACCAAGAACCCTTGGTTTCTTAATGGTTTCTCAATACCATCTCCCACTGAAAGGAACCAAGGCTCCTTGAAGAAATGGCTAACCTCAGAATTGAGGCAAAAAAAGATAAAAGGTGAGAGCATCTTGTTCCAGCAAGCATGGAAGCACTTAAAAAAGATTAGGACAAATCAAGATGACACAGTGGCCTGACTAAAGGGCCTCTCATTGGCAATATATGGCACCAAGTAAATAACAAGAATAGCAGATTAAAACTCATGAAATAAATAAAAATCAAATGAAACCACTGTGATATAAGTGAATAGCTAAATAAATAATTGCATATATAAGGAAGGAAGGAAAAAGGAAAGTTGTTTTGGGAATGCTGACTCAAATATAGTAGATATGATAGAGGTAGGAAATCACAATTTTGAAATTATGATAGTTATGCAAGATATAGCAATGGATGCCAAAACTACGGGGTAAAGGTTTGTTGTGAAATGAGGTATTTAAATAGTATCAAAATATTTCCCCATCAATTAATTAATTACCAATGGAATATTGAGTAACTTTATGGTGCAGAAATCAATTACACACTCCCTTCACCAAGGGATGAACATTAAAATCAACAATAATAGAATAAACTAAAATCACCCCTGATATGATACATTGAGAAGGACACATCATTTTTGTGCTATTCTTGCTGAATGAATCTAATCATGAGGAAAATTTAAACTCAGGTTGAGTTTTGTTCTACAATGTAATTTCCTGTAGTCTATAAAACGTTAATATAAAGAAACATAAAAAAGGTTGAGGATCGGTTCCAGAAAAAAGAGACGTGACCATCAAATGCAATGTGTGATCCTGGACTGGATCCTGGGTCTAGGGGAAAAGAGCTATGAAAGAATTTTCAGAACAAGTGGAAAATTTTAAATATGGGATCTGAATTCTAAGATAGTATTGTATTAATTTTATTTCCTGATTTTGATAACTGTTCTGTGTTTATATAAAAGAATGTTCTTGTTCTAAGGGAATATACTGATATATTTAGGGATAAGGGACATAATGTCTGAAATTTAATCTCAGATGGCTTAATAAAAATGTGTGTGTATAACATACATACATCATATATGTGTATGAATAGATCAAAGGATAGATGGATGGAGAAATATATTAAATGATAAAGTAAATGCAACAAAATGCTAACAATTTGTGATTTTAGAAAAAGGGTTTATGGGTGCTTTGTACTACTCTTGAAATTTTTTTTGAAACTGTATCAAAACAAAAAGTTAGCCCCCATAACTTGCATTAAAATACTAAACATTTATTCTAAGAATATTACAAATTAATTATTACTTTTGCTCACATTGTTTTTTGTTAATACTTCAAAAATTATTTTTATACTTTGCCTCTTCAGACACACACACACACACACACACACACACACAGTTGGATGTTTATTAGGTATCTTCAACTTTATTGTCCCAAACATGCTACTTTTGCCCTTTAGTCCTATTTTTTCCCTTGATCTCATTTCAAACTATTCTTATTTTAGTTAAGTGACAAAATTATCCCTGTTGCTGAATTCAAATACATGGGACTTTCCCTCTTTTCCCCACCTTTTCTCCCACTTCAATTTATTAGACTGTGCTTGGTTCTGCCTTCAAAACATTCATCTCTAACTCCATTCTACTCTTTCCCTACTCCAGATCCCCTATTGCATCTCACCTGCCCTACAGTATTAACCCCCACCAAGACCTCCCTGTATCTCACCTGGCCTCTGTTCTTCAGTTGCACTGGCCTTCTGTCAGCCCCTTACACAGGCCTGGTGATTAATTCTCACCTGAGGGCCTTTGTTATCAGAAACATCCTCCAAAGGCTCACGTGGCTGTCCCTTTTCCTCATCCAGATCTTAGCTCAAATGCCACCTCCTCTGCAGGGCCTTTACTGCATACCCTATAGAAGGGAGCCATCTTCTGCCTAATTTTTCATCCTATTACTTGAACGTCCTTTATAGTACTTATCACACACTGAACTTATGATAATATAGTTATTTTTATCCTCCCATTTTAAAGAGCCAAAGAGGAAGGACTTACCTGTCATTGTTATCTGCAGAGTGCAGTGCTCTGTATGTGCTCAAAGAATATTATCAAACAAGTGAAAAATGAACAGAAACTACACAAGAAATAGAGTCCCATAATCTTGTTTCCACTGGACAATAATATCTCACCACTATTAGCATGAGTCAGCAACTTGGGACTATATTGATGCTCGGGAGAAAAATAAGGAAAAAAACGCACAGCCGGACAAGCCATCATGGGGCCAGATTATGTCTGGGATATGAATTTATACTGCCAGCTTGCTCAAAATGCCATTAATTGGTAGATGGTTGCAACGGGAAGAATGCCATACATGTAAATGAATACCTGGGAGTCTGGCCCTGCTAGCATAGAGTGTGACATTTAAGCTCCACTTTATTCAGGTGTACCACAAAGCATTAGCCAGAGGATGTACAATTCTCCTATTTAAAAACATCATCTTTATATGACAAGATAAATCATTCCATATAAAAAATAAAGAACTTTACATTTTGATCAACAGAGATAACTGAGATAGCATGTATCTCCGTGGTATTTGGAAAGACCTGAGAGATAAACCTGTATACCATTAACCTACTATAAAATTCCATGCTTCCAGCTCCCTAAGCTGTTAGGTATTTCCCAAGGACCTTCAAGCAGTAAATCAACAACAGAACATGTTAATGCCTGTCCTGGTAACGCTCATGGAGGAAGCCAGTCAAAAACTGGGACTGACTTCCCTAAGTCAGTACATCCTTGTAAACAGACAATTTTCCTGAAGAAAAGTGAGGCTAGCTAACAAATCACACCAAGAAAAGCACTACCAAAAGCCACACATTTTCAGTGTAGATACTGAGTGAAAAGCTGTCTTTACTTTCTGCGCCTGCTTAGCACACTGTCAAATGAATATGCTGATAGACGAAGACAGGGAAGTCCAGGTCAAGATCAGTCTGGTTGGGAAGCTATCTTGATAAAATGTTATATCAGTGAGGCATCAAACTGGAAGTTCCTCGCAGCTGTGATTGTGTCCAGCTTTCTGTTTGTCACTGAGACCTCCACCTGACAAAGCTGTCACATGCAACTTGTTAAGCCATTCCATCAGTGTCAGCTATGATTGGTGGTTACCATCCTATGACAAGGCAGGTCCATGAATGGGTAGTCTAGAGCCCAGACTCCTTACCAGTCCTGAAGTTAGGCTGCCTGATATTAGCTGCGTCCAATTTCAGTCAAGGGATCTGAATGTACCAGATTATTATTTTTTATCCTCCAAAGTGTACCATTTATTTAATAAAGACTTCCATTTTATTTTGTTATTTACAATAACATACTACTAATTTGGTATATAAATAAACAATTCAAGGGATGCTTGAACAATTTGACAATTCCAAAAATCTAACACATATGTACAACCACTAATTTAAGAACTTGAATGAAATAAATGACAAATGTGTCCAACAGTATAGCTACAAGTTACTCATCACGCATTGTTGATAAAAGTAAAACGTTTGGATATTAACTAAATGACCAATGGTACTGAACTGGTTAAATGAGCTGTGACTCCTGCAGACAATATGGCACTCAAAACTATTAATTGGTTAGAAAATAATAGTCCATTTATTAATTTATTCTCCCAATATTTACTGAGTATCTCCCATGTGTCAGCTTCTGCTCTAGTAATGGTATACAGCGAGGAACAAGACTGAACAATCTGTGCTCTCATGATATTTTCATTCTAGAGAGATTAATAAGTCTGAAAAAATTTAACATTATATGAATAAATGAAAATAGCAGATTACAAAATTGTATGTACAAAATAAGCTCAATTATGGAAAATAATAAAGCTATTTACTAAGTGAATACTGCTATTTCAATAGAAAAGCATCTGTGGATTGATTAGGTATTGCCAGAGAAAAGGCAACAGCGACTCTGACAGATTCCCATGACTTTATTATCTCAGTACTGAGACAGAAACAAGTTGTGTCAGTGCACGTGGATCACACTCTAATGTAGATTCATATAAACCACATTTTAAAAAAATAAATGCACAAAAACAGAATGCCAAGATATTGATTTACAAAGAGAATTAATTTAATAGCATGATTTCTCCCTACAGGCAAGGGAGTTATTTTCACACAAGAAATCAGTTATTTAAAAAAAATGCATGTTGAGCAAAAGATCAGAACAAAAGGAACTAGGTAGATGAGAGTTGGTTTATGTAATGCTCACTTTTGTCTGTTTCCACTGATGATTTGCCCCAAAATTCACAATTCACACATTTTTTAGATGAGTTTGTTCACTCAGAAGAGTTAAATAACCTGATTGAGTGGGGGTCATTGAGTAGTATAATCTCTTTCTTATACATTAATGTACATTTATTTCTAGGTTATGAAGTTCATAGGTAAATGGTTATATCTTAGTGTTGGCCAAAGTATGATGTGTGTGTGTGTGTGTGTGTGTGTGTGTGTCCGTGTGTCAGTGCACGTGCATGTGTATGGATTCTGTGTGTATGGGTTCTGGATAAACCATCTCCAAAAACTAGATCTGGAAGGGAAGACACTGAAATATTAATTGTGATTACTCAAGGTTGATAGAAAAAAATGGACAATCGAGGACCTACTTCTTTTCCCCATTTTTTAAGAAACATGTATTATGTTCATAACCAGAAAAAACAATCAAAGAAGATGGGTGACAGACCAATACCCCCACCAAGAAAACGGGGGGGAAAAAGCTTATATTATTCATCTGGCTAAAGGCATCATCATGCTGCTGAAACAATGAAGAGTGGATAAGGGAAGTTTTCAAAGGAAGAGAACCATAGAGGTGAGCTGACCATTCCTAAATACTATTTCTCGATGTAATTCATCAATTCTGAGTGCAGAATGGGAAGCAAAAATCTGGGTTGTGCTTTGGTAGATGCCTACTGGTGGGGGACAGAAAAACTAGGAGGACTTTTGGTGATCTTCTAAGGCTAGAGACAAAACTGAATAATTGAGCTTCAAAATCCAGCCAGTTTTTCTCCAGAAGTATTGCCACAATCTAAAGCTATGCAGTGTGAGAAATTAATAAATACCCCAAGAGAAAGCCTCTGAAAATCAAAGCAGCATTTGCAACATAGTTTCAAAACTATGAAAAACACTAGTTCCAAAACGCAGGAAATATTTCAAAAAGCTTGCAAACAAACAAAATAATAAGAAAAATACAAAGAAATTAACATCTAGATATATCATATTAAAACTGCTAAAAACAAAAGATAAAAATCTTCAAATAAGATCCGTATTAGTTTGCTTGGGCTGCTGTAAAAAGTATCATGAAAAAAGTGACTTCAACAATATACATTTGTCTCACAGTTTTATTTTTATTTTTTTATTTTTAAAATATATTTCATCGATTTTTCACAGAGAGAAAAGGAGAGGGATAGAGAGTCAGAAACATCGATGAGAGAGAAACATCGATCAGCTGCCTCCTGCACACCTCCCACTGAGGCTGTGCCCGCAACCAAGGCACATGCCCTTGGCCGGAATCGAACCTGGGACCTTTCAGTCTGCAGGCCGATGCTCTATCCACTGAGCCAAATCGGCTAGGGCTGTCGCACAGTTTTAGAGGCTACGAGACAAGAAGATCAAGGTGTCAGGGTTTTGTTTTTCTTTTTTCTTTTTGAATGCTATGAGGGATATATATGCTCCATGCTTCTCTCCAAGCTTCTAGTGGTGTCTGGCAGTCTGGCATTCCTTGGATTTGGCTGCATCATCTTGATATCCACCTTTATCTTCACATGGCATTCTTCCCTGGCATACCTGTGTCCAAATTCTCCTTTTTAGTAAAAATATTAGTCATATTGCTTTAGGGGCCTGTTCTACTCTATATGACCCCATTTTAACTAATCCCATGTGCAGTGTCCTATTTTTAAATAAAGTCGCATTCTGAGGTACTGAGGGTTACAACTTCAACATGTTAATTTTTGAGAGATACAATTGAAGCCATAACAAATTATTGCCTTAAATAAGTTTAAAACTTTGAATACAAATGTAGAAAATAAAGGCTAATTATTAATGATATTCCTTATGAACATGAATGTGATAATACTAAATGAAACATTAGCAAATATTTGCATGATATGTAAATATAATACTATGTCATGGTAATGTGGGCATAAATCCAGGAATATAAGTTTGTTTTTTTCAGTAAAAAAATCAAGCAATATAATTTACCAGCTTAATAGAATAAGAAAACATATTTAATAGAATAAAGCTGCATGAACATATTTAAGAGATTCTAAGATTCTTAATAAAATCTTAAAAGGTTAGAAATGAGTTACTCCCTAACATGATGAACATAATTTTTAAAACCTACAGGTTTTATTACACTTACAGGTAATATTACACTTAATGGTGAGTTATTGAAATCTTTACCCATGAACCTAGGAATGACTCAGAAAATACACTCATTATTTCTATTCCACTATAAATTGGAGATCTTAGCCACTCTAATGAGGAGAGACAAATACGTAAAATCCATAAGTGCTGATATAGAGGAAAGAAAAACTGTATTATCCTCAGTGACTTTTGTACATAAAAGATAAGAATATCAATTTTAGACTTAATATGTATATTTGGCAAGGCTACTTATATACAGTTAATGTATTCATAGTTAGTGTACAAAAATATTGTCATTTCTTTATGACAACAACAAATAAATAGCAGGTGAACTTTTAAAAAATACTATTTACAAAACATCAAAAAAAAACTAGAAATAATGCTAATGAAAAATATTTGACTTCTATATCAAATAGTATAAGAAATTAAAGAATATCTCAGTAAAGTCAGGGATATACTTTGCTCATGGACTGAAATGCTCAATACTAAATATGGTACTTTTCTGAAAATTAATTCCTACATTCAAATTTCATAAGCTGATGCTAAAATTTGCTTGAAAATGAAAAGGGCCTCAAGGCAATCTTGAAGCAGAAGAACAAATCTTTTAATCAAGATTTATTATACAGTTACAGAAAGTAAAAGAATAATATTAGTTAATATATAGAAGTAGACCAGTGGAACAAAACACAGTCCAGAAAAAGAAATGCAGTGATTTGATTCATTGCAAAGGTGACTCTGCAGTGCAATGAAGAAAGGTTATTGCTTTTCTTTTTTCAGTTACTGGGATGAATTCATTGGATATCTATAGATAAGAAAAAGTTTGATACCTATAGCACCATATACAAAATTCTATCCCTTATAGATTGTAGTGTTTAATATGAATGACAACTTCCAGGCAAGATGAAATAAGGAGTCTGTATTTATGTTCCTGTCTGCCAGACAGAACTCAGCAGTCCCCTGAATTGAGGCGATAAAGCTGGTTGTACAAAAAGGCTAAGCTGGCTAGAGTTTGCAGGGCAAATTACTGGGGAGGAGAACAAGTTTAATAGAGAACTCTGGAGATCTCTGGAAGGTCCCATCAGCTGAGTACTGATCAGCACATATATTTGAAGGCACTACCAGGGACTGAGAGGAGAATTACTGGAAAAATTTAGAGAAAATAATTCTTGGTGCTCATATAGGATGAAAAATAGTTCATTTCCAGCCAAATGTGGTAATCCTATATTTCATGGGCATCAGGCAAAATATTTACATTTTGCCTCAGTAAAGGGAAAAAATTATCCCTAGGTCAAATGCTGCCCTTGTCTTACCTAGCAAAGCTTAAAATTAAGACCCAACATGATTAAACTCTTTCTGAGTAACTTAACCATGTACCAGAACAAAGGTTAAATTAGGCAAAATTCACCATTTCTGGCATCAAATTAAAAAAAAATATTACTGTGCATTTAAGCAAGCAACAAAGTGCATCCGATAATGAGAAAAGTCAGTCAAACCTGATCCAATAATGACATTAGTCATAGAATTGTAACTATAGTCTGTATATGCAAGATGCTGGAGAAAAGACTGAACATGTTGCAGAGAAACCTGGAAGGTATTAAAAAAAAAAACACCCAGATCACAGTTCCAGAGATAAAAATATCTTTGATATGAAGAAAAGACATTTTCTGGGATTAATGGAAAAGAAACGTTTCAAACAAATTAATAAATTTCAAGCTATATCAATAGAAAGAGAAAACAAACAGAGGAAAAAAAGGTGAAAAATAAAATGAACACAATATTGGTACATTGTGGAAATTTTTCAAGTGATTGAATATGCATATACTTGGAGTCTCTGAAGAAAAGGAGAAATAGGGGAGAAACAAAAAGAAAATGAAAAAATAATGGACACATTTTTTTCCAAAAGTGTTGAAAACTACCAATCCAGAGATCCAATAAGCTCAACAAACCCTCAGCAAAGAAAAAGATTTCCCAAAGTACATCATAATAAAATTACTGAAGAACAGTGATAAAGAGAAAAATATTAAAACTAATCAAATTATAATTATAATTATACTAGAAGCCCGGTGCATGAAATTCATGCACAGGTAGGGTCCCTAGACCTGGCCAGCAATCAGTGCCAATCGGGGCCTTCCAGCTGCTGGCCGGAGCCTTCCTTCCAGCTACTAGCTGGGACCTCCCATCATTCCATGCCACCCCCTGGTGGTCAGTGCATATCATAGCAAGTGATGGAATTCCCAGTCTCCTGGTAAAACTCCTGAGGGAACACTTTGCATATTAGCCTTTTATATATATAGACTAGAGAGGCCCAGTGCACGAATTCGTGCACGGGTGGAGCCTGGCTGGCCTGCCCTGATTGGGCTGGCAGGGCTGGCCAGGGCACAGGCAGTTGGTGGGCTAATCCCACCCCTGATCAGGGGGGTGAGGGGGGCTGACTGGGTGTGGGGCCAGCTGGGAGGAGGGGTCGAGTGCAGTTGGCTGGCCAGCCCCACACCCTGGTCTAATTCCCAGTCAAGGGGACAATTTGCATATTAGCCTTTTATTATATAGGACTAGAGACCCGGTGCACGAAATTTGTGCAATGGGGGGAGGAGGGTCTCCTCAGCCCAGCCTGCACCCTCTCACAATCTGGGACCTTACGGGGGATGTCCAACTGCTGGTTTAGGCCCAATCCTGCAGGGATCCCTGCAAATTGGGCCTAAACTGGCAGTCAAATATCCCTCTCGCCTGCCTGCCTGATCACCCCTAACTGCTCGCCTGCCTGATCACTCCTAACTGCCTCTGCCTGCTTGATTGCCCCTAACCACTCACCTGCCTGCCTAATCGCCCCTAACTGCTCACTGGGGGGAGGGCCAGATGGGGTGAGGGGCGATGGTCATTCTGGTCTCAGGTCATTCTGGTCTTCCACCATTTCAGTCAATGAGCTTTTATTTTATAGGATAGCATTAGCAAAACAGAAAATACTAGAAGATGGAAGACAGTGGAGCCACATTTTTAAAGTACTAAAACAAAAACAAAAGAAAATGCTGTCAACATATAATTCTTTCCCACAAGAAATATCTTTTTGAATTTAAGGCAAAATAAATACCTTTTCAAACTTACAAAAACTTGAAAAATCCATCACCAGCAGACTTGGTTGTTTTGCATTAAAAAAATGTAAAAGAAAGTCCTGCAGGCAAAAGGAAAAGGATGCCAGATAGAATTCTGGATTACACAAGAAATAAAGAGTACCAAAAACAGTAGCTCCATGGATAAATGTAAAATCTTTTTCTCACATTATTTAAATCATTAGCACATTTTCTCCTTCTGTTCATTATTCTACCTTCACAGGTGGAACTGCAGCAAGCGATGATTGTGTTTCTATCTTTTACTGTAAGTTTACCATTTACAGCAAAAAATATATGTTGTGTAATTTATAACAGAGGTAGAAGTAAAATTCATGACAAGAATAACAGAAAGGCCAGGAGGGAATAACTGACATGTAGTGTTCTTATACAATATGTGAAGTGTTACAAGAGCCCTTGAAAGTAGATTGTGATAAGCCAGCGATTTTCAAAATTTTTTTAGAACATGAGATGCCTGTCCGTTTAGTCAGGGATACTCACCTCTTTTCCCTTAGATTGTCAAGAGACAATAGCCAACATAACAATAGCCACATGGTGTGAAGAAATAAAAATTATACCTATTTTTGTCACATCTGCAAAAAATATAATATGTATTTGGGAGTGTCACAGAATTTTAGTAATTAGTTTATGTGTGCCACGAGATTAAAATAAGGTTGAATATCGCTGTTAAGCTAAAGATGTATCTTATAACCCATATAACAGCCACATAAATAACATAACAAGGACTTATAACTAAGAAGCCAACAAAGCAGATACAATGAATAATAAAAATACTCAATTCAAAATTAATTCAAAAATAAGTGCATGCACACACACCAGAGAGAGAATAAAGAACAGACAGAATAAACAGGGAAAAAATAGAAAAATGGTATAGGTAAATCAAATCATATCTATAATTATATTAAATGTGTATGGTGTGAACATTCTGATTCAATGGCAAAAAAAGAGAGACACAATACAAGCTGCCTACAAGTAGCCTACACCTAATCACAACTAGTTTAAAGTAGGACAGAAAACAATGTACTACGCTAGCACCTATTATGTAACATGCTAATGTTAATCAAAAGAATGCCAGAGTGGCCATGCCAGCAGCCAGGTGTGGACAAAGCCTTCCACAATGATCATGAGTGATCCTCGACTAGCAGAGTACAGTGTGAGACAGGGATGGCAGAGGTGAGACCATCAACCACATTCTCTCCTCCCTGTCGTTATCCCACCTTCATGGCTGGAACTGCAAGCAGCAGTGGTTGTGTTTCTATCTGTTGTTGTAACAGACATTGTATTTGGGCTATTGTTTATAAAGAGTACTCACCACTGATGGGGCAGGTTGCTCAGAACAGAAGTTCAAGAGGCCATTGTCTCCATGGCTACATCTAGTCTGGATGCACCCAGTGCACTCTATGCAGAACAATTATCCAAATATAATAGGATGCAAACCTTTTATCAGGTTATAACCTATATAGAAAAATCTAACAAGCTCTTTCTCAACCTTACCTGTAGCAAAGAGAGAAGCTATTGTTATAGTTGTTGTTGTAATTAAATGACATTATCTTGTTGATTATCAGAAGGCCTAGTCAGCAGATCAAAGGATGCTTGAACACCAGTTTCTTAGAAGAAAGGTGTTTTTATTTAGAAAATACATTTCAGAAAATTTGAATAATGACCTTTTATTTATGGTGTAAAATAAGAATTTGAAATTATTAAAATGAATTAGCTTTTGAGATGAATAAAATTCTCCATAAATACTTGGGACTAAATAAATTATTTCATTGGTAATATTTCATTTAATCCTTTCATGAAACCCATGAGGCAGACAGAATTATTCCAATTTTGTATTAAGAAATTGAGGCTTTGAGTTTACATAGTTTAACACACAGAGCTAGTAGGCTGGACTAAAGTTTTTCAATAACAAAGTATTGTTAATGCTATATTGGGCTATCTCATGACACATGTTGCTAATGAATTTAACCTAAATAATTGACCCTTAAGTAAAAATTATCTTTAAAATTATAATCTCTTTAAATTTGGATGAGAGTAATGAGAAAAATGTTGGCTTATTCAGTATTGATCTTAATGTCAGAACCAGGGTCTATATTTAACTATCAAATTGATTATTTTATTTTTCCAGACATGTTAACCTAATTGAGTTGCTCTGGTACCATCTATTAAATTTAATCAAAATCACTGGGGAAAACATTTTTCATTCTTATAAACACTGAAATCATGATTAAATGGCTCACTCTTTCAAACATATTTGCTCCAGTGTGATATGTCCCCTACTTTTTCAAAATAATATATTATAAGGTACTTCAAATTATAATTACTTGTATCCTAAATGGAATCATTTGACCCAGGAGTTCCATTTTAGTCCTGCCAATAAATCAATTACAATGCTTGCTGAACATTTATTATCAGATCAATGCAAAAAAGCATACAAATAAAATATATTATCTTAGTACTCAATGGGTTTACATTGTGGAATTGAATATAACAATAGGGGAACCACTAAGTTAAATAAAAGGGTACAGAGATAATGAAGGAAAACTAACTTTGAACAATAAGGAGTTAATAACAGACCTAAGGTAATAAAATCAGTATACAAACCATATAAAACAACATGTTTCTAGAAATAAACTAATGTGAATTGATGGGGACTTCTTTAACCTTGGAAAATATATTTGTTCAAAACCTATATAATATATTTGGTTTACCATTTCTCATAATCTACCAAAGTAGTGAGACTTTAGAAGGATCTCTTGATTTAGAGAAAATGTAAAGATGCTCATTAACCCTACTTCTTGTCAAGATTATCAAGACATCCTAGTCTACATATAAGAAAAAGAAATAAGTAGAAAGTATTATTTACAGATGTTTTGATATATGCATAGAAATACAACTGAATCTACAGAAAAACTATCAAGACTATTAAGAGAGTTCAAAAGTTTTACAGGATACACCAACTGGAAATTTCCCTTGAGCTGTCAAAAAACTCCACTTTGATCCATTGTATAAGTTACAAACTCATCATCCATCCCCACTCCCCACAACCTTTATTTCTTCTGAGGACCCAGTCTCAGTTAACTGCTGCACAATTCATCCCGTTGCCCCAGACAAAAATAGGAATATCATCCTAGACTCTTCCATCTCCCTCACCCCTAAAATCCAATCAGCTACCAATCCTATTAGTCTTCCCTCCAATCCAGCAAATTCACATTGTTTCACTGACATTTCCCAAGTAAAGCCATAACTATCTCTTGTCTAAAGAAATATTATAGTTAAATATGTACTTTAAAAAATGAAAATAATATAGAGAATATAAGAAACTAATATTCTCATCTAAGAAACAACCAGATCTCACCTGGCCTTTTAATTTTCAGAATTGCATCCCTCCCTCTATTTTCTAGCCAAAGTGATATTTCTAAACTGCAAATTATATGTGGATTACCCTCATGCTTAAAAATTTGTTGATGCCTATCGTTCTGAACATAAATTTAAATTCTTTTAATAGGCCTAAGAAGGTCCTGTACTATATTCCTCCTAATCACCTTATAAAGTCTTATCTTTCTTTCCTCAAATTCCTGCTATACATCCATATTGACCTTCTTGGAGTTCTGGGAACACACTATGCTTGTTCTCATATATGTTTTTTCTCCCACCTATAATACATCTCTTTACCCTCCCTCTCTCTCTCTTCCTCCTTGTTTACCTAATAATTCCTACTCATTCTTCAAGTCTCAGTTTAGATGTTATTTCCTTCAGAAAGCCTCAAATCTGGGTTATATGTTCTTCTTGCATAATCCCATGTATACTCTATCATTCCCATTATGTCATTTTACCATATTGCATTATAATTATTCTATATCCTCATTAGATTGTAAACTGCAAAAGAACATAAATTATATTTCATCTATCACTGAATCCTTAGTACCTACTATACTTCAATAAATATTACTTGACTAAAGTATTTGAATGAAAAAAAAATGTTAAAGGATACCATATCAATGTGGAATGATTAATAGGTTAGCCATGTAGTATCCAACAAGAAGTTTTTCAGAAATTAATTTCATTTTATTAAAGGACAAAAGATCTAAATAAAATGGAAACATATCATGGAGATCACAAATATTCCTAATTGATCTATGAAACCATTACACTTCAAATAAAAATTTCAATAAGACCATTCAGAAAATTGGACAAATTGATCCTAAAACCTTAATAATTGATATGACCATGTAATACATGAAAAACTAGGGAAAGGGATTTGTCCTGGTATACTCAAAGACTCATTGTAAAGCTATAGTCATTAAAGCAGTGAGTCGGTATGAAAACAGAAAAGCAAACAACTGAGGAGAGAAACAGACTATATGTATATATAACAGACTATATGTGTATATAACAGACATAGCATTGCAATCTGTTGTAAAAGAATAGATTATTCAATAAAATGATGCCAAGACAACTTGTGTTCCATATGAGAAATGGTAAAAATAGATTCCTACCTTATACTATGCAAGGAAATGAAATAATCCAGATGGGCTAAAGACCAAAATGTGGAAACCAAAACTATGGAGGTTTCTCAAGAAAAAATGGAAGAATAATTTTAGGCTATCAAGATGGAAGGATTTTTTTTTAAATAAGCCAGAAAATGTAGAATACTTATAAGAGATTGTAAATTAAATACACTAACTTTAAAAACTTTCATAGTAAAAAAAAAAAAAAGACATTCTAAAGAAAATGCAAATAAAACATATTTTGGAAGGAAAATCTGGGCAATATTTGAATTTAAATTAAAAACATAAAATTAATGGGAAAAAGTAAAACAGCAGTAGGAAAAAAAATGGCATTGAGTATGGTCAGGTATTTCACTGAAGAGAATTCAAAGTATCCAATTCAACCTATTAAGACATGTACAATCAAAAAATAATAGCAGAATGCAAAGCATAGCAACACCATTTCACATTATGAATTTGGGTTAAAATTTGGACTAGCAGGAATTCTTATATATTGCTGTATAAATTATAGAACCACTTAGGAGAACAATGTGGCAATACCTGGTAAAGCTTAATATGCATACTTGTGTCACTCAGCAATTCCTTTTCTAAGTATGTCTCTCTGGGAAGTTCTTACTCATGTTACCAAGGAAGCATAAGCTAGAAAACTCTAACACTGGTTGGAATTGAAAAATAAAAAGTTAGAATTACCTAATTGTCCATTTGTAGCAGAATAAATGATCTGAGGTTTAGTCACATATTTATATACTAAACAGCAGTTAAAATGAGTAAACTAAATCTATAACCATCAACATAGGTAGTTCCAACATATATAATGTTGACAAAAAAACAATTGCCACATTAGTGAATTCCAAAAGCACCAGACTGAGTAAAAAGCCATGTTGCAAATAAATATATCTGTTTTAAAAAAGTTTAATAAAACACTGAAACAAAGACAGTGGATTGCTTATAGGTATATGTAGAATAAGTATAGATACTTAGACATAAATGTGTTCCTGAAATTTTAGAATAGTGATTACTTCTCAAGAAAAATGGAAAGAATGTAAGTGAAGGAATTGTGAATAGAACTCATCTCTAAATCTGGGTACATGGGTGTGTATGTTCTATTATTTTGGTTATTTGGTTCATATTTGACAATTTTTATATTTTTAATTTAAAGGTGATCTTTACTTAATATATGTTATGAGCTGAATTGTGTGCCCCAAATTCATCTTAAAGCCCTAACCTCATCTCAGAATGACTATATTTGAAGATAGGACCTTTAAAGTGGTAATTAAGGTTAAAAAGGGTCATATAGATGAGCCCTAATCGAATCCGACTATTGTCCTTATAAGGAAATTAAGGACACAGACATCAGGGATACCAGTGAGCACAGAAAAGTCCATGTGTGGTCTTAGTGAGAAGGCAGCCATCCTCAAGCCAAAGAGACACTTTAAGAGAAACTAGACCTTGCTGACACCTTCATCTTAGACTTCTAGGCTCTGGAACTGCTCCCCAATCTGTGGTACTTTGTTATGGAAACCCTAGTAAGCTAATATAGTACATGTAGGTGATCATAAAAAATAGAGTTCATAATAGAATTACCATAAAATGGATTTTTTATTAATGTAGAAGAAATATTATAAAGTCTAGATATTTTTTCCACACAAAGAACTAAGTTGACAGCAGATTGCCTATGTTGTAATGAACAACCCAATAAGAAAAACATCTCAACTTTGCTAGCATTTTCCAGATGTTATTCTTACTGCACTTTTGACCATCCTGATATTACTTCATGAATGGCCCAAGGGATATATGTGCTTGATTTGCATTTTTATGAAAAATAGTAACTTTTTCAGTTACCTTAACTTCTTGTATTTTAAAGATTAAACTTTTACTTTTCAGATTTGTTGGACTAATAGCACGAAGAGACAGAGAATGATAACATACCTGGTCTTGGGAATACAAAATTCATTTACTTTAAGACAATCAACAAAAAAGGACAAGAAGGTATGTGAAATCAGATCTGCCTTTGGGAATAATAAGTTAGCTGTATTAGTTTGGCTCCATTTAAAAAATTTGAAAGGTTCTCAAAGCAAACCGGATGCATGTTTTAGATATTCAAGAAAATAGAGGTATTTCCAAATGAAACACAATATTCTAAACATATTTAGTGAGATGCATTCAACTATTTTGTTGTTATTTTCCACAGAAGAAAGCAAGCAATAGGTTTCAATTTTCTATTGGGAATAATGCTTTGTTTGGCTTCAGTGGTTGAGCTTCCTTCCATAGGAAGCCCCAAACTATCTTGTACAATGAGTCTTTGTTGTATTATAATAGTGCTTAGAAATATAGAATGATGCTCCAGTCAAATGGTATCAATTGTTGTTCAGAAATCATTACTCAAAGTAACAAAGCTAGTTTTGTAAATGCATAGTAAAGCATTCTGAGGAGTTCAACTTTCTTTGTAGCATTGTGGCTTTTTGCTCAAATAATTATATTTAATTATTTTTTGCCTCTCAGAAAGTTGAAATATGGAACTATAATATTAACAAGACTATTACACAAACCTTTTTGGGTACGTCAATCATGCAGTCCCTTAGTTGTTATATTAACTATTAGTTTCTTAAGAAAACCAACCTCCAGCTAGTCAGAAACCTCTATTTCCCCTCAATCCAAAAGTTGTTTCCCAAAAAGTCTGTTTCTTTGATAAACTGCCTACAAGATTACAATAATTTCATAATGATGATAAACCACTATCAATTTACTACATCCACATACATCAATTGAATTGATTAAACTTACATCTCATTTTGTATAATAGAAATACAATCACTGCAATAAAACATTGTCGTGGAATTAATGTCTTCCTACACTGAAAATATAAGTCTTGCCTTTGGCTTGGTATTTTATGAAGCAGCAGGAGACCATTATCCAGTGACAACACTTTATTTTATTGACATCTCAAATATATTCTTAATATCCTTTATATTTATGTTCAGTTTAGAATGAGAGGATTAAAATAGGTGTTATTATAGTGGAAAGGCATTCATTATTACATTCTGAATAGTATTACCATGTGACCTGTCTCAGCCATAAGAATCTCTTGGAAAGCATTGCATCTTTTATCCTTACACATTCACAGAAAAGCTGACTGTATTCCATGCTATGAAATTTTCCTGTGTTGATCACCAACATAGACCCAGTTTTGTTGCTATATCATGCCCACTTTAATTTACATACTATGGAAATTACTCTGATCACTAAAATGTTTACAAAATATTTTTTAAAAGTTATCTAACTTTAAGCCAAAATAATAACCATAAATTCAGATTCTTACTTCACTTTAAAATAAATTTCTTCCTTTCATTTTGAAATCACTATCCTCAGCACTTTCCACACTCTGAATTCTAAGGATTTGCCTATGTATGTAAAATACAGAATTGCAATATTATCCTTATAACTCAAACTAAGAGAAACACAACTTCATTTGAAATATCTAGGCAACTAAGGCCATTTGGGGGCTTAGATTATCTTTGGGGCTTAGATTATATTTTGCATATATATATATATATATATATGCAAATAAGTGGTAAATTATACAAAATCAGATTCTTAAATGTGACGTGGAAGACAGAATAAGAAACTATGAAAATTCATCTGTGGGCATCGATGTTGAAAGTCTGTATGCACAGCAAGGGAAATTAACACAGTTTTAAGATAGTACTATAAGACAACATTTTTAATGTATTGAGTTTTTAAGGTGCCAAAGTTGCCTTGTTTGTGTTACACCGCTGTTATAATCACAACTCAGCTAGCTATTGAAATGCTAAGTAGTGTTTTGTCTGTGCATTATTGTAGAAGTAGAAGTGTTTTGATTAAGAGCAGATGAAGACATTGATTTTTTTTCTCTTTCTTTGTGGTTTAAGCATAAGGTAGTAAAAAGTCATGGGTTGGTTTCTTTGGCTGAGACTTGAAGTGTTCACGTAGAAATTCTTTAAACTCCTTAAATTCTATAAAATTCTTTAAATATAAAAGTTCTGAGAGGGAAGATGGCGGCGATATAGGCAGACACGTCCCAGGTCGTGTCCCGGAGCAAATGGAGTCAGCAGCTGAAACTAGTAACACCCACACCGAATTGGCGAAATTGCTCAGCTGGTGAGACGGTTTGCAGCCGAGAAGAGCAGAACTCCCCAGGAAAGCAGGTCCAAGCAACAGCAACCTCCTGAGCAACACACCCTCTGCCGAGGAACAGCAGCTGTACGTGAAACCTCGCCCCACCAGCCAGAAGAGCCACCACAGCTGTGAACAGAACCCACCAGAGGAGCTGCTGCCAACTGAAGAGCAGCTGCTACCGCAACCGCCCGAAGAGCAACCACAGATCAAGGAGTCACTGCCACCAAGGGAGCAACCACTGAACGACTCAACGTCTAGATATGTCAGTGAGATCAAACATGGGTAGACAAAGAAACCCCCAAAGGAAAGAGAAGGAGGACTCTCCAGAAAAGCAGCTAAGCAATACAGAGGCATGCAACATGACAGAAAAAGAATTCAGAATAAGGGTCCTAGAGTGCATAAACCGGATGGAGGAAAAAATCGACAACCTCTGCAAGAAGCAAGACGAAACAGATGAAAAAATCGATAACATATGGAAGAAGCTAGAAGAAACAGATGAAAAAATCAACAACTTAAGTAAGACCCAAGAAGAAATGAAGAGTGATATAGCTGCAATGAAAAACTCCATTGAAAGTATCAACAGTAGACTAGGAGAAGCGGAGGACCGAATTAGTGAATTAGAAGACAAGGAAGCAAAACACACCCAAAATGTACTGCAATTGGAGAAAAAAATTAAAAGACAGGAGGACAGCCTAAGGGAGCTTTGGGACAACATGAAACGAAACAACATACGAATAATAGGAGTACCAGAACAACAAAAGGATGAACAAGGATTAGAAAACCTATTAGAAGAAATAATATCAGAAAACTTCCCTGAGGTGGGGAAGAAAAAAGTCACACATGCCCAGAGAGTCCCAAACAAGGTGAACCCGAAAAGACCCACACCAAGACACATCATAATTACCATGGCAAATGTTCAGGACAAAGAGAAAATCTTACAGGCTGCAAGAGAGAGACGGAAAGTTACATACAAGGGCTCTCCCATTAGATTGTCAAATGATTTCTCAACAGAAACACATCAGGCCAGAAAAGAATGGACTGAAATTTACAAAGTGATGCAAAGCAAAGGACTGAATCCAAGAATACTCTATCCAGCAAGGCTATCATTCAAACTTGAAGGGGAAATAAGAAGCTTCACAGACAAAAAAAGGCTAAGGGAGTTTATCACCACCAAGCCAGCAATGCAAGGAATGCTAAAGGGACTGGTATAAAAATAAGAAATAAAAAGCTCAGAAAGAAAACAGCCACACAAAAACAGAAATGGCTACAAACAAGTACCTTTCAATAATAACTTTAAACGTAAACGGACTAAATGCTCCAAACAAAAGACATCGAGTGGCTGAATGGATAAAAAAACATGACCCATACATCTGCTGTCTACAAGAAACCCACCTCATTAGAAGGGACTCACACAGACTGAAAGTGAAAGGATGGAAAAATATCTTTCAGGCAAATGGAAAGGAAAAGAAAGCTGGGGTAGCAATACTTATATCGGACAAAATAGACCTCAAAGTGAAGGCCATAACAAGAGATAAGGAAGGCCACTTCATAATACTAAAGGGATCAATACAACAAGAAGATATAACTCTGGTAAACATATATGCACCCAATGCAGGAGCACCCAAATTCATAAAAAAACTCCTGGAAGATATCAAAGGAGAGATCGACAACAATACAATCATAGTAGGGGACTTTAATACACCACTGACAGCACTGGATAAGCCCTCTAGACAAACAATCAGCAAAGATACAGCAATCCTAAATGACTCACTAGATCAGATGGACTTAATAGACATTTTCAGAACACTCCACCCCAAAGCCAGGGAATATACATTCTACTCAAATGCTCATAAGACATATTCAAAAATAGACCATATATTGGGTCACAAGCAAAGTATCCCCAAATTCAAGAAGATTGAAATCATAAAAAGCATCTTCACAGACCACGATGGCATAATATTAGAAATAAACTACAATAAAAACAACCAAAAATACTCAAACACCTGGAAGCTGAATAGCATGCTATTAAATATTGATTGGGTTACCAATGAGATCAAAGAAGAAATTAAAAACATCCTGGAAACTAATGACAATGAAAACACAACAATCCAAAACCTATGGGACACAATGAAAGCAGTCTTGAGAGGGAAGTTTATAGCTCTACAGGCCTATCTCAAAAAACAAGAAAACATGGTAGTAAATCATCTAACTCTACAACTCAAAGAATTAGAAAGAGAGCAACAAGAAAACCCCAGAGTGAACAGAAGGAAGGAAATAATAAAGATTAGAGCAGAAATAAATGACATAGAGACCAAAAAAACAATACAGAAAATCAATGAAACCAAGAGCTGGTTCTTTGAAAGGATAAACAAGATTGACAAACCTCTAGCCAGACTCACCAAGAAGCAAAGAGAGAGGACCCAAATAAACAAAATCAGAAACGATAGAGGCGAAATAACAACAGACCCCACAGAAATACAAATGATCATTAAAAAATACTATGGACAGCTCTACTCCAACAAACTAGACAACCTGGAGGAAATGGACAAATTCCTAGAAAAATACAACATTCCAAAACTCAATCAGGAAGAATCTAAAAATCTCAACAGGCCAATAACTATGGAAGAAATTGAAGCAGTCATCAAAAAGCTTCCATCAAACAAAAGCCCAGGACCAGACGGCTTCACAGGGGAGTTTTACCAAACATTCAAGGAAGAACTAAAACCTATCCTCCTCAGACTACTACAAAAAATTCAAGAGGAAGGAACACTTCCAAGCTCATTCTATGAAGCCAGCATCACCCTAATACCAAAACCAGGTAAAGACAACACAATGAAAGAGAACTACAGGCCAATATCCCTCATGAACATAGATGCCAAAATCCTCAACAAAATCTTAGCAAATCGGATCCAGCAGTACATCAGAAAGATCATACACCATGACCAAGTAGGATTTATCCCAGGGATGCAAGGATGGTACAATATCCGCAAATCAATAAACGTGATACATCACATAAACAAACTGAAAGAAAAAAACCACATGGTCATATCAATTGATGCAGAAAAAGCATTTGACAAAATTCAACACCCATTTTTGATAAAAACTCTCAGCAAGGTGGGAGTAGAAGGATCATACCTCAACATAATAAAAGCCATATATGACAGGCCCACAGCCAACATCATACTCAATGGGCAAAAACTAACACCATTTCCCCTAAGAACAGGAACAAGACAGGGATGCCCCCTCTCACCACTCCTGTTCAACATAGTACTGGAAGTGTTAGCCATTGCAATTCGGCAAGAAGAAGAAATAAAAGGCATCCAAATTGGAAAAGAGGAAGTAAAACTGTCCTTATTTGCAGACGACATGATATTATACATACAAAACCCCAGAGACTCCATCCAAAAGCTACTAGACTTAATACATGAATTTGGCAATGTAGCAGGATACAAAATTAACCCCAAGAAATCGGAGGCATTTCTATACACCAGTAGTGAACTTTCAGAAAGCGAGATTATAAAAGCAATCCCGTTTACCATTGCACCAAAAAAATTAAGCTACCTAGGAATCAACTTAACTAAAGAGGTAAAAGACCTCTACTCAGAAAACTACAGGACGTTGAAAAAAGATATAGAGGAAGACATAAACAGATGGAAGAACATACCGTGTTCCTGGATTGGTAGAATCAACATCATTAAAATGTCCATACTACCCAAAGCAATCTATAAATTCAACGCACTTCCCATTAAAATACCAACGGCATACTTCAGAGATCTAGAACGAACTCTCCAAAAATTCATCTGGAATAAAAAAAGACCCCGAATAGCTGCAGCAATCCTGAAAAAGACCAAAGTAGGTGGGATCTCAATACCAGATATCAAGTTGTATTACAAAGCCACTGTTCTCAAAACTGCCTGGTACTGGCACAAGAATAGGCATATAGATCAATGGAATAGAATAGAGAGCCCAGAAATCGGCCCGAACCAATATGCTCAATTAATATTTGACAAAGGAGGCAAGAACATACAATGGAGCCAAGATAGTCTCTTCAATAAATGGTGTTGGGAAAATTGGACAGATATATGCAAGAAAATGAAACTAGACCACCAACTTACACCATACACAAAAATAAACTCAAAATGGATAAAGGACTTAAATGTACGACAGGAAACCATAAAAATTCTAGAAGAATCCAAAGGCAACAAAATCTCAGACATATGCCGAAGCAATTTCTTCACTGACACAGCTCCTAGGGCACTTGAAACTAAAGAGAAAATAAACAAATGGGACTTCATCAAAATAAAAAGCTTCTGCACAGCAAAAGAAACCATCAACAAAACAACAAGAAAACCCACTGTGTGGGAAAACATATTTGCCAATGTCATATCTGATAAGGGCCTAATCTCCAAAATTTATAGGGAACTCATACAACTCAACAAAAGGAAGATAAACAATCCAATCAAAAAGTGGGCAAAGGACCTAAATAGACACCTTTCAAAAGAGGACATTCAGAAAGCCAAGAGACATATGAAAACATGCTCAAAGTCACTAATCATCCGAGAGATGCAAATCAAAACAACAATGAGGTATCATCTCACACCTGTCAGACTGGCTATCATCAACAAATCAACAAACGACAAGTGCTGGAGAGGATGTGGAGAAAAAGGATCACTTGTGCACTGCTGGTGGGAATGCAGACTGGTGCAGCCACTATGGAAGACAGTATGGAGTTTCCTTAAAAAACTGAAAATGGAACTCCCATTTGACCCTGTGATCCCACTTCTAGGAATATATCCCAAGAAACCAGAAACACCAATCAGAAAGGATATATGCACCCCTATGTTCATAGCAGCACAATTCACCATAGCTAAGATCTGGAAACAGCCTAAGTGCCCATCAGTAGATGAATGGATTAGAAAACTGTGGTACATCTACACGATGGAATACTATGCTGCTGTAAAAAGGAAGGAACTCTTACCATTTGCAACGTCATGGATGGAACTGGAGAGCATTATGCTAAGTGAAATAAGCCAGTCAATGAAGGAAAAATACCACATGATCTCACTCATTCATGGATAATAGAGACCATTATAAACTTTTGAACAATAATAGATACAGAGGCAGAGCAGCCTCAAACAGATTGTCAAACTGCAGCAGGAAGGCCGGGGAGGGTTGGGGGGCAGGAGGTAGGGGGGTAAGAGATCAACTAAAGGACTTGTATGCATGCATATAAGCATAACCAATGGACATGAGACACTGGGGGATAGGGGAGGCTAGGGGACTGTCTAGGGCGGGGTGATAAAATGGACACATATGTAATACCCGTTGTAATACTTTAAGCAATAAAAAAAAAAAAAAAAAAAAAGAAATAATATAGGCAAAAAAAAAAAATAAATAAAAAAAAAATAAATATAAAAGTTCTTTAAAAAGTTGTTGGCTGGCTCCAATATACCATGGCCAGTTATATAGTAGTAGTTTTGTGACTTCTCTTTTACCTAAAATATCCAAGAAGAACTCACGAATCAGAGCAAATAATGACTTTAAGATCTGAGATCCTAATTTCATTAATTTTTGCTTTGTTTTGTTTTTGCCTATCTGCTCTTGTCAAAATACATTTAGATATAATCTGTAATAGAGATAGGAAAATACTGTCTTTTAGCATACACCCTAGATATTTTTCTCTATGATGACTCATATAAATTATAACAAATATATAAAAAGTAGTGTATACCATCCCTAAGTGTACAACCTGTTAAAATATCATGATGTAAATAAATTCAATTAAAAAATACGCATATCAAGAAATAAAAATTGCCAAAAATTACCTTTATCCTACAATTTAATACTACAGATTAGTTGTGATTCTTTTTGAACTTTAGATAAATGGCATTATAAAGCACATAATCTCTTGTATCTTGGTTATTTAGCTCCACAGTATTTTGCATATAAATATAGTTTATTCATTTGCATTACATAACATTACATAACATACTGTGATGACTATATCACAGTATATTTGTCTGATCTATCAGTGCAGATTCTGTATTTTATAGATGTTCATTAGTTTTTACTTATAGTATCTTTTTGTGGTGATTGTTTATTAAATGCATAATTTTCAAAACATAGTTGTTTTAGAGTCTGCTAAGGCACTAACTACAACTTACTTTCTGTGGATGGTTAAATGCTCTAACCCCAAGTGCAATACATTTTGTAAAGAATTCACTTCAATCAATACCCACATGTACCAGGCATGTATTGTACACATATTCAATTCAACATAACATTTAAAATGCATATTTTTTCTGGTGAGAGGAAAAATATATAATCCTAATGTTCTTCCCTAAATCTATTTAATTTATAGTATTAATATGATGTTTTTTTCCAATTTTTACTTTAGACAGTCATCCTTGAAATAGCTTTTCATTATTTTTATATTGTTTGTCTTTTAACTCTCAGGGATATTCACAGTGTGTTTCACATCCTATAAAAATAAAAGTTGGAAGTTAAAGTTATGTAAGAGCAGTCTACTTCAGTGTTACTTAAATAAATAGCAATGGTCCTTTCAGCGTGGCTCAGTGGTTAAGTGTTGACCTATGAACCAGGAAGTCATGGTTCATTTCCCGGTCAGGGCACATGCCCAGGTTGTGGGCTTGATCCCCAGAGTGGGACATGCAGGAGGCAGCCGATGAGTGATTCTCTTTCATCTTTGATGTTTCTATAACTCTCTCTCCCTATCCCTTCCTCTCTGAAATCAATAAAAATATATTAAAATAAATAAAATAAAATAAATAGCAATGGAAGAAAAAAACCCACAATCCTCTATATTCTCCATGAAAAAATATCATCTTTAGAGATTAAGAAATGAGTTACCATTTCCTTTTTTAATAGTAACTCTTACTTAAATAGCCTAACAATATATTTTCATTATCTGCTATTCATATCCAAATGCAAGCCTCTAAGCAACTCACCTTATCAATGAAAAAGAATTTACAGATATTTCTCCCTCAAAAAATAATTAGAGATAACGAAAATGATGAATAGGTGTGTAAAAGAATTCTTTAAACTGGACAAAATTTCCTAAGTAATAAATTCAACCTCATTAAAATTAGGAAATTATATCAGCATAAAATAGCATAACAAGTATAGAAAAGCAGACTACAATTTAATCAATAAAATGAATAAACTAAAGAAAAATGGAGATGCCAAGATAGCTATGGAGTAGGTGGAAGCTACACGCATCTCCTCCGATGCCAAACCAGAATTATAGCTAAATTATAGAGCACTCGACCTGAATAACCAAATGAAGGACAGCTGAATAGGAGTATTATACTCAAGGATTACAGAAGCTACATGAAGACTGGTAAGAAGGGCAAAGATGCAGAGAGGGCTTGCCCCTGCACTCATGTGTAGCAACTGAGGAATACCTCAGCTGCAGAAGTCACTTCTGAGAAGCGTGGGGTTTCAACCCCAGGCTGGGATCCCCAAGGTGGAGCACCAGGGCCCAGAAAAGAAGCCTGCATAGCATCTGGCAGTGAAATTCAGTAGGGACTTCATCCGCCTAAAAGAGGAGGGAGTCTGCCAGAAACCCAGGCACTTTCTTAAAAGGCCAAAGCACAAAAACTTGTTCTTGACACTGACCCAAGGCTCTGGTAGAGGGAAGGCAAGCCAGGGCTGTGGGAGTCCTGAAGAGATCTCGGTGGCATGGCCCTGAGGAGAGATCTGGAGGTCCAGCCACTGAGGTCCTGTGCTGAGTCCCTATCCCACACCGCACTCAGGGGCCATCTTCCCAGGACTGAGCGCTCCTGCTCTTACAGCACCAGCCTGGGAGTGCACTCGATTTCCTAAAACAAAATAAAAGTTTGACAGTAGTAAATGTTGGTGAGGATGTAACCCTTATATTAATTAGAACCAAAAGGAAAGTGAGCTGATCGTTTTTGAGACACTGAAGGACTCTATTATTATAAATTAAAGCAAATAAATATCTATTGAATTAAAAAAAAAAAAAAACACGTGAATTCTTCCTTTCCTAGTTAAAGAACCACTGAGCTAAAAGTATAATAGGGACAAAAATACAATGGACTTAAATATTTTATTCATAGAGAAGTTTACCGTTTCTATATTATTTTTCAAGTTAGATATAATATTTTGTAATATAATTTTATGATTTCTTAGTAAATTGCATTTAAATCACAAAATTACAACAAAAAGTTTTACTCTCAGAAAAACTATGGAAACTTGCAGGTTTTATTTAAACCTTTATAGTCATTTGACAGTTCATTATAGGAAGATTCCATTATTCATGTGCTAAAAATTAGGTGACTATATTAAAGTTAATTGTGGTATATAATACTTAAGCTCTTTGGCAATTCAAAATAATAGTGACTGCAGTTTTATTTCATAAAAAGAGTTGCTACTTTTTATAGCAGGCTGTAAACAAAGAAGTAGCAAATAATTTTAATGAATTGAAGCTCATGAATAACATTACTCATCTAGATTTTTGTATTAGAAAATCATTTGTTTCAGACATGCAAAGCCTTATGTTTTTATTTCAGTGTTTCATTATAGAAATTGATTTAGGATGCCATCGTGTGGCACAATGACTATGTTCAAAAGGCAAATGCATACTAGAGTAGTATACGTTTCTATTAGAGTAATGCTACAGTTTTCTTAAAATGTATTTCTGCTTAAAAATCTATAAGAGAATAGATAGCTCAGATGAGAGGACAAATTCTGTTCTTTAACAACTAGGACACCTCCTTGTCTGTAAAGGGAAATAGATACAATTAAATCAAAATTTTGGAAACAACAGAGTCAAGCTGACTCATAATCTTCCCCATTACAAAATTCCCCATTGAATGAGGTCATAAAATACTCCCAATTTCAGGGAAAGATACTTTATTTTATCTTTTTGGCTTCAAAGAATATAATTTTATTTTACTCAACTACTCCAGAAAGAAGAAAAAACAAAGAGGTAGAAACTTTTGCGATTGAATGGAAAATTACCGTGGCCTAAATCCGTGAGTACTGTTGTCTCGTGGAAAGATAAACAGAGAGGAGGTTTGAATTCCTGAGATGTGGCCATTAGCTTTCTGATTGATCAATGGTTGTCATTTAACTTATTGAACTTTGGTGTCCTCATCTCTCAAATAAAGGGTTTGGGTAGGATACATCTATGATCTCCTCTAAGTCAATAATCTTCCTACAGTTTCACCTTCCCTCACACTTTAAAAAGCCTTATGTATTAATACCAATAAAAGAAAATTGAAACCCAATAGGAGAAATAAAGATGCTGAGAATTTAATACACAGTGTGAAAGGCAATAAAATTAAAATATATACAATTTTACAGATTTCACAGAAGGGAAAGATGGACAACTAAGACTGAATGACTCTCAGCAGCTTTATGAGAATGTAAAACTTGAAACTGAGCGTAGAAAACCAGGATTTGCATGAGGGAGTATTCTAAGTGAGTGAGGGAGAATGAGAAATGCAAGAGCCAACAGTGGAATCAAGGGAGCAATTAAAGAGACAGAGACTCTGTACACTACTTGCTATAGACAGAATGTTTGTTTCTCCAAAATTCATACGTTGAAACCTAATCCCCAATGTGATGGAATTTGGAGATGGGACCTTTGGGAGGTTGTTGGTCATAAGGGCAGAGCACTCAAGAATGGGATTTGTGTTCATATAAAAGAGACCCTACAGAGCTCCCATCCCCCTTCCACCACGTGAAGATGCAGCCAGAAGGTGGCTGGCTATGATCCAGGAAGCAGCCCTCACTAGACACCAAATCTGCCAGCACCTTGATCTTGGACTTCCCAGCCTCCTGAACTATGAGAAATAAATGTTTGTTATTTAAGCCACCCAGTCTATGGTATTCCACTATAGCACCCCAAACTGACTAAGACACTAATCAACTGTATTTGATTTGACTTAAGAATGCTTTAATAATCAGGACATTTCACATAGAAATTCTTATTTTCAGCTCCTCCTATATATAGGAATTCTGGCAGCAATGGCCCATAGATCCCTATGTGGCAAAAGCTGATGAGGTTGACCTTTTATTTCATACATGCTTTCTCCAATCCTCCTCATTCTCCAGAACTCTCTAATGTTTCCCCATGCTGACCTACTCTACACACTTCTGTTATTTGTCTAGGCTTGCAGGCATTAATTCATCTGAGTATACACCTCCTGGACATAGAGTCATATAAAGCCAAGTTGGAGCAAATGAGAACAGGAGACAGAAAATAAGTGAAGAGACTGGGTACTTTCATTGTCTAAAAGACAGTTTAAACACATCTATTCTATGAAACTTAAGTTAAAGACTCTTGAACTAAGCATGGAAAATTATGTGGAATATATATAAAAGCATCTCCAAATCTGAAAGTTTTTGTACTCCCTAATCATATACTTATAAAATGAATTTTATATTAAAGCAAAAATAAAACAATAATGTCTGCTTTACTCAATAAACTGTGTCCCATAGCCACGTCATGTGATTCAACATAAGAATACGGAAGTTGATGATAAAATTGATTTTTTAAAAGGCTGTTCATCTCTCTGCACATAGTTTGTTCATATCTAGATCATTTGACTTGCTAAGTTCTGTGAGGCTCAGAATCTTCCTCAGGTTTTTCATAAGGGGAGCTTTAATATTAAAAAAATAATCATTTTTCCAATTCCAGTTCTGGGAATAACAAAGTAGTCTAATTTAAATTACCCTCCCTGAGGTGACAATCATAAACTAGATAAAATATAAAATCCAAATACTTAATGGAACTGGACAGCAACCAAAAGCAGGCAAACTGAAGGCAGTTGAACTGAAGATAATGCAACTGGGAGATATACAAATTTATGTAACTTCTCTTGAGGGCATACTCCAGTCTTCCCAGATTCAGAAGGGCTACTGTTCATGCAACAACTTTGAAGCATATCACCTTAGGTCTCAGAGGACAGAGTTTAAGGCTTCTGGAATGGCTGGAAATAAATAGAGAAAATCTCAGAAAGCATAGCACTCTCAGGAACAAAGCCTGAAAATCTGTACATGAATCACCTTTAATCCTGGGATGTCCTGTGGACTGAACACAAGACTACAGAGAAGAGTGAAAAACAGCAGCAGGAAGGCTAATGGGCTGAGCAGAAATGTCATCTGTTGACCACTGCAGGAAAGAGAGTTTAGGATTTGCATGCTGCTAGGTCTGAGCAGCTTGTCCAAACTGTTAGCTTGCCATTAGATTCCAAAAAAATATATACGTTAAGAGTAAAGAATATGTTCCAGGATTAAAGAATTTTCCTTAAGACGACAGCTAAACTGAAACAGATCTTCTTAATAAAGTGAAAACCAAACCTCCACAAGTTAAAGATAATGAGCTAACAATTAAATTGCTGACACTAACAAAATCAAAACTTTTGACAGGATTCTGCCAGAATTCAGAGTCTCTACAATGTTTCTACATTTTATATGAAGCAGTATAATACTAATGAGACTGTGACATGTTGAAGATGCACACTCCAATAACTTAAACAACCATTGACTAATATAAAATAAAATAGAAGGGTTGCAACAAAAAGGCCAATACATGATATAAAATGGAATAGTAAAACATATTACACTAATCCAAAAAGGGCAGAAACAGAGGAGAAAAGATGCAAACATAGAGAACAAACAAAAATTGGTAGCTCTGAATTTAATCATGTCAATTCTAAATTTAAGTGGATAAAGGATTCCAATGAAATGACAAAAAATATAAAACTCATTTTTTTTTAAAAAAAGACCTAACCATATGTTATCTATAAGAGAGATATTTTAAATTTAAAAAATACAAATAAGGTTTAAAGGAAAAGAGTAGAAAAAATATAGAAGTGCATATCATGAAAAGGTAAGCATTAAAAAAATAGTTTGGAAATATTAATATCAGATCAGGTAGATGTTCAGACAAAGGAGATTAACCAGAATTAAAGAGAATAATTCAAAATATTAAAAGGCTCAATTTCTCAGGAAACATTAAAGGGTAACTGTGTACTTAATAGGAGAGATTCAATAAATATAAAGCTAACTCTGACAGGGTACTATAGTCAAATCTACACTTATAGCTGGGGATTCTTACATCTCTACCTTATAGTAGATACAACTAAAAAGTAGTTTAAAAATTAGTAAAGATAGAGAAGAGTTTTATTATTCTTTTAACCATAGTGAGCTAATTTGACATTTATAGAACACTATACACAAGGACAGAATACATATTTTCAAGTGCACCCAGACATTCACTAATATAGACCAAATGCTCAATCATAAAAAGTATCACTGTATTTTTTAAAATTGATATTTTACAAAGTATGGCCTCTGATAACAGTGGGATTACATTTTATGTGAATAAAAAATGATAGCTATATATCCCCTACATATTTGTAAATTTAAAAGTATATTATAAAGAACCATGATTTAAAGAAGAAGTTTTAGGTCCAATAAGAAAATATTTTGCACTCCGTTAAAATGAAAATACAAAATCTCATTAGAGAGAAATTTGTAGCTTTGAAGATACACCTTAGAAGAGAATAACAGTTTTAAAATCAATGCTCTAAGTTTCTACCTTAAAAGACAAAAAAAAAAAAAGACAAAGTATATCTAAAGTAAATAAAAAACAAACAAACTATGGTATAATAACACCAAATGGATAGTCACAATAAGTACTTTGTAAGATAAAGTCAAGGCTGGAGTTGAGGATAGCAGACTCACCACTGCATCTTGGGGCTGAAAAAACCACTTGGGAAGCTGAAATCTTCAGAAAAATCATGCTATGAAAGTGCAAGGCTTTCTGGATATATAAGTAGTTCTGGACATATGAATAATTCTGGGCATACAAATAGCTCCAGGCATATAAATAGCTTTAGATGTATAAATAGTTTTAGACATATAAACAGTTCTTCCACGATACAAAGAACTTTGAACATTTTTGTGAATCCTTATAAACTCATCAAAATACAAGATATGTAATGATGCGGTTTGTTTGCAAATCATTTATTTGCCTGTTGTATAGGGACAATAATTTTATTTCTTGAATAAGTATACTCAATATATCCCACTAAAATGTTTCCTTCAAAGAAAGTGACATTGCTCCCATTGCTTCCAGGGCTCTTGCAAGCATAAATGGGTATAATAATTGGTCTGGACACCTTTTACCTGCTTACAATGTAATAGGGAGGAAGATCTGCCTTCTGTTGCACTGTGCTACACCAAAGAGGAATGCTGAAGAACCAGTTGAGCTAACAATAAGTCATAATCTAAAGTGATAAACTCTTTGAAGACAAAATACTGACATCTCAGCTATTAATTAGCTTCTGTTTAAAATGGAATTGCAAGAGAGAAGTAAACTGTAAATACTCGTTAGGTGTGTTATAATTAATTATTATACATCTCATCTTTGTGATAATGTTATATAACCCTTAAATTATGATGACATTTTGAGTATAATCAAAGATAAAAACTGCTTTTCAGGAAGAGGATAAAACTTGTATTAATTTTAATCTTGGTAAGTTAAGAGATAAAAATTTTTGAGTGCCCACATTATAAAATTATAGGATAACTTTTCATGAGACAAATTTATTGTAGGCAGGTATAGCCTTAGGATGAATGCAGCATAGGTGACCATTTTGAGGGTTCTCATGGTAGATGTAATTTAAGATAAGAAAGGCCTTCCAGACCCCAAACAGCCCTACATGACTTAGCTAGGTTCCTGGAATTTCCCACATTAAAAATTCATTTTGTAGGGTCAATAGTTTTTGGGCCTTCAGGAGCCCTCCATGAAATTTTTAGTAACTGTTAGAAGAAAAAAACCCTTAAGACAGTATAAACTAACATCTCAAAAATCACTCGTTGAAACTAGAAAAGTATACCAGAGATAGTTGTGGGGGGGAAGCACTATTAGAAGTATGAAAGAGGTCTGTTATATTTAACATATTTGATTTGCTTAGGCCTCGCTGTATCAACAATATTTTAGGGAAGTAAAGTTTTGTTTAGTTTAGTTTTTTATGAGCTGTATTAAATTTTTCTACAGCTAGTAGAATAACCTGAAAGCCTAAAGTATAAGAAAAGTGCATGCAATATAAAATAAACTGTAGAAATAAAATCATTATCAAAAAGGAAAATGTCCTTGTTTCTTGCTTGAAATGTTGTGATAACAGGAAAAGAGATGACTAGCACAGATGTGCATGATGTTATTGCCATTGCTGGGATGGTAAATATCATAAGTATAAAAACAAATATTTGCTAGGACGTAATTTTTTTCTAAGTCTTGTTTGCATGTGTGAGTGTGTATGTGTGATTCGTTTTTGCTGTAAGCTCCCTATGCTAGTAAAGTGTGTGTGTGTATGATTTATAAACAAAAATATGCAAATATCTACATTTTATAAAGCAGCAACTTTGAGTCTCTTTTAGATTTTTAATTTAAAAATATCAGTATTGTTTTCATAAATACTATTCTATCCTTATGATTATTCCAACCCCATTGAATGAATTGATCAAATGTTGCCCTCATCAGGCCAGTAAAGATTTACCAGGGAATTTCTGCAGTTGGAAGGGACTGAAACTCTGACCAAATAATGCAGCTGTAGGTACAGACTGAAATTTCAGCCTTTAGCTTCAGACCAACTTCTCTTCTCTTTAAAGGTAAATGGGCTCTGTGCTTCATCTGGTTAAAACCTTCCAATGACTTCCTTTTGCACAATAATAAAACCGAAATTCCTTATCTGGATTTACAGTCCTTTGAGGTCTGGCTTCAGTAACAACTTCACCTCCTCTTACTTTACCCTTACTCACTACTCTTGCAGCCACACTGACCTTTTTAGTTACCACACAGGGTGAGTTCTTCTCTTCCCCTGGGCCTTGCATTCACTGTTCCCTCTGCCTACATTTTTTAAAAAGCACGCTCATTCTCCTGCAGCGGGTCTCTGCCCCTAATCACTGAGGTCTTTCCTGACTGTCTAAAGTGGAATCCTCCAACTACTTTCTTCCCTCCCTCCCCACCCCTAACCCCCCCGGCCCCCAAGATGTCTGAAATTAGGAGCTGCTGCACAATGTAGTGAAAAACGCATGGGATTTGCAATCAGAAAATTTGGACTTGGGTCATAAGTACTAACTAAATGAAATTAATTCAATTTCTTACCTCTCTGAACATCACATTCTGATACAGAAAATGCAGGCAATAATCA